>NC_092708.1:55264036-55864036 GCF_047496885.1 Scyliorhinus torazame | reverse complement strand
CCTGACTCACTCTGTAGATGTTCATCGGTGGAACGAGGTGGAGTGTGAGTGCCATGTGCCTTTTATAGTGAGATACCATGCCTGAGTGTCCTGCCTGCTCATTGGTCATGTCCTGTTCTCTGTATTCATTAGCTGCCTGTCTGTATACCATTGTCTGCATATCATGACATTATGTATGTGCAACATGATTTCCCAACTCCCAACTCATTGCCGTGGCTGATGAAAGCAAGCCATGTGCCTTCTTAATCACCTTGGCCACCTGTGTTGCAACTTTTAGGGAACTGTGGATGCCCAGATCTCTCTGTATGTGAATGTTCCTAAGGGTTCTG
The DNA here is from genome assembly GCF_047496885.1 of Scyliorhinus torazame. Lineage (NCBI taxonomy): Eukaryota > Metazoa > Chordata > Chondrichthyes > Carcharhiniformes > Scyliorhinidae > Scyliorhinus > Scyliorhinus torazame. The sequence goes on along the minus strand of NC_092708.1, from coordinate 55,863,707 downwards.
CCATTTACAGTATAATTCATACCTAGATTCGATCATCCAAAATGCATCACCTCGCATTTGTCCGGGTTAAGCTCCATCACTTTTGCAGGGACATGCCTGTCCTGCACTTCAATCAACTGGCCTTTAAAAGCCTCCCACATGTCAGACGTGGATTGGCCCTCAAATAGCCTCTCCCAAACCGCATTCAGCAGTTCCTGTCTAATTTGGATGTAATTGGCCCTCGCCCAATTAAGCATCCTTACCCGCGGGCCATTCTTGTCCTTATCCATGACTATCCGAAATCTTATGGAATTATGGTGGCTAAGTCCAAAATTCTCCCCACTGAAACATCAATCACCTGGCCTGGCTCATTCCCCAATACCAAGTCTAATATGGCTCCCTCCCTGATTGGATTGTCAACATACTGTATCAAAATACCCTCCTGGACACATCTAACAAATTGCTCTCCATCCGAGCCCCTGGCTGTCAGGGATTCCCAGTCAATTTGGGGGAAGTTAAAGTCACCCACCACAACTACCCTGTTTTTTTCACACCTTTCTGGTATCTGACTACACAACTGCTCCTTTATCTCCTGCAGGCTGTTGTGAGGTTTATACTGCACTCTCAACATGATGATTTCACCCTTCTTACTCCTGAGCTCCACCCATAATGCCTTACTATAAGATCCCTCCAATGTGTCTTCCCTCAACACAGCTGTGATCTGCTCCCTAATCAGCAATGCAGCTCCCCCATCCCTTTAGTTTCTCCTTTTGTCCCGTCTAAAACAATGATATCCCAAATTGTTAAGTTGCCAGTCCTGTCCCTCCTTTAACCATGTCTCTGTAAATGTAATTACATCATAGTTCCATGCAGTAATCCAGGCTCTCAGTTCATCTGTCTTATCTGTTATACTTCTTGCATTGAAGCAAACGCACTCCAGATCTACAGTCCCGCTGAGCGCTGCAGCTTCCCTCTACCTGCTCTTACTCTGCTCTATGTTTATCTCAGTCTCACTTTTTCCCCCAGTCTCTACACTTACTGGCCTGCTGGACCGGTTCCCACCCCCCTGCCACACTAGTTATAGTATATGCTTATATAAGTATACACTTGTATATTGTTATGGTGACATTCTGACTCCTTTCAAATATTAGAATGATATATTTGTGTAGAAACAAATTTGTATCGTTTTATCACCATACAAGCATTACTACGTAAAGCATAACGGCCAATTGGTGAAATGCATATAATGCCACTTCAATTTGCTTTTGGAGCTAATGATTTCAAGAGCATGGGGATGGAAACTAGAAGTTCCATGCCTGCTCTGGATAGCCTACTGGATCTGGAGTGACTCCACACAAGGTCAGACTATCTACTTAAATGAATCTTGGCAACACTATGTTCTTCCTGTGCTGATATCTGATTCAGTGGCATGATTCTATTAACTGGCAGCCGATTTATGCTGGTTACAGTGTGAATTAGTGCCAAATCTGTGATGTGACAACAGCCTACTGGCTGCATCAATCTGAAATAGAAAAGCTCTGCAACTCATCTTCCTGCAAGAAAATTGTCTCATGGTTCCTGCAGGTTACAAAAGGCAGCAAAAGTTATTAGGTTGCAATAAGGTCCACAAAGACAACTTATGCTGCAAATGAAGGGCAGAGACCATCATCAATCACACACCAGGGAACATGACTAACACTGGCTATATCTTGTAAGTGGTCTGAAAAATCATAGAATACAGAGCTTTTCAAAATAATGCTCTCGATGATATTGCTGCAATCATAGCAGAGGAACAAATGGACGACAAATGTTGGAGTCAAAAATCTGTTACACAATTTAGTTTCGAGCACATCACGAAGAATTATTGCAATAGCACAAGAGTTAACAACTAAGGATCACCCTACTTTAGTAATCAGTGACATAGCTTATTTGTTAGGAAAGCACGATATTGGATTTTACAGGATAATTTGAAACACCGTATTTTGACAACACAAATTTAAATCACTTCTTTGTCAAAGATGAGACACCAATAATAAGACAACCACACTTGAATGTCAATCAAAACTAACGGTAACTCTAATAATAGTAATCTTTATTAGTGTCACAAGTAGGCTTACATTAACACTGCAATGAAGTTACTGTGAAAATCCCCTAGTCGCCACACTCTGAAGCCTGTTCGGGTACACTCAGGGAGAATTTAGAATGTCCAATTCACCTAACAATCACATCCTTCGGGACTTGTGGGAGGAAACCAGAGCACCCAGAAGAAACCCACGCAGACAGAGGGAGAAGGTGCAGACTCCGCACTCTATGCCTCCATAATGGGGATCAAAGGCACACAACTAGCCAGAAGTGCAATTTGTGTCTAAGTTCCTATAGGCCTTCATTCTTGAAAACTGTTGAGTCACTGAAACAACGGATTTGTTAGTTTCTTTCCGTGTCATGTCATTTCAAGGTCATGCAATGTGTTAGTAGAAGGTCGGGGAGGGTTTTGGAAATAGACTTGGGGGATTGTTGGGGAGTGGATGGGTGGTGAAGAGAGCAACATGCCCACAGCACAAAATGGCAATTGGCAACCATGTCCACGGGTTGAGCATTTTTCCTAGTTTTGTTGCTTTTTGATGATATAATTTCATGAAAAAACTGCTAATCTGTGCTAGAATGGGTGGGGAAATTCTCCACAACCTCTCTCACGAACCTACTGCACTGCAGAGTGAGGTGCCTGCAGTTGTCAAACTTACTGAAAAACATATTTCTGTCACCTGGATTAGGTGTCAGTGAGTGTTGGTAACCACTCATGATGGATGGAAAAACATCTGCAGAATTGCAGTTTGGCATCTGAACATAACTAGATGGATTTGATTGCATTTAGATCAAATCACACTTATTAAGTGCCTTTTCTCTCTAAATATCAGATACTAATTTTCATTTCAGACTAATCTAAACCAGTTTCCCTTTGCCAATTAGAAGCTAATTTAACTTGTAACTGTCAGAACTATTTCTCTTTACACACATGAACAAAGAAATGCTCATTTTGAACAGACACAAGATAGGCTTATGGCACATTGATCAGAACTTGATTTTGTCTTAAGTGTGTACAGGTACATCAATTCAAATTGAGCTTCATCAGCCCGAAGTCCCTAGTGAGGACTGAGTGTTTGTATCATTTTAGTCAATATGGACTAGTTCAAAGAACTTGCTGATTTTAAAAAGAATGATTGTTGATGTGAAATTAGCCCTCTACGCTATTACAAATCTGTAATGACAATGGGGAATTCTACAATTTTCATTTAGAAGTCTTTCACATCTTGGCAGGGAGGGATTCCAATGCTTTTGTGCCAAGTATTAGATAGTCTGTTGAAATGATGAAAAGTGGCATTATATGGTAATTTAATTAAATAGAAGTGAAATCGTAATATAAGTAGGTTGCATTTTGACCTGTACTAAACTCTTCAATTATAGGTCATGTTTTCAGTAAACTCATGGCTGTAAGGTACAGAGAAGATTGGATAACCAGGAAAAAAAACCTGCATTCATATAGTGCCTGTCAAAACATCAAAGTATCCTAAAGTGCTTTACAGCCAATGAAGAACTTTTGAAATGTAGTCACTGTTGTAATGCAGGGAATGTGGCAGCCAATTTGTGGACAGCCAGGTCTCACAACCAATGGGATAATGATCACATAATCTGTTTTAGTGACATTGTAAATATCAGTCTCAGTATCACAGGATCTTTTACACTGTGAGGGTAGACAGGACACTGGTTTAATGCCTCATCCAAAAAACGGCATGTACAACATTTCTACCATATCACATTGAAGCGTCAGACTAGATTTTGAGCTCAAGTCTTTGGAGTGCGACAAACCCACATCCTTCTGACTCAGAGGTGACATGGCTAACACCTAGATGTGAGTTATGAGACTGTAGCACAACCTTCGGTTCTGAGATGATACCAACTGACTGAAAAAATCACAAGCAACTTAAGTAATATACATATACATAAAATCTATAATCTATATTTAATCATCAAGATAATATTAAGCTAATAATAATTAGAGTTGCTATAGGGCATTTTTTTTGGTCGAGTTGATGTAAACAAGATAATGCTAGAAGCACTTCTAAAATAAGCAAATGCATAACGCAGTCATGCAATTGTTAACAGATATTACTTGAATTTATTTGCGGTCACCTATTTATTTAGATAGTCTAGTTTCTTTAATAACAGATTGCTCATTATCTACAATGATTCCCATTATTATTGGAAACCTAAGACCCAATCTTCAGAACAGACAAATTGTTCGTCCTGGGTGTGCAAAGTCTTTGTTTTTCAGCACACTTTGACAATAGTTTCCACAAATTTGAAAGAATTCTCTGATTTCTAAAAGTATCATGGATTTCCAAGTTTCCGCCAGATTAATATGATTTTACTGGATCATTCCTTTTCACTAAAAATTCAGAAAATCTCCACACTCTGACTTCTAATTTTCTTACTGACTGTTCTTAAGGTGCTGACTTGTGATGCATTATGGATCCATAGACACCAGCAACTCTCACCTAATAAACCATTCTTCATATTGCTAGGACAGACTATTCCACTGTGACAGCCATCATACTGGAGCTCAATGCCATCCTTACCTAACATCCATAAGTAGGTACATTCTAGCAAAAGGGAGCAGAGCCATTAGAGGTAAAACCTGCTTGATTTTCCTCCTTAGCCTCAGGAGACTGGTCAACATTAACAATTCACCACCGCTGCAAAGGAGATCAGAATATATCAAGGATCGACTTCTGGTGGCGTAACGTAGGGGGAAGGTATGCACAAAGTGGCTTGCGCTAGAGTAGAACACTTTTTGCCTTTTTCTCTCAGTTCCAGGGGCTAATTTCTTTTGAAAACCCACATAATTAATAGGATAAGGATCCTACATGAGTGAAATGCCCAGAAGTCAAGGGAAAGAAGGTGGACTGTAGGCGTTCATCGAAGGAAACCTCTCAGAGCTCGTCGAAGGATAAAATGGCAGAGGCAGCCTCTGAAGCTCCGGCCACCCCACTAATGGCCGAGGTGCTTTTGAGTACCTTGGCAAAAGAATCTGATAAACACTGGCGAGTTGTGTCGGAGGACCTCTGGAAATCAATGGAGGCGGCCGTGGCCCCCATCCGAGTGGCTCTGGAAAGGACCAATGAAACCATGAAAACCCATGGAGTTACGATAAAATATATGAAAGTGGCCCTTTCGAGAAAAAAGTGATCAGGTTGCCTCACTGGAAGCAGAGATGTAAGCGAATAAATCATTGAAGGTGAAGGTAAATGATTTGAAGAGTCGATCCAGGAGGCAAAATGTTTGAATTGTGGGGCTGCCGAAGGGGATGGGAGGCCCAATGTCCAGAGTACTTTGCAAAGATGTTCGGGAAGATGGTGGGGGAGTGTGCAATCATGACCCCTCCTGAGTTGGAGCGAGCTCACCGTACACCACTGCAGAGGCCACTTCCTGAGGATCCACCATGTGCGGTACCAGTGAGGTTCCATAGCTTCAAAGAGAAAGAGCGGGTTCTGAGATAGGCGAAGGAGCATCGAGACTTTATTTTTTGGATTCAACTACTGTATAGGGCCCCCACAGTTAATGTTCATATGAATGCCCTGTACTCTGCTTACTTCCCTGGCACGAGACAGGAGTGTCCACTGTTTCTGCTCCTCTTTGCTTTGACAATGGAACGACTCTCTAGCGGAGGTCCACTATTAGGTGGAGTGGGATAAATGATAAATCGTGGAGGGGTGGAGCATGGGTTGTCTCTTTACACGGATAGCCTACTTCACTATATTGTGGTCCCAGTACCCTCTAATGATGAGATAATGAAGCTGCTTGGCTCATTCACTGCATACAAGTTGAATTTGGACAAGAGTAAATATTTCCCGGTCAACCCGAGGGGGAGGAGAGCCCATCTGGGGATGGTCCCTCTTTGCCTCGCCAAGACTAGTTTTCGTTATCTGGTGGTCCGGGTGGCCCACAATTGAGCCTCGCTTCATAAGTTAAATTACACTAATCTGGTTGATAATGTAAAGTCAGGTTTACAGAGGCCGGTTCCTTGGTGGGAAGAATTCAGACAAGTTAAAGGAACGTAGTCCTGAGATTTTTATTTGTTTTTCAATGTCTCCCCAAGTCCTTTTTTGTCAAAATCAACAAATTAATTTATTTGGGTGGGGAGGACACCAAGGATCCATGGGGCTTAGCTTCAAAGAGATGGGCAGTCAGGGGGCTTAGCTCTACCCAATTTAATGTTCTACTTTTGGGCAGCCAATATTCAGAAGATATTATTGTGGTTCAGCAATCCTGGTTCCATATGGGGACAAATGGAAGCAGGTTCCTGCACTGTTTCTAGCCTTGGAACAATAGTTACTGCATCATTGCCTTTCTCTCCGGTAAGATTTTCCCCGAATCCAGTGGTGGTGTCCACCCTGAGAATTTGGAAGCAGTTCAGGCAGCATTTTAAGCTCTGTTCCCTGTCTTCGTTAGCCCCCAGCTGCAACAACTACCCTTTTCTGCCAGTGTGTTTGGGTTTGAGGTTGAGGTCATGGGAGTGGAAGGGTTTGGAGAATATTGGAGACATGTTTGTGGAGGGGAAGTTTGACAGTTTAAGGAATTGGCGGAGTAATTTCAACTGCCTGGTTCCTGTCTTTTCAGGAACTTTCAAATTCACAATTTTTCACGCAAGACATTCCCCTCCTTTCCCTGGGCACCATTCTCTTCTCTGTTGAAGAGGATTTAGTCTTTGGCCGGGTCTGGTGGGAGTGCTGTTTAGGGTATAAATGGCCATATCCTCTCAGTAGTCAGCTCCACTGAATGAGGTGAGGACTAAATGGTAGGGTGAATTGGGACCCATTCTGGATGGTGAGGTGTGGACTGAGACCCGTGACAGAGTCAATCGCATGCCTTCACGTGCTCGGCTAAGTCTTTTCAATTCAACATGGATGTTTCTCTGGCGTGGAGAACTGCTCTCAGGGGCCGCATAACTATACTCATATGCTCTGATCTTGTCCCAAATTTGGTAAGCCTCTGGCCTCCTTCTTCTACACCATGTCGGAGATACGCAATGTTGATTTGGATCCATGTCCGCTGGTGGCGAACATGGATTTGGGGTACCAGACTCGTCGGAGATGCAGCCGGATGTCTTGCCTCATTGATAGCCCGCAGATGAGTTTCACTTGGGTGTAGGTCTCCTACTCTGCAGAGTGTCTTGGCTTGGTTGGATGACCTCATGTCTTGTTTACATTTAGAGAAGGTTTAGAGAAGGACCCTATTAGAGGGTCGGTAGAAGGGATTTACCCAAGATGGCAGCCATTCATTTCCTTTTTTAAGGAGCTAGTCACCATCAGCTGTTAGGTGGTTTAGTATAATTTTGCGGGTTAAAGTTAATATGTGCTTTTGCTGGTTAGTCTCTTTCTTCTATTGTGTAATTCTGGTTAATTGTGGTGCATGGTTTTGTTTATTATGGAACATTTTCAGTAAACTTTTTTTTTTTAAAGAATGTATCAAGGATTGAACCCTCTTCTGTACAATCGGTACCACACTACTCCATTACCAATATAGCCACTTAGAAAGTTCCTTTGTAGCTCCTTTAAAATAAACAATGTGTACTATTATACACAAGTGAATGGAGCTGTTTGCACAAAAAAGGAAGAGCGAAAATAAAGGCACAATGCAGGATATAATCTTGCTAGGTTCAGTCTCCTCTCAACTTCCCAGAAATATTCCCAGAAATATGTTGTGCAAATAATCCCAGCTGAAGAGGAAGTGGAACAGTTTGGCAGGAGTAAAGAAACTTAAAGAAGCAATAACTTCTACATTTATATTTTAAGCTTGGTTAAAAATATTTTTAAAGTTTCACTGTTTCCAAAACTTCCCTGATCTCACAGGCATCTTCAGAGAAGTGCAAATGGAAAAATTGGTAAGGTATGGGAAACATCGAATGACAATCGGATACTTGGCTTTTAGCAGTACAGGCAATTCCCGTCAAGAAAAGATTTGTAAAAGCAATGTAAATGTTGAAGGGGAGATTCACTTTAAATGGCAGTGATACCACCTCAATTTAGTCAACCCACTCAGAATTTAGTATTGACAAATAAAACAGCAGTTAAGGGTAGGTGGTTCTTGTTGCAAACACTTCCTGTGGTAGGTAGAAAAAAATTACAAAGCTTTTCCGCACTTCATTAATAAAATGCAGCAGTCAGACACGAAAAATTAAAAGGTTCAAACATATATAGGTTGTACAATTTGATTAACAGCTACTTCCTGTTCAATGCTTTATCATCACTCTCTAAAGAAGTAAAAATATTCATGTTCATGTGGTCAAAACAATTAAATTGCAAGCAGGATTCCACAGTTGAACATGAACACCAAAACAGATCGTAATAAAGACAGTTACAATTCTGGTTCATTTGCTCTTGAAGAACATGAGATTTTTGAGCGTGTTTGTAAATTTGCATAATCTTCAGGATAAATATTTAGAAACATAATGCTATCTTCTAAATAATGAAATGTTCTATAAAGTGAATTCTATTTCCTCAAATTTATATCTACAAAGTTCTTGATTATTGTGGTGGCACAAGACATACGTTGGAGGCTTCCAGTACCAAAGAGATTTACTGATGAAAGACAAAGGCAGTTAGATAACAGGCACAGAGCACCATACAACAGGGGCTGGATTCTCCATTTTTGGGACTATGTCCCCACGCCGTCGAGAAAACCAGGAAAACTGGTGTCAAAAGACCACAGATTCCCCGTTTTGCTGGGGCTAGCAGGCAGCTATCGTAGATCTCACAGCTCTATGGCCTCCCGCACCTCCGGATCAGAGGCCGCGCATGCGCACGGCAGCGGCCTCCAGGGCTGTCCCGTGCTCCATGGTGGACTCAGCCCACGGACCTGGACCGGCAAAATAGTGCCCCGCATCGGCCTCTCGCATGCCCCAGACCGCCCACACACATTGCCCCCCTGCCCGCCGATCGGCCCTCCCCGACTGTGGCAGCCCCGCACTGAGTCCGCAGCCGCTACGCGAGGATCACAGAGGTGCGACCATGTGAGGTCAACGCCGTCAGGAATTCGGCCGGTCGGGGACGGAGCATCACGGGGTAGGCCTCAGTCAATGGCCTGAGGTGGTGGATACTCAGCACGGCGTACTCTAAAAGTATGCCGATTTTCAGGGGGCGGAGAATTGAAGAACCGGCGCCGCTCCCGATTTCGTGCCCAAAAACGGATTCTCTGCCACGTCGCTGAACGCGACTTCAGCGTCGCGGTTGGGAGAATCCAGCCCCAGGGCTTTACACTTCAGCTCCTTGGTCCACATTGCCTGGGACCTTGTTCCCAGGGCCCCGCGCAAAATCCCCATTGGCCAGGGTTTGCACACTCCCACATGATTGCCCCCGAGTTGGTCAAGTATTCTGGGGAGCCCACCCCCTTAAAGGAGCTAAACTACCACATCCACTGAAGTCCCTTAACACACTAACGAAAAAATATATACAAAAATTACAATGTTAATAAGGACAACAAAGGAAAGAGAGTCCATCAAAAAATAAATCGGTCCAAAAACCTCCAGGTCCTCTCGGACTTCCGTAGCCTAGCACAGGCTCACTCTCTTTTGGGTGATCGAGTGATTCACAGTCGATGCCAATTCGACTACAGGTGAACTAGCCTCACTGGCCTTGACTGACACAGCAGGTTGAATAGAAACGGGAGTCCCTGGCTCCCCTTGGCTGGACCAATTTACAGGAATAATCATGATGTTCCCTGGACTTGCCGACAACACGTCGGGGGTTTCCACCCCTCGACTCCTCAGGTGGTCAACGTTCTTTTGATGGTTTTCCTGTTAACATCTACCACATAAGACATAAGACACTGGCCCTGACTGGACCACAACCCATCCTCCGAACCAAGGTGAAGCAGCAGGAAAATTTCAGACCAAAACCAGGTCTCCCACCTGGAACGATCTGTCACCTCTGTTCTGGCCACTGACTCTTCTGGGAGGCCTGATGTGCCTCCACCCTCCCTGCCAAATTAGGAAATACAAGATCCAATAGGGATCTCAATGGACGGCCCATGAGCAGTTCAGCTGATGTGACGCCCCCCCATGATTGAATGATGAGTTGAGCTGTACAACAACAAAATATTAGCCAACATCTGGCGAAGTGGTTTTGCAGATTGGTTTTTTATGGCATTCTTGAAAGGTTGAACGGCCCTCTCAGCCACACCTTTCAACTCTGGGTGTCAGGGTGCTATTCTTGTGTGTCATATGCCATCTGCTCTCAAAAAACTTTGGAGATCATCACCGGTGAAGGAGGTACCGTTGTCCGAAACAATTGACCCAGGAAGTCAATGAATGGCAAACGCTATGTGCAAGGCATCTACTGTGGCTGTCTAGGTAGTGGTCCCCAACTCTTGAACTGACACTTCGAGTGGGCATCTACCAGCCCCAAAAACATCTTGCACAGGAAGTGGGCCGCATGACTGCGTGGCAATATTTGGCTCCAACTCCATCTATACTTCCTCAGGAAACTAAGCAAATTCAGCATGCCCACACTGACTCTTAGCAACTTTTACAGATGCACCATAGAATGCATCTTACTCACTCTTCCAACTTCTTCCATCGGGCAGGAGATACAAATGTCTGAGAACACGTACTAACAGATTCAAAAACAGCTTCTTCCCCACTGTTACCAGACTCCTTAACGACCCTCTTATAGACTGATGGACATATGGATTGATCTGATCTCTTCACATATCTTCTGTACTGAGTAGTACTACACTCCTGTATGCTTCACCCGATGCTTGTGTCTATGTATTTACATTGTGTATTTTATGCTTGCCCTATTATGTATTTTCTTTTCATGTATGGAATAATCTGTTTGAGCTGCACGCAGAACAATACTTTTCACTGTACCTCGGTACACGTGACAATAAACCAATTCAATCTAATTTCCCAATGATAAGCATTTCCACTCACAGTCTGAATAATTCCAACTATGGCTGGAGCTTCTCTACTTTCTCAACTGCTCCTTCCTTCCTCCCTGAATTCACAGCGACTGTCGGCTGTGATCTAAAACCTTTACCTCAAGAGACTTCCGGTAGTGGCCATAGAGTAAGCGGTTGCACATTTGGCGGTTTCCGCTCAAGGCGGTATTTTTTTGTAATTTGAGAGGCATTTGACGGCAAGAGGTGCAGAAGTGCCTGTGGAAGGTTTTACTCTTTTAGTGTGGTTGGTGGATGGATCCATGAACTAGGAGTGAGGCAAGAAGAAAAGAGCTGCTGGAACTTGAGAGACCTCATGGTGCACCATAGAATAAGATGACAGAAGGCAAGGGAGCTGCCATGCCCACCCTGTGGTCAACGGAGCAGCTGATCGAGTTCTAAATGCAAAATTCTGCCAGAAGAGGAAGGAGGCCCTGGAAGACCTGGCAAAGGTGGTGGGACCGATTAAGTCAGGGATCGAGAGAATTGAGCAGTGGCTGGATTCCCATGGCCGGGCGATCCAGAAAGTGAGGGAGGTGGTGGGGAAGCAGGAGGAGTAGTTGGCCTTGATGGTCGTTGAGGTGAGGTGACGCGGGAGCTCCAAAAGAGGCTGGAGAACAAGGAGAATCGCCTAGAAGACAAAACCTGAGGATCGTGCAGGTGTCGGCAGTGGCGAAGGAACTGAAGGAGTTTATGGAGCACATGCGGGGGGGGGGGGGGTGGGGGGAATGGACCTGTGTAGGTTTCGGAGACCGGAGGGTGAAGGAATGTTTAACTTCTCCCACGTGCAGCGGGTGATCTCCCGGATTGACTATTGCGTGTTGGACAAAGTGTTGCTTGCGGGTGTGATTAACTTGGAGAATTCGGTGATCGTGGTCTCAGGCCACACGCCACATTGGGTGGATTTGTGAGTGGATCGGGAGGGTGCCCAGCACCCGCAGTGGAGGCTGGATGTGAGGCTGTTGGCAGATGAGGAAGTGTGCGAGCGGGTGATGACTGCCATTCGAGAGTACGTAGAGCTAAATGACACGGGGGAGGTGCTCAATGCGGCAGTTGGGGGGGGAGGGACGTTTCTCTCAATTCGGGCGCATAGGGAGAAAGCAGAGCGGGTGTAGACGGCAAGGCTGGTAGATGAGATTCTGAGGGTGGATATGAGGTATTCGGATGCTTCAGGGACCGAGCTGTTGAAGGAGAGGCAGAGGCTCCAGATGGAGTTCGGGTTAGTGTCCACGGGGAAGGCGGTGGGGCAGTTACGGAAGGCCAAAGGGGCAGATTATAAGTATGAAGGTGAGCAGGATGCTGGTCCACTAGCTGAAGGAGCAAGAAGTGGGAGGGAGATTGGCAGAGTAAAGGACGATAAGGGTAGGGTGGTGTTGGACTCTGAGGGGATGAATGGCGTGTTTGAGGCATTTTTTAGGAGGCTATGAGTCGGAGCCCCCGGCTTTGGGGGGGGGGGGGGGGGCGGTGAGTTTTGGATGGCCTGGCGTTTCCCAAGGTAAAGGAGGAGTGGGTTCAGGGCTTGGAGACCCCAAATGGTTTGAGGTAGGTGATGGAGAGCATGGGGGCGATACAGGCAGGGAAGGCCCCAGGACTGAACGGGGCTTAAGTGGGATGCTCTTTCCAAGGGCCGATGCAGACTCGATGGGCTGAATGGCCTCCTTCTCACTGTAAATTCTATAATTCTACGACCTGGGGCCACTTCTGGTGAGGGTGTATATTGAGGCAAGGGAGAGGGAGAAACATTGTCACAGGCTTCCATATTGAAAAAGGACAAGGATCTGGAGAAGTGTGGGTCCTACCGCCCAATATCATTACTAAATGTTGACGCCAAGATGTTGGCGAAGGTGCTGGCCTCGTGAATCGAGGCCTGTGCCCTGGGGGTGATAGGTGATGACTAAACGGGTTTAGTGAAAGAGAGACAGTTGTCAGCGAATGTGAGGGGGTTACTTAATGTAATTATGATGCGTTCACAGGTGGAGGTGGAGGTGGTGATGGATGCAGAGAAGGCGTTTGATCGGGTGGAGTGGGAATATCTGCAGTTTGGGCTCGGGCAGGGGTTTGTGGATTGGGTCGACAGAGAGAAGGTAAGTATGCAAAGGGGTAGCGTGGGTAAGGTAAGTGGGTAAGAGAGAAGGAAATAGAGGCTCCTATCCTGAATGGAAGTTTCAGTCCAAAATTTCAGGTCATTTCATTTTGAATTTTGGGATAACAATGGTCATTCTCAAGTTTCCGTTCAAATTTTTTGAATTTCAAAAGTTTTACATTTTGGTCCCTTTCACATCCCATGTTTGAAATGAGAAAGCATTAAGGGGGCCATGCCTTCAGTTATCTCAGCCCTAGGGTCTGTAATTTCCTCCATGAACTCTCAACTTCTCTCATTCTCTCCTTTTAGAATGCTCCTTAAATACTGTGATCATCTGCTACAATATCTCCTTAAGTACCTTGGTGTTAAACTCTACCTTGAAACATTTTACTACATTAAATTTAAATTTTGTAATACTCCAATGAAGCACTATAGACATTTTACTATATTAACTAAAGCTAAACCTATGGTAATTAATTTGCTTTTAACGGTGGATGCATGTGTGCTGCTCCCCCCACTCGTTTGGCTGCTTTTGCACAGTGCTAGAGGCAAAGAGAATCCAAAATTTGTGGGTAGCTTGGCAACTGCAATAGATGGCCAGGGTGTTCCTTTGCTTTCGTCATTTGCCAGATCCACACTACGTTACCATGGGCGGCACGGTAGCAGAGTTGTTAGCACTGATGCTTCACAGCGCCAGGGTCCCGGGTTCGATTCCTGCTTGGGTCACTGTGTGTGTGGAATCTGCACGTTCTCCCCCGTGTCTACATGTGTTTCCTCCAGGTGCTCCGGTTTCCTCCCACAAGTCCCGAAAGACGTGCTGTTCGGTAATTTGGACATTCTGAATTCTCGTTCTGTGTACGAAGAGGCGCCGGAATGTGGCAACTAAGGGATTTTCACAGTAATTTCATTGCAGTGTTAATGTAAGCCTACTTGTGACATTAAATAATAATAATAAAAATAATAATCGCTTATTGTCACAAGTAGGCTTCAATGAAGTTATTGTGAAAAGTCCCTAGTCGCCACATTCCTGCGCCTGTTCGGGGAGGCCGGTACGGGAATTGAACCCGCGCTGCTGCCTTGTTCTGCATTACAAGCCAGCTATTATAGCCCAGTGTGCTAAATTAGCCCCTAGCAAATAAATAATAAATATTATTATTATATCCACCGAATGTACCAAATTTATGTAGGTGTTTCATGCCACAATGAGGTTAACAGGGAAAAGAAGTGGATAAGACTTGAACGTGAGAGGCTGTAGAGCTAGAGAGGCCTCCTTTTCACTAATGAAGCATTAGTTAGGATTGATGTAGCGAACACAATGAATTCCACTTTGTTAGAAGCACCATATAAATACAAATTACTCTTATTGTCTCCCTTTTCCTTTATTCTGTGTCTGTGGGACTCCCACAGTCTCGGTGAACCTCAAAATGGGGCAGTTCTCCTGGGAAACAGTCACGTAAGTTAAATAAGAATATATTCCAGCTCCAACTTTGTTGGAGGCTTTGAGTTATGAGGAAATACTGGAGAAACATGTGTTTTATGGAACTTGAAAAGAAGCGACAGAGATGCAATCTCACAGAGGTATCAAAATGATATAATAATAATCTTTTATGATAATCTTTATTGTCACAAGTAGGCTTACATTAACACTGCAATGACATTACTGTGAAAAGCCCCTAGTCGCCGCATTCCAGCGCCTGTTCGGGTACACAGAGGGAGAATTACCTAACAGCACGTCTTTCAGGACTTGTGGGAGGAAACTGGAGCACCCGGAGAAAACCCACGCAGGTACAGGGAGAACGTGTAGACTCCGCACAGACAGCGACCCAAACCGAGAATCGAACCTGGGGCCCCTGGTGCTGTGACGTAACAATGCTAACCACTGTGCTAGAAGAGACATATCTGTAAAATAACACAACTATAATTGTGAGAGTAGAACAAGGGGTCACTAGTTCAAAGTGGTAAAAGATAAATTTAGGATTGACAATAAGAAATTCTTCTCCATAAACTGAGCAATCAATACTCATGAGGTAGATTGACAAAAATCCTGGAATTATTTAAAAAGCAATTGCTATGATGGGAAAGGGACCTGATGGTCATTTTGCTGGAGTAACTAAGGTGAGAACAGAATTTTGCATTTGTAATTATTTAATGATTATGCTTCAACTTCAACTGCAAACGGAATCATCCAATCTTATTTGCTTCAACGTAAATTGTGTACTCCTCAGCAAACATTTTTAAAAAAATTTAGAGTACCAATTAATTTTTTCCAATTAAGGGGCAATTTAGCGTAGCCAATCCACCTAGCCTGCACATCTTTGGGTTGTGGGAGCAAGACCCACGCAAACACGGGGAGAATGTGCAAACTCCACACGGACAGTGACCCAGAGCTGGGATTGAACCTGGGACCTCGACGCCGTAAGGCAGCAGGGCTAACCCACTGCGCCACCGTGCTGCCCGTCTTCAGCAAACTTTTAAGTTATAGTTTGTGGAACTAAGACACTGAAGCATTCAACAAAAAATGATTAGTGTTTGAATGTGTATTGCCAGTTTCAAATTATAACCCAGATGGAGAATTCTCATTAAAAATATATTTTATAATGCCACAAACTGACTCAGTTATAGTAGGAAATGGAAAGAAAACATTGTAGACGCCACCAAGCTAATGCAGGCTTTAGAGACTTCTTGCCAAACTAGTTCTAAGAATTTAATCTCAACATTTATCCTGCTGGTTACAAAAAACAGTAATTGTGTAAATTAAGCGATAATCTATGATGTGGGGGTTATAAGGGTGGATACAAGTGGTCACAGTCATTGCAGTGATGGTGTAGTCTGTGCTGATATAACGATAGGAGTCAGAATAGTATGAATGCGTGTGCTCCAAGGCTGGTGTGAGAATCATGTGATAGAACAGAAGTGGGATAATATAGTTGTCTGATGCAACAATGAGGATAAGCAAATTACCTAACGTACGGTTTCTTCTGTGGGAAAAAGGTTTAGACATTTTGTGCTAATTTATTTATGCAGTTCTTCTAGTGGAGAGACATATTTGTAGGTTTCCAAACAAGTGTCGGCTGTCCCAGGGTCACATGTTTCTACCATGGGTCTTCGTGTGATTGAACAAGCCGATTCTTGATCCTCATACCTTTGGGCATGAGGTTGGATGTCCCAGGGATTTGGAGTTAGTGCAGAAGGGCAAGCACGGTAGCAAAGTGGTTAGCACAGTTGCTTCACAGCTCCAGGGTCCCAGGTTCGATTCCCAGATTGGGTCACTGTCTGTGCGGAGTCTGCACGTTCTCCCCGTCTCTGCGTGGGTTTCCTCCAGGTGTTCTGGTTTCCTCCCACAGTCTAAAGATGTAGGTTAGGTGGATTGGCCATGATAAATCGCCTTTAGTCCAAAGGTTAGGAGGGGTTACTGGGTTACGGGTTAGGGTGGAGGCGTGGGCTTAAGTAAAGTGCTCTTTCCAAGAGCCGGTGCAGACTCGATGGCCCGAATGTCCTCCTTCTGCACTGTAAATTCTATGATCTATGATCTTTCCTTCTCTGCTGCCACATTGCCTCATCATTAAGACATTGTGACTCGAAGTGTGACGCTGCTTTAAAGTTATCACCATTCTGAGCAATTAGTAATGAGCTCCACCCAGTCATCAATGGCTCCAGGCTTCAAGGAGAACTTCAGAGTATCTTTGAAGCACTTACATTCGGAACATTGGCCTTTCCAGAGTTAAGGAAACAGAAGCTGATGGGGGTCACTGTTTTTGGCCCTCTTGACACTGTGTCAGTCCATTGAAACTGATTTTGCAGTTTTGCCAGAATGTTTGGATCTTTGTAGAAGACTGTGTGGGATTTTGTTTAACCTTTGGGCACCTTCATTGTCCAGACAATCCTGGTGAGTTGATCAGATTTCGGTGGTGTGTCAAACCACAACCTGGACCACCTTACCGCTGCAGCCTTCTTCGGCCTTCGCAGCTGGAGCAAGAGCAAGACGCCACTCCCAACAACATCACTCAAGGGATGGGGAAGCTCACGAACCTCTCCCTCAAGGTGGCAACCAACAGACAAAGGACATCACGAAAAACACACAACACAATTTTTTGGGATTTCAAAATGTTCTTTAAACTGGCACCAGATAATTATTCCTATTTGAGGACAATGATTTTGCTCTCTCGTTGAATGTATATATCGAGCAAGGGAGAAACATGACATCTTTAAAACTGCCAAAGGTTCTTGTTTGTCAGTTTCACTACAGAATTAACTCAGATTCAGCGATATCTCAGATGTCTTTTCCTTACTACTTTCATGCTCAGCATTAGAAATAGGGAAATCTACAACAAAAAAATTGTTATTTTCTATCCAATTTGAAAAAGACTTCATACAACTAATTCACTTAGGTCTTGATGGCACTACATGGCAATGCTAAATTTTCCATTCATTGATTAAGACATGATGCAAATTTAGCTCAGTAATTATCCCTATGGAATAAAAATTGTTAATTTGCCAAAAATATTTAATCTCATTTGCTGCATTCAAGATATTTTGCCCGATTTTCATGGGGGTATAAAAGTAAGACTATTTTAAGTAGAAGAGCAGGTTGAAATTGGTGAAAGGTCAAGTGAGGACAACTACTGGATAAAACGTGACTGATTTGTAATTGTAGTAGTCTCTTGGATTAGGTAGCCGAGTTAAAAGCTGCAATTTATTCAAGACACAGTTAAATGATACAATGCGAGGCCAAGATTTTATTACTTAGATGAATTAGCTAAAATAGGGTTGAATGGTCTCCCTCATCTGTACTTATCTTTAGATTTTTTGTTTTGAATAAAACTCGCTGAAAGCATTTCAAGCGTTTTGTAAATGAGGGGCACTGTAACAAATTCACATGAAACAATAGAGAAACAAGCATTTGGCACTGAGTAGGTCATATGCATCTATAACAAGTGACATTGCAAGGTCAAATTGGTGCAAAATGCTTAAAGGATGGACACGTGATTAGTTCTATTCTGACTGTTGATCCAGTGCTAAACTCACATTATGGAGGGCACCCAAAAATGAGGGAAAATAATTGTCACTCCTAACTGTGTGCTGCATGCATTGGCCACAGCATGATGCATTGAACAAGTTATCCTTTAAATGTTATGCACTTAACAGGGAGGGGTTTTGAAAACAACTAGGACAAAAAACTGAGTTCACAAAAAAAATTAAGAAAAAATGTACAAAGTCACCTGGAGGTGTCAATAAAATAAAATGTTGTCAGAGAGCCACCTCAACTCACTTTACTACATGTTATAGTTAATGGTTACAAAAACACAAACCTTTTACCCATTGCTTTACACTAACTGGATAAGATTGCCGAAAAGTAAAATACAGTCACCACACAGTAATGGCAATACAATAGTCAGCCGCTTGCAGCAAGCAATTTAGTGACCAATTTTAAAATGGGATTGGAAAGAACTAGTAAGTAAGAAGAGAAAATCCACAATGACAGCTGTCTAAATATATTTTATTTGAAATGAGCATTACCAATTGTTTTAATTATAAGCTAATAGCCATTTTTACTGGCGACTATACTGGAAACTAAATAAAATGCAAATCAAAAGTTGAAATCACTCGACCCTCTTTATTTGATCACTGGTTTTCACATCTGAGCCAGCCAGAAGATGCAATTTGAGTATTTGAAGAGTTGGTGAACTGCAATAGAATTTTATTGCTCAAATCATTGCCTCTGCCTTTACATCAATTTGAATGTTTGAATATTATTATTCGAATATTATTTAGGTTATAATGTAGTCCGTATCAACTCAATTGTCAAAGACATTTTGTTGATTATTTTTAAGATTCAATTTGAGAGTGACTTCCTTTCAACTGCATGAAAATTGTATGTTGCTAAATTTCTTGAACAACACCTATTTGTATAGCACCTTCAATATAAAGAAATGCCCAAGGCACTTCACAAGTGGGTAAAAGGAAATGGAAAATGGAATAGGGGGGTGGTAGCATGGCTTTTTAAAGGGGCGGGCCTGGCAGCGCATGTGACTGGCTCAAGACCAATCACGCATGAGCATGCAAATTCTGGCCAAAAGCGAGTAAACGGGGCACCCTGGTAGCAATGCCCGGGCAGTGTGGACCCCGGAGCCATGAGCTAAGACCCACCCTTTAGTGTTCTACGCCAGTTTATATAAAAAATGCCACCCTGGGCCTTTCATTAACAAACCCCTTTGTTACTACTGAAAGCCTCCAGGAGTGTTGTGTTGAGCCACCACATTGGCAAAAAGGTAAAAGATTTGATCGCAGCCTGCAATACCTCATGATTCAAGGGAGGAGGAAGGGACATTAAAAAAGACCAACAAGAGTCGGGAATCATCAACCTTGACACCCAAAATATGAGTGAAAATGCCTATTATAGGTGAGCCAGACCAGTTTGATGAATGGGGTTGAAGACTGGAGCCAGTAAATCGAAGGGCTCTGCTATTTCTTCACTGCAAAAGAGATCACAGAGGAAGCCAAGCAGAATGTGATACTGCTGACAGTGTGGGCCCCAAACCAATTGATAAGGAACCCCCCATCCCCGGAGGCACCTGACTCAAAGACCTTTGACCAGTTCGTGAAGTCGGTGAAGGAACATTTTAACCCAGGCCCTCGATCATTCTCCAGCGGTGCAAATTCAATTTTGTGTTATTAACCCTGAAGAGTCCATCTCAGCCCTCACAGCCAGGTTTCGCCAGCTCACTGAGCGAGTTCGCATTAGCGCTTAGCAACATGCTGCACGACTGTTAAGTTTGTAGAATCCATAATCTCAACATCCAAAAGAAACACCTGGCTGAAAATACCATCACTTAGAAAAGGCGATCGAGATAACTCAGGTAACCGATGTGTCGAAAAAGGCGCCACTGAGCTCAAAAACATGGCCGAAGGAGCAGTCTCTGAAGTTTGGAGTGGTATTGCTGCAAGCCACGTGGCAGGATCAACAAGCACAGCAGAGAACCAGACACGGTCCTTGGGACTGGACCGGAGCCAGAGGATCGGGAAAAGAACGAGGTGTCAACCTAAGACAGAGGTGTACTGCTAGCAATGTGGGCGGGACCATCCACAAGAGACTAGCCATTGGCATGGGTTTGTGCGTTTCCATTGTAATTGTACAGGCTATATTCAAGCATGTTGTCGTGAAAGTCAAAGTGCGCCAATACAAAAACAAAAAGCAACAGCAGTCCACAATGCCACTGAACCAAATTTACAAGAACTACAAGCAGGAGCACTCAATGTACCACCTGAATGTAGTCCAAGTCAACAAGACAACCCCCATTGAAGTCGTCATAAGTGTGAATGGTAAATCCTTGAAAATGAAAGTTGACAGTTGTGGGGAAGAAAATCTTCAATTACATTTGTGAAGGAGCGCAAACTTCAACTTTGAACAGAACGTCGGCCAAGTTATCTACTTACACAGGGGACCCCATGAAAATCCTTGAGACCACCAACTCACCAGTGGCATTTAAAGAGCAAGAGGCCCATCTTCCCCCGTTTTTTGTAGAGGGGCACAGACCCATACTAATGGAAAGAGACTGATTGCAGCAAATGAAACTTAATTGGTTGAAATTTTTTAAATTTACAACAATGTTCTTCAAGTTGCCTTACGAAAATAGTGGACGTTTCCACAGCAAGCTAGGTAGGATCATAGGCGTGAAGGACAAAATTTATATCAATTCAGATTCAACACCCAAGTTTTTTAGAGCATGGCCAGTCCCGTGCCATGCATCAAAATGTCAAAGCTGAGTTTTAAGAGATAAAAGAGCTGGCCCTAGTTAGACCAGTGGGCAGCTTCCATAGTCCCCTTTGTAGCCACCTGGGTTGGCCAAATCCCGACGTCAAATGGAGAACAGCAAAGGCTGCAGGGAAATTCAGCCAACACAGGCAGAAACTAGCAGATGCAAGTTACTGTGTATTAAACTCTGCAAAAGCATAGACAGCATCGATACAAGCAGCCATCTGCATAATAATGTAGCAGCCATCTACATACTAATGAGCGATCCCCGGGTACAATCAAAACATTTGGGATAAACAAAGCCAAGCCAGACTCCTCGGCGCCAGCAGGAGCCAACACAAAAGAGGTTAACGGACACCTCAAGACCGCCCATCGATCAGTGCACTGCCCCAGTATTGGAGAAATCGAACCAAGCGATTGGAACAAAGTCCAATCACTTGGAACCAGGTACAGGGTCCGCCCCGAAAGGCGGGAAGCCCCTGGGGACTATAAAGTTAAGCCCCCAAGTTCAAATTGTTCTTCTTGACCAGGTCACTCAGCAACGCGGACCAACCCTTGACAGTGACCGGTTCAGCTGCCGCCAAGATCCAGTAAGTCTTAAGTCAACGCTCGCTACGAGATAGGCGCTCCTAGCTACCAGTCCGTACCAACTTCGAATCCCGCAGACTCAGAACCCAAACAAAAGGCCATTTGTTCCCCTGACCTGGTGGGCCAGTCCGAAGCTAAGTATAGGCCTGTTAGTTATAGAAGTAGCTTAGAAGTAGAATTTATGCATGAGTAGCAATTTCTGTGTATAATAAATGTGCTTTGATTTGAATCTTACTAATTGGTGTATTGAGTTATTGATCATTACTTGAACTTGAACCTCGTGGCGGTATCATAAAGATACCTGGCGACTCGAGAGCAAAGGTTATAAAAGAGAGCCAATTAAACCAACCAAAAGTTAACATATTACTGGCAACATCCTGAGGGGACCCGAACTAGAAGTGGCTTCACCACTCCGGGAGAACCCAAAAATTTGAATTCGAGATCCAATTGGGAACAGAAAACCACAAGTGTTCAAGCAGTTCTGATCAATCCTCATAATTTGGAAGTGTGTTAAATGCATGCGTAACTAACAGGGCAATAAGGTAAAACTGATAGATTTTTTGTTGCGACAAAACTGTCGGGAGTTTGTATTTCGGAAAATAGTGAAAGCCGTACCCGTAATTATAGCACCGCCTTAATACCCCTTGTTCCAAATTTTAAGAGAAGCATTCAGATAGGAAAGGTGGCAATGCAGGCAATGCAACGCCTCATGAACCCAGAAGAGTTTGTGGTCGCAGCGACCAGCAGCAGTAGAGTGGGACAATGTCCCGTTTGGGAAGAAGAAATCAGGAAGTAACTCAAAGGGAAAGGATGGCCCCTTTGGAGCGAATTTTGTAACAATGAGGAAACAGGTCCCGGGAGTATAGGACATACTTGGTGAACCTGAGCGAGATTCACAAGAAAAGCTTAGGAAAAGCTCGCAAGCCGATGGCAATCGTGTCCTGCTTGGCACAATTGCGAGGTACAGAGGAGGTCGTTAGGATGCTCGGGAAAGAGATAGAAGGCATACATCGAATGAGTAATGTCGATGTTAGTGAGGTAGAAAGAGAGAACGTAGAGTTAAGGAGGAAGTTGGCAGCAAAAGACGGAGAGGTGGATGATGCCAAGCGGACACACCAGTCTTGTCTGGCGCACTTAAGCAGCTTCCAGTCCCAGTACGAAAAGGCCTATCAGGACACGCAACGAACAGTCCTGGTACGAGAGGAAACCGAGAAGCAGGTAGAAGCATTGCAGAGGCAGTGCAGTGACCTGAAGGCAGCATTAAGAGCATTCCATGCTGCTACCGTGGAGCAAAGACAAAGCGCACTAGACCACGCAAAGTGGCGGAAGCAGATTGCAGAACTGCAATCTCTGCTTTCAGTTCAAAAAGGATTCCAGGAAACCTTTGGATCAAAGTTAGACGAGGAAGACAGCCCTGATTGGGAAGAGTTAAATGAGACAGCGCAGAGATATGTTCAGGGAAAGCCCCAAAAGAAAAAAGGACCCCTACCCCCCACAGAGCAGATAGTTCAGGCTCCAATGAACCCAGTAACCACCCACCGCACAGCCACATCGGACGATACGGAATTTCTGTACACCACCCCCTTAACAGTGACCCAATTACGGGACGCGTGCGAGAAAATCACACCGTTCCTCCCCACCTCAGGCCCCCACCACTTCTTTGCCAAAGTAAAGCAGCAGGTGACCATGTACGGCTTGGACGAGCGTGAGCACGTAAAGCTCACAGTTTTGAGTTTAGACCCTTCGGTCTTAGCAGCCCTTCCCGACCCACAGAATGTAGGAGGAGGCACCCTTGCAGAAATGCATACTGCGGTCCTAGACGCAATCAGGTATAACCGGGGTGACCCCGTAGATGGCCTCAATAAATGCAGGCAAAAGAAAACCGAGCACCCCACAGCATTTGCTGGACGCCTGTGGATCCATTTTGCAGCAGTTTTCGGAGACTTAGACGGCGCCCATTTGTCCCCAGACAACATGGCCAAATGGACCCGCACCCTTATCTCCCATGCCACAGAAACAGGACAAAAAGCTTGTGCGAATTATGACACCTCAGAGGAGGCTCATAATGAGAAATGGGTCGTAAAAAGATTGTCCCGCGCCTGGGAGCAGTCTGTACAAAACAAACCCGCAGTCAAAAATCCTGAAGAAAAGCAGGCAGAAGCAGACATACCAGTAGTTAAAATACACCAGAACCCCGCATGGGTAAATGAAAGCAAGAACAGCCCCCCACAAAAGTCACAGGAGTGTTTCAACTGTGGACAGTTGGGACACTTTGCAAGAGAATGCAATGCCCCACGAAAGCCACAGAGAGCCCAACAGACGGGCACTCTAAGTAAGAATAAGACAGAGCCCATACATCGTGTGAGCACCCTTTCAGATCAGACGGACCTGAACGGAACGGACTGACGGTGTTCGGGCTCCCCCAGTTGGGTCTGCGACACCCTTTGGGATAGGTCCGGACGACCGGTAGTCGCAGCAAAGATACGGGGACAGCCCATCGAGTTTCTCTGGGACACAGGAGAGTCTCCCACCACAATAAATCCCTCCACCATGTTTCAAAAGGATACATGGCCCACTACAGCCACCCCCAGCGGCTTTACAGGCCAATCACAGCAGGGACACATCACAGCCCCTGTACCCATTCAAATCGGCAACATCACCACCAAGCACCCCATACTTTTAGTCGACCTGCCCCACACAGCAGAACACATTTTGGGCATAGACTTTATGAATTCCCACAGTCTATCCTTTGATCCAGTCAACCAATGTGTCTGGAAAATGGCAAAATCTGCAAGAGCCCCCGCAACGCTCACAATAGGTGAATACGCCAACAAAATTAGCGCAGTAGGCGAATTTTGGTTTAACCCGACGACAATCAGCACGGACAAGCAGGTTAGGGCAGTGTTACAAAAGAACAGGACAGCATTTGCGACCCACAAACACGACTGTGGCCGGATGACTGGTTCAGTACAAATCACAGGACCTGACCCTAGACCCCAAAGGCAATATGGATTTCCCCAAGAGGCAGAGGGAGAAATCGCAAAAGTAATCGACAGCTTATTAGAGCAGGGTGTACTTAGATCAGTAGCCTCCACTAATAATGCCCCGATTTGGCCAGTGAGAAAGCCCGATGGATCATGGCGACTGACCATCGATTACCGGGAACTCAACAAGTCATCCCTGTAGCAGCCCCCACGGTAGCCACAAGTCCAGAGACCATGCTCAAGCAGGGACTCAATTCCCGACACTTTACGGTTTTGGATATCAGTAATGGATTCTGGTCCATTCCATTGGCAAAGGCGTGCCAGTACAAATTTGCCTTCACCTTTAAAAATCAGCAGTACACAGCATACGGATGCTGTGGACTCTTTGAAACAAGCACTCATAGCAGCCCCCACACTACAAGTTCCAGACCCGCTTTCCCCCTATGCGATAGAGGTAGCAAGCACCAGTCTTGTCTGGCGCACTTAAGCAGCTTCCAGTCCCAGTACGAAAAGGCCTATCAGGACACGCAACGAACAGTCCTGGTACGAGAGGAAACCGAGAAGCAGGTAGAAGCATTGCAGAGGCAGTGCAGTGACCTGAAGGCAGCATTAAGAGCACTCCATGCTGCTACCATGGAGCAAAGACAAAGCGCACTAGACCACGCAAAGTGGCGGAAGCAGATTGCAGAACGTTCTCCTTCAGGAACGGCACGAACAGTTAAGGCCGTGGCTTACGCCTCTAGAGTTTTCGATGCTGTGGAGCAGAGATTTTCAGCCTGTGAAAGGCACCTGCTCGAAGGTTTTTGGGCAGTACAGTATTTTTCTTACATTACCGGACTGAACCCCATCAGAATTCTCACGGAACACACCCCCACCCAATTTTTACTGGACGGACGACTTAAGGGCGGTACAGTTAGTCAGATTAGAGCAGCTAGATGGACCCTTCTTTTGCAGGGACGGGACATCACTGTTAAAAGGACAAAGACCCACACTTTTTTAGCCGATAACCTACAGTACCCCGGAACCCCTCATGAATGTGAAATGATCTCTCCACACCACAACACAGGCCCTTTTATTGTTAAAACACCCCCCAGAAAGATAGGTAGTTCAACCCAGAGCCCCAAGCACACAGACACGTGCGAACCCATAAGGATATATGTGGATGGATCTTCCACAATATTAGAAGGGAAGCGCATAACAGGATGCGGTATTTACGTCGAGGACGTGCAGGGACTCGCCCTAGAAGAAATAGCAATAAAACTTCCAGGACACTTAGGCGCGCAGGCGCCATCGCATACATAGTGGAACACCCAGATTCCTTCCCCAGCCCAGCAGACATATATTCGGACAGCCTCTATGTCTGCAACAGCCTTACGGAATTCCTACCCCTGTGGAAAGCAAGAGGATTTGTTTCCGCAAATGGAAAACCCCTCCCCTCAGCCCCATTGCTGCTTCACATTTTAGAGAGCGCGCAGAACCGGACCTTTGGAATAGTTAAAGTTCGTAGTCCCCATCGTTCATCCCCCCCTGAAAATGTAAAAGCCGATGCACTGGCTAAAGCAGGTTCCAGGCATGGATATTTTTGGACACCCCCCGAAAGAGCACCAGTGAATGCAGTTCAGGTCTCGCAGACTAATATCGAGGATTTAGTGCAGGCCCAGAAGCAGGATAGCAATCTCAGGGAGATTTTAAAAGGAAGATTCCCAGCACCTTTTGATAGGTTTAAGAATACATTGACCACACAAGATGGTGTGGTGTTAAAAGACACCCTTTATGTGGTTCCTGAACAGTACAGGAATCAACTGATTTGTTTATTCCATGACAGTCATGGACATCAGGGAATTGATCCCACTACAGCCCACCTCAGGCAGCTCTGTTGGTGGCCGCGTTTGAAAGAAGATGTAACTCATTACGTTGAGAATTGACTTATCTGTGCCCAGAACAACCCGGACAGATACGCCAAAAAGGCTCAGCTCAGTCACACCCGACCCATTAATGGCCCCTGGACTAACCTCCAGATTGATTATATTGGACCATTGCCCCCTTGCAGGAATGGTTATAAATATGTACTCGTGGTGATAAGACACGTTTACAAAATGGGTGGAAGCATTCCCATCCAGAACACGGCAAAGACCACAGTCAAGATACTAACCCACCACATCTTTACGAGGTGGGGACTCCCCCACAGCATTGAATCTGACCAAGGTTCCCATTTTACGGGACATGTCATGAAGAACGTCCTCACGATATTTGGCATTACCCAAAAATTCCACATTGCATACCACCCCCAGTCAAGTGGTATCGTGGAGCGCATGAATCAGACCCTAAAATCCACCCTCAGAAAAATGGTCCAGCAAAACACCACCACTTGGGACTCAGTCCTCTCCTTTGCGCTGATGTTTTTGCGAAATACAGTTTCAACATCCACAGGTTACACCCCACACACTCTCATGACCGGATGCCCCATGAAAGGCACAGAATTTTTATTAGGATTAGATTTGACCAGCCCCGAAGTGACGGCCCTCACACACGAGAATGCAGTCAAACAATTCGTGGAGAATGTTAAAACGGCTCAGCTAGCAGCCGCAGTGAAAATGGGCACAAGAAAGAAACAGAGCAAGGCCTGTTTCGATAAGACAGTGCATGCGACTGAGTTCAGTGTAGGACAGCAAGTCATGCTCTCCGTATACAACCCCAGAACATTCATGTCACCTAAGTATTCGGGTCTGTACTCCATTGCGGACAAAGTAAGCCCTTCCGTCTACAAAATAAAGTACCCCAATGGAAAGACTGCGTGGTTCCATATCAACCAGATGAAGGCATATGGAACACAGTCTAACCTCGCACACCACGTCATGCTCGACGCAGCAGACCACGCCCCGCCCACAGCCAACGTAACCCTACCCTCCCCCAACACGTCCAGCCCAGCCACGGACTCAACCTCGACTCCATCCCCGGACTACACTCCGCCCCAGAATGCCCACAGACTGCAGCAGCAGCGACAGCGACTGTGACTCGGACAATAGCCACAGCACACCTCCTTACCATCCCCATGCAACAGGATCCACACCCAGCGAATCTGACCACGATTCGAGTGATCCCTTCATGATCACTTTCCTAAACAAACCCCACCACTGACCAACACTGACGACCCCGATTCCGTCCCCACAGAACTAGACACCACCTTTTGGTACCGAGATAATTCGTACAGACTCGTCCGGAATGACGAGAGCGATCCCAGATCACACCATGCAGCCCAATCAGCCCTGATACACTCGAGAATGGGGCATCCGGGAGAAGATGACGACTTTGAGTCTGACTCCCAAAACGAGAACCCCTTTGCGACCCTGTTCGCAACCGATAACTGAGGTGTCCAGATGATGTTTTAAAAGGAACCGCTTGGGAGAAAACGGTGTCCTTTCTGATGGAACCTGCAGCATGTTTGATGTTGTTTGTACTTGTTCTGTTAAATGTTGTATGTTAGACCAGAATTTCTTTTTCCACGGCCCCACGACACCACCCTTCTGACGCCCACTGGCAGTCAGAGAAACTAGTTTGGCCAGATGCTAGTTTAGCGGAACTAGTTTGTCCACAGAGACTTGTTAAGGTCCCAGACGCCAGTTCAGAGGAACCCGTCTGTCGACTGAAACAGACCCCCATTCACAACTGCCCTTCTGGTTCGAAGGTAGAACCAATACGGCAACCCCCACGATGACTACATTTCTTGCCCGTTCTTGTCGGTTGCTCAGGCAGTGGAGAAACAGCATTGGGACCCGCTCTGCCTGGGAACCCCCCCTCTGGTCAGCTACGCTTGGGTAGGGCACACACGGCATTGGTCGCCGTCCTACCCGGGGACTCCATCCAAATCTTACGCGTCGCAGCCCATACGCACCTCATTTCGGCAAGTTTTGTTCAAAAAGTTTTTTTTGTTTTCAGGTAACCTTAGGTTGACAACCCTCTGCTATTTACGTCCTCAAACATTTGGATGGTAAATCGCACAGTCTGCCAGACTGCTCGCACTGGCTCAGTATTTGTAAGTGTGTCTTGTCCTGAAATTCGGTTTTTGGGGGAAAAAATGAGGGAGTCACACATAGTGACCAATTATAAAGCGAGTAATTGGCACTCAAGGACAGACAGGTTATCATACAAGATATTAAACCAAGGTAGTAACAGACACTATGCTTGATCCCACAGAACCCCAGAAGCTCCAGGAGAAGAGAAGAGAAGTGAAAGAAGAAGAACCATGAGGACATGCTCCGCCTGGCTCATCACCCTAATGGACATTTGGTTGCGCACGAACGCGAACCCCCGGACCTCTACCCCCCCCCCCCCAGCCGTTAATGATTCACTTCCCCACAGTACCCAGAGCCCAGTCACAAGTGACACCACACCATCTTGGTGTGACAGGTTTATAACCTGGTACTCCCTGTCCTACTTGATAGAATCCCTACTAGTATTGGTGATACTCTGCTGCATCGTGCAGACTATTCGTCTGAGAAAATGGAGGAGAGCCTACCGCGCTCGCACCCCGTATATAGGATAAGATCCCCTATTTTTGGATATGACCAGACCCCCGACCCCCGCGATCTATAATAAAGAGCATTCATTTGCGTTTTTGTTGTGAATAAAGAAATGTTTCATGAGCACTTCTACAATCCTGAGCTCGACTGCCAAGCCAGAAAAATGTGTATAATGCTGCTATGATTTTGTTTGTATTGTCTAGGAAGTTACTGTGATGGAATATTTGAGTGAGTGTAATTTATAAAGGATAGTTAGAGGTTCCGATTTTCTTATTTTGTAATGAATGTCCCTGTTTGACATAGCGCCCCACAGAATTGTCAGTTAAAACATTTTTGCATAGTTATGGTCAGTGTAGAGGCCATAGAAGAGTGCTAGCCGGGTCAGGGAATGAAGAACAACGCAGTTATGTGATCCTTCACGCTTTGCATTAGGATCACAAGGAGGGTATGTAGCCACCTGGGTTGGCCAACTCCCGACGTAAAATGGAGAACAGCAAAGGCTGCAGGGAAATTCAGCCAACACAGGCAGAAACTAGCAGGTGCAAGTTACTGTGTATTAAACTCTGCAAAAGCCCAGACAGCATCGATACAAGCAGCCATCTGCATAATAATGTAGCAGCCATCTACATACTAATGAGCGATCCCCGGGTACAATCAAAACATTTGGGATAAACAAAGCCAAGCCAGACTCCTCGGCGCCAGCAGGAGCCAACACAAAAGAGGTTAACAGACACCTCAAGACTGCCCATCGATCAGGGAACCGCTCCAGTATTGGAGAAATCGAACCAAGCGATTGGAATGAAGTCTAATCACCTGGAACCAGGTACAGGGTCCGCCCCGAAAGGCGGGAAGCCCCTGGGAACTATAAAGTTAAGCCCCCAAGTTCAAATCGTTCTTCTTGACCGGGTCACTCAGCAACGTAGACCAACCCTTGACAGTGACCGGTTCAGCTGCCGCCAAGATTCAGTAAGTCTTAAGTCAACGCTCGCTACGAGATAGGCACTCCTAGCTACCAGTCCGTACCAACTTCGAATCCCGCAGACTCAGAACCCCAACGAAAGGCCAGTTGTTCCACTGACCTGGTGGGCCAGTCTGAAGCTAAGTATAGGCCTGTTAGTTATAGAAGTAGCTTAGAAGTAGAATTTATGCATGAGTAGCGATTACTGTGTATAATAAATGTGCTTTGATTTGAATCTTACTAATTGCTGTATTGAGTTATTGATCATTACTTGAACTTGAACCTCGTGGCGGTATCATAAAGATACCTGGCGACTCGAGAGCAAAGGTTATAAAACAGAGCCAATTAAACCAACCAAAAGTTAGCAACACCTTTCCCAAGCTGGATCGATCCATAAGAATCTGTGGGGACTGCAAGTTAACAATCAATCAGGCTGTCGAGGTTTATAGGTACCTGATTCCAGGGATCGAAGACCTCTATGACAAGCTGGTGGGAGGCCTTACCTACTCTAAATAAGACCTCAGCCACGCATACCTACAAATGGAATTGGACGAAAAGTCCCAGAAGTTCAACACGATAAATAGGCTTGTTTCCGTGCATGAGGCTACCACTTGGTATAGCGTCCGCATGCACTATTTTCCAGCATACAATGGAAAACCTCCTTCAAGGGATTCCAAAAGTAATGGGTAACCTCGACAATGTTTTAGTCACTTGGGTTACTCCCAAAAAGCACATGTCTAGCCTGGAAGAGGTGCCAAAAGGTTCTGGGATGCAGGTGACTGCCTCAAATGTGGAAAATGTACATTCCAGGCCTCAGATATAACTTATTTGGGATTCTGTGTGGTTGCAATAGGTCTACATCCCCTCGAGGAGAATGTCCAGGCTGAGAGTGCCAGCACCCAGGAATGAAACTGAACTCAAATCCTTCCTTGGCATGGTAAATTATTATGGCAGGTTCATTCTGAATTTAGCCACAACATTATTACGCCAGCTAAAGAAACATCAAAGGTGGCAATGGAGGTAGCCACAAGAAAAAGCCTTTTGCTTGGTTAAAGCACGCTTTGCAATCCTCAAACCTTTAAGTTCACTTCAACCCTGGGAAACTGATTATCCTCACATGCAATGCATCTTACTACGGACAGGGGCAGCACAATCCCAGAAGATAGGGATGGTTCCGAGCGGCCCATGGCCTTTGCCTCAAAAACCCTCTCAGAAGTTGACATATATGGTGACCAGGAATTGATAAAGCCATCGAAGAAATGGTACAACAATGTATATCAGACTCAACAATCACTACCTCCAAAGGTCAGTCTCCACCCCAGGAGTGGCCGGGTAACCCATGGACCAGGGTCCATGTTGACTACACAGGCCCTTTCTTCGGCAGGATGTTCTTTGTTGTGGTGGATGCCCACTCCAAGTGGCAGTTTATACAGGAGATGGGGACCATGACCTCGGCGGTTGCAGAGGACACCTTATGCCAAGTGTTTGCGATACTGTTAGAATCCATTGTATCGACTTCCGGGTGCGGCTATTCAGAGCTAGGTCGCATATTCGGTAGCTCCCGCTTGGAACGGACTTTTGGGCTCTTTTACAGGGCCCCCACGGCATTTGTTTGACATTTCCCGGTGTGGCAAGAAGACTGCAGCATTCCCCTGACAGTGTCCCCCAGGAATGTTATGTCTTTTGGCTACCAGACCCGGCAGAAACAGTAAAAGATTTGGCTTTGGCTGCAGGTTTAGACAAAAGCCTCTTCCAGCATGCAGGCGGGGGAAGGGCAAGCTTAAAGCTGCAATCTGACTTGACTCTATCAAAGGTAAATTCTAGCAGCAGAGGGAACAACTGTGAAAAGATCTACCAAGGCCATTGAAGAAGCAGGGACGAGGCTTCCGGTGGCGGCCATGGAGGAGTAGGTCGCGCATTCGGCAGCTCCCGTCTGGAACTGACTCTCAGACCTTTTTCAGGAGTTTCCATAGACTTTTTAAACGGACTAGAAGTGTAACGGCCAAAGGAGCGGCACTGGAGCAACGGGAGAAGCGAGGGAAAGAAAACAAAATGGCGGCGGCCAGGGACAAAGGGGAGCTGCAGGAGTTCATCAAGCGCTGCTTCGAGAAGCAGCGCGAGGAGATGCGCAAGGAGATGTTGGCGCCTATGCTTTCGGCAATTGAAGGACTCGGGATCACCCAGGAGGTCCACGAAGCTAAGATCCAGGAGGTACAGAACAGAGTCAGTCAGAACGAGGACGAGCTCGTGGGGCTGGCGGTGAGAGTGGAGCAGAACGAGGCGCTACACAAGAGGTGGGCGGGAAGACTCGAAGACCTGGAGAACAGGTCGAGGAGAAAGAATCTGCGAATCCTGGGTCTCCCTGAGGGAGTGGAGTGGGCTGATGCCGGGGCATACGCGAGCACGATGCTCGAGGCGATGCAGGGCACGAAGGCCCCTTCGAGGCCGCTGGAGTTGGACGGGGCACATCGGGTGCTGGCGAAGAAGCCCCAGGCAAATGAGCCGCCAAGGGCGATGGTGGTGAGGTTCCACCGGTTCACGGACAGAGAGTGGGTCCTGAGATGGGCCAAGAAGGAGCGGAGCAGTAAGTGGGGCAATGCAGAGATCCGAATATACCCGGACTGGAGCACGGAGGTTGCAAAGCGGAGAGCGGGTTTCAACCGGGCCAAAGCGGCGTTGTACCGGAAAGAAGTGAAATTCGGAATGCTGCAGCCAGCGCGACTGTGGGTCACATACAAGGGCCAACACTATTACTTTGAAACGCCTGGGGTGTTTTCCTCCGCGCGGGAAAAAAGGCGGGAAGGGGAACGAAGGAATGCATATGGATTGGGAGACTCCCACGCGGGGAAGTCAATGAGACAGCAGGGGAAGCCGGGGTCAGCAGGCGTCAGCTGACTTACGGGAGTGACATGGGGGGGGAGCAAAAAAAGCTAGACAGGGGTCTAGCGGGGGAGGGGGGGGAAAGGGGTTGCTGCGCACTGGCCGAAAGGGAATGGGACACAGAAGAGGTGGTCGCGACGGGGATCCCCCCTCTGGGGGACTGGAGGGTGAGGGAGGCGTGGACACGGGACTGGCCCAGAAAAGGAGATGGCTAGTCGGCGGGGCGGGGGGGGGGGGGGCTGGGTGAGAGCCCCTCCAATCCGGCTGATAACGTGGAATGTGAGGGGCCTGAATGGGCCGGTGAAGAGGGCTTGAGTGTTCGCGCACATAAAGGGACTGAAGGCGGACGTGCCCATGCTCCAAGAGACACACCTGAAGGTTGCGGACCAGGTCAGGCTAAGAAAGGGATGGGTAGGACAGGTATTCCACTCGGGACTGGACGCGAAGAATAGAGGGGTGGCAATATTGGTGGGAAAGAGTTTGAGGCCAAGACTATTGTAGCGGACAATGGAGGGCGATATGTAATGGTGAGCGGTAGGCTGCAAGGGATGTGGGTGGCGTTGGTAAACGTATACGCCCGGAACTGGGATGATGCAGGATTCATGAAGCGCATGTTGGGGCGCATTCCGGACCTGGAGATAGGAGGCCTGATAATGGGAGGGGACTTCAATACAGTGTTGGATCCAGCACTAGACCGCTCCAAATCAAGGACTGGAAAGAGGCCGGCGGCGGCCAAGGTACTTAGGGGGTTTATGGATCAGATGGGGGGAGTGGACCCATGGCGGTTTGCAAGGCCGCAGGCCAGGGAATTTTCTTTCTTCTCCCATGTACACAAAGCCTACTCCCGGATAGATTTCTTTGTTCTGGGTAGGGCGCTCATCCCGAGGGTGGAGGGGACGGAGTATTCGGCTATAGCCGTTTCGGACCTTGCCCCACACTGGGTGGAACTGGAGCTGGGAGGGGAGAGGGACCAACGCGCGTTGTGGCGGCTGGATGTGGGACTGCTGGCGGACGAGGTGGTGTGTGGGAAGGTGGGGGGGTGTATCGAAAGGTACTTGGAGGCCAACGACAACGGGGAGGTGCGGGTGGGGGTGGTATGGGAGGCTTTGAAGGCGGTGATCAGGGGAGAGCTAATTTCCATTAGGGCTCATAGAGAGAAGACAGAGGGTATGGAAAGGGAGAGGTTAGTGGGGGGGATTTTGAGAGTGGACAGGAGATACGCAGAGGCCCCGGAGGAAAGATTACTTGGGGAAAGACGACGGCTCCAGGCGGAGTTTGACCTGTTGACCACAGGGAAGGCGGAGGCACAGTGGAGGAAAGCGCAGGGGGCGACCTACGAGTATGGGGAAAAGGCTAGTCGGATGCTGGCACACCAGCTCTGTAAGAGGATGGCAGCGAGGGAAATAGGGGGAGTCAAAGATGGAAGGGGAGCCACGGTTCGTAGTGCAACGAAAATAAACGAGGTATTCAAGGCCTTTTATGAAGAGCTGTACAGATCCCAGCCCCCAGCGGAGAAAGAGGGGATGAGACGATTCCTAGATCATCTGAGATTCCCGAGGGTGGAGGAGCAAGAGGTGGCTGGTTTGGGGGCACCAATTGGGTTGGAGGAGCTGAGCAAGGGTTTGGGGAGCATGCAGGCGGGGAAGGCCCCGGGACCGGACGGATTCCTGGTGCAGTTCTACAGGGAGTACGCAGACCTGTTGGCCCCGCTACTGGTGAGGACCTTTAATGAGGCAAGAGAGGAGGGGACCCTGCCCCCGACAATGTCGGAAGCGACAATTTCTTTGATCCTAAAGCGGGACAAGGACCCACTGCAATGTGGATCGTACAGGCCGATCTCGCTCCTCAATGTGGATGCAAAGTTGCTGGCAAAAGTGCTGGCCACGAGGATCGAGGACTGTGTCCCGGGGGTAATCCACGAGGACCAGACGGGATTTGTAAAGGGCA
The DNA here is from genome assembly GCF_047496885.1 of Scyliorhinus torazame. Lineage (NCBI taxonomy): Eukaryota > Metazoa > Chordata > Chondrichthyes > Carcharhiniformes > Scyliorhinidae > Scyliorhinus > Scyliorhinus torazame. Next base: position 55,829,023 of record NC_092708.1, on the reverse strand, counting down.
GGCAACTAAACACCAATGTGCGGCGGCTCTTAAACGTGATAATGATGCCATCGGAGGAGGGAGAGGCGGAGATAGTGGCAGCTATGGACGCGGAGAAGGCCTTTGACCGAGTAGAGTGGGAGTACCTCTGGGAGGTGCTGCACAGGTTTGGGTTCGTGGTAGGGTTTATCAATTGGGTTAAGCTCCTTTACAGAGCCCCGATGGCAAGTGTAGTGACGAACCGGCGGAGGTCGGAGTACTTTCGACTGTACCGAGGGACGAGGCAGGGGTGCCCCCTGTCCCCCCTGTTGTTCGCATTGGCGATCGAACCATTGGCCATGTCACAGAGGGAGTCTAATAAATGGAAGGGGGTGGTCCGAGGGGGAGAAGAGCATCGGGTGTCGCTTTATGCGGATGACCTGTTGCTGTATGTGGCGGATCCAATGGAGGGTATGGTGGAGGTCATGCAGACTCTAAGGGAGTTTGGGGAGTTTTCGGGCTATAAGCTCAATGTAGGGAAGAGTGAGCACTTTGTATTACAGGCGGGGGACCAAGAAAGAGGGATAGGGGACCTACCGCTCAGGAGGGCGGTTGGGAGCTTTCGGTATCTGGGGATCCAGATAGCCAGGAGTTTGGGGACCCTACATAAATGAGGTTGGTGGAGCAAATGGAGGAGGATTTCAAAAGATGGGACATGTTACCGCTCTCGCTGGCGGGTAGAGTGCAGTCGGTCAAAATGGTGGTCCTTCTGAGGTTTCTGTTTGTGTTTCAGTGCCTTCCCATCGTGATCACGAAGGCCTTTTTTAAGAGAGTAGGCAGGAGTATTATGGGGTTTGTGTGGGCGAATAAGACCCCGAGAGTAAGGAGAGGGTTCCTGGAACGCAGGAGGGACCGAGGAGGGTTGGCTCTGCCAAACCTGGGGAGCTACTACTGGGCAGCAAATGTGGCGATGAACCGCAAGTGGGTTATGGAGGGAGAGGGGGCGGCATGGAAGAGTATGGAGATGGCGTCCTGTAAAGGAACGAGCCTGGGGGCGTTGGTGACGGCACCGCTGCCGCTCTCGCCGAAAAAGTATACCACGAGCCCGGTGGTGGCGGCAACGCTAAGGATCTGGGGCCAGTGGAGACGGCACCGGGGTGCAATGGGAGCATCGGTGTGGTCCCCGATCAGGGGTAACCACCGGTTTGTCCCGGGGAAGATGGACGGGGGTTCCAGAGCTGGCATCGGGCGGGGATTGGAAGAATGGGGGACCTGTTCATCGACGGGATGTTTGCGAGCCTAGGGGCACTGGAGGAGAAGTTCTAGTTACCCTCGGGAAATGCCTTTATATATATGCAGGTGAGGGCTTTTGTGAGGCGACAGGTGAGGGAATTCCCGTTGCTCCCGGCACAAGAAGTTCAAGATAGGGTGATCTCGGGTGTATGGGTCGGGGAGGGCAAGGTGTCGGAAATACACCAGGAGTTGAAAGAAGAGGGGGAAGCGCTGGTAGAAGAGTTGAAGGGTAAATGGGAGGAGGAGCTGGGGGAGGAGATCGAGGAAGGTCTGTGGGCGAACCATGTCCATATGTTTTGGTCATGCCCGGCACTGGAGGGGTTCTGGAGAGGAGTGGCGGGAGCAATATCTCAGGTGGTGAAAGTCCGGGTCAAGCCAAGCTGGAGGCTAGCAATATTTGGATTAGTGGATGAACCGGGAGTGCAGGAGGTGAAAGAGGCCGGCATTCTAGCCTTTGCGTCCCTAGTAGTCCGGCGAAGGATCTTGCTAATGTGGAAGGAGGCGAAGCCCCCCAGCCTGGAGGCATGGCTAAATGATATGGCTGGGTTCATAAAGTTGGGGAGGATTAAGTTCGCCTTGAGAGGGTCTGCGCAGGGGTTTTACAGGCGGTGGCAACCGTTCCTAGACTATCTCGCGGAGCGTTAGAGGAAGGTCGGTCAGCAGCAGCAGCAACCTTGGGGGGGGGAACGTCCTGGGGGGGGGGGGGGGGGGGACTGCCTGGGAGGGTGGATGAGCAAGAGATAACATGAAGGGTTGGGGAAACTGCCAAGTACGGGTGAGGGCCAGTGTACAAAGCTGTGTAAATATATCATTTTGCCATGTATATATCTTGCTCTGCGCGATTTCTCGTTTTTTTTTGTTATGGGGGGGGGGTTATTGTTTGTGAGGGAGAAAAATTGTGTTAAAAAACTTTAATAAATATATATTTTTTTAAAAGAATCCATTGTATCCAACAACGGCACCACTTTTACAGTGGACGACTTCCAAACTTTTGGCAGAGTGAAAGAAATTCGCCACACCAGGTCAACCCCATACCATTGTGATGAATGCAGGATTTTAGATATATTGGATGACAAACATTTGGCAATTTAAGGGATAAAAGCATGGGTAGACTGTGTTTGACTGCAGTAGTCATTCTTTTAAAGGAATCTTGTTTTGCAAGGTCAGAAAGCTTTGAGGAGCCAGAGGTGAAACTGACCGGAGTAAAATGCCTGGGGTAATGCATTGTTGTTTGACTAGGGGGAGTCAGTGTTTTCAGCTTGGGGAGATTGTCATTGTTGGGAGGAGCTAAGGTATTCAGACATTTTCAGAAAGCTTTTTGAGTGGAGTTTTGATCTTGCTACACTTTAGACCATAAGTAATGTCTTTTGCTCTCACAGTAGGATAGTTAAAAAAGGGTTAACGGTATTTAAAGCAGTCTGAAGATCAGGAAGATGTTGAAAGACGCCAGTTGAAATAGCTTTTTGAAGACATCCAGTCAGACTCTGCAGGGGTTCTAACAGAAGCCAAATCTGTTCTGGAAAGACCATAAGATATAGGAGCAGAATTAGGCCACTCGGCCCATCGAGTCTGCTCTGCCATTCAATCATGCCTGATATTTTCCTCATCCCCATTCTCCTGCCTTCTCCCCATAACCCCTGATCCCCATATTAATCAAGAACTTATCTGTATCTATCTTAAAGGCACTCAGTGATTTGGCCTCCACAGCCTTCTGCGGCAAAGAGTTCCACAAATTCACCACCAGTCCACAGCAGACGCCATTTTCCTGGCCCTACACTCATCCCTAGAGCATCTCGACAACAAGGACTCCTACATCAGACTCCTATTTATTGACTACAGCTCCGCCTTCAACACAATAATCCCAGCCAAGCTCATATCAAAGCTCCAAAAACTAGGACTTGGCACCCCACTCTGCAACTGGATCCTCGACTTTATGATCCACAGACCACAATCAGTAAGAATGAACAACAACACCTCCTCCACATAGTCCTCAATACCGGGGCCCCGCAAGGCTGCGTACTTAGCCCCCTACTCTACTCCCTGTACACACACGACTGCGTGGCAAAATTTGGTTCCAACTCCATCTACAAGTTTGCTGACGATAGGACCATCGTGGGCCGGATCCCGAATAACGACGAGTCAGAATACAGGAGGGAGATTGAGAACCTAGTGGAGGGGGGCAGTGACAACAATCTATCCCTCAATGCCAGCAAAACTAAAGAGCTGGTCATTGACTTCAGGAAGCAAAGTACTGTACACACCCCTGTCAGCATCAACGGGGCCAAGGTGGAGATAGTTAGCAGTTTCAAATTCCTAGGGGTGCACATCTCCAAAAATCTGTCCAGGTCGACCCACGTCAACCCTACCACCAAGAAAGCACAACAGCACCTATACTTCCTCAGGAAACTAAGGAAATTCGGCATGTCCACATTAACTCTTACCAACTTTTACAGATGCACCATAGAAAGCATCCTATCTGCTGCATCACAGCCTGGTATGGCAACTGCTCGGCCCAGGACCGCAAGAAACCTCAGAGAGTCGTGAACACAGCCCAGTCCATCACACAAACCTGCCTCCCATCCATTGACTCCATCTACACCTCCCGCTGCCTGGGGAAAGCGGGCAGCAGAATCAAAGACCCCTCCCACCCGGCTTACACACTCTTCCAACTTCTTCCGTTGGGCAGGAGATACAGAAGTCTGAGAACACGCACAAACAGACTCAAAAACAGCTTCTTCCCCGCTGTTACCAGACTCCTAAATGACCCTCTTATGGACTGACCTCATTAACACTACACCCCTGTATGCTTCATCCGATGTCGGTGCTTATGTAGTTACATTGTATACCTTGTGTTGCCCTATTATGCATTTTATTTTCTTCCCTTTTCTTCCCATGTACTTAATGATCTATTGAGCTGCTCGCAGAAAAATACTTGTCACTGTACCTCGGTACATGTGATAATGCTACATGTGATAATAAACAAATCCAATCCAATCCAATCCTCTGGCTGAAGAAATTCCTCCTCATCTCTGTTTTAAAGGATCGTCCCTTTAGTCGGAGATGGTGTTCTCTGGTTCTAGTTTCTCCTACAAGTGGAAATATCCTCTCCACGTCCACTCTATTCATGTTCGCAGTATCCTGTAAGTTTCAATAAGATCCCCCCTCATCTTTCTAAACTCCAGCGAGTACAGACCCAGAGTCCTCAACCGTTCCTCATAAAACAAGTTCTTCATTCCAGGGATCATTCTTGCGAACCTCCTCTGGACCCTTTCCAAGGCCAGCACATCGTTCCTCAGTTACGGGGCCCAAAACTGCTCACAATACTTCAAATGGCATCTGACCAGAGCCTTATACAGCCTCAGAAGTACCTCCCTGGTCTTGTATTCTAGGCCTCTTGACATGAATGCTAACATTGCAGTTGGCTTCTTAACTACCGACTGAACCTGCACGTTAACCTTAAGAGAATCGTGAACAAGGACTCCCAAGTCCCTTTGTGCTTCTGATTTCCTAAGCATTTCCCATTTAGAAAATAGTCCATGACTAAATTCCTCCTTCCAAAGTGCATAAGCTCACACCTTTCCACATTGTATTTCATTTGCCACTTCATTGCCGACTCTCCTAGCTTGTCAAAATCCTTCTGCAGCCCTCTTGCTTCCTCAATACCACCTGTCCCTCTACAGATCTTTGTATCATCTGCAAACGTAGCAACAGTGCCTTCAGTACCTTCCTCCAGATCATTAATGTATATTGTGAAAAGTCATGGTCCCAGCACAGACCCCTGAGGCACACCACTAGTCACCGGCGGCCATACTGAAAAAGACCCCTTTTTCCCCACTCTCTGATTTCTGCCAATCAGTCAATCCTCTATCCATGCCAGGATCTTACCCTTAACACCATGAGCTTTTAACTTATTTAAGTTTCCTATGCGGCACTTTGCCAAACGCATTCCGGAAATCTAAATAAATCACGTCCACTGGTTCTCCTTTGTCTAGCTTCCTTGTTACCTCCTCAAAGAACTCTAACAGATTCGTCAGACACGACCTCCCTTTGACAAAGCCGTGCTGACTCAGTCACATTTTATCATGCACTTCCAAGTACTCTGCGATCACATCTTTAATAACGGACTCTAAAATCTTACCAATGACCGAAGTCAGGCTAACCGGCCTATAATTTCCCATCTTCTGCCTTCCTCCCTACTTTTTTTTAAAATTTAGTGTACCTAATTCAATTTTTCCAATTAAGGGGCAATTTAGCGTGGCCAATCCACCTAACCTGCACATCTTTGGGTTGTGGGGGCGAAACCCACGCAAACACGGGGAGAATGTGCAAACTCCACACGGACAGTGACCCAGAGCCGGGATCGAACCTGGGACTTTGGCGCCGTGAGGCTGCAGAGCTAACCCTTCCACCCTACTTAAACAGTGGTATTACATTAGCCACTTTCCAGTCCTCTGGGACCCTTCCTGCCTCCAGTGATTCCTGAAAGATCATCACCAATGCCTCCACAATTTAGGACCCTGGGGTACAGTCCATCCGGTCCAGTTGACTTATCCACCTTCAGACCTTTCAGTTTCCTCAGAACCTTCTCCTTAGTAATGGTCCCTGCACTCACGTCTGCCCCCTGGTTCTCCTGGAGCTCTGGCATCCCACTGATGTCTTCCACCATGAAGACTGGTGCAAAGTAACTATTCAGTTCATCTGCCATTTCTTTGTTTCCTATTATTACATCTCCAGCCACATTTTCCAGTGGTCCAATGTCTATTTTTGCCTCTCTCTTACCTTTTATATATTGAAAAAAAACTCTTCCCACCTTCCTTTATATTACTAGCTAGCATGTACTCATACTTCATCTTCGCCCCACTTATTGCTTTTTTAGTTGTCCTCTGCTCGCTTTTAAAGGCTTCCCAATTCTCTGGCTTCCCACAAATCCTCGCCACTTTGTATGCCTTTTCTTTAGCTTTTATGCTGTCCTTGACATCCCTCGTCAGCCATGGATGCCCTGTCCTCCCCTTAGCATGTTTCCTCCTCCTTGGGATGAATTTATGTTGTGCCTCCCTAATAACCCCCAAAACCCCTGCCATTGCTGTTCCACTGTCTTCCCTGCTAGGCTCCTTTTCCAATCAACTCTGGCCAGCTCCTCCCTCATGTCTTTGTAGTTACCCTTATTTAATTGTAATATAAGTATTACTTTGCCATTGGGTTATTGGATGCTTTGAGAGCTGTATGTTTTTCTTTCCTTGTTGTTTTAATTGGGAATTGAGTATTTTCAGGTGTGATGTTAAAGAGTTTAATATTGTGTTAATAATAAAATTTTGTTTTCAAATGCCAAATCCCTATTTCTTTGCGCAATCACTCCTGGAGGGAAGTATACTTTCTGCACAGTCTTACAAAATAAACTAAAATATTGGCGTTTTGGTCAGTATCCCAGCCACTGTTGGGGTGTGGTCTGGGATCGTAATACACCGAGTCCAGTCGGTTGGCCGAGAGGCCCCCCATACAGACTCTTAAAAACACTATAAGGAAACAATCAGACTAACCATTGCCCCAGCGGCTTACTAATTTTTTGCTTTCTTACAACATGACCCCCCCACACCACCATGGGGATCACACCTGCTGAGTTGCTGATGGGCCATCACCTCAGAACTCATTTGTATTTGGTGTTTTATATCATGGCGGGGAAGGTGGAGGCATGTCAGGCCTCCCAGAGGAATCAAGGAGCAAAGGAGCAACAGATCATTTCTGGTGGGGGACCTGGTCTTAGTTCAAAATGTCACCTCGGACCCACTATGGTTAGCCGGGTGGATTGTGTCCCAGTCTGAGCCCGTGTCAGACGTGGTGAATGTAAATGGCAGGTCCATCAAAAAGCATTTTGACCATTTGAAGAATCTGGGGGTGCGGCCCCCATTCCAGGCTACAAGGGTCCCACAAATGTTATCAACATTCCTGTGAATGTTCTTGAGCAGAGGGAACGGGGAAGTCCCGGGTCAACCCAGTCAACTGTGCAGAAAGGAGCCGGTGAGACCAGTTGCCCTATGAGGAGACGAGGTAACCTGAACAGTCAGCTGCCACTATCATGACTGCCTCAGAGGCGGTTTAGCTAATGGGAGGTCTAAGGAAGTCCAGGAGGACTCGAAGGTGCCCGGACCGACTGACTCTTTGATGAATTCTCTCTCTCCCCTGATGTCTTTTACTATGTATATAGAACTTAGACATAGTTATTGTATAAAATATAGTCTTTCATTAATAAACCACTTTGTTGTGTTGTCTTGAGCTGCCACAGAGGCTTAAAAGAAATGCTCTGGATCAGGAAGACTGGCAGGCAGACATATTGCATTTATATTGCACCTTCCACAACAGCAAGACATCCATAAATTATTTTACAGCCAATGAAGTTCTTTTGAAGTGCAGTCACTGTTTTAATATTCAATTTGTACATATCAAGCTCCTAAAAACAGCAAAATGATAAAAAGCAGATAATCTTTTTTAGTGATGGTGTTTAAAGGACAAATGTTGGCCAGAACACCAGGGAGAGTTCACCTGACCATTTTCAATTTAATGCCAGGAGATTTTTTTTTATGTTCACTTTAAGACAACCTTAGGATTATACTATTCTCAGAGGGCTGGACAGGGTGTATGCTGAGAGGTTGTTTCCCCTTGTGAGAGAGTCTAGGACCAGTGGGCATAATCTCAGAGTAAGGGTTTGCCCATTTAAGTTAGAGATGAGGAGGGAATTCCTCTCTCAGAGCGAATCTGTGGAACTCTTTACCACAGAGGGCTGCAGAGCCTGGGTCGTTAAGTGTGTTTAAGATTGAGAAAGACAGATTTTTTCTATCGGTAAGGTTCGAGGGTATCTGTGGGTTCTCGGGATGAGGCAAGAAAGTGGAGTTGAGGATTATGGGGCAGCAAGGTGGCACAGTGGTTAGCACTGCTGCCTCACAGCTCCAGGGACGTGGATAAAATTCCGGCCTCGGGTAACTGTCTGTGTGGAGTTTGTACCTTCCCCCGTACCTGCGTGGGTTTCCTCCGGATGCTCCGGTTTCCTCCCATAGTCCAAAGATGTGCAGGTTAGGTGGATTGGCCGTATGAAATTGCACCTTAGTGTCCAAAAAAAAAAGGTTAGGTGGTGTACCTGGGTTATGGGGATAGGGTGGAAGTGTGGGCTTGAGTAGGGTGCTCTTTCCAAGGGCTGGTGCAGACTTGATGGGCCGAATGGCCTCCTTCTGCACTGTAAAATCTATGATTCTATGATCACATCAGACCAGTCATTATCTCATTGAATGGCAGAGCCAACCCGATGGGCCGATATGTCTTATGGCCACCTGAGATAGCAGATGAGTCTCAGTTTAAAGTCTTATCTAAAAAACAGCAGCTCCAACAGTGCAGCTCTCCTTCCACACTACACTGGAGTGTCAGTCAAGACTTTGCACTCAACTCAAGTGAGAAGGGTATGGTTTTTTATTTTAAAAATGTGTAGAGAGAAAGAAAAGGAAATGGAGGAGAAATAGTTTTCCATGAAGTAGGGTGGAGGAAGGTGAAATGCACTGAATTTAGAAACTTTGTATGTACACCACACATATTCTACACTCTATTACCACTTTTCATGAGAAATTATCAGTTTTATTTTTCTCAATTTGAGACTTGCTAAAAAATTATTTCTCTGTATGACTCATGAAGTCTGGCTCCTTTATATATGCCTACTTATCCTGTATAAATCGTTTTGTTAAAATATTTTTATTCAAGGTATTTTCATATATACAAACAAAATCAGAAGACAAATCAAACAATTCAATAAAAAACCAACACCCACTCCCCCCCTTGCCCCCCTGATGCCACCCCCTTCTCACATTCCGCATTCCCCATTCCTCTGCCCACGTCTTGGCTCCCACCTCCCCTCCAAGCTCATTCTATCACTTGTGCTTAATATCCCCCATCAGGGCTCCCTTCCATTCCATCAACCCCTTGTAGACATCTGACACCTTCCCCTCCCTTATTTCGTCCCTCGACAGCTCCTTGTCCTGCAACCCCAGGGGCAGTAGCCCAGGAAAAGACGACACCTCTCTCCTTACAAAGTCCCGAACCTGCAGGAACCTAAAGCCATTCCTCCAGGCAATTCACACTATTCCTTTCGCGAATTTACCTCCTATAAACATATCGCAAAGCGATCAATCCCTGCCTGCCGCCACCCCTGAAACCTCACATCCAGCCCCACGGGTGCAAACCTATGGTTATCGCAGATCGGTGCCCACACCAAGGTACCCTCCAGCCCCAAATACTGCCTCCACTGCCCCCACACCCTTAGGGTAGATGCCATCACTGGGCTCATGGAGTACCTGGTCGGCGAGAACGGTTACAGCCCTTAAAGTGTTCCTCTGCATGATGCTGCCTACAACAGTCACCACGCTGACCCCTCCCACACGGCCCACTTCCTAACCATAGCGATATTCGCCCCCCGTATTATAATTAATCATTGGCAGTGCCAGCCCACAACCCCGTCCAAGAAAGCCTTCCTAACTCACGGGGTCGTTCCTGCCACACAAATCTAGAAATCAGCATATTGACCTTCTTAAAAAACAACTTGGGGATGAAGATTGGGAGGGTCTGATACACAAACAGAAACCTTGGCAGCATGGTAATTTTTACTGTCTGCACCCGCCTGCTAGCTAAAGCACATCCCACCTTTTAAAATCCGCTTTCATCTGCTTCACCAACCGAGCCAGGTTCAGCTTGTGCAACTGCGCCCAGCCCCGTGCCACTTGGTTCGGTCACACGCTCGTGACTGGTGCCCTGTATAGCAGCCAGACCCAATGCACAAACCCCTGCCTGAGCCGCCCCATCACCTCCAGCACATATGCCCACTCTACCTGATCAAATGCCTTCTCCGTGTCCACCGCCACCACTACATTCACCTCCTGCAACCGCCCCGAAGGAATCATAATTACATTAAGCAGCCTTCTCCCGTTCGCTAACAACTGTCTCTTCTTTATAAAACCCGTTTGATCTTCGCCTATCACCCCCGGGATGCAGTCCTCGATCCATGAGTCCAACACCTTCGCCAGCACCTTGGTGTCTATGTTCAGTATTGATATCGGCACCCACACTGCTTTGGATCCTTATCCTTCTTTAATATCAGGGAGATGGAAGGCTGCGACAATGTAGGGGGGGATCCCCCATATCCCTCATTATATACCCTTACTAGCAGTGGTCCAGGTCCGTCCCAAATATTGTATGAAACTCTACCGGTGGGAACCCGTCTGGCCCCAGGGCCTTCCCTGCTTGCATTGCCCCCATACTGTCCATCTCCCTCAACCCAATTGGGGCCCTCAGTCCCTGAACCAGCCCCTCCTCCACTTTGGGAACCTCCAAACTGTCCAGGAACCGTCACATCTCCTCCTCCCCGGTTGGAGGCTCCGACACATATAACCTTCTTAAAATTCCTCAAACACCCGCTCTGGGTTCATCACCACCTTGCCCTTATCATCCCTCATTCTGCTAATCTCCTTCACCGCCTCTTGCTTTCTCAACTGATCGACCAATATCCTGCTCGCCTTCTTTGCAAACTCATACACTGTCCTGTTCCCCCACCCCCCGCAGGTCCACCCATTGCGGCGCGTGGTTATAAACCACAATCGCCGAATACTCCGAGTCGGCCACCTTCGCCATCAGCATCTTGTTTATCACAAAAACATCAATCCAGGAGTATACCTGCTGCACACGGGAGAAGTATGAAAACCCCTTTATAATACTAATAATCTTTGCCCTCGGCCTCCACGGGTCCACCACACAGCCCATGAGCTCCATAAGCCCCCTCAGCTCCTTTGCCACCGCAGACATCCTCAATGACTTGGGGCTCAACCAGTCCAAGATCGGATTCATGGCCGCATTAAAATCTGCCCCCCAAGCCCCACGATCAGTCGATGCAAGTCCAAGACAGGAATCTTCCCTAACACCTGCCTTATAAAATCCATGTCATCCCAATTCAGGGCATAGATGTTTACCGGAACCACCGGCATTCCCTCCAACTTTCCACTCACCATCACATATCTCCCCCTTCCGGATGGGCCACAAATGAAATGAAATTAAATTAAAATCGCTTATTGTCACAAGTAGGCTTCAAATGAAGTTACTGTGAAAAGCCCCTAGTCGCCACATTCCGGGGCCTGTTCGGGGAGGCTGGTATCGGAATTGAACCATGCTGCTGGCCTGCCTTGGTCTGCTTTCAAAGCCAGCGATTTATCCCTGTGCTAAACCAGCCCCACCTTGAACGCAACCCCTTTATTAACCTACACCGCCACCGCCCTCATCTTCATATCCAGCCCCGAATGAAACACCTAACCCACCCATCACTTTCTCAGCCTAGTCTGGTGAACTATCGTCAGGTCTGCCTTCAAATGCGTGAACACGTGACTGTTAACCGGCCCATTCCGCCCCCTCACCTTCCACATGACCAACCTGGTCGGGGGGGCTCCCTGCTCCCTTTCCCTGCCGATCAGCAATATCCCTTTTTGAGCCAGCTCCCCGGCCCATGTCACAAGACCCACCAGGCCTACCCTTGGATGTCCAACATCGTCGATCTCTTTCGTACTGCACCACACCAACTACACCCAAGTCAGCAACCCTCCCCCTCCTCCCCTCCCACCCTCAACCAAAAAAACTCCCTTCCCCTCCTCCTGGCAACCCCACTTCACTCCCGTTAAATAGCCCGCCCAGCTAGCATGGTGGCCTTCGCCCAAGGCCTTCAACCATCCTATCTCCCTCCAATTTCAACCAGCCTAACCATCTAACCCGCAATAGCAACAAAAGGTACACTCACCAGCGTTGCACCTCCGTCAAAGCCTGCCCCCGAAAAAAACCACCAGCACTTTAAAAAACACCCAAAAAAACTCCTCCAAAGTTCAATGTCCTCACACTCCGCCCAGTTCATTGTCCCTCATAAGTTCCATCGCCCCCTCGGCGTGTCGAAATACCACTCCCCCTTCCGATTAGGCATGCTACAGTCTTGTGGACTTAACACTGAGTTCAAAAGCTTCAGACTGTGAACTCTCTCCTCCACATTCACCGCGTTTTTATTTCTATCAATGCATTTTCATTTCTTCCATTCATCTGTTTTTCCTCACCATTGTCCCCCTCCCCAGGCCCCACTTGGGCCATCTGTTCCCTGTTCCTAGTTGCCCTTTGACACACTGCTCATCTTTGTTCTGTCATTAATACATTCCCATCTCTTTATGTGCCACTATCAGCACCCTTCTTAGCCTTAATCACCCCCATTTACATTCCATTTGACTTTCTGGCCACAACATCTTTGTCAATCTCCACTTATCACTGCCCCTCTATCCAGCCTCTCCACTCCATGCCCCCCCCCCCCCGACAACAGTATAAATCTGACCCTATTTCCAGTCCTCTTCTGCTTTGACAAAGAGTCATCGAGACTCGAAATGTTAGCTCCCTTCTCTCTCCACAGATGCTGTCAAACCTGCTGCGGTTGACCAGTATTTTCTGTTTTAACTTCAAAGTACATATGGTTAGGAGTACAAAAGGACAAAAGAGCCCCCTTGAAAATGTTCACCCAAAATGTCCATACTCACTCAACATCACGCTTTTATTACCAAATGTTTTCCACTTGCTCTACAAATTAATTTCATGGTCCTTATCTTTATCCTCCATTGCAGTCCATAGCTTTGTTCTGCCCTATCTTAACATCTCATATCTGTAGCTTCTCTGGCATAGTCTACTAGTTCATTAATTAGCTTTTTGGTACAATTGATAACCAATCTTTCACAATGCTCTTGCATTTTGTTATTGAAATTATGATTATTGATGACAAGGAGAGCCACAGGTGACTGTGTTAAGACAGTCCCACACCTACATTGGCCTTTTTAACATACTGTTTTTGTGTTTGTGGCTTCAACATCATAACTTGTGAACTCAATATTTTCACTATGCAGTTGCTGAGAAGTACTGCATATTAATTGTTTGACAATTGAGTACTTAATTGTATTCAGGTGGTGGGCTCTAACTGGAGTTTCTTGTGCATCTATGTGCAGGAACTGATTGAAACGGTCGTGTTTGTGTTTTGGAGGTGCATGTTTGTAATGTGTATCTCTGTAAATAAAAGCTTATGAAATAGGTATTAAAAAATAGGTTCCAATTTTATCCCTCGCCACCTGGTTTTCTCGAGTGGAACGCTGCATAAATCAATTGTAACATTCCGTATCATTTTGATAAAAGCACCTTCAGCTCAAATGTGCCCCATCACTAGTGTTTCAAATACCAAATGTTCAAACTCATACCCCCAAGTTTGTACTTGAAATAAATCCAGTATGGATTCTTGAGACACGATTGCAACAGAATTTACTGTCCTAATATCGCTATACAAAATCATTTGTTTCGTGGTGGTTTGGTTGCTATAAGCAAAACATTAGCAACATTGGTGTGATGCAAACACAAGCCTACTCTTCGACCAGATTCAGCCTTCGTTCTATGCCACTGCCTCCAGGGTGACAGCAGGGACCCATGTGTCAACTTGACGTCATAGGACGGCAAACGTTACTTAGTACATCTGGATTTTAAAACAAACGAGTGGTTGGAATCTTCTTAGGAGTGGAAATCACTATTGGATTGCCACTCCATTCCTACTTCCCTGCACCACGCTGAAGCTCCGCATTTCTGGTCCGTACTTCCAATCTGGGCATCTCCAGAAATGTGGATCATACCTGAAATATAACTTCCTTCATAGCACTGGATTGTTGGGGAAAGAGGAGCTCAGCCCTCTTTTTACGGCACTAGCTGCCATATTCTGCTAAGAGTTTAAATGTCCCATTTGTACGAGCACACCCAAGTCTCTTTGAACATCAACACATACCAGTTTCACACCTTTTAAAAAATATTCTGCTTTTTTATTCTTACATCCGAAGTGGATAACTTCACACTTCCCTACATTATATCCCATCTGACAACTTGTTGCCGACTCACTTACCCTGTCTATATCTCTTTGTAGCCTCTCTGTGCCCTCACTACAGCTTACTGTAGCCACCTAAAATGGCTGATTCCCGATTAATTTGGCCAAAACCCGATGTAAAATGGCTAACCGAAAAGGCTGATGGGAAAATCAGCCAACAGGGCACAAACGGACAGCTGCAGACAGAACAGTGTATTCGGCTCTGGGGAAGTCGGCCCAGATCGATACCTGCAACCATTAGCAGCACATCAACCCAGCCATCTGCAGTTTAATTGGGAACTCTACCGGGACCCGATCCAGAAGTGGAAAACCACTCCGGGAGAACACAAGAAATTTGAATAGAATCCAATTGGAAACAAAAAAAAAACCCCACAAGTGTTCAAGCGGTTCTGATTAATAATTCACAATTCGGAAGTGTGTGTATGCATGCAAAACTAACAAACAAAGAACAAAGAAATGTACAGCACAGGAGCCGGCCCTTCGGCCCTCCAAGCCCGTGCTGACAATGCTGCCCGGCTAAACTACAATCTTCTACACTTCCTGGGTCCGTATCCCTCTATTCCCATCCTATTCATGTATTTGTCAAGATGCCCCTTAAATGTCACTATCGTCCCTGCTTCCACCACCTCCTCCAGTACCGGGTTCCAGGCACCCACTACCCTCTGTGTAAAAAAACTTGCCTCGTACATCTACTCTAAACCTTGCCCCTCTCACCTTAAACCTAGTTTGCCCCATAGTAATTGACCCCTCCACCCTGGGGAAAAGCCTCTGACTATCCACTCTTGTCTATGCCCCTCATAATTTTGTAGACCTCGATTAGGTCGCCCCTCAACCTCCTTCGTTCCAGTGAGAACAAACCGAGTTTATTCAACCGCTCCTCATAGCTAATGCCCTCCATACCAGGCAACATTCTGGTAAATCTCTTCTGCACCCTCTCTAAAGCCTCCACATCCTTCTGGTAGTGTGGCGACCAGAATCAAACACTATATTCCAAGTATGGCCTAACTAAGGTTCTATACAGCTGCAACATGACTTGCCAATTCTTATACTTAATGCCCCGGCCAATGAAGGCAAGCATGCCGTATGCCTTCTTGACTACCTTCTCCACCTGTGTTGCCCCTTTCAGTGACCTGTGGACCTGTACTCCTAGATCTCTTTGACTTTCAATACTCTTGAGGGTTCTACCATTCACTGTATATTCCCTACCTGCATTAGACCTTCCAAAATGCATTACCTCACATTTGTCCGGATTAAACTCCATCTGCCATCTCTCCAAGTCTCCAAACAATCTAAATCCTGCTGTATCCTCTGACAGTCCTCATCGCTATCCGCAATTCCACCAACCTTTGTGTCGTCTGCAAACTTACTAATCAGACCAGTTACATTTTCCTCCAAATCATTTATATATACTACAAAGAGCAAAGGTCCCAGCACTGATCCCTGTGGAACACCACTGGTCACAGCCCTCCAATTAGAAAAGCATCCTTCCATTGCTACTCTCTGCCTTCTATGACCTAACCAGTTCTGTATCCACCTTGCCAGCTCACTCCTGATCCTGTGTGACTTCACCTTTTGTACTAGTCTACCATTTATTTATTTTTTTAAATTTTATTCTCCTCCATTTTCACATTTTCTCCCACATTTACATCCATCAACAATAAACAATAATCAGCAAGATATGTCAGTCCCCATAATAACAACAACAATCCCATCTACCCACCAATCCCCAAACCTCAACCCGCATGTTTACATAAACAAATGACAAAAATAAATCAGGGATTACCCGTAGTCACCCTTAATCTTACACACCTCCCACCCCCCACCCCAGGTCTTCAGCTCCTCCCGTCCACTGCCTCTTGTAAAACTCCTCCCCCTACCCTCGGTTCCTTCCCCCCCAACTTTCCACCCCGGCTAGACCACTCGGACCCTGTTTTGCCAGGCTCCGATGGCCGCAGCCCCTCCCCCCACCTCACTCCCGTTCACTGGCCAGCACACACCGGCCAGTGTGGAGGCCCCCGCCCGGGTCCCTTTCCCCACTTGCCCGGCCCCAGGAAAGCCCAAAGATCCCCTTTTAGCACACAAACCCCGCCTATCCACCTACACCCCAAAGAACTCTCATTTTGAGTGAAAGTCCCGTCCCTTCCCTTGTCCAAATATATACCACCTTGGCTCCTTTAGTCTCTACACCCGCGCGCAGCGATACAAAAAAGAAGAAAATACAGTAATGAGGTTACATCGGCACATGGCCATTCCTCAATTTGTCAGTTCTGCCACAGTCCTTCTGCTTTCGCAAACTCCTCCGCTGCTTCCGCCGTTCCAAAATAAAAGTCCCTGAGCTTGTAAGTCACCCTCAGCTTCGCTGGATATACAATGCCGCACCGCTCGTTGCTAATGTACAGTGCCCTCTTCACCCGGTTGAAGGCAGCCCGCCTCCTTGCCAGCTACACCGTAAAGTCCTGGTATACACGTATACCAGCTCCAGCCCACTGCACCACCTGCTTCTGCTTGGCCCAGCTCAAGACCTTCTCCTTCACCATGTACCTACGGAAGCACAGAGTCACTGCCCTTGGCGGCTCACTCGCCTTTGGTACAGGCCTCCACGACCGATGAGCCCGATCCAGTTCATATCGGGAGGGGTCCTCCCCCTCCCCCAGTAGTTTTGCCAGCATCGCGGCAAAATACTCAGTCGGCTTCGGTCCTTCAACTCCTTCGGGCAGCCCCACAATCCTCAAGTTCTGTCGCCTGGATATATTTTCCAGGTCTTCCATTTTTCCTCGCAGATCCTTGTTAGTATCCATCACCTTCCGCATCTCTTTCCCCATCGAGGCAAGTTGATTACCGTGCTGCAATAACGTCTCCTTCATTTCCTTCAGCACCTCCCCTTGCTCTCGCACCTCCGCCACTGCGCTCGCCACCTCCGTCCTCACCGGGGAAACCGCCTCCTCAACCAGCACACTCAAGACCTCCCTCATCTCCTTCCTCACCGTCTCCATGCATTTCGCAATCTGCGCTAACTGCTTTTCAAATTCCGCAGCCATCACCTTGGTTATTTCTTCAGCCGTAAGCAGTGCGGCCTTCCCTGCTGCTCCAGTCTCCATTTTTCCTGGTGACCCCGCGTTGACTTTTCCACTCCCCGACGGACCTCCAGCTGGTTATTTTTTCGGCCGTTTTTTTGCTCACCCTCGATATTTTTCTTTGGGGTTTTTTTCCCTCCTGTGTCTTCTCAGTGCCTCCTCCGTGCCTTCTCCCTTCTTCTGCCGCCTCCGCGGACTCTGGGACCGGGCTTAAAGCCCCGAAATTGCCGTTCCCGAGCGGGGGCTCTCCATTGTGCGGCCGCCTCCCTCCCGCCGTCACCGGAAGTCCCGTACTAGTCTAGCATGAGGGACCTTGTCAAAGGCCTTACTGAAGTCCATATAGACAACATCCACTGCCCTACCTGCATCAATCATCTTAGTGACCTCCTCGAAAAACTCTATCAAGTTAGTGAGATGCGACCTCCCCTTCACAAAACCATGCTGCCTCTCACTAATACGTCCATTTGCTTCCAAATGGGAGTAGATCCTGTCTCGAAGAATTCTCTCCAGTAATTTCCCTACCACTGAAGTAAGGCTCACCGGCCTGTAGTTCCCTGGATTATCCTTGCTACCCTTCTTAAACAGAGGAACAACATTGGCTATTCTCCAGTGGTCCGGGACATCACCTGAAGACAGTGAGGATCCAAAGATTTCTGTCAAGGCCTCAGCAATTTCCTCTCCAGCCTCCTTCAGTATTCTGGGGTAGATCCCATCAGGCCCTGGGGACTTATCTACCTTAATATTTTTTTAAGACACCCAACACCTCGTCTTTTTGGATCTCAATGTGACCCAGGCTATCTACACACCCTTCTCCAGGCTCAACATCTACCAATTTCTTCTCTTTGGTGAATACTGATGCAAAGTATTCATTTAGTACCTCGCCCATTTCCTCTGGCTCCACACATAGATTCTCTTGCCTATCCTTCAGTGGGCCAACCCTTTCCCTGGCTACCCTCTTGCTTTTTATGTACGTGTAAAAAGCCTTGGGATTTTCCTTAACCCTATTTGCCAATGACTTTTCGTGACCCCTCCTAGCCCTCCTGACTCCTTGCTTAAGTTCCTTCCTACTTTCCTTATATTCCGCACAGGCTTCGTCTGTTCCCAGCCTTTTAGCCCGGACAAATGCCTCCTTTTTCTTTTTGACGAGGCCGACAATATCTCTCGTTATCCAAGGTTCCCGAAAATTGCCGTATTTATCCTTCTTCCTCACAGGAACATGCCGGTCCTGAATTCCTTTCAACTGACACTTGAAAGCCTCCCACATGTCAGATATTGATTTGCCCTCAAACATCCGCCCCCAATCTATGTTCTTCAGTTCCCGCCTAATATTGTTATAATTAGCCTTTCCCCAATTTAGCACATTCATCCTAGGACCACTCTTATCCTTGCCCACCAACACTTTAAAATACGGATGCTGTGGAATCATTAAAACAGGCGCTCATAGCCGCCCCCGCACTACAAGTTCCAGACCCGCTTGCCCCTTACGCCATAGAGGTAGCGACCACAGACCGCACCCTTCAGCCGTGCTCCTGCAGGAACGGCATGACCAGCTAAGACCCGTAGCTTGTGCCTCCCGAATTTTAGATGCTGTGGAGCAGGGATTTTCAGCCTGTGAGAGGCACCTGCTCGCAGTTTTCTGGGCAGTCCAGTACTTTTCATACATTACCGGACTGAAACCCATCACCATTTTGACCGAGCACACCCCCACCCAACTTTTACTGGACGGACGACTTAAAGACGGTACCGTCAGCCAAATATGTGCTGCTAGGTGGACCCTTCTCTTGCAAGGACGGGACATCACAGTCAAACGGACAAAGACTCACACATACTTAGCGGACAATTTACCCCGGAACCCCCCATGAGTGTGAAATCATCTCTCCCCACCATAATGCAGGACCCTTTATAGCTAAAACACCCCCAGAAAATTAGCCACTCCATCTCAGAGCCCCCCTCACCCGGACATGTGTGACCCCATTAGGATCTATGTGGATGGATCTTCCACAGTCTTGGATGGGCAACGCATAACAGGTTGTGGGATTTATGTTGAGGGCGCGCAGGGACGCGCCCGCGAGGAAATCGCATTAAAATTACGTGGACACTTAGGCGCGCAGGCAGCAGAACTTGCAGCCATCGCGTACATTGTAGAGCACCCAGAGTCCTTCCCCAGCCCAGCAGACATATATTCAGACAGCCTCTCTGTCTGCAACAGCCTCACAGAATTTCTGCCCCTCTGGGAAACAAGAGGATTTGTTTCCGCGGATGGGAAACCCCTCCCCTCAGCCCCATTTCTCCGCCATATTCTGCAAAAAGCCAAGGACAGGACTTTTGCCATTATAAAAGTCCGCAGCCACCATTGTTCCTCCCCCCCTGGAAATGTAAAAGCCGACGCATTGGCTAAGGCAGGATCCAGGCATGGGTACTTTTGGAACCCCCTCGAAAGCGCCCCAATGAGTGCGCCAGTGAGTGCAGTTCAGGTCACGCAGACTAGGATCGAGGATCTAGTAGAGGCCCAGAAGCAGGATAGCGCTCTCACTGAGATTGCGAAAGGGAAGTTTCCAGCCTCATACGAGAGGTACAGAAATACGATAACCACACATGACGGCAAGGTGCTAAAGGACACCCTTTATGTAGTTCCTGAGCAGGATAGGAACCAATTAATCTGTTTATTCCATTATGGTCATGGACACCAGGGAATCGATCCCACCACAGCCCACCTCAAACAGCTTTGTTGGTGGCCAAATCTCAAGGAAGATATATCCCATTACATTGAGAATTGCCTCATCTGCGCACAGAACAACCCAGACAGATATGCCAAAAAGGCACAACTCAGCCACACCCGGCCCCTGGACTAACCTCCAGATCGATTTTATAGGTCCATTGCCCCCTTGCAGGAATGGCTATAAATATGTTCTGGTGGTCATAGACATTTTTACCAAGTGGGTGGAAGCATTTCCAGCCCGCACCTACACTGCGAAAACCACAGCCAAGATCCTAACACACCACATCTTTACAAGATGGGGACTCCCCCGCAGTATTGAATCGGACCAAGGTTCTCACTTTACAGGACGGGTCATGCAGAACGTCCTCACGATATTTGGCATAACCTAAAAATTTCACATTGCGTACCACCCGCAGTCGAGTGGTATAGTGGAGCGCATGAATCGGACCCTAAAAACTACCCTCAGAAAAATGGTCCAGCAGAACAACACCACTTGGGATTCAGTCCTCCCCTTTGCGCTGATGTTTTTGCGTAACACTGTTTCCACCTCCACAGGTTACACCCCACACACCCTTATGACCGGACGCCCCATGAAAGGGACAGAATACTTGTTAGGTTTAGACCTGACCAGCCCTGAAGTTACGGCCCTCACCCACGAGAAAACCGTTGAGCAATTAGTTGCTGATGTAAGAACGGCTCAGTTAGCAGCCGCAGTTAAATTGGGCACCAAAAAGAAACAGAGCAAGGCCTGTTTTGATAAGGCAGTGCATGCAACGGAGTATGATATAGGACAGCAAGTGATGTTGTCTGTGTATAACCCCCAGCACATTCCTGTCTCCGAAGTACTCGGGTTCGTACTCCATTACGGATAAAGTCAGCCCATCGGTATATAAAATCAAATACCCGAATGGTAAGACTGCGTGGTTTCAGATAAACCAGTTAAAGGCTTATGGAGCACAGTCAAACCACGCCCACCACGTCATGCTTGACGCAGCAGACCAAACCCCGCCCACAGCCAACGCAACCAGACCAACCCCCACCACGTCCAGCCCAGACACGGACTCGCCCTCGACTCCACCCCCAAAATCTACACTCCGCCCCGGAACACCCACAGACTGCAGCAGCAGAGACAGCGACTGTGACTCTGACGATAGCCACAGCACGCCTCCCTACTATCCCTATCCCCATACAACCAGACCCACACCCAGCGACTCCGATTTCGACTCCAGTGATCCCTTCATGATCACTTTTCTCAACAAATCTCACCACCGAACCACACGGATGACCCTGACTTTGTCCCCACACAACTTGACGCAACCCATTGGCACCGCGACAATTCCTACAGACTCGTCCGCAACGACGAAAGCAACCCCAACTCACACCACGCAGCCCTCTCAACATTAATTCACTCCAGAGTTTGGCACCCGGGAGAAGGGGACAACCTCGAGTCGGACCCCCAATCCGCCAACCCCTTTGCGACCCTGTTTGCAACAGAGAACTGAGGTGTCCACATGATGATTTAAAGGAGACACTTGGGAGAAGTGTTGTCCTTCCTGATGGAACCTGCAGGATGTTTTATGTTGTTCGTACGTTTGTTTTATGTTGTTTGTCCGACAGGAGAATGTTTCTCACTGTCACACACCCATTCACCTGAAACCTCTGAGCTCTTGCCCTCAGAGACCCCGCGGCTAGACGCTTGTTCAGCGGTACCAACTTGTCTACAGATACCTGGTCAACAGACCAGACGCTTGTTCAGCGGTACCAACTTGTCTACAGATACCTGGTCAACAGACCAGACGCTCGTTCAATGGAACTAGCTTATCTGCAGATACCTGGTCAACAGACCACACGCTCGTTCAGAGGAACTAGCTTTTCAGCTGATACTGGTTCGGGTATCAGGCGCCCAATCGTAGCTGCTCTGATGATTCGAGGTTAGAATCACTGTAGCAACCCCACCACGATGACTACATTTTTGCCCGTTCTTGTCGGTTGCTCAGGCAGTGGAGAAACGGCGTGAGACCTGCCCTACCTGGGGACCCCCCCCGTTGGTCAAACACGCTCGGGTAGGGGAGATACGGCAATGGTAGCCGTCCTACCCGGGGACTCCATCCAAATCTTACCCATCTCGGCCCATACGCACCTCATTTGACATGTTCATTTCAAAAAGTTTTATTTTGTTTAGGCGACCTTTAGGTTGCGGCCATATGCTATTTACATCCTGGAACATTGGAATGGTAAATCAGCACTGGCCCCTCACTGGGAAGTGTGCCGTGTCCTAAAATTTGTTTTGAAAAAAAAAAAAAATGAGGGAGTCACACATAGTGACCAATTATAAGGGTATAATTGGCCCCAAAAAGGACAGACACACTAACATACCGGATATTATACCAAGGTAGTTACAGATACTATGCTTGTTTTACAGAACTCCAGAAGCTCCAGGACCGGAGAAAACAGATAACACAGAGAAAGAAAAAGAAAGAGGACAGCCATGAGGACTTCTTTCATCGTGATCAAAATCTTTTTATTGGACATTTGGTTGCGCGGGAACGCGGACCCCATTACTCCAAACCCCCCTGCCGTTAATGTTTTACTGCCCCGCAGTACCCAAAGCCCAGTCACCAGCGACACTGCATCTTCCTGTTGTGCCAGATTCATAACCTGGTACTCCCTGTCCTACGTAATTGAAGCACTGTTAGCGTTGCCGATACTCTGCTGTGTAGTGCAGACTATGCGCCTCCGCAAATGGAGGAGAGCGTACCGCGCTCGAATCCCGGTATATCGGATCCGATCCCCTATATTTGGTTATGACCAGACCCCCGCGACCTATAACACGATAATAAAGAACATGCACTTGCGTTTTTCTGTAAATAAAAGATGTACAAAACCTGTCATAAACAAAAAAAAATGTATGATCCTGAGCTTGACTGCCAAGCCAGGAAAGAGTATATTAAATGTTGTGATTGTTGTTGTATGTTTTAGGAAGATAGGATAATGCAATGTTTAGTGAGTATAGTGTATTTAGGTAAGATTTGAGGTTCCAAGTTTTTTATTTTGTAAATGCATGCCCCTGCCTGACATAGCGCCCTTAGAATTGTTTAGGTAAACATTTCTGTGCATAGCTAGGGTCAGAGCAGTGGCCATGTAGGAGGTGTGTCTCCCGGTCAGGGAACGGAAAGGACAAAATTTATGTGATCCTTCACGCTTCGTGTTAGGATCACAAGGAGGGAATGTAGCCACCTAAAATGTCTGATTCCCGATTAATTTGGCCAAAACCCGATGTAAAATGGCTAACCGAAAAGGCTGATGGGAAAATCAGCCAACAGGGCACAAACGGACAGCTGCAGACAGAACAGTGTATTCGGCTCTGGGGAAGTCGGCACAGATCGATACCTGCAACCATTAGCAGCACATCAACCCAGCCACCTACAGTTTAATCGGCGATCCCCGGGAACAATTGCAACAAATTAGCAATTGAAAGCCGATCCAGACCTCTCGGCGCCAGCAGTGGCCGAGACAAAGAAAGGTGAACGACCACCCGCCGATCAAGGAATCGCCCCATTATTGAAGCATATCGAACCCAGTAATTGGGACCAAGTCCAATCACTTGGGACCAGGGTCAAGGTCCGCCCCGAGAGGCGGGAAGCCCCTGGGAACTAGAAAGATAGGGGCCAAGTTCAGATCGACCCTTCTCTCCCTTCTTCTCCTGCTCGCAACCTTCGCAAGAACCATCGACAAGAAACCGTAGGTTTGACTCCAGCGATCGCTACCCGATAGAGACTCCTAGCCATCGGCCTGTATCAGCCTTTGAATCCCGCAGTCCAGACCCAATTTGATAAGCCATTCGTTTCCCTGACCTGGTGGGCCATTCCCAAAGTTAAGTATTGGCCTGTAGTGGTAGGTCGTAGTCTAGAAAGTAGGATTATTGTATAAGTATTGATTGCTGTATATAATAAATGACCGTTGATTTACTCTTACTAAGCGGTGTGCTGTCTTATTAATCATAACTAGAGCTTGAACCACATGGCGGTATCAGAAAGATACCTGGCGACTCGTGAGCAAAGGTGACAGAATTAGAGCTAATAAAACTAAGGCTAATAAGAGCAACATTACCTTTCCACCTAGTTTTGTATCTAAATTGCTAATGATACATTACTCTGTCTGTTCATTGGAGTCATTAATATCGACAGTAGATAATGGAGGCCTCAGCACTGCTCTTGCAACACTTCATTACTCATTGCCTGCCAACTTGAAAAATCTCTGATTATGCCCATTATTTGCTTTTATGCATATTAATATGTTATCCCCAACTCCATGTGCCCTTATCTTGCCTTTGGGGAGACAGTGGCTCAATGGTTTTGCCACTGGATTACTAATCCAGAGATCCAGGGTAACTGGGGACACGGGTTCAAATTCCACCACAGCAGATGGTGAATTTGAATTTAATAAAAATTTGGAATTAAAAGTCTAATGACGACCATGACGCCATTGTCAATTGTTGAAAAACCCACCTGGTTCACTAATGTTCTTTAGCGAACAAAATCTACCATCCTTACCTAGTCTGGCCTATATGTGATTCCAGACCCACAGCAACGTGGTTGATTCTTAAATGCCCTCTGAAATGGCCTAGCCAACCACTCAGTTCAAAGGCAATTAGGGATGGGCAACATCGCTGCCCAACACAGGAAGGACAATAATTTCTGCCACCTCCTGAATGAATAAGAAAAAAAATATTTTGTGTGGTATCTTATCAAATGCCTTATGGAAATTCAGGTATGCTGCATTTGCTGGCTTCGCTTTAATTGCTCCATTAGTTACATCCTCAAAAACACTAATTCATATCAAACAGGATTTCCCTTTGCACAGACTGGCTTTAATCATACTATGCTTTTCGAAGTGCATTGTTTAACCTTCCTTAAAAATAGGTTCCAGCATTTTCCTAACTGATGTTCGGCTAAAGGGTTTGTAGTTCACTGTTTTCTCCCTCCTTTTCCTAAAAAGCACGTAACATTTGCAAACTTCCAATCTGATGGGAACCTTTGCGAAACTGAGCAGTATTAGAAAATCATAGCGTCCCTACAGCTATCTGTTTTAGAATCCTAGGGAGTAGGTCATCAGGTCCCAGGCATTTTGGGGATTTCAGTCCCATAGGTTTCCCCAATATTTTTTCTCTGCTGAGACAGTGGCATAGTGGTATTGTCGCTGGACTAGTAACCCAGAGACCCAGAGTCATGCTCTGGGGACCCAGGTTTGAATCCCGCCATGGCAGATGGTGAAATTTGAATTCAATAAAAATCTGGAATTAAAAGCCAAAAAATAAAGGTGTGAATAAACCATTGTTGATTGTCGTAAAAAACCCATCTGTTTCATTAATGTCCTTTAGGGACAAAAATCTGTCGATCTTACCTGGTCTGGCCTACAGGTGACTCCAGATCCACAGCAATGTGGTTGACTCTTAACTCACCTCGGGGATGGGCAATAAATGCTGGCCCACCTAGTAACGCTCACATCCCATGGACGAATAAAACAAAATTGATTGTTTATTTCTGGTACGCAACTTGTAACATCTATTGTGAAGACTGACACAAAATATATGTTCAGTGCCTCTACAATTTCCTTATCCCCCAATGATAATTTCCTCCTATCTCTGCTTCTAAGGGACCAATGTTTACTTTAGCTACTTTCTTGCGTTTTATATACTTATAAAGCTTTTACCATCTACTTTTGACTAGTTTCGATTTTTTCTCTTTTGATCAACTTTTTGCTCGATTCTAAAACACTTCCAAATGTTACTGCCTCTTCTTTTATAAGTTCACAAGATATAGGAGCAGAATTAGGCCATTCGGGCCATCGAGTCTGCTCTGCCATTCTATCATGGCTGATATGTTTCTCATCTGTTACCTACAATGCTACAGACCAAGAGGTGGAATGCAAATTCAGCCAGTGCACCTCCTCCCTAAGACACGTGACCTAGGATCAGGAGTAGGCAATTTAGCCTCCAGGGCCTAAACACCTTCAATGTGACCATGGCTGATCCCATCATGGCCTCAACTCCACTGTCCTGCCCATTCTCCATAACCCTTCAACCCATTACCAATTAAAAATCTGTCTAATTCCTCCTTAAATTTACTCACTGTCCCTCATCCACTGCACTCTGGGGTAGCGAATTCCACAGATTCACAACCCTTTGGGAGAAGTAGTTTCTCCTCAAATCTGTTTTAAATTTGCTCCCTCTTAGTCTAAGATTATGACCTCTCATTTTAGAATACCCCACAAGAGGAAGCATCTGCTCCAGGTCTACTTTATCCATACCTTTTAGCATCTTGTATACCTCAATTAGTTCTCCCCTCATTCTTCTAAACTATAGAGAGTATAGGCCTAAGCTGTTCAATCTCTCCTCATACGACAAACCCCTCATCTCTAGAATCAATCTGGTGAACCTCCTCTGAACTGCCTCCAATGCCACCACATCTTTCCTCAACTAAGGGGACCAAAACTGTGCACAAT
Organism: Scyliorhinus torazame; assembly: GCF_047496885.1. Classification (NCBI taxonomy): domain Eukaryota; kingdom Metazoa; phylum Chordata; class Chondrichthyes; order Carcharhiniformes; family Scyliorhinidae; genus Scyliorhinus; species Scyliorhinus torazame. The sequence continues at coordinate 55,802,520 of NC_092708.1, read as the reverse complement.
ACTCCAGGAGTGGTCTTACCAATGCCTTGTATAGTTGCAAGAACACTTCCTTACCTTTATACTCAATTCCTTTTGCTATAAATGCCAACATTCCATTTGCTCTCCTTATTATCTGCTGCACCTGCAAGCTCAATTTTAATCTGATACGATCCTTTGAGTGAGCCATGGATGGGGCCTTCTTGCTGAGATTTATTTTCAGAATGGATTGTATTATTGTTGAACATTTCAAATTATTTCTTTAAATGTTTTCCACTGTTCAGTTATCTCTATACTTTTTAGTCCATTTACCCAATTAACCTTATCTAGTTCTCCCCTCACACCTATGTAATTGGCCTGGTTTAAATTTAAGATTTGTGTTTGTGATAAGAATGTCACTTTCAAACTTAACATGGAATCGAAAGGATAGCAGGTAGAGCGCTTGCCATGAGGGTGGGGTGGCAGAAATTTGACAGGCTTTGGTTTCCTTTCTCTTCTCAGAAGGCTGCCTTTATGTAAAAATTAAACAAAATTGTTTATTTAATTTTAAGAAATTGGTGGCAAGAATGAAATGTAAGCAACACCTTAAAAAAAAATTCAAAAGAAGAAAAATTAACAAAACGGGAATGGTCTTGGTTGACCTAAATAAGATTATGCAATAATTCATTCAAGTGATATTTGGGGGTGGGGGGGCATGCATTTTTATTGAAGGTTGCCATTTGATGCACTACACTGACAATTATGAATATGCATGGCATTTAGTATCAAAAAAAATTGCATTTGACAATCTACTTTAGGTTACCAGTGGTCTTTCTGAGAAATATTCTGTTCATCTCTGAGAGTTTTAAAATTATGTGCCCAACCCAGCTGATCCTTCTTCCCTCCATGTCAGCTGCTGTGACAAACACATGGCTAATCCGTATTGCATCGGTCACTGACTGATCTGCTGTTTCGGAAATGCAGCCGGGCTACAGGTTGGCAGCAAATTCATCTGTATTCGTCTCACACCTGCTATACTGAAAATGGCAGCCCTGGTGGGAAAGCAGAACTGTTCCCGAACTGGAAGTTAATTCTTTTTAAAAATTTAATTGGTAGATTATTACATGCACAATTTCTTTGCCACCAATAATAATTACAGGCATTCCATTCCTTCAAATGAACAAAACAATGTTAATCTGTGGTTAATAGGACAATTACATTTTGCTACCTTTCCTCAGGCACTGGAAATACAATAGAGCAAAAAAAGGCTGATTCAACATAATTTGAAGCTACGACTTAATGTGCACACATTCTAACCAAAAGAAAAGGACGATGTTCATCAGAAATGAACACCAATAATTACCATGACTGTTTAAATACTTTAAAACAACATATGGCCTTCATTTATATGTCTATTGCTACAAACAAATGAAGCCCTGCCTATTATCCATTATCATCTCAGTTTTATTGCCATGTCATTAAAAGACATGAATGAACAAGAAACTGCTGTGCAATGTGCACAGATTAGTTGCAAACCAAAATCATGAAGCTTTTAAAAGGTACACAACAGATGCTTTCATTATTTTGTGCAAATAAGTTGGAAGCATGTCTATTTGATAGTACTTTAACATTCTAATATATCTCTTCCCGCTCCCAATATGCAAGTAAACCAAGAGCTCAAGCAAAAAATCCTGTTGAAGATGGAAACCCCAAAATTTAATTGCAGAAGAAAACTTGGTCATTTTTCCAAAATTCTTCAGAAAGTAAGCTACACATCTTGTGTGCTAGATTACTGCAGAGCAAACAATTTAATCTCAAACTAGGTAAAATTTCAATGCAGACCATTCATTGTTGCAATATGAAACCAGTTTCTTCAAGATTTCTAAAATGTTATCAACAAGTATGCTACCACTAAGGCACGGTTGACATTGTGGAATTCCACAGTGCCTTCTTGTTAAAATATGAACAAGGCAGGTGGAGTGCCACAAGGTGAATTGATCCTTTAGGCAACCAGCACAGACACAATGGGCCAAATGGCCTCCTTCTGTATTGTAACCATTCCATGATTCTATAATGTTAACATTCTGCTGTCTGCAAGTTTATGATGGTGCAATCCTCAAAACTTTTATTTCTATGACAACTGTGTAATAAGCAATGCACAATTATTTTTAAAATGTAATTATGATAGATTACATTAAGTAACAGCATTGGTTCAGTGGTGGCACACTCACCTCTGTCATAAGGTTGTGATTTCATGTTGTACTCCAGAGACCTTCCAAACACTTCAGAGCAGTACTGGAGTGCTCCACTCTTGAGAGGTGCCACCTTTCAGAAGAGACATTAAACACAGAACACATCTGCCTGTTCAGGTGGATAGTAAAGATCCAAGAAACTGTTTCGAAGAAGGGCAGTGGAATTCCTCAGATATCCTGGCTAATAATTATCGTTCAGGTCACTAAACTCTGGTCTTTTTGTTGGCTGTGGAAACTGGTGGTGCAAGATTCAGCAGCTAATTTTCCTACATTACAACAGTGAAACACTTCAAAAGTACTTCAATGACTGTAAAGTACTTTTGGACATCCTGAGGTTGTGAAAAGGTGCTCTGTAAATGAGGATTCTTTCTTTATGACTGCACCACAGTGATTTTGAAAAGAAGGCAGGGGTCAGTCTTGGGTCTGTGCATGGAGAGGTTCTTTTCATGCATCAGGACTGAATAAAATGTGTTCATAATAATACTCTTTGGCCTTGAAATCATGCTATGTGCAAATTAGCAAATTCCTCATACTGTTATTTGACGGAGTTCAATTGGTGAACAAAGGAATTGCATACGAATACATTAAGCTAATATCTACACATCATTTGAAGGGTCTTATTGCTAGGTGATGCAGCACTGAAAATGGCTCCTGTTGAGATTTTTTTTTTAAAAAAGAAAACAACAAATATAGGAGAAATTGATTCAAAGTTCACCAGCGCTGGACAAGATTCATAGACAAACTGCACCATAGTTACAGCATTTTTCACAAAATAAAGCTGTGTTTTCATTAAAAAGTTAGCATACTTCACATTACAGACAAAACAGAACTATTTTATCTGTAAGGTGCAACAATGACAGTGAAGCATTGTGCCAGTACTTTCTTTTCACAATGCATTACATCAGGAATGTGAACAGAGATCTGCCCAATCATCACAATGCTACATTCTGCTATTCACACAAAAATCTTTGGGGAAGAACAGATATAAATATAAAAGGTTATGCTTACTGTTCCTACAACATGTATTTGCAGTTAACAATAATGCCATTGTTTTCTTTAATCATCCCACAAACATTGATGAATATGGGTTGAACTTGTTTTTCTGTTCCATAACTCTCCCAACCCAGTTTCCGGAATTCCAATTAAAATTACAAGTTAACTAATTTTGGTATGCTTGTTTGATAATGGAATAGACATTGCATGAAATGCACTCAAACATGTGTGAAACTTCAAATTCAGGTTTTACATGTTACCACAAGAAAGGCTACAAATACAAAGGTTTTGAACATAACTATTAAAAATTTAGATTCAACTGAAAAATGCACCATTATTTTTCTTGTCGGAAAAGATCAGTTTAGAAATGATTCCTAAATTGTTAGTCAGTGCCATCAATTTGCTGCATGCATTGGAAGGATACAGGTTAGCACTTAGATTTCCTCACACAGCAAGCTCTTCATTTTGGCTGGGCCATTAAAGTCAGTGACATACAGATGTCAGATTTTAAAAAAAATTTGTTAATTCATTTTACGGGATGTGGCTGTCGCTGGTTAGGCCAGCATTTATTTACCATCCCTAATTGCCCTTCAGAGGTTGGTGAGCGAGTTGTCTTTTTGAGCCGCTGCAGTCCCTGAGGTGTAGGTACACCTGGTGCACTGTGGGGGATGGAGTTCCAGGATTTTCCCCAGCAACAGTGAAGGATTGGAGATGTATTTCCAAGTCAAGGTGGTGAGTGACTTTGAGGGGAACCTCCAGGTGGTGGGGACCCCAGGTATCTGCTGCTCTTGTCCTTCTAGATGGTATTGGATTGGATTGGATTATTGTCATGTGTACCGAGGTACAGTGAATAGTATTGTTCTTTATGCAGCTAAAACAGATCATTCCTTACATGAAAAGAAAATTCATAACAGGGCAAACATAAAATACACAATGTAAATATGTAGACACAGACATCGGGTGAACCATACAGGAGTGTAGTACTACTCAGTAGAGATCAGATCAGTCCATAAGTCCATAAGAGGGTCATTTAGGAGTCTGGTGACAGCGGGGAAGATGCTGTTTTTGAATCTGTTAGTGCATGTTCTCAGACTTTTATATCTCCTGCCCAATGGAAGAAGTTGGAAGAGTGAGTAAGCCGGGTGGGAGGGGTCTTTGATTATGCTGCCCACTTCCCCAGGCAGCGGGGGGTGCAGACCGAGTCAATGGTTGGGACGTGGGCTCATGTGAATGACTGGGTGGTGTTCACGACTGTCTGTAGTTTCTTAAGGTCTTGGGCCGAGCAGTTGCCACACCAGGCTGTGATGCAGCCAGATAGGATGCTTTCTATGGTTCACCTGTAAAAGTTGGTAAGATTCAGTGTGGAAATGCCGAATTTGCTTAGTTTCCTGAGGAAGTAAAGGCGTTGTTGTGCTTTCTTGATCGTAGCGTCGACGTGGGTGGACCAGGATAGATTGGTGGTGATGTGCACACCTAGGAATTTGAAGCTGTCAACCATCTCCACCTCGGCCCCATTGTTGCAGACGGGGATGTGTACAATGTTTTCCTTCCTGAAGTCAATGGCCAGCTCTTTAGTTTTGCTGACATTGAGGGATAGATTGCTGTCGTTACACCACTCCACTAGGTTCTCTATCTCCCTCCTGTATTCTGATTCATTGTTGTTGAGATCCGACCCACTACGGTCGTGTCATCAGCAAACTTGTAGATTGAGTTGGAGCGAAATTTTGCCTCGCAGTCGTGTGTGTGTATAGGGAGGAGAGGATGTATAGGGAGTATAGTACACAGCCTTGCGGGGCCCCGGTATTGAGGACTATCGTGGAGGTGGTGTTGTTGTTTATTCTTACTGATTGTGGGTCAGGAAGTCAAGGATCCAGTTGCAGAGTGAGGAGCCAAGTCCTAGGTTTTGGAGCTTTGATATGAGCTTGGCTGGGATTATCATGTTGAAGGCGCAGCTGCAGTCAATAAATAGGAGTCTGATGTCAGAGTCCTGGTTGTCAAGATGTTGTGGGTTTGGGAGTTCCGGGTGCGGCGATGACCAGCTAAGTCGCACGTTTCGGCAGCTCCCGGTGGAACGGACTTTTGGGTTCTTAATAGGAGCCCCAACGGCAATTTTAATGGCTAAAAACACTGTGCGGTAAACCAGAAGGGAATCCCCCTGGACACGGATGGAAAAAGGAGAGGAAAGTGGCCGGATTGCGGTGGATCCTCCAGAGCAGCGGCAAGGAAGGCAAGCACAAAGCAAGATGGCGTCGGAAGGTGGCAGATATGGGGCCCTGACCAACAAGAGTTCCTGCGGCGCTGCGTGGAAAAACTTAAAAAGGAGATGAAGAAGGAGCTGTTGGCCCCGATATTACAGGCGATTGAAGGGCTAAAGGAGGAGCAAAAGACCCAGGAGCAGGAGCTTCGGGTCGTGAAGGCAAAGGCTGCTGGGAATGAGGACGAAATACAGGGCCTGGTGGTGAAGACAGAGATGCACGAGGCACAACACAAAAGGTGTGTGGAAAGGCTGGAGGTGCTGGAGAATAATGCGAGGAGGAAGAATTTAAGGATTCTTGGTCTTCCCGAAGGTGCAGAAGGGGCGGACGTCGGGGCATATGTGAGCACGATGCTTCACTCGTTAATGGGATTGGAGGCCCCAACGGGCCCGTTGGAGGTGGAGGGAGCTTATCGAGTTATGGCTCGAAGACAGAGGGCTGGAGAAATTCCTCGAGCCCTAGTGGTGAGATTTCTCCGATATAAGGACAGAGAGATGGTCCTCAGATGGGCAAAGAAAACCCGGAGCAGTAGGTGGGAGAACGCGGTGATCCGCGTATATCAAGATTGGAGTGCGGAGGTGGCGAGAAGGAGGGCAAGCTTTAATCGGGCCAAGGCGGTGCTGCACAAAAGGAAGGTTAAATTTGGAATGCTGCAGCCGGCAAGACTGTGGGTCACACATCAAGGGAAACACCACTACTTTGAAACGGCAGAAGAGGCGTGGACATTTATTGTCGAGGAGAAACTGGAATAAGCGGGCTAGAAAAAGAACGTTTGGGACAAAGTGGTGGGGTGATTACGTGGGGTGAAGGGGGGGGAAAAGGGGGAAGAGATGATTTCCCAAGTTGTTAATCCTGCGACCCTGTAACTTTTCTCTCTTCCCCATGTCGTGGGGGAGGGGGGGAGGGAGGATGAGGATCTGGGGGCGGGGCCAAATGGGAAACGCGGGCTTTGTTCCCGCGCTATGGTAATCATGACGGGAACAGGGTAGCAGGAAGGAGGGGGCCTCGCACAGTGGGGGCCGAGGTCACGGGGGGAAGCCGAGGTCGGCCAGAGTTTGCTGACTTCTGGGAGCAACATGGGGGGTGCAATTACGCTAGAAAAGGATCTAGCGGGGGGGGGGGGGTTAACTGGGTTGCTGCTGCTGGGGAGAAGGGGGAGCTGATATGGGGTGGGGTGGTCGGGGCGGGAGGGCGCCGTTGGGGGGAGATACGGCTACGTGGGAACCGGGTGAGGAGCTGGATTGAAAAAGGAGATGGCTAGTCGACAAGGGGGGGAGGGGTAAAGAGCCCCCCAACCCGGCTGATCACGTGGAATGTGAGAGGGCTGAACGGGCAGATTAAGAGGGCACGGGTACTCGCACACCTAAAGAAACTTAAGGCAGATGTGGTTATGCTACAGGAGACGCATCTGAAACTGATAGACCAGGTCAGACTACGCAAAGGATGGGTGGGGCAGGTGTTTCATTCGGGGCTAGACGCAAAAAATAGGGGGGTGGCTATATTAGTGGGGAAGCGGGTAATGTTTGAGGCAAAGACCATAGTGGCGGATAGTGGGGGCAGATACGTGATGGTGAGTGGCAGATTGCAAGGGGAGGCGGTGGTTTTAGTGAACGTATATGCCCCGAACTGGGATGATGCCAATTTTATGAGGCGTATGTTGGGACGCATCCCGGACCTAGAGGCGGGAAAGTTGGTAATGGGTGGAGATTTTAATACGGTGCTGGACCGATCGAGGTCCAGGACCGGAAGGAGGCCGGCTGCAGCTAGGGTGCTCAAGGACTTTATGGAGCAGATGGGAGGAGTAGACCCCTGGAGATTTAGTAGACCTAGGAGTAAGGAGTTTTCGTTTTTCTCCTATGTCCACAAAGTTTATTCACGGATAGACTTTTTTGTTTTGGGAAGGGCACTGATCCCGAAGGTGACGGGGACGGAGTACACGGCTATAGCTATCTCGGACCACGCTCCACATTGGGTGGACCTGGAGATAGGGGAGGGAAAAGAACAGCACCCACCCTGGAGAATGGACATGGGATTATTGGCAGATGAGGGGTGTGTTTAAGGGTGAGGGGGTGTATTGAAAGGTACTTGGAACTCAATGACAATGGGGAGGTTCAGGTGGGAGTGGTCTGGGAGGCGTTGAAGGCAGTGGTTAGAGGGGAGCTGATATCTATCAGGGCACATAAAGGAAAGCAGGAGGGTAGGGAAAGGGAGCGGTTGTTGAAAGAACTTTTGAGGGTGGACAGACAATATGCGGAGGCACCGGAGGAGGGACTGTACAGGGAAAGGCAAAGGCTACATGTAGAATTTGACTTGTTGACTACGGGTAATGCAGAGGCACAATGGAGGAAGGCACAGGGTGTACAGTACGAATATGGGGAGAAGGAGAGCAGGTTGCTGGCCCACCAACTGAGGAAAAGGGGAGCAGCGAGGGAGATAGGGGGGGTGGGAGATGAGGAGGGAGAGATGGAGCGGGGAGCGGAGAGAGTAAATGGAGTGCTCAAGGCATTTTATGAAAGATTATATGAAGCTCAGCCCCCGGAAGGGAAGGAGATAATGATGTGCTTTCTGGATCAGCTGGAATTTCCTAAGTTGGAGGAGCAGGAGAGGGCGGGACTGGGAGCACAGATTGAGACGGAGGAAGTAGTGAAAGGGATTGGGAGCATGCAGGCGGGGAAGGCCCCGGGACCAGACGGATTCCCAGTAGAATTTTATAGGAAATATATGGACTTGCTGGCCCGCTACTGATGAGAACCTTTAATGAGGCTAGGGAAAGGGGGCAGCTGCCCCCAACTATGTCAGAGGCAACGATATCGCTCCTCCTAAAGAAGGAAAAAGACCCGCTGCAATGCAGGTTTTTTCCCTCCTGAATGTGGATGCTAAGATTCTGGCCAAGGTAATGGCAACGAGGATAGAGGATTGTGTCCCGGGGGTGGTTCATGAGGACCAAACTGGGTTTGTGAAGGGGAGACAGCTGAACACGAATATACGGAGGCTGCTAGGGGTAATGGTGATGCCCCCACCAGAGGGGGAAGCGGAGATAGTGGTGGCGATGGATGCCGAGAAAGCATTTGATAGAGTGGAGTGGGATTATTTGTGGGAGGTGCTGAGGAGATTTGGCTTTGGAGATGGGTATATCAGATGGGTACAATTGCTGTATAGGGCCCTGATGGCGAGCGTGGTCACGAATGGACGGGGGTCCGATTATTTTCGGCTCCATAGAGGGACGAGGCAGGGATGTCCTCTGTCCCCGTTATTGTTTGCACTGGCGATTGAGCCCCTGGCCATAGCATTGAGGGGTTCCAGGAAGTGGAGGGGAGTACTCAGGGGAGGAGAAGAACACCGGGTATCTCTGTATGCGGATGATTTGTTGTTGTATGTGGCGGACCCAGCGGAGGGGATACCAGAGATAATGCGGATACTTGGGGAGTTTGGGGATTTTTCAAGGTATAAATTGAACATGGGGAAAAGTGAGTTGTTTGTGGTGCATCCAGGGGAGCAGAGCAGGGAAATAGAGGATTTACCGTTGAGGAAGGTAACAAAGGACTTCCGGTACTTGGGGATCCAGATAGCCAAGAATTGGGGTACATTACACAGGCTTAATTTAACGCGGTTGGTGGAACAGATGGAGGAGGACTTTAAGAGATGGGACATGGTGTCCCTGTCACTGGCAGGTAGGGTGCAGGCGGTTAAAATGGTGGTCCTCCCGAGATTCCTTTTTGTGTTTCAGTGCCTCCCGGTAGTGGTCACGAAGGCTTTTTTCAAGAGAATCGAGAAGAGCATTATGAGTTTTGTGTGGGCCGGGAAGACCCCGAGAGTGAGGAGGGGATTTTTGCAGCGTAGTAGGGACGGGGGGGGGTTGGCATTACCGAGCCTAAATGACTATTACTGGGCCGCCAATGTTTCAATGGTGTGTAAGTGGATGGGAGAAGGGGAGGGAGCGGCGTGGAAGAGATTGGAGAGGGCGTCCTGCAGGGGGACTAGCCTACAAGCAATGGTGACGGCACCGTTGCCATTCTCACCGAAGAAATACACCACAAGCCCGGTGGTGGAGGCTACATTGAAAATTTGGGGGCAGTGGAGACGGCATAGGGGAAAGATGGGAGCCTCGGTGTGGTCCCCGATAAGAAATAACCATAGGTTTGTTCCGGGGAGAATGGATGGGGGATTTGGAACATGGCAAAGAGCTGGGGTAGTACAATTGAGAGATCTGTTCGTAGATGGGGCGTTTGCGAGTCTGGGAGCGCTGACAGAAAAATATGGGTTGCCCCAAGGGAATGTATTTCAGTATATGCAACTGAGGGCTTTCGCGAGACAACAGGTGAGAGAATTCCCGCAGCTCCCGACGCAGGAGGTGCAGGATAGAGTGATCTCAGAGACATGGGTGGGGGATGGTAAGGTGTCGGACATATATAGGGAAATGAGGGACGAGGGGGAGATCATGGTAGATGAGCTGAAAGGGAAATGGGAAGAAGAGCTGGGGGAGGAGATTGAGGAGGGGCTGTGGGCCGACGCCCTACGTAGGGTAAACTCATCGTCCTCGTGTGCCAGGCTAAGCCTGATACAATTTAAGGTGTTACACAGGGCGCATATGACTGGAGCACGGCTCAGTAAATTTTTTGGGGTAGAGGATAGGTGTGGGAGATGCTCGAGAAGCCCAGCGAATCACACCCACATGTTCTGGTCATGCCCGGCACTACAGGGGTTCTGGGTGGGGGTGGCAAAGGTGCTTTCGAAGGTGGTGGGGGTCCAGGTCGAACCAAGCTGGGGGGTTGGCTATATTCGGGGTTGCAGAAGAGCCGGGAGTACAGGAGGCGAGAGAGGCTGATGTTTTGGCCTTTGCGTCCCTAGTAGCCCGGCGCAGGATATTGCTTATGTGGAAGGAAGCCAGACCCCCGGGTGTGGAGACCTGGATAAACGACATGGCAGGGTTTACAAAGTTAGAACGGATCAAGTTCGTATTAAGGGTTCACCAGGCGGTGGCAACCGTTCGTCGACTACCTCACAGAAAGATAGGGGGAATGGAAAAGAAGAAGACAACAGCAGCAACCCAGGGGGGGAGGGGGGGGGGACCGGACGGACTCTCACGGATGTCATTTTATATGTATAGACACTTGTTATAAGTAATGTATATTGGATTGTATCTTTGGAGAGTAACTATTTTTGACAAGGCAGTTGCCACTCAGTTTTGTTTTTGTTTATATATTATTTATTTATTTGTTTAAAACTGGCCACGGGTATTTATATTGCTTTGTTGTTGTTCAAAAGAAAAATTATGTACTGTTATGTTTGGCCACAACATTTTGAATAAAATATATATTTTTTGAAAAGATGTTGTGGGTTTGGAAGGTGCTGTCTAAGGAATCTTGGTGAGTTACTGTAGTTAATCTTGGAGATGATGTGGAGATGCAGCATTGGATTGGGGTGAGCACAGTAAGACGTCTTACAACACCAAGTTAAAGTCCAACAGGTTTGCTTCAAACACTAGCTTTCGGGGCGCAGCTCCTTCCTCAGGTGAATGAAGAGGTAGGTTCCAGAAACATACATATAGACATAGTCAAAGATGCAAGACGATACTTTGAATGTGAGTCTTTGCAGGTAATTAAGTCTTTACAGATTCAGAGAGAGGGATAATCACAGGTTAAAGAGGTGTGAATTGTCTCAAGCCAGGACAGTTGGCAGGATTTCACAAGCCCAGGCCAGATGGTGGGGGGCTGAATGTAATGTGACATAAATCCAAGGTCCCAGTTGAGGCCGCACTCATGTGTGCGGAACTTGGCTATAAGTTTCTGTTCGGCAATTCTGCATTATCGCGCCTTCTGAAGGCTGCCTTGGAGAAAGCTTACCCAAAGATCAGAGGCTGAATACCCTTGACTGCTGAAGTGTTCCCCGACTGGAAGGGAACATTCCTGCCTGGCGATTGTCGCGCGATAGAACATATAGAACAATACAGCACAGTACAGGCCCTTCGGCCCACGATGTTGCACCAAAACAAAAGCCATCTAACCTACACTATGCCATTATCATCCATATATTTATCCAATAAACTTTTAAATGCCCTCAATGTTGGCGAGTTCACTACTGTTGCAGGTAGGGCATTCCACGGCCTCACTACTCTTTGCGTAAAGAACCTACCTCTGACCTCTGTCCTATACCTATTACCCCTCAGTTTAACGCTATGTCCCCTCGTGCCAGCCATTTCCATCCGCGGGAGAAGGCTCTCACTGTCCACCCTATCTAACCCCCTGATCATTTTGTATGCTTCCATTAAGTCTCCTCTTAATTCCGTTGTCGCAGCATCTGCATGGTCTCGCCAATGTACCACGCTTCGGGACATTCTTTCCTGCAGCATATGAGGTAGACAACGTTGGCCGAGTCGCACAAGTATGTACCACGTACCTGGTGGGTGGTGTTCTCACGTGTAATGGTGGTACCCATGTTGATCATCTGGCACGTCGTGCAGAAATTGCCATGACAGGGTTGTGTGGTGTCGTGGTTGCCGTTCTGAAGGCTGGGTAGTTTGCTGCAAGCAATGGTTTGTTTGAGGTTGCGCAGTTGTTTGAAGGCAAGTACTGGGGGTGTGGGGATGACCTTGGCAAGATGTTCATCTTCATCGATGACATGTTGAAGGCTGCAAAGAAAATGTCGTATTTGGAGATGGTACACGCTGCTGCCACTGTTCGCCGGTGGTGGAGAGTTTGAATGTTTGTGAAAGGGGGAGTAATCAAGCGGGCTGCTTTTGAGTTGAGCTTCGTTGGATCTGCACTCATCCAGTCAAGTGGAGAGTATTCCATTACACGCCTGACTTGCCTCGTAGATGGTGGATAGGCTTTGGGGTGTCAGATGGAGAGTTATTCACCATAGGATTCCTAGTCTTTGACATGCCCTGGTAGCCACAGTATTAATATGGCAAGTCCAGGTCCTGATCAATGGTAGCCCTCAGGATGTTGATTGTGGGGGATCCAGCGATGGTAATGCCATTGAATGTCAAGGCGCGGTGGTTAGATCCTCTCTTGTAGGAGATAGTCATTGCCTGGCACTTGTGTGGCGTGAATGTAACGTGTCACTTGTCAGCCGAAGCCTGAATATTGACCAGGGAATACTGCATTTGGACATGGACTGCCTTATTATCCGAGGAGTCGCAAATGGTGTTGGACGTTGTGCAGTCATCTGCGAACATCCCCACTTCTGATGTTATAATGGAAGAGAGGTCATTGATGACGCCGAGGAAAGTACCTTGAGGAACTCCTGTAGTGATGTCCTGGAGTTGAGATGATTGACCTCCGACCACCACAACCATTTTTCTTTGCGCCAGGTATGACTCTAACCAGTGGAATTTTCCCCAATTCCCATTGACTCCAGTTCAGCTAGGGCTGCTTGATGCTATACTCGGTCAAATGCTGCCTTGATGTCAAGGGCAGTCACTCTCACCTCACCTATGACATTCAGCTCTTTTGTCCATATTTGAACCAAGGCTGTAATGAGGTTAGGAGCTAAGTGACCCTGATGGAACCCAAACTATGCGTCCGTGAGCAGGTTGTTGCCGAGTAAGTGCCACTTGATGGCACCGTTGATGACTCATTCCATCACTTTGCTGATGGTGGAGAGTAGACTGATAAGGCGGTAATTGACTGGATTGGATTTGTCCTGTTTCTTATGTACAGGACGCACCTGGACAATTTTCCACATTGCCGGGTAGATGTCAGTGTTGTAGCTGTACTGGAACAGCTTGGCTAGGGGTGTGACAAGATTTGGAGCACAAGTCTTCAGTACTCTTGCCAGGATATTATCAGGGCCCAGAGCCTTTGCAGTATCCAGTGCCTTCAGCTATTTCTTGATATCACATGGAGTGAATCGTATTGGCTGAAGACTGACATCTGTGATGCTGGGGGCCTCCGGAGATGATCAAGATGGATCATCCACTCAGCACTTCTGGCTGAAGATTGTTGCGAATGACTCAACCTTGTCTTTTGCACAGATACTACACATGGTAAGGCCAAATGCCAAATCACACTTGAATTCTCATGCCTATCCGGATTGCAATTTCTTGACATTAAGTCAAGAGTTGTTTAACATCATTCCTATCCCTAGCTGAAACAGTAATAAGAACATTTCACGTCAGCACTTCTCTTTAAAAGAAAATGGGCCTTAACTGCAGTGGAGTGGCAATCACCATCAAATTGCCACTCCATTCCTACCCTGAAATGCAGCCACACCATTCACAACTGACCTCCCGACTCAGGCTGGGTGCGAAAGCTGCAGTGCAGAGGGGTCCCAAGGCCATGTGTTGAGGGTAGCTGAGCCAAAGGTAAGGAAGGCATGCCCCCATTTTTTTGCAGCACAAGCTTTGTATCTAAATGCAAGCAGCATCCGTAACAAACTTAATGATCTAACAGCGCAAATAGAAACAAAAGGTTATGATTTGGTGGGGATTACTGAAACGTGGTTACAGGGAGACCAGGTTTGGGAATTAAATATCCAAGGGTATGCAGCATTTCGGAAAGATAGGCTGAAAGGAAAAGGAGGAGGGGTAGACCTGCTGGTGAGGAAAGGGATCAGTGCTGTAATGAGAAATTACAAAAGCACTGGCGATCAAGATGTGGAATCAGTCTGGATAATAAGAAAGAACAAAGGGAAGAAGTCCCTGGTAGGAGTAATCGATCGGTCCCCAAACAGTAGTTCTACAGTGGGGCACAATATAAACCAGGAAATACTGGGGCCTTGCAAGAAAGTAGGCAATGAGGTAGGTTCTTTACTCAAGAGAGTAGTAAGGGCGTGGACTGCCCTGCCTGCAACAGTAAGGGACTCGCCAACACCAAGGGCATTCAAATGGTCATTGGATAGACATATGGACGATAAGGGAATAGTGTAGATGGGCTTTGGAGTGGTTTCACAGGTCAGCGCAACATCGAGGGCCGAAGGGCCTGTACTGCGCTGTAATGTTCTATGTTCTAAAGAGTGATTTTAACACGCACATAGACTGGAGGAATCAAATTGGCAAGGGTAACCTGGAGGCAGAGTTCAATGAATGTATTAGAGATGTTTCCTGGAACAGTATGTTGGGGAACCAATCAGGGAGGAGGGATTTGGTATTCTGTAATGAGGAGGGATTAATTAATGACCTCATAGTTAAGGATCCACCAGGAGGTAGTGCCCATAATAAGGTTGATTTCAAGATTCTGTTTGGGGGCCAGAAAATGGAGTCCGACACCAGTGTTCTGGAATTAAACAAAGGAAATTACATAGCCATGAGGACAGATTTGGCCTGAGTAGACTGGGCAGCGGGGCTAATAGGTAGCACAGCTAATGAGCAGTGGCAGTTGTTTAAGGAGATACTCAATTCCTCAGAACTAAAATATATCCCAGTGAGGAAGAAAGATGGTAAGAGGGGTAAAAATCATCCATGGCTAAACAAGGAGGTCAAGGACATTATCAAGACAAAAACTAAGGTATATCATATTGCAAAGGCCAGTGACAGGCTGGATGATTGGGAAACTTTCAAACATAAACAAAGAGATGCTAAAAAGGTAATAAAAAGAGCTACGGTAAATTACGGAAAAAAACTTACGGGAAAAAAGGATAGCAAAAGCTTTTCAGGTACATAAATGGGAAGAGTGTAGTTAAGGCCCCTTGGAAGATGAAACCGGTGAGTTAATAGTGGGGAACACAGAAATGGCAAAGATGCTAAATCATACTTTGCCTCAGTTTTCATGGTGGAGGACACTCGTACCGTTCCTGTAGGTAATTCAGAGGTAATAGAAAGGGTAGAACTTGGAACGATCATAGAATTTACAGTGCAGAAGGAGGCCATTCGGCCCATCGAGTCTGCACTTGCCCTTACAAGGAGCACCCAACTGAAGCCCACATATCATCCCTATCCCGATAACCCAGTAACCCCTCACTTAACATTTTTTGGACACGAAGGGCAATTTAGCATGGCCAATCCACCTAACCCGCACACCTTTGGACTGTGGGAGGAAACCAAAGCATCCGGAGGAAACCCACGCAGACACGGGGAGAATGTGCATACTCCGCACAGACAGTCACCCAGCCGGGAATCAAACCTAGGACCCTGGAGCTGTGAAGCAACTGTGCTAACCGCTATGTTACCATGCTGCATCGATAGGGAAGTGGTACACAATAAACTCTTGGGAGTGAGGGCAAAAAAGTCCTCAAGGCCTGATGGTATACATCCTAAGGTGCTAAAGGCAGTGGCAGAAGAGATAGCAGAGATGGATCCATTGGTTATAATATTCCAACATTCCCTAAACACAGGAAAGTTTCCAGTGGATTTGAAAAATGCTAAAGTAACGCCTTATTCAAAAAGTGAGAGGCGCAGAATATTGGAAATAATAGACCAGTTCATTTAACATCTGTTGTTGGAAAATGTAGTATATCTGGACTTGGAAGGGCATTTGATAAGGTGCCGCACAGAAGATTAATTCATAAGATGAGATCCCACATGGGATTAGGGGTAATTTATTGGCTTTTCTAGATGGCAAGATGTATCTAGTGGGGTGCCACAGGGTTCGGTCCTTGGGCCCCAGCTATTTACAATCTATATTAACGACTTGGATACAGGGATCGACGGTTCTATAGCCAAATTTGCAGGTGACAAAAAAACAGGTGGGACAGTAAGATGAAATGAGGAAATAAGAACCTCACAAATGGACACAGATAGGTTAGGACAGTGGGCCAAAATGTGGCAGATGGAATTTAACTGAATAAGTGTGAGGTCATGCATTTTGGTCAACAAAATGGGAAGGCAACGTATTATCTAAATGGGGAGAGACTTTGAGGTGCTCCAATGCAGTGGGATCTGGGTGTCCTTGTGCATGAGTCACAGAAAACTAGCATGCAAGTGCAGCGGGTAATAAGGAGAGCAAATGGAAAGTTGGCATTTATAACAAAAGGAATGGAGTATAAAGGTAAGGAAGTGTTGTGGCAACTATAAAAGGCATTGGTGAGACTGCACCTGGAGTATTGTGAACAGTTTTGGTCCCCTTATGAAAATGAAATGAAATGAAAATCGCTTATTGTCACAAGTAGACTTCAACTGAAGTTACTGTGAAAAGCCCCTAGTCGCCACATTCCGGCGCCTGTTCGGGGAGGCTGTTACGGGAATTGAACCGTGCTGCTGGCCTGCCTTGGTCTGCTTTCAAAGCCAGCGATTTAGCCCTGTGCTAAACAGCCCCTTATTTGAGGAAAGATGTAGTGGCATTACAGGCAGTTCAGAGGACATTCACTAGATTGATTCCAGAGATGAGAGTTTTATCGTATAAGAGTTTTATCGTATGAGGAGAGATTGAACAGTTTAGGCCTATACTCTCTGGAGTTTAGAAGAATGAGGAGAGATCTAATTGAGGTATACAAGATGCTAAAAGGTCTGAATAAAGTAGACGTAGAAGCTGATGCTTCCTCTTTTGGGCCATTCTAAAATAAGAGGTCATAATCTTAGACTAAGAGGGAGCAAATTTAAAACAGATTTGAGGAGAAACTACTTCTCCCAAAGGGTTGTGAATCTGTGGAATTCGCTACCCCAGATGTGATAGATGCAGGTACAGTGAGTAAATTTAAGGAGGAGTTTGACAGATCTTTAATCGGTAATGGGTTGAAGGGTTATGGAGTACAGGCAGGACGGCGGAGTTGAGGCCACGATGGAATCAGCCATGATCACTTTGAAGATGTTTCTCGGGAGGCTAAATTGCATACACCTGCTCCTAGCTCATGTATTCTGGGGAGGAGATGCTCTGGCTGATTTTGCAATCCAGCTTTTGGGTCTGTTGCATTGTAGGTAACAAAGAGGAACATATCAGCCATGATCGAACGGCAGAGCAGATTCAATGGGCTGAATGGCCTATTTCTCAGTTGGGAGATGGGATTATAGTCGGGGAGGTGGGAGGGGTAGTCGTGGGGGTGGGGGGGGGTTGATAGTCAGGGATTAAACATATCATCACAATGCTACATTTTATTGCTCACACAAAATACTCAATCTTTTAGGTAATATGAAAAATTTGCAATGGTACACATCTGTAATGATGTATTTATATCATACTTCCACATTTATCAAATTAATAAGCTGAAATTAGTTAACTGATGAGAGGCTTGTGGTGCAGGAGGAGGAAAAAAAGATGCTAAAAAAATATATCTTTAATGTTTATACAAAATAATAAGAATGATTGTTGTTATCAGAAGTGGCATATCTATTTTGGACGAAGATCATATTTTGGCACCTGCTGCCACAAGAAAATAATAAAGGGCATTCAGCATCAATGTACCAGCTAATATGAAAAGACTGAAGTGTCAGAACACCCTCTTCCCTCTCAAAGACAATGTTAAAATAGCTGCCCATTTTTCACAATCCAAATGGAAATTAGAAATAATTTTTGATTCAACAGGTCTAAAATATAATTTAGAATATTGAAAGCTCTTTCAGCTGAATGACATTAAATGATTGCAAGTGAAAACCTTTCCCCAGTACCAGTGTATTTGTTCAGCATTGAATGGCACAAATGAATTTAAACAGCTCTTAGTTCAAAACATCCACAATGTTGAGGTCACGGGTAACCTTAGAATAAACGGTGGTCAAACGCTAAATAAAAAATATAGCAGTTATTTCACTAATCTTCAGCCGGGTTTCCAAGGTTACAATCACCATGACAATACTTTTAGTCACTGGACATTTTGATCTAGTAGCAACTTTTTATCTGAAAACTGATGTGAATTCTACAACATGTCTTTTGTTCACAAATGCCTTAAATTTCCACTAGAATTGAAAAATGGGAGAATGCCATTTTCAGTGCACATTAATTAAATCAAAGGAATCTGCAATTTTGAAGCCTAAGATTTCTGAGAATGCAACTGTTAGTAGATTATGAATTTAACTCCTCAGTTTTTGTTAAGAATTACTCCACAATACAATTTATTAGTCTGGATTTAAGTACATCTGCCAGAATTTTGCATGGTTGGAGTAGGCGCATGCCCAACCCAGAAGCACGTTAAATTGCACAAGGCAATGTCAGGGCAGCTGCCAACGTCATCAAGCATTAATCCAGTCCCAGTGTCACAGGAGGCTCTGTGTCCCCAGGAACACAGTGACGTCTCTTTGTGACATGATAGGTCCTGAAGTAACCTCCAACTGCATGGGGGGTTCACCCCATGCCTGTGATGAAGGTCACAGTGGCTCTTAATTGCTACGCCTCCTGTCCATTTCTCGGTTCAGTTACGGATTTGTGCGGTGTCTTGCAACCAGCCGCAAAGAGTTGTATCAAGCTAGTGACCAACTCTATCTTCAGACAGGCCTGCATTTTCATCAACTACCGGACATACGAGGACCACCAGATGGAGAAATCATGAGGGTTCACATAAATGGCTGAGTTCCCCTGCAACCAGGCTGCTATAGACTGCATTTACGTTGCCACATTTTCATTTCATTTAATTAGGGCACCAGCAGAACCGCCTGGAGCTTTCATCAACAGGAAGGGGTGCGACTCAAAGAATGTGCAGACTGTCCATGACCAAAGATACTGATTCTACAACTCTGCGCCCATTATCCAGGGAGCTCACATAATTCTTACATCTTGCTGCACTCCCGGACACCAAGGCTGTTCGTGGCTCCTGGGTGACGAGGGCTATCCCTTCAAGATATGGCTGATCACTCCACCCCGTCACCCAATAACTGAGGCAGAGGAGGCTACCATTCCGTAAGGCAGGAACTCACTTTAGATACCTGGGGTTGCAGGTTGCCCGTGATTGGGGTGGGCTCCGTAGGTACAACATTTCTAGTGAAAGCTGATCTAGCAAGGTGGGATTGCCATTGGCGGGTCGGGTACAGGCGGTTAAAATGAATGTGCTGCCGCGATTCCTGTTTATTTTTCAATGCCTGCCGATTTTCCTGCCAAAGGCATTTTTTAGAAAGATTGAAGGGATGATTGTCTCGTTCATATGGGGAGGGAAGGTGGCCAGAATTTA
Organism: Scyliorhinus torazame; assembly: GCF_047496885.1. Classification (NCBI taxonomy): domain Eukaryota; kingdom Metazoa; phylum Chordata; class Chondrichthyes; order Carcharhiniformes; family Scyliorhinidae; genus Scyliorhinus; species Scyliorhinus torazame. Next base: position 55,783,097 of record NC_092708.1, on the reverse strand, counting down.
AAAAGTGCTACTACAGAGAGGAAGGCAGGCAGGGGGTTTGGGTCTTCCGAACCTGATGTAATATTACTGGGCGGCGAATGTGGAGAAGGTACGGAGCTGGGTCAGAGGGGTTGACTCCCAATGGGTCAGAATGGAGGAGAGTTTGTGTAGGGGTCGGGATTGAAGGCGCTACTGACAGCACCGCTCCCGACGGCCCAAGGGAGGTACTCAGGGAGTCCGGTAGTAATAGCTTTGTTGAGAATTTGGAGGCTGTTTCAACAGCACTTTGGGTTGGGGGCAGGGTCAAGGGAAATGCCGATGCGGGGGAACCATGGATTTGAGCCAGGGAAGTCGGATGGAAATTTTCAGAGATGGGAAATGTAAGGAATTAGAACACTAAAAGATTTATTTCTTGGGGGTCATTTTGCAGGATTGAAAGAGCTGGGAGTGAAGTATAGGCTGGAGCAGGGGGAAATATTTAGATACATGCAGGTTCAAGACTTTGCCAGAAAGGAGATACGGAGCTTCCCAGTAGAGCCGGTTTCCACATTGCTGGACAGGTGCTGACGACAGGGGGACTGGAGAAGGGGGTATCATCGGCGGTTTATGGGGCTATTTTGGAGGAGAGGGCGTCACTAGAAGGGATCAAGGCAAAGTGGAAGGAAGAGTTGGGAGACGATATGGAGGAGGGGTTCTGGTGTGAGGTGCTCCGCAGGGTGAACGTCTCCACCTCGCGTGCGAGGTTGGGGCTGATACAGCTGAAGGTGGTGTATAGAGCACACCTTACAAGGGCGAAGATGAGCCAGCTCTTTGAGGGGGTAGAAGATGTGTGTGGACGTTGCGGGGTTTGCCCCGCAAACCACGTTCATATGTTTTGGTCCTGTCCAAAGCTGGAGGATTATAGGAAGGAGGTGTTTAGGGTAATCTCTAAAGAGGTGCACGTGAAACTGAATCCGAGCCCTCAGGAGGCCATATTCGGGGTGTCGGACCAGCCGAGGTTGGAAACGGGCGCGGAGGCAGATGTTGGAGCCTTTGCCCCGTTGATCGCCCAAAGGCGGATCCTGTTAGGGTGGAGATCAACCTCTCCACCCTGTGCCCTGGGGTGGCGGGGGGACCTGCTGGAATTTTTAACATTTGAAAAGGTCAAATTTGAACTGAGGGGAAGGATGGAGGGGTTCTACAATTCATGGGCGTTATTCATTATGCACTTTCAAGAATTGGATCACATCGAACATTAGTGGGGTTGGGGGACTGTATGTGTTAATGGGGACTATGGGTGATTCCTGATTCCTTTTTGTCATTTGTTTATGTTAACATGCGGTCCAATGTCTGGGTTTGGTGGGAGGATGGGATCGTTGTTATTGATATGGGGATTGACATTACATTCGTTACTGATTATTGTTTATTGTTGGGTGTAAATTTGGGAGAAAATGTGAAAAAGGAGAATAAAAAAATATTTTTTTTTAAACTGAGGCAGAGGAGAAATACAACAGGAGTCATTCATCCACAAGAGTGGTGGTGGAGAGGACAATCAGTCACCTGAAGGTGCGCTTCTGATGCCTTGACTATTCCAGGGGATCATTGCATTATCTGCCAGTGCGCATCTCCTCATAGTTGTTGCGTGCTGCGCCCTGCACTGTCTAGCTCTGACAAGTGGACGGGAAGGGCAGTGAGAGAAAGAGACCCTATGAAGGCTGAGGAGTGAGAGACAATACCATAGGACAAGGAGGATTGGTCGGAGAATGATCTTGGGAATTCACACAGTGAAGACTTCAAGCAGGATGATGATTCGGTGGGGGGTGGGGGGGCACATAAGGAATGCATTGATTCAGAAAAACGTCAGCTTCGCATCTAAAGTATGGAGGCCAACTAAGTCCAATGGCAAGGTCTCAATCGCAATAAAACTTTCCTTTCGAGCCTAATCCAGATATTCTGCATCACACAAAGCCTGTGCATCATCTGGCCAATGTTCAAAACATGCAGCCAACTCAGCCATTGAATTCAAGAAAGTGTTTACGTGCCTTCACATTAACATAAAAAGAGCACATGAATGTTCCAAAGTAATAAATGCAAAGAATGGCAATGGCCCTGTTGTGCTTCAGGTGTCTTAAACTTACATTTGCTGGTGCTGTGTCTTGGTGCCTCCCCACCATGCTTGCCGACTGCAGCTTTGGAGGCAGCCTGCTGACTTTTCTGATGTGATGGCTGTGATGCCATTGTGGCCATCCTCTGGCTACTGAAGCCTGAGTTGGCCCCGGCTGGAAAGTAGCATCTCGCCCCATAGCTGGGCACTCCGAAGAGATGCCGCAGCCACTGGCAGACGGGTGGAGGAGCTGCTTCCTCATCCGGAACACCCTGAGAGGAGCCCATAAAGACGACAGGCATCTGGTTCAGCAGTGTGAGGGGCGTTTGCACCTCCCTGCTCACCACTGATGGACAGGCATCCAGCAGAGAGACAAGGTGTCTCACCTATCTCTCACACTGGCTGTGACATGCCGAGGTCACAGCTATGAGGAGATGCGTACTGGCAGGAACCTTGGAATCCCTGAGGGTGTCTCTGAAACAGCCTCTCGATATGAGTCACTACTCTCTCACTGGAGGGAGGGAGCATGTGCGCTCGATGCTCAGGGTCAACGCAGTGTTCCTGCTTTGCATGGAATCCTCCATGATAGAGACCATGGCACACAGACCTTCATGAATCGCCACCACATCTCCCCATGCATCCTGCTGGACGTACAGCATCTGTCGTCTGATGGAGGCTTGTCATCTGCATCGGACTCAGCATGGTCCTAGTCTCCAACAGTACTCCCACTGTCGGCGCTCTGGGACCTCTCTGCAACCTCCTCTCGCAAATGTAATGTTCCCTCATCAGTGTGCACTACCCATGAAAGTGGGGACCTCATGCCCACTGACGTGACGCACTGTCGCCTGAAACCTGAAGACAGCGTGATTCAGGTGCAGGAGCAATGACCTCTTGTGCGCCTAACTGGGAGGAGGAGGCGGCCACTGGTCTCAGCTGCAGCTGGTGCGATTGGTTCTTATGCAGAAGGAAGGCACAACATCAGTGAATTTAACCATCATCGTCACTATACAGTCTAGATGGCCTGCTGAGACAATGGGGAGATGTTGTATAGTGCCAACCACTTTGGAGCTTCAATGGGCACTGTGGCTAGGTCAGCTCACTTTGAGAAGAGGGGCTGGAGAACACTCTCATACCTGTAGCACATAAATCCATGTTTGGCCAAAAACTGGCTATTTGTAAGAGAGTGGAAGGCCAAGGATTGAAATAGTAATTCCTTACATGATAAATGTTACCTTTGTAGACTTTGTGCCTGGAGACCTGGGGGCTGGGGGCAGGTGTCAGGGGAATAGAAAGGGAAGTTCTGAGTGCAAGAGCAACAAATAATTTTCCTACAATTTCCTGGTATCAAATGTGCATAGCAGCTTTGTGATGTTTTGAGAAAAAAATTAAAGAAATTAAAGGAAAAATGCCTAATAACTCTTCCCTGCCATTAAGCCTCATGTTTCAGTCTATAATCAGAACATGTCAGCAGTGGATTATCTCAGTAGCACATTCTCTCAAACCATGTTTTGAGTTGATGAAAGCAAGAATTGTAAAAACAAGTATAGCCTTCAACAGACTTCAGAAATCACAGAAACGAACAAGAGCAAGTCTCCCCACAAAACTGTAAGTCTATAGAGCAATAGCACTGTCCATGTTAGATTTGGACGGTGTACCAGCTTCATGCCAAGAAGTTCAACTTCTTTCACTTGAGTTGCCTTTGGAAGCTTTTGAAGATCAGGTGACAGGACAAAATATCAGAGGCTGAGATGCTCACCCGAGATGGCATGTCAAGTATCCACACCATTTTGAGATTGTTACAATCTCAGTCATGTAGCCAGAATGTCTTGACACTCACTTTAAGTGAATCTTCTATGGAGAACTCAAGTCTGGGGTGCACTCTCATGGTGGTCAAAGGAAGCACTACAAAGACACTCTAAAGTCATCACTTCGGAATTTTGATATCACCTTGACAGAAGCTTGCCTAGGATTGCTCTACCTGGCACAATGAATTAAGACAGTGTGTCTTCCTTCGAAAGCCAGCGCACATCAGAAGCAGAGAGAAAATGCAAACAGAGGAAATCCTGAGCCAGCTCATCCAAAACTCAATTCCTGTGCTATCCTGTCCTATTTTCAGCAGAACCTTCTGGGTGCAGATCGGCCATGCCAGTCACCTACATACTCACCGGAAACACTGCAGATGATGAAAATGATCATCTCTGCCTCAAAGGACAAAGAGAACTATTCACCACATCATGATTTCGCCAAAACCTCTGAAATCTAACCAACTCAAGCCTTTTACTTCAATGGTTTCACCCTTAAATTTTTCCATTTATCAATATTCAAGGGAAGTGGAAGTTGGATCCAAAACAGGTTCAGTGGCAGGGAACCAAGTACAATGGTCCACGGGTATTTTTGGCTGAAAGGCTGTTTCTAGTGAAGCTCAGAACTCGATCCCTTGCTTTTCAGGATGGAAAGCTATGAATTAGGCTTAATTGTAGGAGACATGATTAAGACGTTTCAGATGATATAAAAACTGGTCATGGAATTGGTACTGAGGAAGAAAGGTGTAGACGGCAGGAAGATATCAATGGGCTGGTCAAGTGAGCATACATTGAATTTAACCCAGAGAAGTGTTTAATAATTCATTTGCGGATGCAAACAAAGCAAGGGAATTCACAAAAAATGGTAGGCCACTGAGAAGTGTAAAGGAACAGAGGGACCTTGGAGTGCATGTCCACTGATCTCTACAGGTAACAGCATAGATAGTATGGTATTTAAAGAGACATATAGGACACTTTCCACATTAGCAGAAGATTATGCTCGACATGCATACAACACTGTCATGTCACACAGTGTACTGTGCACAATTCTGGTCGCACATTACAGGAAAGATGTGATTGCACTAGAGAGGGTTCAAAGGAGATTTACAATGACATTGCCAAGAATGTAAAAGTTTAGCAATGAAGAAAAATTGAATGAACTGTAATTGTTTTCTTTGGAACAGAGGAAGCTGTGGGAAATTGAATTGAGGTGTAATAAATTATGAGGGGCAGAGATAAAGTGGATAGAGTCAATAACTAGGGAAGATAGATTTTATGTAATTGAAAGAGAAAACATTGAGGGGAATCAAAGAAAAGTGTTTTCACCCAGAGATTGGTGGAAGTCTGGCACTCACTGCCTGAAAGGGTGGCAGAAACAACCATCAAATTTAAAAAGCTATTTGGATATTCACTTTAAGTTCTGCAACCTTTGGAGCTACAGACCACAAGCATTTTAACTTTCAAATCCAAAGAATTGAACTTTGTCATTATATTTGAAGAAGCTCTTATAGTACCTTTCTCCCACTCTTTGGTGTGCCACAAGAAAAAGCTCATCATGGAAAGGACAGTTCTTCTTGCACTTTTAGCCTCCAATATTCTCTGACTTGACCTTGTCTTTCTCATGAATACTACAATGTTCAATGACCCCCTCAGTTTTTATATCCGGTTCCTTTGAAGTTGCAATCAGGCTTGTAAACTCTGTCCTCATATCCCTCCTATTTCCAAAGCATTTGTTTTACCCCAGTTTCAGCACAAACTAATTTATATATTGCAAAGTGCAAAATTTGCCATAAACAAGTACAATTGAACTGAATTTTAAAACAGAATAATATTCATCGATACATTAAAGAGCGATAACTTGGCAAAGCTTGATTAATACAGCTGAAAGTGGGTTTTATCACAAAGAAAACTAAGCATTTGAAATTACACCGTCAATCCACCATCTGTTAATAACCTGATTCAATTTACTAAAAAGGAAAAGTATTTTCAGATTCGAATGTGGTACAGCAGTGAGTTCCTTAGCAATTTTTAAAAAAACATTCAAACCTTTCATAATGTACCTATTAGTCACCTTGTGGCCAAAGGTTCCAGCCCTTGAAGGCCTGTAAATGAGAGTAATTGGCGGAAACACCAACTGATTAATTGAGCCTGGGCCATGGCCTACTTCTCATGCAATGTTTTTAAAACTAGTGCAAAAGATTGCGGAAATTATCGACCCTAAACGAAAATGGAATTAAAAATTTAGCAATCTTCGATGCTAGTTGTGCCGATTGAGGAGAAATTGCATCACAAATAAATACGTACAAACAGAAACCCCAGTCCCTCATATCTATACGTCGGCAAGTTGAAATTCAGCTATTGAAATAGCTCCAAGGAACTGACAACTTCAGGGAGGAATGGTTAAATGAAATCAATTTGTAGACTTTACAACTGAGTTCTCTTTTCAAGAAAGATATGGGGCAGGATTTTGCCTCCAGGATCAGGATCCCACACTGGGTCATGGGAAGTAGTCACAACCTACAATTTTACCTAATGTTTGCTGCAGATTTGGAGGATGGGGTTAGTGTAAGTGGGGATGAGGACGGTGTAATTTCAAATGACCAGCCGAAATAGCTCAGTTGGGAGAGCGTTAGACTGAAGATCTAAAGGTCCCAGGTTCAATCCCGTGTTTTTAGAACCTTAGTTAGGCCACACTTGGAGTATAGTGTTCAATTCTGGTCGCCACACTACCAGAAGGATGTGGAGGCTTTAGAGAGGGTGCAGAAGAGATTTACCAGAATGTTGCCTGGTATGGAGGGCATTAGCTATGAGGAGCGGTTGAATAAACTCAGTTTGTTCTCACTGGAACGAAGGAGGTTGAGGGGCGACCTGATAGAGGTCTACAAAATTATGAGGGGCATAGACAGAGTGGATAGTCAGAGGCTTTTCCCCGGGGTAGAGGGGTCAATTACTAGGGGGCATAGGTTTAAGGTGAGAGGGGCAAGGTTTAGAGTAGGTGTACGAGGCAAGTTTTTTTACGCAGAGGGTAGTGGGTGCCTGGAACTCGCTACCGGAGGAGGTGGTGGAAGCAGGGACGATAGTGACATTTAAGGGGCATCTTGACAAATACATGAATAGGATGGGACTAGAGGGATACGGACCCAGGAGGTGTAGAAGATTGTAGTTTAGTCGGGCAGCATGGTCGGCACGGGCTTGGAGGGCCGAAGGGCCTATTCCTGTGCTGTACATTTCTTTGTTCTTTGTTCTTGTTCTAGTGACCAACTAGCAGTCATGGGTACAGGTTAGTGGTGGGACTTGCAAACTGTGGGCCTGATTTAAAGGCATCACAAAGTCATTGCTATGGCAGCTAGTCAGTACATGAGAACCAGCACACCAGGAGGAGAGGCATATGCCAGCTTTCTGGGTAAAGGCTGCACCATGCTTCACTGATGCTGCCTGTGAGGTGCTGCTGGAGCCAAAGAGAGAGAGAGGAAGGTTGCGATGTTTCTAGATGATGGTAAGAGACGAACAAAGCAGGTCTGACTGGTGGAGTAGCAATTGAGAGTACCAGAAGGCATGCAGAGGAAATGGGAGAAGTGCTGCAAGAGCTTTAGTGACCTTATTCGTTGTGGCCAGGTGAGTGTAATGTGAAGCAGGTTTCCTGCTTTGCAGGCTGTGGTAGTATGACTGGGGGTATTACAGTACCTTCAGAGGTGAGCTGCCATTGGTGCAGAGGACTCGCTGCCCATTGGCCCAGGTAAGTCATGTGCCTCTCAGGATATAAGAACCCGTGTTCCCCGGCAGTCGGCCATTCTTCTGTACGTCTGCTGTCGGGCACACATCTTGTGTATTAAAGCCTTTTGTTTGGATCGCATCTTCGCCTCGTGTCCAATTGATGGTGCATCACAGGCTCCAGGAACTGAGCAGCCTGAGGGCACATGGTGTTCCCAACCATGTGCCCAGGGTAATCACTGACCCGTCAGCAAGTTTCGGAAACGTGGCGTTGTTGAGGAACTGGCAGCACTGATACAGCAGTGCCTCATCTCTATCTCTCCTTTGTCACTGGAGGAGAAAAGTGTGCATAATTCCCAAGAGAGGGTTCACACAAATAGAGGGGCCCCAGATTGCAGTCCTCACTGCTATGAAGAAGGTAGCGATAGAATTCGTCAGGGTGGCACTTCGGGACCAAGTGAGCAATGGTGAGATGGGAGTAACTGGAGGAGAGGGTGCAAAGGTACCTGTATATGAAGGTGAAAGAGTGCACTCTGACAGCTAAAGACTCATCTGCACCGGAAGCCTCAACAGAGGCATCTACTGTTACAGGCGCGTTCTTGCGATCTCATCCTTCTGTCTTCCACAGGATCAGTTGTGGATCGAGTGAGTGAAAGCACAGCAGCATCATCAAGCATTTGAAACAGCAGACCCAGCAACATTGCGTCACTTAAGCACATTCTCCATTCGCACTCAACAGATAGGTCTGTGCTGCCATTAGACAGAGTAGCATTAGGTGAACAGCACTGCACTGGTGAGCAAGAGGAGGTGAAAGTGGTAAAGGTAGCTGCAAGAAGATGGAGTGCAGACACAGTCATGCTCAACTGGGTGCAGCTGCAAAGCTTCAGGAGTCATAAGAAAGAACCAACAGGGAGAGATGTGTGTCAACATGTTATAGAGTTCCCCGAGACAGATTTAGGTCATGGGCTGAGAATGGAAGAGTCATTCAACTCATGCATCACCATGACTCAAGGCTTTGAACACATGAGATCTTCCAGTGACAGAGCAGCCAACATTATGGAGAACTAGGTGCAACAGCACTTAAAAATGGGTGCAGAAACAGTGCACAGACATGTGAAGAATACATGTCAAATCCATGGACAGGTCAGTGGCACTGATGTTGCAGAGATGCATGGAGTGGATGCCAGTCACCAGTGATCCAGAGTTCCATTAAAGGCTTGAGGCAGTCACCAAAGAGGATGGAAAGGGCTGGGGTTGGTTGTGCGGGGACAGAGGGTCACTCCTTGTGGCATGTTAGTCATCCTTGGTCTCCCTTGACTGAGGGGCCATCGATGCAGCAGGCCTTGTCACAGGGGCGGTCCTTGCATTCAGTGGTTCAGCAGCCTTTGGAGGTCCCAGACAAGGACATCACAGCCACAAGGATACACACGCGAGCAGGTTGACTCCACCCTATCCAAGGTCACAACGTGATCAACACGTATAAATATCTGTGAGAGGAGTCACCATGTTAGTCAATGTATCAGTGGTTCACTAGGGTTTATTTCACCTGTTAGCATGCACTTTGCAACTTTTCACTAACACTGGAAATTTGACATGTGGTTGCAGATGTTTGAGCTTTCATTCTTTAAGGCCAAAAGAGGGATGAAGTGGAGAAGAGAAGCATTGGTCTTCGAATGGAGCAGTGAGACCACTCTTCAGATAAGCATCATGCATCAATGGCATAAGTGGATCCCATCAAGATTGTGTCTTCAACAGACGTTTTCTCAAAGTGAGTTCCAGTATGCAGTCCTGCTGGGTGAGAAGCGCTCAGGTGAGACTATGCCTAGATCAGATGTTCCTTAATGCCTACATCATCCTGATGAGAGCTTAGATACCCAAGCAGGCTTGATCACCTCCCTGCTCAACATGGACCCCTCTTTGCTTTTTCTTCTCCACTGATGAGCTGTGTCTTTCTTGCACTTCACCCTCTTCAAGGTTTACTAATCCCTGGAGGGTCATGTTATGGCCACGCAGCAGACCACAACCATGTATCAAATCCTTGCAGAAGTGCACTGCAGGGCACCACCTGACTGGAAGCCACAGAACATTTCGCCAGAGGCCCGATGGCCGCTCAATATTGATCCTTTGCGAGTTGATGACTTTGTTTCTACTTCGTATGTACTGGCACTGGAGGGTGTGCAGAGGGGATTCACTAGGTTAATCCCAGAGCTGAAGGGGTTGGATTACGAGGAGAGGTTGAGTAGACTGGGACTGTACTCGTTGGAATTTAGAAGGATGAGGGGGGATCTTATAGAAACATATAAGATTATGAAGGGAATAGATAGGATAGATGCGGGCAGGTTGTTTCCACTGGCGGGTGAAAGCAGAACTAGGGGGCATAGCCTCAAAATAAGGGGAAGTAGATTTAGGACTGAGTTTAGGAGGAACTTCTTCACCCAAAGGGTTGTGAATCTATGGAATTCCTTGCCCAGTGAAGCAGTAGAGGCTCCTTCATTCAATGTTTTTAAGATAAAGATAGATAGTTTTTTGAAGAATAAAGGGATTAAGGGTTATGGTGTTCGGGCCGGAAAGTGGAGCTGAGTCCACAAAAGATCAGCCATGATCTCGTTGAATGGTGGAGCAGGCTCGAGGGGCCAGGTGGCCTACTCCTGCTCCTAGTTCTTATGTTCTCAGATTATGTAAAGGGATAGTAGCCAGCTTTTCAAAGGATAGGCCTTATCATCTAGAATGCATCCACAAAACTTGGGTTCTGGCACAAAGAGCTTTGACATGCTGGACTGCTGGAAGATGAAGGCAATATGGTCATTGCCAGGAGATCAAGCACATGCACACATGAAGCTCTTTGTGTGATTGTGGACCAGATGAATGTTGAGGGAGTGGAAACCCTTCATGTCGATAAATGTACCTGATCACTCATCCAGTACCTTGATGACCACAGGATTGGATTGGTTTATTGTCACGTGTACCGAGGTACAGTGAAAAGTATTGTTCTGCGTGCAGCTCAGACAGATCATTCCGTACATGAAAAGAAAAATACATAACAGGGCAAACATAAAATACACAATGTAACTGATGCAACCGATGATGCCCTGTACCTGTGGGAATCCAGCAATAGAGGCAAATTTCACTGCCCTCTAAGCCTTTGAGACCTCATCTGTTTGTAATTGCATGTACTTCCCAGCTTTCTCAAATACAGCATTAACGACCTGTGAAAAGCAATGGTGTTCTGGCATTTGCAAGATACTACCAAGGTCACTGCAATCCTTGGAAGTAGCCAGAAGGGAAGATGTTCATTGCCACAGCGACCTTAACTGCTGGTAGGGCATGGCAAGCAATACTCAAGGTCTGAGGTCTTACTCAACAAAAGCACAAATCTCAGTGATCATCTGCTGAGGTTTATTGATACTCAAACATATCAAAAATGTTTCTACTTGATGGTAAATTTGGTACTGAGGGAGTGGCGTCCGCGACCTTCCGGCTTCTCGTTTCACTTCTCTGCCCTCCTTATTCTCAGGGCTCATCATCTGCTGGAGGATGTTGATCCACATCACTACTCTAACCTATCTACTTTAATCATGTTCAGCTGTCGCCTTGCTTGTGGTCAGCTGAACTCATGATGCTTATCGCACGCACATCCCCACCCCCACTACTCAGAAGGATGATGACCCCACTCTTCTGCCTGTGTGCACACAGACCACGTGCTCCACTTACTCTGTTCACCCAATAGCAGCGAAGTGCCAAAAGCAGAGTACGTCTTTCATGGAGCACCCTTTTAAGGGCCCAATTAACTGCCTCGAGAAGTTATGAAAGACTCCCCACTGTGTTTTTAACTTCTTCTACCTGGAATTTTTGATCCATCATGTAATCCATGCGCCCAAACCAAAATTCCAAACTGCCTCTTGATGAGCCGACAAGCTCATTAACATGATCAATTAGTCTTGTATCAGAATCAGGCAGATTGCTGGGATTTACCCACCTTGAGCAAAATCGCCTGCAATCAGAATGGTAATGTCAAGCCTGCATGGCAACAGGGGGCACTAATTTTCACCCTGATTGCCTCTGAATTCGCCAACATTGGTACAAAACAAATCATACCCATGGTTATTAAAATAGTTCAGCGAAGATGGGACTTCCTACAGGATATGCTTCTTGGTGGTCAGCTAACACAATGGAATGGGGGAAATCCCATCTCTAATCATACATTTTTTTAAAAAGCCTCATCTCTTCAAAAATCCTCCTGTCAATAGTTATTTGATATTATATTGGCCCTGGTCAAAGATCCAAATTCTAATTGATAAAACAACCTCGTCTACAAGAACAGACAAAAGAACATCCTCTTTATCTAAAGTTTCAAGGTCTATTGCCAGAAGCAGCATTACACACATGCACACACACAAAACACAAGAACAGGAGTGGGCCATTTAGCCCCTTGAAACTGCTCTGCCATTTGATAAGATGATCAATCTGATTCTGGCCTTCACTTTTCTGTCCACTCCCCAGAAGTCCCTCGTTGATCAAAAATCTAACTCGGTCTTTCCTTGGTACAGAATATATGTTTGGAAACCAATTATATAAATGTATTTTAACCTCCTGAATTATTCCCTCCCTCTCAAAACTTAAAATCTACATATGACACGGGTCAATCTGACAAATTACTTGATAACAGATCCATTGGAAACAAATATCTCAATACTTTGGGCAAAAAGGTGCATTGTTTCTCTAGAAGGGTATGAAATATATTTTAAGGATTTTAAGATGGCTGTACCCTGGTAAAGGTATAACTTGCTTATGAAGTAGTGTTACACTTGGATCTAATTTCTATAGGTAAAGTCACCATAGTCCCAGATTCACATAGAATTTACAGTGCAGAAGGAGGCCATTCGACCCATTGAGTCTGCACCGGCTCTTGGAAAGAGCAACCTACACAAGGTCAACACCTCCACCCTATCCCCAGTAACCCCACCCAACACCAAGGGCAATTTTGGACACTAAGGGCAATTATTTCATGGCCAATCCACCTAACCTGCACATCTTTGGACTGTGGGAGGAAACCGGAGCACCCGGAGGAAACCCACGCACACACGGGGTGCAGACTCCGCACAGACAGTGACCCAAGCCGGAATCGAAGCTGGGACCCTGGAGCTGTGAAGCAATTGTGCTATCCACAATGCTACCGTGCTGCCCCAGATGACCAAAGGCTGCTTTCCCCTTTGACAGGGAGAGCTGACTGGTGGTGATTTAATCTGAGGATCATCACATTTCAGGTGAGGAGCAAGGTTGAGAAGGCAGGCCTTCATGAATAACCTCAGCCGGTACAGACCTGAACCCGTGCTCGACATCACAAACCAGCTGTCTAGCCAACTGAGCGAAAGCTAATTTCTATAGACCAGTTATGTAAAACAAAAAATTTGTAATGTTTGCATCTTTAACCTATTAACTCACCAATGGTGCAAGTGAACAAAGAACAAAGAACAAAGAAATGTACAGCACAGGAACAGGCGCTTCGGCCCTCCAAGCCCGTGCCGACCATACTGCCCGACTAAACTACAATCTTCTACACTTCCTGGGTCCGTATCCTTCTATTCCCATCCTATTCATATATTTGTCAAGATGCCCCTTAAATGTCCCTATCCTCCCTGCTTCCACTACCTCCTCCGGTAGCGAGTTCCAGGTACCCACTACCCTCTGCGTAAAAAACTTGCCTCGTACATCTACTCTAAACCTTGCCCCTCTCACCTTAAACCTATGCCCCCTAGTAATTGACCCCTCTACCCTGGGGAAAAGCCTCTGACTATCCACTCTGTCTATGCCCCTCATAATTATGTTGACCTCTATCAGGTCGCCCCTCAACCTCCTTCGTTCCAGTGAGAACAAACCGAGTTTATTCAACCGCTCCTCATAGCTTATGCCCTCCACACCAGGCAACATTCTGGTAAATCTCTTCTGCACCCTCTCTAAAGCCTCCACATCCTTCTGGTAGTGTGGCGACCAGAATTGAACACTATACTCCAAGTGTGGCCTAACTAAGGTTCTATACAGCTGCAACATGACTTGCCAATTCTTATACTCAATGCCCCGGCCAATGAAGGCCAGCATGCCGTATGCCTTCTTGACTACCTTCTCCACCTGTGTTGCCCCTTTCAATGACCTGTGGACCTGTACTCCTAGATCTCTTTGACTTTCAATACTCTTGAGGGTTCTACCATTCACTGTATATTCCCTACCTGCATTAGACCTTCCAAAATGCATTACCTCACATTTGTCCGGATTAAACTCTATCTGCCATCTCTCCGCCCAAGTCTCCAAACAATCTAAATCCTGCTGTATCCTCAGACAGTCCTCATCGCTATCCGCAATTCCACCAACCTTTGTGTCGTCTGCAAAGGTTGTCGTCTGAATATGAGATTAAATATGCTATTGTACAAGAACTCATTGGTTTGTGAAACATACTGATAGGGGGGCTGCTGAAGGATTTGGACAGACTAGGAAAGTGGGTAAAGAAGTTGCAGATGGAATACAATTTGGAAAAGTGTGAGGTTCTTTGGAAGGAGGAATAGAAGCATAGACTATTTTCTAAATGGGGAAATGCTTAGGAAATCAGAAGCACAAAGGGACTTGGGAGTCCTTGCTCATGATTCTCTTCAGGTTAACGTGCAGGTTCAGTCGGCAGTTAGGAAGGCAAATGCAATGTTAGCATTCATGTCGAGAGGGCTAGTATACCAGACCAGGGATGTACTTCTGAGGCTATGTAAGGCTCTGGTCAGACCCCATTTGGAGTATTGTGAGCAGTTTTGGCCCCATATCTAAGGAAGGATGTGCTGGCCTTGGAAAGGGTCCAGATGAGGTTCACAAAAGTGATCCCTGGAATGAAGAGCTTGTCGTATGAGGAACGGTTGAGGACTCTGGGTCTGTATTCGTTGGAGTTTAGAAGGATGATGGGGGATCTTATTGAAACTTACAGGATACTGCGAGGCTTGGATAGAGTGGACATGGAGAGGATGTTTCCACTTGTAGGAAAAACTAGTCCCAGAGGACACAATCCCAGACAAAAGGGATGATCCTTTAAAACAGAGATGAGGAGGAATTTCTTCAGCCAGAGGGTGGTGAATCTGTGGAACTCTTTGCCGCAGAAGGCTGTGGAGGTCAAATCACCGAGTATCTTGAAGACAGAGATAGGTAGGTTCTTGATTAATAAGGGACTCAGGAGTTATGGTAAGAAGGCAGGAGAATAGGGATGAGAAAAATATCAGCCATGATTGAATGACGGAGTAGACAAGATGGGCCGAGTGGCCTAATACTGTTCCCATGTCAAACAAAGAACAAAGAAATGAACAGCACAGGAACAGGCCCTTCGGCCCTCCAAGCCCGTGCCGACCATGCTGCCCGACTAAACTACAATCTTCTACACTTCCTGGGTCCGTATCCCTCTAGTCCCATCCTATTCATGTATTTGTCAAGATGCCCCTTAAATGTCACTATCGTCCCTGCTTCCACCGCCTCCTCCGGTAGCGAGTTCCAGGCACCCACTACCCTGTGTGTTACAAACTTGCCTCGTACATCTACTCTAAACCTTGCCCCTCTCACCTTAAACCTATGCCCCCTAGTAATTGACCCCTCTCCCCCGGGGAAAAGCCTCTGACTATCCATTCTGTCTATGCCCCTCATAATTATGTTCACCTCTATCAGGTCACCCCTCAACCTCCTTCATTCCAGTGAGAACAAACCGAGTTTATTCAACCGCTCCTCATAGCTAATGCCCTCCATACCAGGCAACATTCTGGTAAATCTCTTCTGCACCCTCTCTAAAGCTTCCACATCCTTCTGGTAGTGTGGCGACCAGAATTGAACACTATACTCCAAATGTGGCCTAACTAAAGTTCTATACAGCTGCAACATGACTTGCCAATTCTTAGACTCAATGCCCCGGCCAATGAAGGCAAGCATGCCGTATGCCTTCTTGACTACCTTCTCCACCTGTGTTGCCCCTTTCAGTGACCTGTGGACCTGTACTCCTAGATCTCTCTGTCTTTCAATACTCTTGAGGGTTCTACCATTCACTGTATATTCCCTACCTGCATTAGACCTTCCAAAATGCATTACCTCACATTTGTCCGGATTAAACTCCATCTGCCCGGATTAAACTCCATCTGCCATCTCTCCGCCCAAGTCTCCAAACAATCTAAATCCTGCTGTATCCTCTGACAGTCCTCATCGCTATCCGCAATTCCACCAACCTTTGTGTCGTCTGCAAACTTACTAATCAGACCAGTTACATTTTCCTCCAAATCATTTATCTATACTACAAACAGCAAAGGTCCCAGCACTGATCCCTGTGGAACACCACTGGTCACAGCCCTCCAATTAGAAAAGCATCCTTCCATTGCTACTCTCTGCCTTCTATGACCTAGCCAGTTCTGTATCCACCTTGCCAGCTCACCCCTGATCCCGTGTGACTTCACCTTTTGTACTAGTCTACCATGAGGGACCTTGTCAAAGGCCTTACTGAAGTCCATATAGACAACATCCACTGCCCTACCTGCATCAATCAACTTAGTGACCTCCTCGAAAAACTCTATCAAGTTAGTGAGACACGACCTCCCCTTCACAAAACCATGCTGCCTCTCACTAATACGTCCATTTGCTTCCAAATGGGAGTAGATCCTGTCTCAAAGAATTCTCTCCAGTAATTTCCCTACCACTGAAGTAAGGCTCACCGGCCTGTAGTTCCCTGGATTATCCTTGCTACCCTTCTTAAACAGAGGAACAACATTGGCTATTCTCCAGTGGTCCGGGACATCACCTGAAGACAGTGAGGATCCAAAGATTTCTGTCAAGGCCTCAGCAATTTCCTCTCCAGCCTCCTTCAGTATTCTGGGGTAGATCCCATCAGGCCCTGGGGACTTATCTACCTTAATATTTTTTAAGACACCCAACACCTCGTCTTTTTGGATCTCAATGTGACCCAGGCTATCTACACATCCTTCTCCAGACTCAACATCTACCAATTTCTTCTCTTTGGTGAATACTGATGCAAAGTATTCATTTAGTACCTCGCCCATTTCCTCTGGCTCCACACATAGATTCCCTTGCCTATCCTTCAGTGGGCCAACCCTTTCCCTGGCTACCGTCTTGCTTTTTATGTACGCGTAACAAGCCTTGGGATTTTCCTTAACCCTATTTGCCAATGACTTTTCGTGACCCCTCCTAGCCCTCCTGACTCCTTGCTTAAGTTTCTTCCTACGTTCCTTATATTCCACACTGGCTTCGTCTGTTCCCAGCCTTTTAGCCCTGACAAATGCCTCCTTTTTCTTTTTGACGAGGCCGACAATATCTCTCGTTATCCAAGGTTCCTGAAATTGCCGTATTTATCCTTCTTCCTCACAGGAACATTCCTGTCCTGAATTCCTTTCAACTGACACTTGAAAGCCTCCCACATGTGAGATGTTAATTTGCCCTCAAACATCCGCCCCCAATCTAGGTTCTTCAGTTCCCGCCTAATATTGTTATAATTAGCCTTCCCCCAATTTAGCACATTCATCCTAGGACCACTCTTATCCTTGTCCACCAACACTTTAAAACTTACTGAATTGTGGTCACTGTTCCCGAAATGCTCCCCTACTGAAACTTCTACCACCTGGCCGGGCTCATTCCCCAATACCAGGTCCAGTACCGCCCCTTCCCTAGTTGGACTGCTTACATATTGTTTTAAGAAGCCCTCCTGGATGCTCCTTACAAACTCTGCCCCGTCTAAGTCCCTGGCACTAAGTGAGTCCCAGTCAATATTGGGGAAGTTGAAGTCTCCCATCACCACAACCCTGTTGTTTTTACTCCTTTCCAAAATCTGTACCAATTTGCTCCTCTATCTCCCGCTGGCTGTTGGGAGGCCTGTAGTAAACCCCCAACATTGTGACTGCACCCTTCTTATTCCTGATCTATACCCATATAGCCTCACTGTCATCGGAGGTGTCCTCCCACAGTACAGCTGTGATATTCTCCCTAACCAGTAGCGCAACTCCGCCACCCCTTTTACATCCCCCTCTATCCCGCCTGAAACATCTAAATCCTGGAACGTTTAGCTGCCAATCCTGCCCTTCCCTCAACCAGGTCTCTGTAATGGCAACAACATCATAGTTCCAAGGACTAATCCAAACTCTAAGTTCATCTGCCTTACCCGTAATACTTCTTGCATTAAAACATATGCACTTAAGGCCACCAGACCCGCTGTGTTCAGCAACTTCTCCCTGTCTGCTCTGCCTCAGAGCCATACTGGCCCTATTCCCTAGTTCTCCCTCAATGCTCTCACCTCTGACCTATTGCTCCCGTGCCCACCCCCCTGCCATACTAGTTTAAACCCTCCCGTGTGACACTAGCAAACCTTGCGGCCAGGATATTTATGCCTCTCCAGTTTAGATGCAACCCGTCCTTCTTATATAGGTCACACTTGCCCGGAAGAACTCCCAGTGGTCCAGATAACGGAAACCCTCCCTCCTACACCAGCTGTTTAGCACGTGTTTAGCTGCTCGATCTTCCTATTTCTAGCCTCACTGGCACGTGGCACAGGTAGTAATCCCGAGATTACAACTCTAGAGGTCCTGTCTTTTAACTTTCTGCCTAGCTCCCTGAACTCCTGCTGCAGGACCTCATGCCCGTTCCTGCCTATGTCGCTAGTACCAATATGTACCACGACCTCTGCCTGTTTGCCCTCCCCCTTCAGGATGCCCTCTACCCGTTCGGAGACATCCTGGACCCTGGCACCAGGGAGGCAACATACCATCCTGGAGTCTCTTTCACATCCACAGAAGCGCCTATCTGTGCCCCTGACTATAGAGTCCCCTATTACTATTGCTCTTCTGCGCTTTGACCCTCCCTTCTGAACATCAGAGCCAGCCGTGGTGCCACTGCTCTGGCTGCTGCTGTTTTCCCCTGATAAGCTATACCCCCGACAGTATCCAAAGGGGTATACCTGTTCGAGAGGGGGACAACCACAGGGGATTCCTGCACTGACTGCCTGCCCTTTCTGGTGGTCACCCATTTCTCTGCCTGCACCTTGGGTGTGACCACATTTGTACAACTGCGATCTATGACGCTTTCCGCCACCTGCATGCTCCTAAGTGCATCCAATTGCTGCTCCAACCGAACCATGCGGTCTGTGAGGAGCTCCAGTTGGGTGCACTTTCTGCAGATGAAGCCATCCGGGACGCTGGAAGCCTCCCGGACCTGCCACATCCCACAGTCAGAGCACTGCACCCGTCTAACTGACATTGCGTCAATTAATTAGTAAATTAAAATTACGTTTTTTTTTTTCAATTTTAAGTTAGTGCTAACTATCTGTTTCCTAGCACTAGATTTCGACTGTAAATGTGAAAGCTAAATATAGTACTCTCCGATCTCTGGCTTAGATACCCCTCTAAATTATAATTAAGTAATTATGTTTAATTAGTTACCAATGCTTAATTTTTAAAATTTAGTGTAGATTCCCAACCAGCCACTCAGGTCACAGCTTTTCTGTGATGTCACTTCAGTTTCCCCCACCCACACAATTTGAAAAGGTAATAAAAGTAAAAATGAGTAAAAATCACTTACTTACCTTCTGAGGGTCTTAGATGTTCTCAGGTTCTCTCCCTGACAGAGACTGCTCCTCCTCTTCCGAACGGCTCCCAAAATAGGCCGCGATCTTTTTAAATCTCCGGTCTTATGAACTGACCATATTCAGCGACCAATAAAATATGAATAATTTGGATAAATTTAGTGTGCAGATCTGTTAGACATATGGACGATAAGGGAATAATGTAGATGGGCTTTAGATGGGTTTCACAGGTCGGCGCAACATCGAGGGCCGAAGGGCCTGTACTGCGCTGTAATGTTCTATGTTCTATGTACATAAGCCCCAATAAGCAATGATATATAATGGCGTGGTGGATCAAATTTCCTTTTGGCAGTTTCCATCTCTAAAGACAATGGTTTATACTATGGTGACATAGACATAGAACATACAGTGCAGAAGGAGGCCATTCGGTCCATCGAGCCTGCATCGACCCACTTAAGCCCTCACTTCCACCCTATCCCCATAACCCAATAAACCCTCCTAACCTTTTTGGTCACTAAGTGCAATTTATCATGGCCAATCCACCTAACCTGCACGTCTTTGGACTGTGGGAGGAAACCAGAGCACCTGGAGGAAACCCACGCAGACACGGGGAGAACGTGCAGACTCTGCACAGACAGTGACCCAGTGGGGAATCGAACCTGGGACCCTGGCGCTGTGAAGCCACAGTGCTATCCACGTGCTACCGTGCTGCCCAACTCTGTGTTAAGCATCACTTGGTTTGGCTCAGGAGACCCACTCTGGCATGGCAGTCTGTGTCACATTTATTGCAGAAACACAGCAGTGGGCTGAGAAAATGCACAACTTTTGGTCTCTGTTTCTCTGGGCCTCCTTCTCGGCTCGCTGAGCTTTCCATTTCTGCTTGCCTCCTCCAATACACTTTCAAACAGTCAACCCCCAGGGGTCATGGCCATCAGCGACTATCTCCCAGATATTTGTGTCTGCTATCTTCATTTCCCATTTGCAGGTGTCCTTATAGTGGAGGTATGGTCACCCAGGAGGTCGTGACCCAGTGGCCAGTTTACCACACAACATCTGATATCCATCTGATAAACATGGTCAAACCAGTGCATATGTCATTGGTTTAACAATGAGTAAACGCTGATGGAATTAGCAAATTGCTGGATGTCTGAGTTGGTGGCCTCCTCCTGCCAAGAGATGCCAAGGATACATCTGAGACAGCGAAGGTGTAAACAATTCAGCCTTTTTCTCTGCCAAGCACCGTTGCTCTTTTCCCCCATTGCAGGAGTGCGCTGAGGATACTGGCTTGGTAGATTCACAGTTTGGTGTTTTCAGTCAGCAGAAAGCCGATTCCAAATATAGTATTTTACCTTCCTTTGGACTCAACCGGAGCGGTCGCAAGGAGGTCCCTGGCATTTAGGCAGTCCATAACCTCCAAATTTTTATTTTGACCAGGCTTGCATCCGAGAGAGGACACTTCAGTTTTGTTGCAGAGCATTAACACAACATGGAAGACAGCATTTCCAAGTGATGAGCCTGATTCAACTGGCATAGAGAACGTGAGCTATGGACTATCTCTGGTGAGAGGGGCTATTGTGTCCCACTGGCCCTCCTTAAGTTGGACAGCTAACAACAGTGTTGACCTCCCATAGTCCATCTGCTTCAATGGGTGCTTGGAGGTTAAACTCTCTGACAAATTGAACCAGGTAAGCAAACAAAAATAAAGATGATGCTAACTCTACGAAATGTGTAAATATCAGGGACATATGCCCAGGATTAACAGACAAAATGCAGCTGGTCGATAACACATGCAATTCAGCTGCGATTGACATGGAACACCATAAGCTGAACTTTGACACAGCTTACTTAAAAGAGATCAGACTCGCCGATAGCAGATCACTGAATGAAAAACATTACAATTTTATCCAGCAGTGGAGGAATTCAGAGAAAACTGTGAGCAAGTTGTGTGAAGAACCCAGCTGATGTTACCTGCGTGAGTATCTCAAAATTCCAATGGATAAATTGAAACACTGGTTCTTGGTTGGGTATTTTTGTTTCGAATAGTGAGAGCAAGTATGTACAACCCCGTGAGGAGCCAGACCACTTATTGTACAAACAAGTCATAAAGAATACTTATTAAAGTAAAAGAAAAAAGCACAACAAAAGACTAATAGTTATACTAGCAGTTATACTGTTTTGGCTCTTTGATATTCCCCTCTCTGGATTCTGCTGTCTATCTCTCTCTAACTCCTCACCTTTAGAAGTTAACATTTGTATAGCTCCACTGATCGCTGGTAAACAATGTTTCTGATGTGGCCATTCACACCTCAATGTTTATTTTCATCTCAAATTCACTGCTAATCCCGTTACCCTCTCACATTCCTAACAGTTGTAGGCTTTGCTGTGAGACTCACTACTCCTGGATGATGGTTCAGAACTGGTTCTCTCCATCTACCTCTCAAATCAAACAGGGTCAGTTAACATGATAATTTTTTATGCTTCAAAGTTATAATAATACTAATAATCGCTTATTGTCACAAGTAGGCTTCAATGAAGTTACCGTGAAAAGCCTCTAGTCGCCACATTCCGGCGCTTGTTCGGGGAGGCCGGTACGGGAATTGAACCCGCGCTTCTGGTCTTGTTCGGCATTACAAGCTAGCTGTTTAGCCCACTGTGCTAAACCAGCCCCTGCTCCACTATATTCCACTATAAAGGAGAAAAATCAGTTATTTGAAGAGCTTGACACTGCTGTCGGCAGAATCCCTGTGGCAGAACATCTTTACCTATTGGGGTAAGATAATGAAGCATTGCCGATCTGGCTAGGACATCATGCTTCGTAAAGATAAATGACAATGTACAGAGGCTGGTTGAGTTCTGCTGCTACCATGTGTGTTGCGTAACTAATGCGTTGTTTTCGGGAAAAAAACATGTCACAAGATGTCCCTGAGACACCCAAGATCAGGGAACTGGCACCAGTTGGATCTGCTTGGGGCTGGTTTAGCACAGTGGGCTAAACAGCTGGCTTGTAATGCAGAACAATACCAGCAGCACGGGTTCAATTCCCGTGCCAGCCTCCCCGAACAGGCGCCGGGATGTGCCGACCAGGGGCTTTTCACAATAACTTCATTGAAGCCTACTTGTGACAATAATCGATTATTATCATCGTCAAACATAATGCTTTTCAAAAGAATTCTCATTATACACAACTAGCACAGTGCTGTCTGTGATACAAATCATTCCCTGGTGCGCACTAGGATTAGGATGCGACCCTTGTAGGTTTTTCATTCTCACATCAACTTCACTCATGCTACCTACTCAGAAAAAAAACAGTTTGACTTCATTAAGCAGGCACTCTGAGATTCCCACACATAAAGTACAGAAGCAAAATGGAACATACTTTGAGACCATCTACAATACCACATTCTCAACGAATGGGAAGTAAGAGCCGAAGATGCTGACTGGCTCAAGGGTCACTGTGAGGAAACCTGCCAATGAAGCCAAGCAGGCCACTCCCATTGGTAACTTGGGAGATCCAACCAAGAATAATTCAAATGCATTTTTATTTCAAGTTGTTTGTGTCATGCAGTATGAAAATGACTATTGGTTAGAGCTTTACCAAAATATAATCATCCAAATATTAAATTTAATTAGATTTGCCCAAATGGGCTTACCTGAATGTATATAGTGACGGTTTTTCAGGACAGATATGCTTAAATATATTTCTTTGTAGAGATGGTGCAAATTTAAAACATGCACTTCACTGCTAAAAGAGATGTTTCCAACACGGATGCTACAGTATTAATTAAGCGCATGCTGATCCATAAAATAAGAAAAAATATTAAGTAACAACTTCTCATAAGAACTTCCAAAATCCCCCCTTATCCCCTTGTGCTCAGCAAAACTATTTTGTACTGCAAAAATTCCGAGATCTGAAATAATGTTCATGACAAGCACTGTGGGAAACACCGAAATACAACAACAACTTACATTTATAGAGCACCTTTAACATAATGAAATACCCCACGCGGCTTCATAGAAGCATTACAAAGCAAAATATAATACCGAAACACATACAAAGATATCTTCCCAACACTTACAATTTCAACTCACCATCTTGGGCAGCACGGTAGCATTGTGGATAGCACAATTGCTTCACAGTTCCAGGGTCCCAGGTTCGATTCCCCGCTGGGTCACTGTCTGTGCGGAGTCTGCACATCCTCCCCATGTGTGCGTGGGTTTCCTCTGGGTGCTCTGGTTTCCTCCCACAGTCCAAAGATGTGCAGGTTAGGTGATTGGCCATGATAAATTGCCCTTAGTGTCCAAAATTGCCCTTAGTGTTGGGTGGGGTTACTGGGTTATGGGGATAGGGTGGAGGTGTTGACCTTGGGTAGGGTGCACTTTCCAAGAGCCGGTGCAGACTCGATGGGCCGAATGGCCTCCTTCTGCACTTAAATTCTATGATAATCTATGATGCTCTTCTGCCCACATTTCCATCCTTGGCCTGCTGCAATGTTCCAGTGAAGCCCAAAGAAAATTGGAGGAACAGCACCTCATCTTCTGATTAGGCATGTTATAACCTTCTGGACTCAACATGGAGTTCAACAGCTTTAGACTGCGAACTTTCTCCTCCATCTTAATCCCCTTTTTAATCCAAAAAAAAGTTTTCCTTCCAAATGCATCCCCACCTCCCACAGGGCCATCTGTCAATTGTTCTTTAGTTTTGCCTTCATTTAGCACTGACCTTTGTTCTGCTATTAACCCATTCTGCTATCTTACCTTAGCACTAGCAGCAGCTTCTATTGCACTTTACATTACCATTAACACTTTGTTTTCTCATGCCCTAAATATCTTTGTGCAATCTCTTCTAGCTCACATATCACTGACCTTCCACTGTGCTCTACCCCCTCACTAACAGTATAACATCTATCACATTTCTCCTTTAGCTCTGAAGAAGTCATACAGACTCATAATGTGAACTGTTTTCCTCTCCAAAGATGCTGCCAGACCTGCTGAGGTTTTCCAGCATTTTCTGTTTTTATTTCAAATATCTCAGAGGGTTGTAGGGCTGGAGGAAATGAGAGAGATGGGGCAAGTGAGGTCATGGAGAGATTTGTAAACAACAAGAATAATTTTAATGTCACGTTTCTTGACCGGGAGCCAATGTAGGTCAGTGAGGACAGCGGGTGATAGAGAAACAGAACTTTCTGCGAGTTACGACATGGCCAGCATAGTTTTGTGTGACCTTAAATTTACGGAAGATAAAATGTAGCAGGCCAGCCAAGAGTGTGATGAGTGTTTCAGCAGCAGATGAGATACAAATTGGAACAATGAGAATTGAAAGGTGAAAATAGGCGGTCTTAGAGATGGCGTAAATGAGAGGTCGGAAGTGCATCACTGAATTAAATGTGACACTAAGGTTGAAAACAAACTGGCTCAATTGCAGATTGTTGCCAGCGAGAGCAAGGAAGTCAGTAGTTGGAAACAGAGTTTGGAACGGGGACCTAGAACAACAGGAAAGGACGCAGAGTCAGCTTCCGTGGATTGACGCAACAATCTATTTGACTCGAAAAAAACTCTTTTAAACATACATAAATGTACATTTTTAAATTAAGTATTTTTTTCACTAATCTTACGGAATAATGTATTTACAGCCTCTAATGATGTTTCATCTGAGGCTTAATGATCCCACTCCAAGTAGCAAGTGAAGAATTCTACAGCAATACTTTATAGGTCTACCATTATAAGCGGAGTAGACAGGATTCAGATTTTTGGGACATTGGGACCGGTTCTGGGAGAGATGGGACCATTACAAATTGGATGGTCCACAGCTGGGCAGGACTGGAACCAAGGTCCAAGGGGGTTTGTTTGCTAGCCCTGTAGGGGAGGGTTTAAACTCATGTGTCAGGGGGATGGGAAGCAATGCAGGAAGTCGGAGGGCAGGAAAGAGAGGAAAGAAACAAAAGTCAATAAGGAGAAAAGTGGAAGGCAGAGAAACAGATTAAACTGCATTTATTTCAATGCAAGAGGCCTAACGGGCAAGGTAGATGAACTCAGGGCACGGATAGGTACATGGGAATGGGATATTCTAGCTATTACTGAAACATGGCTAAAGGAGGGGCAGGACTGGCAGCTCAATGTTCCGGGGTACGGATGCCAAAGGAAAGATCGACCAGGAGATAGGAGAGGAGTGGAGTTGGATTTTTGATTCGGGATAGTATCACGGCAGTACAGCCATAGGATATATCCGAGGGTTCGCCCACTGAGTCTATATGGGTAGAACTGAAAAATAAGAAGGGTGAGATCACTTTGATAGGATTGTACTTTTGGGCCCCAAATTATCAGCGGGATATTGAGGAGCAAATATGTACAGAGATTACAGATAGCTGCTGGAAAAATAGGGTGGTAATAGTTAGGGACTTTAACTTTTCCAACATTAACTGGGACAGCCATAGCACTAAGGGTTTGGATGGAGAGAAAGTTGTTGAGTGTATTCAGGAGAAATTCCTCATTCAATATGTGGACGGCTCGACCAGCGAGGGGGCAAAACCTGACCTCCTCTTGGGGAATAAGGAATGGCAGGTGACGGAAGTGTTAGTGAGGGATCACTTTGGGACCAATGATCATAATTCCATTAGTTTTATGATAGCGATGGAGAATGATAGTTCTGGTCCAAAATTACAATTCTAAATTGGAGCAAGGCCAATTTCGAGGGTATTAGGCGGGAACTTTCAAAAATTGATTGGGGGCGCCTATTTATTTGCAGGCAAGGGGACAGCTGGTAAGTGGCAGTCTTTCAAAAAGGTGTTAACTAGAGTTCAGGGTAAGCACATTCCTCTTAGAGCGAAGGGTAGGGCTGGTAGAAGGAGGGAACCCTGGATGACTCGGGATATTGAGGCCACGGTCAAAAGGAAGGAGGAGGCATATGACATGCATAGGCAGCTGGGATCAAGTGGACCCCTTGAAGTGTAGGGCCTTTGGAGTAGAGTTAAAAGAGAAATCAGGAGGGCCATAAGGGGACATGAGATTATCTTGGCAGATAATGCAAAGGAAAATCCAAAGAGCTTTTACGGATACATAAAGGATAAAAGGGTGACTAGGAACAGGGTAGGGCCTCTTAAGGATAAACACGATCATCCATGTGCAGATCCACAAGAGATGGGAGAGGTCCTAAATAAGAACATAAGAACGAGGAGCAGGAGTAGGCCATCTGGCCCCTCGAGCCTGCTCCACCATTCAATGAGATCATGGCTGATCTTTTGTGGATTCAGCTCCACTTTCCGGCCCGAACACCATAACCCTTAATCCCTTTATTCTTCAAAAAACTATCTATCTTTATCTTAAAAACATTTAATGAAGGGGCCTCTGCTGCTTCATTGGGCAAGGAATTCCATAGATTCACAACCCTTTGGGTGAAGAAGTTCCTCCTAAACTTAGTCCTAAATCTACTTCCCCTTATTTTGAGGCTATGCCCCCTAGTTCTGCTTTCACCCGACAGTGGAAACAAACTGCCCACATCTATCCTATCTATTCCCTTCATAATTTTACATGTTTCGATAAGATCCCCCCCTCATCCTTCTAAATTCCAACGAGTACAGTCCCAGTCTACTCAACCTCTCCTCATAATCCAACCCCTTCAGCTCTGGGATTAACCTAGTAAATCTCCTCTGCACACCCTCCAGTGCTATTACGTCCTTTCTCAAGTAAGGAGACCAAAACTGAACACACTACTCCAGGTGTGGCCTCACTAACACCTTATATAATTGCAGCATAACCTCCCTAGTCTTAAACTCCATCTCTCTAGCAATGAAGGACAAAATTCCATTTGCCTTCTTAATCACCTGCTGCACCTGTAAACCAACTTTTTGCAACTCATGCACTAGCACACCCTGGTCTATCTGCACAGCAGCATGTTTTAATATTTTATCATTTAAATAATAATCCCTTTTGCTGTTATTCCTACCAAAATGGATAACCTCACATTTGTCAACACTGTATTCCATCTGCCATATTTCTCGTCAGTATTTACTGTTGAGAAAGGCACGAATGTTAGGGAAATTGGAGAAATAAAAAGTAATGTCTTGAGGAGTGTACATATTACAGAGAAGGTGGTGCTGGAGGCATTAAAGCGCATCAAGATAGATAAATCACCGTGACCTCATGAAATGTATCCCAGAATGTTGTGGGAGGCTAATGAGGAAATTTCCAGCCCCCTAGCTGAGATATTTGAATCACCAACAGCCACAGGAGAGCTCCCTGAAGATTGGAGGGTAGAAAATGTTGTGCCCTTGTTTAAGAAGGGCTATAGGGATAAGCCTGGGAATTACAGACCGGTTAGCCTTACTTCTGTTGTGGGTAAATTGTCAGAAGGTATTCTGAGGGACAGGATCTACAGGCATTTAGACAGGCAAGGGCTAATTAGGGAAAGTCAGCATGGCATTGTAAGGGGTAACCAAGAAGGTAGATGAGGGCAGTGCAGTCAACGGTGTGGACTTTATCAAGGCCTTTGATAAGGTACCGCATGGTAGGTTGTTGCAAAAGGTTAAATCTCACGGAATCCTTGGCGAGGTAGCCAATTGGATACAAAATTGGCTTGGCGACCGAAGCCAAAGGGTGGGTGTGGAGGTTTTTTTTTCAAACTGGAGGCCTGTGACCAGCGGTGTGCCTCAGGGATCGGTGCTGGGTCCACTGTTATTTGTTATACATATTAATGATTTGGATGAGAACGTAGGAGGCATGGTTAGTAAGTTTGCAGATGACTCCAAGATTGGTGGCATAGGGGATAGTGAAGAAGGTTATATAAGATTGCAACAAGATCTTGACCAATTGGGCCAGTGGGCCGATGGTTGGCAGATGGAGTTTAATTTGGATACATGTGGGGTGATGCATTTTGCTAGATCAAATCAGGGCAGGACTTACTCAGTTAACGGTGGGGAGTTGGGGAGAGTTACAGAACAATGAGATCTAGGGATATTAGTTCATAGCTGCTTGAAGGTGGAGTCGCAGGTGGACAGGGTGGTGAAGAAGGCATTCAGCATGCTATATTTTATTGGTCAGAATTTTGAATACAGGAGTTGCGACGTCTTGTTGAAGTTGTACAAGACATTGGTAAGACCACACATGGGATACTGTGCTTAGTTCTTGTCACACTATTATAGGAAGGATATTGTCAAACTAGGAAGAGTGCACAAGAGATTTACGAGGATGCTACCAGGACTTGATGGTCATAAGGAGAGGCTGGATAGGCCTCTACTCCACCCAAGCAGCACACTCCCATGCCTTATCCCAAAAAACCCTTAACCTAACCTACACATCTTTGGACACGAAGGGGGAATTTATCATGGCCAATCCACCTAACCTGTACATCTTTGGACTGTGGGAGGAAACCGGAGCACCCGGAGGAAACCCACGCAGACATGGGGAGAAAGTGGCAACTCCACACATAGTTACCCAAGTCCGGAACTGAACCCGAGTCCCTGGCACTGTGAGGCACCAGTGCTAACCACTGTGCCGTCATGCTGTTGGATCACAGGATGCCAGCAATCTCTGGGAAATCAAAGGAGAAAATGCTGGAAAATCTCAGCAGGTCTGGCAGCATCTGTAGGGAGAGAAAAGAGCTAACGTTTCGATTCCAGATGACCCTTTGTCAAAGTCATCTGGACTCAAAACGTTAGCTTTTTTCTCTCCCTCCAGATGCTGCCAGACCTGCTGAAATTTTCCAGTATTTTCTCTTTGGTTTCAGATTCCAGCATCTGCAGTAATTTGCTTTTAATCTCTGGGAAATAACTTACTCACTGATAAATCAAAATTGAACCCCACCAAAATAAAAAGCAACATCCATTGGAAGGACTGAAGAAAATTATCTGGTGCAGTTTTTTCAAGCAGTCAGTCGTGACAAAATCCTGTGAGGTTGTCCAAATGGCATGCATCCTTTCTTGCCTCATCACAGCAAAGCTGACAAACAATGCCTTAAATCCAGCTACACAACCTTTGTCTTGAGTGTCAAAAAGGACAAATCCAAACCAGCCAATTACTGCCCCATCAAATACTTTCGATCATCAACGGCATGGAATGTTTTGTCAACGGTGCTATCACACAACACTCACTCAGCAATTAACTGCTCACTCATGCTCAGTTTGGAACTCAAGGCAAGGTGAAAGTGACTCCCCTCGACACCAAAGCAGCATTTCACCGAGTGTGGCATCAAGGAGCCCAATGGAGACTGGGAGAAATCTTTCCATTGGTTGGTGTCATACGTAGCACAAAGTCAAATAGTTGTTGGAGGTCAACCATCTCAGCTGTGGGATATCTCTGCAGAAACTCCTCAAGTTAGTGACCCAGGCCCAAACATCTTCAGATGCTTCATCAATGATGATTCCCCCATCAATGTGAGCGTCATCTCATCAGATGCTGAAGCAGTCCATGTCCATAGGCAGCAAGACCTGGAATAATCAGGTTTGGGGTTGATATGTGGCAAGTAATATTAGTGCCACACAAGTGCAAAGAAATGACCATCTCCAACAAGAGCTAATCTAAGCATCTCCACATGACATTCAATGGTATTATACATATATAGATACATAGAAGGTAGGAGCAGGAAGACGCCTTTTGGCCCTTCTAGCCTGCTCCGCCATTCATCACGATCATGGCTAATCATCCAACTCAATGGCCTAATCCTGCCTTCTCCCCATAGCCTTTGATCCCATTCTCCCCGAGTGCTATATTTAGCCTTCTCTTGAATATATTCAATGTTTTAGCATCAACTACTTCATGTGGTAATGAATTCCACAGGCTCACCAGTCTTCAGGTGAAGAAATGTCTCCTAATCTCTGTACAAAATGGTTTACCCTGAATCCTCAGACTGTGACCCCTGGTTCTGAACACACCCATCAATGGTACAATCATCCCTGCATCTACCCGGTCTAGCCCCGTTAAAATTTTATAAGTCTCTATGAGTTCCCCCTCATTCTTCTGAACTCCAGCAAGAACAATCCCAACCTAGTCAATCTCTCCTCATATGACAGTCCTGCCATCCCTGGAATCAGTCTGGTAAACCTTCGCTGCACTCTCTCGAGAGCAAGAACATTCTTCCTCAGTGAAGGAGACCAAAACTAATAATAATCACTTTTTGTCACAAGTAGGCTTCAATTAAGTTACTGTGAAAAGCCCCTAGTCACCACATTCCGGCACCTGTTCGGAGAGTCCGGTACAGGAATTGAACCCACACTGCTGGCATTGATCTGCATTACAAGTCAGCAGTTTAGGCCACTGTGCTAAACCAGTCCCTATCAGATCCAACTAGTGCCAGCATAATCAAAAAACCCTCCCACCCGGCTTACTCTTCCAAATTCTTCCATCGGGCAGGAGAT
This sequence comes from Scyliorhinus torazame, assembly GCF_047496885.1. Taxonomy (NCBI): domain Eukaryota; kingdom Metazoa; phylum Chordata; class Chondrichthyes; order Carcharhiniformes; family Scyliorhinidae; genus Scyliorhinus; species Scyliorhinus torazame. The sequence continues at coordinate 55,752,590 of NC_092708.1, read as the reverse complement.
ACAAAAGTCTGAGAACACGCATGAACAGACTCAAAAACAGCCTTTTCCCCGCTGTTACCAGACTCCTAAACGCCTCTCTTATGGACTGACCTCTTTAACACTACAGTCCTGTATGCTTCACCCGATGCCAGTGTTATGTAGTTACATTGTGTACCTTGTGTTGCCCTATTATGTATTTTCTTTTATTTCCTTTTCTTTTCATGTACTTAATGATCTGTTGAGCTGCTCGCAGAAAAATATTTTTCACTGTACCTTGGTACACGTGACAATAAACAAAATCCAATCCGATAATGGAATACAAGCATTTTATCCACGACCGATGTTAGGCTTACTGCTTTCTCTCTGTTATGGGTCAGGGTTTAGAGAATCCCAAAGTGTATCATGGAGGTCACCTGACCCACAACTTTTAATAGATTGTGGTATGGGGAGCACACAGCCCACCCTACAAGTGTGGTACTTCAGAAATGGAAAGGTTCTTTTTTAAAGCAAAACAATGTTTATTCTATGAGTTCAAATTAACCTTTTTAAAACAAACAGTGAATATCTTAGCAACCATTAATTCAAAGATAACCCCCAAAGAATACAACACCAAGTACTCCCTTCAGCTGTCCTTTTAACATCCAAAAGACTTTACAACCTTTAAACAGAAGCACATCAGGGTTTACATTCAATATTGAAAACATTTAAATTTCTGAATTCAACAAATGATCAAGAGATAGTCCTTCATGGCAGAGAGGTCAACAGTACAGCTGCTTTGGCTGACTTCAGCTGCAACACATTGCAAAGCGAAACCAAAAAGACAGACACACCCAAGCTTTGCTCAAACTAAAATGCAGAACCAGAGGTCAGCTCCACCCACACTCAGACATCACTGCAGTAACATGAGCAGCTAACCATTTCTTAAAGCGACATTCTCATGACATCTCCCCCCAAGAAAAAAACACCATCAACTTTAAGATGGTTTCATTTTTCACCATCCTTTAAGAAATGCACACAGTAAATATACGTTAACGTTTCAGAAAACAACACACGCAAACAGGTATAATAATATAGTCCATTTTTTTCCCGTTCTTCTTCCTCCAACTGAAATCCTTCATGATTGACAGTCTCTTTGAACAAGAAGGTCTCTGCACGATCCGTCCATTTCTCTGTGCCTCGGCATTTCTCTTTAAAGTCAGATACTTTAGTTCAATCTGATCGCAGAGTCCCTTGTAATTCTCCAACACAGGAGCATTGGTTACCACAGCTTTCAGGCTTTCACATGCCTGTTGAAAGTCCGCTGTCCATTGAAATTTTCGATGTTTCTTCAGCAAGTCCATCAGTGGAGCAATCACGCTACAAAATCTTTGCACAAATGTTCGATCACATCCACTCATGCCAAGAAATCGCATTATTTCCCTTTGTCTTGAGGGTATGGAAAACTCCTCAAGAAAAGTGACTTGGGTTTTTCCAAATTCACTTTTGGCTAGGTTTATCGCCTCATCTCTTACCATTAAAGATTGACTATCTCCCGTATCTCTTAAAATTGTGACTTCTTTACCTGTTCCTCCTGATACACATGAATAAACTTTACCCACACAAGTAAATTCTTTAAAGAGATCTGGCACCTTATCAATCACCTCTTGATCAGGCTGTACAATCTTTTGCACCTCTTTCGCTTCACGTGGGCTTTCCTTTACCACTTTCACAAACCCACTGTCTTATCCTGTTTTACCACATCAACCTTCCCAGTGCTTTTCTTCAACCACCAACACTGTGACTTTACATGGCCTAGTTTATTACAGTGAAAACATTTGAAACTTTTCATTTCTTTTCCACCCTCCTGGATTTCTTTTTTAATCTGAGGTACACTCTCCTTATTATCTCCCATCAGATCACCTTTACCTTTACCACTTGAGTATTTCTCATGTCCCCAGTTTCTATCCCTCACAGGCTAAAGCTGATGTCGGAAAGCATGCTTTGATTTATGAACTAATTCATAATCATCTGCCATTTCTGCTGCTAACCTCGCAGTTTTAACCCTCTGCTCTTCCACATGAGTTCTCACTACATCAGGAATTGAATTTTTAAACTCCTCCAAAAGTATAATTTCTCTGACAGCTTCATACGTTTGGTCTATTTTCAAAGCCCTTATCCACCTATCAAAATTACTCTGTATGAGCCTTTCAAACTCCATGTATGTTTGACCAAATTCTTTGCTTAAATTCCTAAATCTTTGTCTGTAGGCTTCAGGCACTAGTTCATATGCACCCAAGATGGATTTCTTCACCTCCTCATACGTCCCAGATACCTCCTCCGGTAGTGATGCAAACAATTCACTAGCCCTACATACCAGCTTTGTTTGAATCAGTAATACCCACATGTCCTGTGGCCATTTCATTTGTTTAGCTACCTTCACGAATGAAATGAAAAAGGCTTCTACGTCCTTCTCGTCAAACTTTGGCAATGCTTGGACATATTTAAATAGATCCCCACCACGCCTTTGACTATGATGCTCTTTCTCACTATCCTCATCACTATCATCCAACTGTACGTTTCCCTTTACATCTGCCAATTTTAACTGACTGCAATGTTTCATGGCCACTTTGAAGTTCAAACTCTCTCTCTTTATCTTTTTCCCTGATCTGTATCTCCCTTTCTTTTTGTTCTGCTAGGGCTATTCTTTCTTTGTTTCTTTCTTCTCTGTCCTTTTCTTTTTCTCTCATTGCATATTCAAGCTGCTTTATGTCTTTTTCATGTTCAAGTTGCTTAATCTGCAACTGGATCTTTGCTATTTCTAATGAGTCAGACTGTATCTCAGGCAACTTTAAATGTTTAGCCACCACCATAATTACCTCATCTTTTCGCATTTTGTCAGGTAATGTTAACTGCAATGTTTTTGCCAAATCTAACAGTCGGCTTTTAGTCTCTGGCCACAAGGTACTGCATGTGACCATCTCCACCCCCAAAAACATCAGAGCCTCTGAAAGAGCCATTGTCCAAAAAACACTCCCCACTTAAACTAAAATACCACACCTGAAAAGCAACCACAATATGCTCAGCCCTCACTGGCTTTAAGTTCACTAAGCCAATCCAATATATAGACTTTTATCCACCTCGAGCCCCCAATTGTTATGGGCCAGGGTTTAGAGAACCCCAAAGTGTATCATGGAGTTCACCTGACCCACAACTTTTAATAGATTGTGGTATGGGGAGCACACGGTCCACTCTACAGGTGTGGTGCAGCAGAAATGGATAAGTATTTTTTAAAACAAAACAATGTTTATTCTATGAACTCAAGTTAACCCTTTTAAAACAAAGTGAATATCTTAGCAATCATTAATTCAAAGATAACCCCCAAAGAATACAACACTAAGTAATCCCTTAAGCTGCCCTTTTAACATCCAAAAGACTTAACAACCTTTAAACAGAAGCACATCAGGGTTTACATTCAAAACTGAAAACATTTAAATTTCTGAATTCCCCAAATGATCAAGAGATAGTCCTTCATGGCAGAGAGACCAACAGTACAGCTGCTTTGGCTGACTTCAGCTGCAACACACTGCAAAACGAAACCAAAAAGACAGACACACCCAAGCTTTTCCCAAAGTGAAACTAAAAAGCAGAACCAGAGTTCAGCTCCACCCACACTCTGATATCACTGCAGTAACATGATCAGCTAACCATTTCTTAAAGCGACATTCTCATGATATCTCTACCTCCCTTTTTGAATATTAGAGTGACGTGAGCTACTCTCCAATCTGCAGGGACAGTTCCAGAGCCTATAGAATCCCGGAAGATGACCACCAATGCATCCACTATTTCCAAAGCCACCTCCTTAAGCCCTGGGGGTTTATCCACATTCAATCTCATCAATTTACCCAGCACCATTTCTCTACCAATGTTGATCTCCTTCAGTTCTTCCCTCTCACTAAACCTTTCATTCTCCAACATTTCTGGTATCTGATTTGTGTCCTCTTTTGTGAAGACGGAATCAAAGTATGTATTTAATTGCTCAGCCATTTCTTTGTCGCTGATTATGCATGCCCCCGTTTCTGTCTGTAGGGGGCCTACATTTCTCTTCACCAATCTTTTTCTCTTCACATATCTATAGAAACTCAGTGTCAGTCTTTATGTTCCTTGCAAGCTTATTGGTGAGTCAACATCCTGGAGAATAACAGTGATGAGAAACTGAACTGGGACAGCCGTATAAATACTGTGTGTCCACAAAATCAGGTCAGCGGCTGGGAATTCAGAGGAGAGTAACTCACCCACAGACTTCCCAAAGCCTGTTCACCATGTACAAGGCACAAGTCAGGAGTGCGATGGACGTCTCTCCATTTCCTTGGATGAATGCAGCTCCAGCAACATTCAAGAAGCTCAACACCATCCAGGGCAAAGCAGCCTGCTTGACTGGCACCCCATTCACCACCTTTTTCATTCACTCCCTGCACCATTGACGCACAGTGGCAGCAGCATGAAGCATCGACAAGCCGCACTGCAGACATTCACCAAGGAACAGCTTGGGTCTTTACAGTGTAGTTAAGTTTGAAATGCACAAAAAACTGTAATAGTCAAGGATAAATTAAGTTGCTTTTAGATTAGTGGGAGACTAGAGGACTGGGAAATCTTTAGAGGGCAACAGAAAGCTACTAAAAAAGCTATAAAGAAGAGTAAGATAGTTTATGAGAGTAAACTTGCTCAGAATATAAAAACAGATAGTAAAAGTTTCTACAAAAATATAAAACAAAAAAAGAGTGGCTCAGGTAAATATTGGTCCTTTAGAGGATGAGAAGGGAGATTTAATAATGGGAGATGAGGAAATGGCTGAGGAACTGAACAGGTTTTTTGGGTCGGTCTTCACAGAGGAAGACACAAATAACATGCCAGTGACTGATGGAAATGAGGCTATGACAGGTGAGGACCTTGAGAGGATTGTTATCACTAAGGAGGTAGTGATGGGCAAGCTAATGGGGCTAAAGGTAGACAAGTCTCCTGGCCCGGATGGAATGCATCCCAGAGTGCTAAAAAAGATGGCTAGGGAAATTGCAAATGCATTAGTGAAAATTTACCAAAATTCACTGGACTCTGGGGTGGTCCCGGCGGATTGGAAATTAGCAAACGTGACACCACTGTTTAAAAAAGGAGGTAGGCAGAAAGAGGGTAATTATAGGCCAGTGAGCTTAACTTCGGTAGTAGGGAAGATGCTGGAATCTATCATCAAGGAAGAAATAGCGAGGCATCTGGATGGAAATTGTCTCATTGGGGAGACGCAGCATGGGTTCATAAAGGGCAGGTCGTGCCTAACGAATTTAGTGGAATTATTTGAGGACATTACCAGTGCGGTAGACAACGGGGAGCCAATGGATGTGGTATATCTGGATTTCCAGAAAGCCTTTGACAAGGTGCCACACAAAAGGTTGCTGCATAGGATAAAGATGCATGGTATTAAGGGGAAAGTAGTAGCATGGATAGAGGATTGGTTAATTAATAAAAAGCAAAGAGTGGGGATTAATGGGTGTTTCTCTGGTTGGCAACCAGTAGCTAGTGGTGTCCCTCAGGGATCAGTGTTGGACTTCCGGTGGCGCCCTCGAGGAAGCAGGTCGCAAGTCGGATCGCTCCCGCCCGCGATGGGCAAACGGACCTTTTCCAAAGGACATTTTCAGGACCTGGTGACCTGAATTGGTGGAGGGGACGATAGGGAAGAGGCTTTCCCCCCCGGGGTATGGACAGCTGGACCAGAAGTGGTCGAGTGGAGCGGCAAGGATCGAAGCGGGAGCAGCGGGGAGCCCAGACCAGGCGGCGAAGCATTGCAGAAGGCAGGGACCAGGGAGCGGAGGCCCACTGGCCAAGAGAGCAACAGATGGAGTTTTGCTTCGCCAAACTGAAGAGAGACACGCTGGACCCGATGAGAGCGGTAATGGACCGAATGGTCGAGACACAGGCTGTACAAGAGAAGGCGCTCAGGGAGGTCGAGGTGAAGCTCTCCAGCCAGGCGGACATGGTAACGGAGCTGGAGCACGAGGTGGAGGAGCTGAACTCCTGCCAGAGGAGGATGCAGGAGCAGCTTTAAGAGCTGGGGAACAGAGCCAGTAGGCAGAACCTGATGATCGTTGCCCCCCCCCCCCCCCCCCCCCCGAGGGCTGCGAGGGATTGGATTGGATTTGTTTATTGTCACGTGTACCGAGGTACAGTGAAAAGTATTTTTCTGCGAGCAGCTCGACAGATCATTAAGTACATGAGAAGTAAAGGGAAGAAAAGAAAATACATAATAGGGCAACACAACATATACAATGTAACTACATAAGCACTGGCATCGGTTGAAGCATACAGGGTGTAGTGTTAATGAAGTCAGTCCAAAAGAGGGTCATTTAGGAGTCTGGTAACAGTGGGGAAGAAGCTGTTTTTGAGTCTGTTCGTGCGTGTTCTCAGACTTCTGTATCTCCTGCTCGATGGAAGAAGTTGGAAGAGTGAGTAAGCCGGGTGGGAGGGATCTTTGGTTATGCTGCCCGTTTTCCCCAGGCAGCGGGAGGTGTAGATGGAGTCAATGGATGGGAGGCAGGTTCGTGTGATGGACTGGGCTGTGTTCACGACTCTCTGAAGTTTCTTGCGGTCCTGGGCCGAGCAGTTGCCATACCAGGCTGTGATGCAGCCCGATAGGATGCTTTCTATGGTGCATCTGTAAAAGTTGGTAAGGGTTAATGTGGACATGCCGAATTTCCTTAGTTTCCTGAGGAAGTATAGGCGCTGTTGTGCTTTCTTGGTGGTAGCGTCGACGTGGGTGGACCAGGACAGATTTTTGGAGATGTGCACCCCATGGAATTTGAAACTGCTAACCATCTCCACCTCGGCCCCGTTGATGCTGACAGGGGTGTGTACAGTACTTTGCTTCCTGAAGTCAATTACCAGCTCTTTAGTTTTGCTGGCATTGAGGGAGAGATTGTTGTTGCTACACCACTCCACTAGGTTCTCCATCTCCCTCCTGTATTCGGACTCATCGTTATTCGAGATCTGGCCCACTATGGTCGTATCGTCAGCAAACTTGTAGATGGAGTTGGAACCATGTTTTGCCACGCAGTCGTGTGTGTACAGAGAGTAGAGTAGGGGGCTAAGTACGCAGCCTTGGGGGGCACCGGTGATGAGGACTATTGTGGAGGAGGTGTTGTTGTTCATTCTTACTGATTGTGGTTTGTTGGTCAGAAAATCGAGGATCCAGTTGCAGAGTGGGGAGCCAAGTCCTAGGTTTTGGAGCTTTATATGAGCTTGGCTGGGATTATGGTGTTGAAGGCGGAGCTGTAGTCAATAAATAAGAGTCTAATGTAGGAGTCCTTGTTTTCGAGATGCTCTAGGGATGAGTGTAGGTGCAGGCAAATGGTCTCTGATGTGGACCGGTTGCAGCGGTATGCGAATTGCAGTGGATCAAGGCGTTCTGGGAGTATGGAGTTGATGCGCTTCATGATCAACCTCTCGAAGCACTTCATTACGACTGAAGTCAGGGCCACTGGTCGGTAGTAATTGAGGCACGTTGCCTGGTTCTTCTTTGGTACCGGTATGATGGTGGTCTTCTTGAAGCAGGTGGGGACTGTCATGATATTCAAACACACACATCATGATAGACACACCAACAGACAAATCAGAACACACAACACCACAACCAATGACACCCAAGGATGACTTCGTGGAGATGCCACGGATCATGCCCCTTCCATCGCCACCAGAACCAAACCACAGCCAGGGCACCACTAACAAAGATGTTGAATGTTATATTTGCACGAATGAAAAAACCAAGCACTGCACGAAGTACAACAAATGGTAAAGTAGAGACTTCGGCAACAGCATCACCTCCAACAGTCCAAGGTGAACCAGTGTGACCCCAAATCTCCACAGCTGAACCGGCTTGAGGACCAGCCCATTCTTGAGGCGGTCACCCATTAGACTGGACTTATAACGCTGTTAATACGTTCAAAAAGTCAAACACTTCTGTATTATAACCTGTTGTTGTTTATTGTTCCAGATATCGTCTGACCGGACCAATGTTCAAGTTTTTTTTTTCTCTCGCATCCAAGTTTTGTTATGGTACAACCTTGTTAGTGTGACGCACCCGACATCGCCCCATGTAAATAGTTACGTCATAAACACACGCTGTACACAACACAAACGCACACTCTTAGATGCACTCACGACACAATTATATTTATAACCACGTAGGCACTTGTCTTTGTAAAAAGGGGGGATGTCATGATATTCAAACACACACATCATGATAGACACACCAACAGACAAATCAGAACACACAACACCACAACCAATGACAGAAAGATATAAAAGCACAGACACGACCCCTGGTGGTCAGTATTAGCTGCAGAGGAGAACCAGGACACATCTATTGCCAAACACACTCAGGGAGACAGCACGTGCAGAGTATCCAGAACGAACTGTATTATAAGAGAAATAATAAAATAGAGTTGTACCACATACAACTGTGTTGGCTCATCTGTGCACCAGAGCACCCAACACCACAGGGACCTCGGAGTGGAGTCGGAACAGGTTAAAGATGTCCGTGAATACCTCTGCCAGCTGGTCCGCGCAGGCTCTGAGTGCACGACCAGGGATCCCGTCTGGGCCCGTTGCCTTCCGAGAGTTCACTTTCAGGAAAGCCAATCTGACTTCGGAAGCTGTGATGGTGGGTATGGGTGAATTATGGGCTGCTGGGGCACTCGCCAGCGGATTGTTGGTTACCTGTTCGAACAGAGCATAGAATGCATTGAGTTCATCGGGGAGGGGTGCGCTGCTGCCAGAGATACTGTTCGGCTTCGCTTTGTAGCCCGTTATGTTGTTTAGTCCTTGCCACAATGGCCGAGAGTCTGTCTGTGACTCTAGCTTGGTTTGATATTCTCTCTCGGCATTCCGGATGGCTTTGCGGAGGTCGTACCTGGATTTCTTGTATAGTTCAGGGTCGTCTGCCTTGAACGCCTCAGATCTGTCCTTCAGTAGGGAGTCAATCTCGCGATTGAGCCATGGTTTCCGGTTGGGGAACGCACATACTGCTTTCTTTGGCACGCAGTCATCCACACATTTGCTAATGAAGTCTGTGACAGTGGTGGCATACTCATTTAAGTTGGTCGCTGAGTTCTTAAATATGGACCAGTCCACTGTCTCTAAGCAGTCACATCAGAGCTCTTCTGTCTCCTCGGACCAGCACTGCACAACCTTCTTAGCTGGATTCTCCCGCTTGAGTTTCTGCTTGTATGCCGGGAGAAGGAGCACCGTCTTATGGTCTGATTTCCCAAAGTGCGGTCGGGGGATGGAACGGTAGGCGCCCTTGATTTTTGAGTAGCAGTGGTCAAGAGTGTTGTCGCCCCTGGTGGGACAGATGTGCTGGTGGAATTTTGGCAGTACACTCTTGAGGTTGGCCTTGTTGAAGTCTCCGGCCACGATGAACAAGGCTTCCGGGTGTTCTGTTTCGTAGTTGTTTATTACTGTGTATAGTTCGACCAGTGCTTTCCTCACTACTGCCTGGGGTGGGATGTAGACCGCTGTGATAATGGCTGAAGTGAACTCACGTGGAATATAATATGGGCGGCACTTCACGGTCAGGTATTCCAGGTCTGGGAGCAGTAGGTCGCCAGAGTCGCCACATCCAAGCACCAGGAGGAGTTGATGAGGAGGCAAATCCCTCCACCCTTCACTTTGCCTGATGATGCCGGGCGGTCCGCCCGGTGAATTGAGAAGCCTTCAGGTTGTATGGCACAGTCCGGCGAGGCAGGATCGGATGTGGGTGCATACGTGATGGTTATGCTCGAGGTGAACAAAACAAGATTGGTGTGCCCATTTCACATCAGCCATCTCCTTATCTTTAGCTGCTAACTATTCCCGGAGTTGCTCGATTATCTTTTCGCTTTCACTACTGTTTCCCTCATTCTTCTCTTCTTTCTCAACTAACTTCACGACCTCCTCTGTGCCTCGCTACTGTGCCAAACAGGACACTAGTGCCATCGGCTTTCGGACCTATGCTACATTTTTCTTATGGACTTCGCTTAGATTGTCCCACCAAGTTTGTCCTATGCTTCCTGGACCTAACTCATCATTTGCACAAAAATTGGACCAAAAGGACCACTCTTTCCCCTTCAAATACTTCCTCAACTCTTCCTCCCATACGGGGCATTGCTCTGCTCTGTTGGTCGCTGTGACCTCGGGTTCCTGTGGGTTCATTAAATGTTCCATCGCTTTTGTGGCCATTGCGTCTAATATCTCTTTTCCGACCTCTAATCTCTCATTTCCTACTGTTAATCTCGGTTTCCTATCGTTAATTTGGGACAGGGGATAAGGCGGCGATTTGAACTGCGGGTATGGCCTAAGCTATTTTCCGGTTCACAATTCCCTCGATAGTTTTGACACAATCTAACGAGTTTACCTTATATCCCTGTTAGTACGCATGCAGGTTAGTGCACACTTCCGAAATTCGGTGATTTGGTCGATATCGGCTGGCACTTGTGGTTCTTTCTTTCTCTCGCAATTGGATTTCAAAGTTTTGTGGGTTCTCTCGGAGTGACAAAGTCACTTCTAATCAAATCCCGTCAGAGGTCGCCAATAATGTTGCCAATCGGAATACTATCCCACCAGCGTCACCAATAATGTTGCTCTTTATGTGATGAGGCTCTATTTATGATATGATGTTATGTCCCAACAGCGTCGCCAATACTGTGGGTGTTTCCATTTCTCTCACTGAACCGCAAGGCTTTCCTGTATATCGGTCAAATGACCACACAACCAGTTAGTCAGTTCAAGTTCAAAATTGGTTTATTTACACACAAGAGTTACCTCAACATGCAAGCACAATATATTATAAGTTAAACTACACCTATCAGCGACAATAACCTATACTTAACTTCAGGGCGACCGGCACTGTGCAGATTGCTAAGGCCTTTATCTTGATCTCACGTTTGAAGAAGTGGCTCTGCCTCTGCTGGGCTCATCCGTCAGATAGCGATCGTTGGTCTTGAACTTGGCTGTCTGGTCGTTATGCTGCAGTTGGGCTGGCACAGGCCGGATTCAGAGGAGGCTGGCACAGGCCGGGTCCAAAAGAGGCAGAACACATGGCTGTGTATCTTTTTATCCCTCTAGGGTTTCGCGCTCTTTGGGGCGGTCCTTAATCTTGGACCCAATAATTCGACAGGGCTTCGATCACTGCCTTCAATTTCGGCCAATAAAGGGGCGGGTGCCTTCGCGGGTCATGACCTTGGCGGTTGGGCTCTCTGAGTAAAGGGAGTGGCGCCGGTCAGTTTGTGGCTGTATCGGTTTCTTGAGTGCAGTCCTATTGTTCTGGGGAACGGGCCATTAAAATGCAAACGAGCGGGGGTTTCGATCAGGTCTAGCTATCTGGGTTGCAAATTCACACAAGCTCTGTATCTGTCTGAGTCCTGGGTTGGCCATAAATCCCATGGTCCTTTGCAGGTGGCCATTTCAGATGGCTACAGGGTGCACTGTTGCAGTGAAATAATCTCATTGGCAGTAATCGAATTGGTAGTTCTCTGGATACCTAACCCTCGCTATATTTGGCTTTTCAGAACTACCACAAAACTAGCGTTCCTTGCTTGTCACCACTGTTCATGCTGCCAACATACTCAATGAATGTCCTACTACAATTGACCTGAGGAAGGAGCAGTGCTCCGAAAGCTAGTGTTTGAAACAAACATGTTGGACTTTAACCTGGTGTTGTAAGACTTCTTACTGTGCTCACCCCAGTCCAACGCAGGCATCTCCACATCAATGGTAGGTTCCAGGTGGCATCCAAGCAGCACATAATTTCATGGGAATACCATCATCTCAAAATTTCCCACTGGTCAAAAGTCATCCTGATTTGGGCGAAATACTAGCTATCCTCCATGATCCCAGGGAAATAAAATGTTCTTATTTTTCCACAGGATGTGACATCGCTACATATTTTTGCCCATCCCCAACAGCCCTCAAGGTGGCGTGAAGCTTACTTTTGGAACCGCTGAAGTTAATATGGTGTAGTTATATCCACAGTGCCTTTACGAAGGCAGTTCCAGGATATTGAACCAGAGGTAGTAAAGAAATAGGAATGTGGCTTCAAGTCAGGGTGGCGTGTGGGTTGGAGGAAAATTTATTTGTTTCCATGCATCTGCAGCCCTCGTCCTTTTTGGTGGTAGAGGTCATAGGTTTGGAAGGTGCTGTTGAAGGAGCCTTGACAAGTTGCTGTAGTGCATCTTCTAAATGGTACGTACTGCTGCCACTGTGTGTCAGTGGTGGAAGGAGTGGATGTTGAAGAGGGTGGAAATGGTCTGCTTCATTCTGGACGGTGTTGAGCTTCTTGAGTGATTTTTAATCTGCGCTCTCCAGGCACACTCCAACTTGTTCCTTGTAGATGGTTGTCAAGCTTTGGAGATTCAGGTGAGTTACTTTCCACTGAATTCCTAGTCTCTGACCTGCTCTGATAGTCACAGTATTTATATGGCTGATCCGGTTCAGTTTCTGGCCAATGGCAAATCCCAGGATGTTGATGATGGGTGATTCAGTGATGGTAAGGCCATTGAATAGAACATAGCGCAGAAGAAGGCCATTCGGCCTATCAACTCTGCACCAACCCACTTAAGCCCTCACTTCCACCCTATCCCCGTAACCCAATAACCCCTCCTAACCTTTTTTTTGTCACTAAGGGCAATTTATCATGGCCAATCCACCTAACAGCACGTCTTTGGACTGTGGGAGGAAACCCACGCAGACACGGGGAGAACGTGCAGACTCCGCACAGACAGTGACCCAGCGGGGAATCGAACCTGGGACCCTGGCGCTGTGAAGCCACAGTACTATCCACTTGTGCTACTGTGCTGCCCAAATGTGTGAATATGGATTTTAAAAATATTTTTGGGACTATGTTGGTATTCTTTACAGGCAAAGCTGTGAGCGTGTGTGTGTCCAGGAGTAATTGGACTGGGGGAATGTCATTAAAGACAGTTTGTCTGCGAGGACTGAGAGATAAAAGGGTAACAGTATTAGGTTCATACATTTGTAATGAAGGGTTTGAATTACAAGTAAATAGTATGGATCTAAAATTTGCATTATAGATTAAGTGGCCACTTGGGTTTGCAGCTGTTGAATTTCAAAGGGAAGTTCCGAAGTGACAAGTAACTTTTACAACTTGCAGTAGTATCAGGGGTAAACAGGGAAAGGTATATTAAACTTTACTGACCCAAACCTAAGGCAATAGTAAAACATAAAAGGTTTGTGGTGAACCACTGTAATAGGAGATGTAAGGTAGGACCTGCACTACAGGTTCGCCGGTAGCTCCTGCCGGCTGGCTCCGCCCACAGAGAACTGTATAAATATGCATGACCTCCAGTTCCCTGCCATTTCGCCAGCTGCAGCAGGAGGTCACGCATCTGACTGTAATAAAGCCACAGTTGTACCCAACTTTAGCCTTTGTGCAATTGATCGTGCATCAATTTATTACCGTCAGATTTTCCACAGAATGGATATCAGAATTAAGCCCGATCGCCTGCAGCTGGATCCGCACTCACCCGACGTCAGGAAAGACGTTACTCACTGGCTAGCATGTTTCGAGGCTTACATCAACACGGTAGACCCCGCGCCAACGGAGGCTCAGAAGATAAACGTCCTGTACTCCAGACTGTGCTCCAGCGTGTTCCCGTTGATCCAAGACACCACAACTTACATAAAAGCAATGGAACTCCTCAAAGAACACTACGCGCAGAAGGCAAACACACTCTTCGCCAGGCATGTGCCTGCCACCCACTCGCAACTACCTGGTGAGTCCATTGAAGACTTCTGGCGGGCCCTAATTCCATTTGTCCGGAACTGTGACTGTCAGGCCGTCACGGCCGCCGAACATGCGAATCTCCTCATGCGCGATGCCTTCGTGATGGGGATTACGTTGGACCGCATCCGAGAACGATTGCTGGAAGGGGCCACGCTCGAACTGGCGGAGACGAAAACCTTGGCGCTCTCCATGACGGTCGCATCCCGTAACGTACAATCGTACCTCTCCCGCCGTGCAACCCACCCTTCTACCCCTTCTTACCCCTCCTGGACCCCGCCGCCGAGCTCTTCAGCCGGGGCCACGCCTTCGCAATACGCCTGAGCCGCACGCCAATCCGCGCACCCGGGTGGTCCCCGCTGCTACTTCTGCAGTCAGCAGAAGCACCCCCGCTAACACTGCCCGGCCCGCACTGCAGTTTGTAAAGCCTGCAGTAAAAAGGGCCACTTCGCGGTTGTGTGCCAGGCCCGCGCAGTCGCTGCGATTGTGCCCGCTATCGCCCCCTCCCCCACGCCAGACGCACAATGGGAGCCACCATCTTCTCCTCCCGGGTCCATGTGCAACCAATGGGCGCCGCCATCTTGTCCCGACCCCGCAATGTGCGCCGCCATAGAACATAGAACAATACAGCGCAGTACAGGCCCTTCGGCCCACGATGTTGCACCGAAACAAAGCCATCTTGTTCCCCACAGGGTCCCCGGACATCTCGGCATCGGAACCGCACACGCTCGCCACCCAAAGCATCCGATGGCTACCCGCAGCTCGCTTCGATGACGCTGGACCAATCTCGCCCGCACAACCTGGCCACCGCATTGACGACGGTTAAAACCCAGATACGGCAAGGCGCTGCTCCCTCGCGGTCCACCCTGCCAATCAAAGGATCTCCCGAGCATCCGGATCCCACTCCATCCCAATCCGAGGCTTTTGTACAGTCACCCTCATGGTCCAGGACGTAGAATTTAGTAACTTCTATGTCCTTCCTAATCTCTCCGTTGCACTCCTGTTAGGCCTGGACTTCCAGTGCAACCTCCAGAGCCTCACCTTCAAATTCGGCAGGCCCTTACCCCCCCTTACCGTTTGCGGCCTCGCGACCCTCAAGGTCGATCCCCCCTCCCTTTTTGCAAATCTAACTACGGATTGCAAGCCCGTTGCCATTAGGAGCAAACGGTACAGCACCCAGGACAAGACCTTCATCAAGTCCGAAGTCCGGCGGCTGCTTAAGGAGGGTATTATCGAGGCCAGCAACAGCCCCTGGAGAGCCCAAGTGGTAGTGTTTAAAGCTGGGGAGAAACACAGGTTGGTCGTGGGCTACAGCCAGACCATCAATCAGTACACGCAGCTCGACGCGTACCCCCTCCCACGCATATCTGATATGGTCAATCAGATTGCGCAGTACCGGGCCTTCTCAACATTTAACCTGAAATCCGCCTACCACCAGCTCCCCATCCGGAAGTCGGACTGGCCATACATTGCCTTCGAGGAGGACGGTCGCCTCTACCACTTCCTTAGGGTCCCAGTCGGTGTCACAAATGGGGTCTCAGTCTTCCAAAGAGAGATGGACCGAATGGTCGACCGGTACGGTTTGCGGCCCACCTTTCCGTACTTAGATAATGTCACCATCTGCGGCCATGACCAGCAGGACCACGATGCCAACCTCGATAAATTCCTCCGCACTGCCACTCTTCTCAACCTGACCTACAACAAAGAGAAATGTGTGTTCAGCACGACACGGTTAGCCATTCTCGGCTATAGAGTCCAAAACGGACTTCTCGGGCCCGACCCCGACCGCATGCGCCCCCTCATGGAACTTCCCCTCCCCCACTGCCCCAAGGCCCTCAAACGCTGCCTGGGTATTTTTTCCTCCTACGCTCAGTGGGTCGCAAACTATGCGGACAAGGCCCGCCCACTCATCCAGTCCACCCAATTCACCCTCGCGGCCGAGGCACAACATGCTTTCGCCCGCATCAGAGCAGACATCGCCAAGGCCGGGATGCGCGCAGTGGACAAGTCACTGCCTTTCCAAGTAGAAAGTGACACTTCAGACGTCGCTCTTGCCGCCACTCTAAACCAGGCATGCAGACCCGTGGCATTCTTTTCCCGCACCCTTCATGCCTCGGAAATTCGACACCCATCCGTCGAAAAGGAGGCCCAGCTATCGTTGAAGCTATGCGGCATTGGAGGCATTACCTGGCCGGTAAGAGATTCACTCTCCTTACGGACCAACGGTCGGTAGCCTTCATGTTCAATAACACACAGCGGGGCAAGATCAAAAATGATAAAATCTTGCGGTGGAGAATCGAGCTCTCTACATATAATTACGAGACCTTGTATCGCCCCGGTAAACTCAACGAGCCCCCAGACGCCCTCTCCCGAGGTACATGTGCCAGCGCACAAGTGGACCAACTCCGGGCCCGACACGATAGCCTTTGTCACCCGGGGGGTCACTCGATTGTACCATCTGATCAAAGCTCGCAATCTGCCGTACTCCGTCGAGGAAGTAAGGACAGTCACAAAGGACTGCCAGGTCTGTGCAGAGTGCAAGCCGCACTTCTACCGGCCAGACTGTGCGCGCCTGGTGAAGGCTTCCCGCCCATTTGAACGCCTCAGCGTGGATTTCAAAGGGCTCCTCCCCTCCACCGACTGTAACACGTACATTTTCAGTGTGGTCGATGAGTACTCCAGATTCCCCTTTGCCATCCCATGGCCCAATATGACATCTGCCACCGTCATCAAGGCCCTCAGCACCATCCTCGCTCTGTTCGGTTTCCCCGCCTACATCCACAGTGACAGGGGATCCTCATTCATGAGCAATGAGCTGCGTCAGTTCCTGCTCAGCAGGGGTATAGCCTCCAGCAGGACGACCAGCTACAACCCCCGGGGAAACGGGCAAGTAGAATGGGAGAATGGGACAGTTTGGAGGGCCGTCCAGTTGGCCCTACGGTCCAGGAACCTCCCAGCCTCTCGCTGGCAGGAAGTCCTCCCTGACGCTCTACACTCCATCCGGTCACTATTGTGCACCGCCACTAATAACACACCCCATGAATATGTTTTTACCTTCCCCAGGAAGTCCACATCCGAGGTGTCGCTCCCAACTTGGCTCGCTGCTCCAGGACCGGTCCGTCTCCATAGGCACGTCCGACTCCACAAGGCGGACCCCTTGGTGGACAGGGTTCACCTACTCCACGCCAACCCTCAATATGCCTACATTGAGTTCCCCGACGGCCGCCAAGATACTGTCTCACTCAGGGACCTGGCACCGTCAGGTTCCACCCCAACACACACCCCCACCTCCCACCGCGCCGCCAATATTGACCCCACCAGAGCACCTTCCCCCTACCCTTTTCCGCACAAGAGGACGAAAAGGACTTCTGCCCGCTCCCGGAGTTCCCCGGTGACTGGCCAGCATCAGCACCGCCACCACCGCCATCGGTGCCACATCCACCACCGCCAGCACTGACTTCGCCGCCACCGTTATGCCGCTCCCAACGGAGCACCAGAGCACCGGACCGGCTGAACCTTTGACGGACTCCGGACCGTCAACATGGACTTTTCTTTTCCTACCACTGTACATAATTGCATTAATTGTATATAGTTTCACCTCACCCCCGCCAGACTCATTTTTATCAGCGGGTGAATGTGGTGAACCACTGTAATAGGAGATGCAAGGTAGGACCTGCACTACAGGTTCGCCAGTAGCTCCTGCCGGCTGGCTCCGCCCACAGAGAACTGTATAAATATGCTTGACCTCCAGTGCCCTGCCATTTTGCCAGCTGCAGCAGGAGGCCACGCATCTGACTGTAATAAAGCCACAGTTGTACCCAACTTTAGTCTTTGTGCAATTGATCGTGCATCAAGGTTTTTATAATTGAAGTTCAAAGAGGTGTTTGGGGACAATGGCATTTGAGAAAGGGAAAAAAAGATATTTAATGAAAGACTTGTGCAGTTCTGGTGGCTGTGTGGCAAAATGTCATGAAGACTAGATCTGTGTGCTGTGTAGGTGTGAAAGTTTTGAATTTGATCTGAGTGGAAGAGTTTGAGAAGTCATGTGGAAGTCATGTGGTATACCTTCATTGAAGCGACAACAATTCTTTGCTGTGGGTAACATTACTGGATTTTTATATTTAAAATCTATAAGGGAGTTGTTACCAAGAAGATAGTTTACTAAAGTATTTTTGACAAAGTGAGTTTTTTGGGCATTGTTCTGTAAGACTGTTTCAACTGGGTAACTTTAATCTTGCGTCCATAATTCTTTTTTATTTTTAATTAATTTTTTAATTTTTAAAATCCTAAAGGTGCTACTGCAGTTTTACACTTTTGGAGTCAGTAATTGTTCTTTCTCATTTTCAAAATACAAAAACTAAAGATTTATTATCAACAAGACAGTTTTCCCTCTGGGATCTGGCATGCTCGGCAATAACATCTGCTGTAGTTGTAACAAACGTCAAACGGAGATAGTTGGATTTTCTCTTTATGCAGATGGCCATTGCCTGGCACTTGTGTGGCATGAATGTTACTTCACACTTACCAGCCCAAGCCTGAATAGTGTCAGGGTCTTGCCGCATATCGGCAGTATCTGAGGAGTTGTGATTGGTGCTGAACATTGTACAATCATCAGCAAACATCCACACCTCTGCCCTTATGATGAAGGAAAGGTCATTGATGAAGCAGCTGAAGATGGCTGGGCGAAAGACACTCTCTTGAAGAAGTCATACAATTATATCCTGCGACTGAGATGATTGAACTCCAACTACGATCATCTTCCTTTGTGCTAGGTATGACTCCAACCAGTGGAGTGTTTTCCCACTGATTCCCATTGACTTGGGGTTTGCTGGGGCTGCTTGATAAGGTTTTCGTGAGTGTGACTATGTCATGATGTTGCTTAACTAGCCTGTGGGTCAGCTCTCTCAATGTTGGCACAAGCAGCCAGAAGTTAGTAAAGAGGACTTTGCAGGGTCAGCAGGGCTGGGTTTCCCATTGTCGATTCCAGTGGCCAGGTCGATGTCAGGTGATGTCTGGTTTCATTCCTTTTTACAGACTTTGGTTTGATATAAGTGAGGGACTTGCTGAGGGCAGTTAAGAATCAACCAAATTGCTTTGGGTCTGGAGTCACATGTAGGCCAGACCAGGTAAGGATAGCAGATTTCTTTCCCTGAAGGATATTAGCGGACCAGAATTTATTTTAAATGACAATAGTTTCATGGTCATTATAAACCTTTTAATTCCAGATTTATAAACAGAATTTAAATTCTTCCATGCCGTGGTGGGATTCAAACAAATGTCCCCAGAGCAGTACCCTGTGCCTCTGGATTACTAGTCTGGTGACATCACCATTACCTCACCGCCTCTCCCTGAACTCCACAAGTCATTGTGAAAGCATCATCAATACAAGGATTGCACCTCACCAAAACCTTCAAAGGACAAGTACAGATAGGCAATAAATATAGTCCTTTCAGTGTCACCCATATTCCAAGAACAAAAAATGCACACTGGAGGATGCTACATCACTGTTCATTTTTAAATGGTCCAACCTACTCATCCAACCTATGTCATGTAAGAATTTATTTCATACATCTGATACTCTTGTCAAATGTACACTCTAGGAAGTTATCTGAAATGTTTTTAAAGTCATGTAGATAATGTGTATACTGTGCCATGCAAGACAGTATGTACGAATGCAATATAAACACCTCATGGGAGTCTTAAAAATCCTGATATAGTGATGGGTGGGGAATGCAGAGCTATTTTTTTTAATATAGCTTCACCATCAGTGAGGGAATCATAAACAATACATATTACAATACAGTTCATGGTATTCTTGAGAATCCTTTTTTGAGGCACTAATTTACAGCACTTTAAACATTAAGAAATACCAGCTGATTGTGACAAGATTTTCTTCTTTGATTTTGAACTAAATTCAGAGTAGATTGATTTTGAGAATTGATGTAACCTAGTAATTAATAATCTTTCCCAACTGCATTATAATAAAATAACCAAGAATGGTATTTCAGAACATCTGCGATTTGAGTGCATGTGGACGTGCATGCTTGCAAAGAAAGAGGTGAGGACAGAATGTTTTTCTGGCAAGTGAACATGGTGTTGAAAGTCAGGAATTAATTTTTATTGCAAATTGTTTCCAGTTTAGGGGTCTGTATTTTTTATTGCAGCAAGAGTTCACATTAAGAAAAGCTGTGGACTGGCATATACATTCTAAATATCGATGTTTACACCCCCAATGTAGGTTAACCTAAGTTGCTTTCAAAATGTAGCATAGAAGCTTCACCTATAGCGGAGGCCAAGAAGTGAAGGGGATTATTTTGAGGTGGGAGTTTTTATCAACGATACAGGTTTCAATCTCAAATTTAGATATTTTAACTTTGTATGTTATCCTGTAAATGCTGAAAAGAGGAAACCATCAACCTGGCTTTAAGGACACACTAAATATTGAAAATATTGAATTTAACAAATGACTTCAACTCTTCACTCACTTGTAGACTTTGAGGTTAAGCGAATTTAAAACTACCAATAGAGCCTTTTAAGGTTTCCACTGTTACATTAAAAATATTACAGCAATAAAGCTACTCAAATTTTAGAAGTTTAAAATATTGTCGGTTTATTTCTCCCTAACTTTAACTATTCAATTTGAATGTTGGAGCAATTCCTGAAAAACGATGACCAAAACATTACTAGAAATTTATGCCAAAGGCCAATTGTCCCAAACAACTGAAGCCTAGAATTTATGATCGAAGTGAGTACAGCAACTTTCCCTGAGCTTGCTGAAAATCTTAATCAATTCCTGCCAGGTTTGAAAAAAAAAGGACAGGAATGCAATGGGGCCCAAACCAGGACTTGGACTTTATGATCTGATACTCCTTTCTGGTGTCCACGCTGGAATGTATCAGATATTAAAACTGACCACATAGTCTTCATCCCATTAAAATGGTGACCATCTAAATTCCCTTTGTGGCTACAAAGCGAGGTGATTTTTTTAAAAAATGGTTCCTTCTCCTCATGGACTAACTCACTCCCTTTCAGAATTACAAACCATATCCCCACCTCAAAAAAATACCTTCAACCCATTTGACCTTGAAAATTACAGCCCCATCTCCAATGTTTCTTTCCTGGAAGTGGGTATAGCTCAGTAGCAGAGCATTTGACTGCAGATCAAGAGGCCCCGGTTCAAATCCGGGTGCCCCCTCGGTAACATTTCTGGGCGGCACAGTAGCTAGTGGTTAGCACTGTTGCTTCACAGCACCAGGGTCCTAAGTTTGATTCCTGGCTTGTATCATTGTCTGTGCGGAGTCTGCACGTTCTGGCAGCATGGTAGCACAAGTGGATAGCAATGTGGCTTCACAGCGCCAGGGTCCAGGGTTTGATTCTCCGCTGAGTCACTGTCTGTGCGGAGTCTGCATGTTCTCCCCTTGTCTGCGTGGGTTTCCTCCGGGTGCTCCGGTTTCCTCCCACAGTCCAAAGACGTGCTGTTAGGTGGTTTGATAAATTGCCCTTAGTGACCAAAAAGGATAGGATGGGTTATTGGGTTACGGGGATAGGGTGGAAGTGAGGGCTTAAGTGGGTTGGTGCAGACTCGATGGGCCGAATGGCTTCCTTCTGCACTGTATGTTCTATGTATGTTCTCCCCGTGTCTGTGTCAGTTTCCTCCGGGTGCTTCAGTTTCCTCCCACAAGCCCCAAAAGGCATGCTTGTGAGGTGAATTGGACATTCTGAATTCTCTGTGTACCCGAACAGGCGCTGGAGTGTGGCAACTAGGGGCTTTTCACAGTAACTTCACTGTTACTTACATTCACTTAATGTAAGCTTGTGACAATAAAGATTTTAAAAATAAATAGATGTGTAACTTTCTCGGTCTCTGCTCATCCCTTCCACAACTCCAATGCAATACATAAAAATGGCCTCATTTAAAGTTAAAATAACATTTAAAATAACATCCATGGTCGTAGTCATGGTGCATTTGGCCTCCCTCATCCTCCCTGGGTTTACAAAGAACAAAGAGAAGAAAAGTACAGCACGGGAACAGGCCCTTCGGCCCTCCAAGCCTGTGCCTATCATGATGCCCGAACTAACAAAAATCTTTCTGCATTGACTCGCTTCTATCCCTCCATTTCGTCCCTATTCATGTACCCATCCAGATGCCTTTAAATGTTGCTAATGTGCCTGCTTCCACCACATCCTATGGCAGCATGTTCCAGGTGCTTCTAACCCTCTATTTCCTCCCTATTCATATACCCATCCAGATGCCTCTTAAATGTTGCTAATGTGCCTGCTTCCACCATATCCTATGGCAGCACGTTCCAGGCACCCACCACTCTCTGCGAGAAAAACGTACACCGCACATCTCCCTTAAACCTTCCCCCTCTCACCTTGAACCTGTGCCCCCTAATAATTGACATTTCCACCCTTGGAAAAAGCCTCTGACTATCCACCCTGTCTATGCCTCTCATAATTTTGTAGACCTCTATCAGGTCTCCCCTCAGTCTCCCCCTTATCAGTGAAAACAATCCTAATTTATTCAACCTCTCCTCATAGCCAATATCATCGAGACCAAGCAACATCCTGGTGAACCTTCTTTGCACTCTCTCCAAAACTTCCACGTCCTTCTGATAAAGCGGTGATCAGAATTGCATGCAATACTCCAAATGCGGCCTGTTCACAATCGTTTTTTACAATCACAGAAACCATCCTCCTTCACCACCTCTCCTCTATTACCTAACTTGGTTCAAGGCTTATCCATCCAACTGTTACCCAAATTTTCCATCAATTGCTTCACTTCCCCAACGAAGCACCATAAATTCATGAACTTTTATCCCTTACTTATCTCCTTATTGAAGGTCTTCTTATTCAAGGAAGGATGCATGTGCATCAGAAGCAGTTCACAAAAGGTTTATTAAACTAATACCAGGAATGGGCAGGTTATTTTATGAGGAAAAATAAGACAGGCTGGGCTTGTATCCAGTGGAGTTTAAAAGAGTAAGAGGCGACTTGATTGCAATATAAAAGATCCTGGCGGCCTTGGCAGGGTCAATGTGGAGAGGACATTTCTTTACATTTCCTCTTGTGGGAGAATCTGGAACTAGGAGTCACCCGCATAGTAGCACAGTGGTTAGCACTGCGGCTTCACAGCACCAGGGATCCAGGTTTGATTCCTTGCTTGGGTCACTGTGTGTGCGGATCTGCATGTTCTCCAAGTGTCTGCGTGGGTGCACTAGTTTCCTCCCACAAGTCCCGAAAGATGTGCTTGTTAGGTGAATTGGACATTCTGAATTCTCCCTCTGTGTACCCGAACAGGTGCCAGAGTGTGGCGACTATGGGATTTTCCCAGTGTTAATGTAAGCCTACTTGTGACAATAAAGATTATTATTTTTTCAGACAGTGAGTAGACTTTTTTTTCTCTCTCAGAGGGTAGTAAGTCTTTGGTCCTCTTCCTCAAAAGGCAGTGGAAGCAGGGGGCGAGATTCTCCGACCCCCCGCCGGATCGGAGAATCGCCGGGGGCTGGCGTGAATCCCGCCCCCACCGGTTGCCGAATTCTCCGGCACCTGAGATTCGGCGGGGGTCGAGAATCCCCCCCCCCCCCGCGATTCTCCGGCCCGGATGGGCCGAAGTCCCACTGCTAGAATGCCTGTCCCGCCGGCGTGGATTGAACCACCTACCTTACCGGCGGGACAAGGTGGCGCGGGCGGGCTCCGGGGTCCTGGGGGGGGGTGCGGGGCGATCTGGCCCCCGGGGGGTGCCCCCCCGGGGCCCACCGATCCGCGGGCGGGCCTGTGCCGTGGGGCACTCTTTTCCTTCCGCCTTCGCCACGGTCTCCACCATGGTGGAGGCGGAAGAGACTCCCTCCACAGCGCATGCGCGGGGATGCCGTGAGCAGCTGCTAACGCTCCCGCACATGTGCCACCCGGAGATGTCATTTCCGCGCTAGCTGGCGGGGCACCAAAGGCCTTTTCCGCCAGCTGGCGGGGCGGAAATTAGTCTGGCGCGGGCCTAGCCCTTCAAGGTTGGGGCTCGGCCCCCAAGGTGCAGAAGATTCCGCACCTTTAGGGCGGCGCGATGCCCGACTGATTTGCGCCGTTTTTGGCGCCGGTCGGCGGACATCGCGCCGTTACCGGAGAATTTCTCCCAGGGTCTTTGACTGTGTTTAAGGCAGAGTTAGATAGATTCTTGACAAATAAGGGGATGAAAGGTTACCGGTTGGGTGGTTAAAGTCAGATCAGTTATGGTCTTATTAAATGGTGGAACAGCGGGACATGGTGCACTCTTGTTCCTACGTCATATTTTTGTACCTCCCACTTCTTAAGCAGTCCCTCAGGATTGAGGATGAAATAATAATAATCACTTATTGTCACAAGTAGGCTTCAATGAAGTTACTGTGAAGTTACCCTAGTCGCCACATTCTGGCACCTGTTCGGGGAGGCCGGTACGGGAATTGAACCCGCGTTGCTGGCATTGTTCTGCGTTACAAGCCAGCTGTTTAGACCATTGTGCTAAACCAACCCCTGACTTGCTTCCCCTCTGATTCAATGGGTTCTGAAATGGCTGAGAAGCCCAATGTGAGATCTGCGGACTTTGCCACGAGGGGCAGGGGATGCTTGAAGGGTTGGATAGGTGGGCCTTTTGGAGTTTTGTGCTCTCTATCTCTGAACTCTTTTTGAGTTCTCTGACACCTGAAATCCATTTCTGTACATTCCTGACAGTTGCCTTCCTGAATACCGATGTGCTGCCTTTTGGTTAAATCATCTGCAGGCAGGGGATCAGCATCCACCTCTCTTGACACCTTTACTGCCTGAGTGCAGCTTGTCCAATATCCAATATTCCCTCAAGTTAAATTTAGGAACACTGGAGCATCTTCTTCTGCCTGCACCGCAAACCCCATAGCTTCCACTCCATCCATTATCTAAAATACAACTGTACTACTTACAACGTCCTTGCTGTACAATTTACTTCTAAGGTGAATTTCTGAGATTGTATCTCTCCATCAGAAAGACAACAGCATCAACAACTTGTATTTGTAAAGTGCCTTTATGTACAAAGGCACTACACAAATGCAGAATCAGATAGAAAATGAACCTTGAAAAAAAAATACAGCTTTTAAGATGGGATGACCAGAAAGATGGGGTTCAAGGAAGAATGAGAGGTAGAGTGACAAATCTGTTTAAGGAAGGAATTTCAGAGGTGGGGCCTTTCAAGCCTAAATGCAAGGCCACCAATGATAGGATGAATGGGGAGGGAATGCACAGATGTTTATGAGATGGAGGGGGCGGGGGCATTGGGGGGGGGGCAGATGTTGTAGAGCTGGAGAGTTACAGAGTTAAGGAGGGGGAAGGGAGGGGTTAAAGAGGGTTAAGCATGAAAATAAGACCTTTAAATTAGAGCCCTGGAGGATCATGAAGTCAGCAAGGATAGATGTAATGGGTGATTGGGATCGAGCACAGAATTTTGGAGGAACTGACTCTGCAGGATGGGATGCCAGCCAATAGAGTATTGGAGTAGTCAAACCTGAATGTGACACAAGGACAGATAAGAATTTAGGAATCTGCCAGCTGAGACAAAGTTGCTACATAAATGTAAGCTATTGCTGTGCTTTTTCAGATTACAAAAGCTGTATGTTTAGTTGCTTACAGGAAGCAGTCATATATAACAGATAGGAATAGTAGCCCATAATAAAGCACCTCAACCAGTGCCTCAGACCTTCTAAAATTCTCATCCCTGCTGTTGTCGTCTGCAGTCTCAACTATTTCCATAACATGGAGGAGCGTAGACCACAAAGGATACATTGATGCATTAGTATGAGATTGCCCTCCAAATTCTATAAAAGGTTTGAAAGACAAGTGATACAGAGATCTCTTCAAGCACGGGATAAGTTCTGTCTTTTCCTATATATTTTTTTCCTCTGCTCAATCATTCATAAAGCCACAGGTATATACAGCACAGTGGCAATATAACAGAGAATATCTTGCCATATCTACAGAGTTCCCTGCTTCATTTTGAGAAATTCCGCACCGCCTCAGTGCCCTGAATGACCACACCAACAAGATGAGAGAAAGAAAGGAATTATTGACCTGTTACCCTAACATCTGTTGTGGAAAAATCATTGGAATCTCTAACTTTCTCCAGTTCTGATCATCAACTGTATGCTTCTCTGAAGATGCTGCTAGAGCTGCTGAACATTTCCAGCAGTTTCTGTTTTTATTTCATTATTGAAATCTATTAGGAAAGAGGCAGTGGAAAAATTAGAGCTGATGAGAAAGAGCTGGCATGAATTTGTAAAGTAGGGGTTGTATCCAGCACACCCAATTGAATTTGTGAGGTACTAACTAAAGTAGTAAACAGAGAAAAGTTAATGAATATAATAATAAGAATTGTTTATTGTCACAAGTAGGCTTCAATAACGTTTTTTTCTAATTTTTTTAAAATTTAGAGCACCCCGTTCTTTTTTCCAATTACGGGGCAATTTAACGTGGCCAATTCACCTACCCTGCACATCTTTGGTTGTGGGGGTGAAACCCACGCAAACACGGGGAGAATGTGCAAACTCCACACAGACAGTGACCGAAGAGCCAGGATCGAACCTGGTACCTTGGTGCCGTGAGGTAGCAGTGCTAACCACTGTGCCACCGTGCAGCCCTGGCTTCAATAAAGTTACTGTGAAAAGCCCCTAGTCGTCACATTCCGGCGCCTGTTTGGGGAGGCCGGTATGGGGTATAGATCATATGTAGTTACAGAAGGCATTCAAAAATACTCCACATAAGAGACTATTAACTAAAATTAAAGTTCATGAAATGAAAGACAAATTATTGACCTGGTTAGAAGATTGGTTAAATGGTAGAAGATAAGGATAATGAATATGACCGAATTGGAAGGAAGTGACTAGTCGAGTCCCACAATAATCTATGTTCTAACCTCGGCTAATTGCGATATTTATTAATGTCTTGGATAATGCCATAAAGAGCCAGGTTTTCTCTTTACACAAAGATTGTGGCATCATAAGTAATGTAATCAGATACATAAAAATGCAGAGACAATTCGGGATGAAGTAAGTGAGTGAGCAAAACTGGCTGATGGATTTCAATGCAGGCAAGTATGAAGTCATCCATTTTGGTCCAGAAAAGGATGGTTCAGGGTATTATTTAAATGGGGAAGAGCTACCAACATTGATGGTCCAAAAAGATTAAGGGTTCCACATACACAGATCACAAATGTAGTAAGGTACAAAAACACAAAAAGGCTAATAGTATGTTAGCCTTTATAACTAGAGTGTAGAATAGAAAAGAAAAAGGAATTTAGGCACATTTATACAAAGCACGAGGATACTTCTGTGCATCATATGGAAGGAGTCCAGCGCAGATTCAGCGAAACATTACCCAGGGCTTCCAAGGGTGGATTATGAGGGAACATTACATAAACTAGGCTCACATTCCTTGAAATAGAGAAGTGTCATGTGAGAGTACCTTTCAGAAATGGGTGTTTATAAATGGGTATGTATATAAATATCTGTAGTGAGAGTACCTTTATGAAATGGGTGTTTACTGCTGCAGTGATGTCAGAGAGTGGGTGGAGCTGGGCTGTCTGTCAGCTTTTTACTTTTGTTTTTGAGCAGGCTGCAGGGTGTGTTTTAGTTTTGTTTTCAGTGTTGGAGCTGAAGCCAGACCAAGCAGGTGTACTGCTGTTCTCTCTGCCATCAAAAGACTATCTCTTGATCATTTGGTGAATTCAGAATTATAAATGTTTTCAGTAGTGACTTTAACCTGATGTGCTTCTGATGAAGGTTTTGTTTTTAAGTCGTATGGATGTTTAAAAGGAAAGCTTAAAGGTTTACTTAGTGTTGTATTCTTTGGGGGTTGTATTTGAATTAATGGTTGCTAAGTTGTTCATTGTATGTTTTAAAAAGGTTAACTTGAGTTCATAGAATAAATATTGTTTTGCTTTAAAAAATACTTTTCCATTTCTGCTGTACCACACCTGTAGAGTGGGCCATGTGCTCCCCATACCATTAAAAGTACCATAATCTATTAAAAGTTGTGGGTCAGGTGAACTCCATGATACACTTTGGGGTTCTCTAAACCCTGGCCCATAACAGAAGGTTAATGAATGATTTGACTGAGGTTTTCATCATATTGAAAGGAATGAATAGGGTTGATAGAGAGTCTACAACATGGAGCTGCAACTTTAAAATCTGAGCCAAGCCACTCAGAAGAGAAGTTAGGAAACACCTCTGGAGGAAATGTGTGGTAGAAGTGTGGAACTCCCTCCCACAAATGTAGTAGGTGCTGGCTCAATTAATAATTTTAAATCAGAGATCGATAGCCATTAGGGGTATGGAATCAAGGCGGATAGATGGAGTTGAGATGTATCATGGCCATGATCCCTTAGAATGGTGCAGTCGGTACGAGGAGCTGAGTAACTTACTTATATTAAGACCTATGTTAATACCTTCTAAGAGTGCTATCTCCCAAATGGCTGAAAGGCCTATTTAACGTAGCATCCATCCTAAATGGGAGCCAAAGGACTTCATGACATTCCTGGTGCAAAACATGGCAAATGGTCTCACCATGTAATTAACATAAAAAACACAGCATAGCAAAGGATAGCCAGCATAAAAACACAGTCTGGTTGTTGAATCATACTGTGTGTCAGACTAAAAACAGGCCCAAAGCTTCCTGGTCCAATTCTCTGTAATGCTCACTTAATCACTGTCAGTTTTACTGGCACATCCAAACACATAATCAACATTACAAGTTGTATCCAATGAGCCTTCATCACATTTTCTGCTCACAAAACATCCGACATATTCATTTAAATAAGAACTGCATGGAAAGATTCAACTTAAAAACAATTACAGGCATCAAACTTTTACAATGCCATCTGTTTGCAATTATAATACCAGCTACAAAAACCATGAAAAATATTTCAAACTAATGGCATCACGAGTAATATAATACTTCAATGTCATATAACTTTTGTTCCTGTGTTTCACTGCTTCAACCATTCAAATCAGTAAAATCAATGAGTCAGGGCATAAGACAACGCTGAAGTATTTGCAACCATCTTTAGCCAGAAGATCCGAGTCAATGATCCATCTCAGCCTCCTCCTGAGGTCACTAGCATCACAGACGCCAGTCTTTAGCAAATTTGATTCACTCTACATGATATCAAGAAACAGATGAACACACTGGATATAAGACAGACTACGAGCCCTGACAACGTGCCGCTTATGGTCCTGAAGATTTCTGTTCCAGAACTAGTTGTGCCCTTTCAGCACAGCTACAATACTGGTATCTACTCGCCAATGCAGAAAATTGCTCAGGAATGTCCTGTCCAGAAAAAGCAGGACATTTTGCAATCCGACAAATTATTGCTCCATTAGTCTACTCTCATATCATCAAAGTGATGGACGGTGTCACCAACAGCGCTATTATTCAACAGCGGCATTTACTCAAACATAGCCAGTTCACCAACACTCATTTGGGTTCCGCTATGGCAATCAACTCCAGAAATGATTACAGCCTTGGTCCAAACGTGGACAAAAGTGATAAATTTCTGAGATAAAGTGAGAGTGCCTGACTTCCGGTTGCGGCTATGCCTAGGTAGGTCGCACGGTTGGCAGCTCCAGCTGATAACGGACTTTTAGGCCCTTTTACGGAGCTCCAGCTGCACTTTGACGGCGAATCCTGGTGTGGGAAGGAAACAGTGAGGGTCCCCCAGTGCTGTATGGAGTGGACCAGGAGTGGGGCGATCACAAAAGCTGCTTTGGAGAAGAGAGGAGAACGGGCGCGAAAAAACAAGATGGCGGCTGGCGGGGAACAGGCAGCGTGGGCCCAGTGGTCACGGGAGCAGCAGGAGTTTTTGAAAAGCTGCTTGGCGGAGTTAAAGGCGGAGATGTTGGCCTCTATGAAGGCGTCGATTGAGAGGTTGGTGGAGACCCAGAAGATGCAGGGGACGGCGATAAAGGAGGTGCAGCAGAAGGCCTCTGATAACAAGGATGAGATTTAGGGCCTGGCGGTTAGAGTGGAGGCGCTGCACAAAAAATGGCAGGAGAAACTGGAAGACCTGGAGAATAGGTCAAGGAGGCAGAACCTGAGGATTCTGGGTCTCCCTGAAGGCGTGGAGGGGTTGGATGCTGGGGCGTATGTGACCACGATGCTGGGTACGCTGATGGGCGCGGGGGCTTTCCCGCGGCCCCTGGAGCTGGATGGCGCGCACAGAGTCCTGGCAAGGAGGCCGAGGACGAACGGGCCGCCGAGAGCTATGGAGGTAAGGTTCCACAGCTTCACCGATAAGGAATGTGTCCTGCGGTGGGCGAAGAAGGAGCGGAGCAGCAAGTGGGAGAACACTGAGATCCGTATCTATCAGGGCTGGAGTGCAGAGCTGGCCAAGAAACGTGCGGGATTCAACCGGGCCAAGGAGGTCCTCCACAGCAAAGGGGTGAAGTTCGGGCTGTTACAACCGGCGAGGCTGTGGGTTACATATCAGGACCTGCACCACTATTTCGATACCCCGGACGAGGCGTGGACTTATATCAAGAATGAGAAGCTGGACTCGAGCTAATGGACTGTAGTATGTTGTAGGGGTTGCTGGTGGGGCGGTGTTATGTTGGGGTTTTCCCCGTGTTCTCTTGTGTTTTTGTTGCCCCCTTTGCCCTCGAGGCTTTGGGCGAGGTTGCAGTTGGGAAGAGCTGCGTTACAGGTAGTGGGGTTGGCCCAGACAGGGAGAGCGGTTTATCCGCTCAATGGTGGGGGCAGTACCCGAAGCTAGGGGGTTTGAGAGTATTGTGCCTTGTTTTTTTTTTCTTCTTTCTCTGTACGCACGGGGTGTAAAGGGGGGGGGGGGGGGAGAACCTCTCTTTACCTCACTTAGGTGGGGGGCGGGGGGGTTGGAGACTCGTAAGGGGAGTCGACAGTGGGATTGGAGGTGGAGGCGGGAGCAGCCGGGGTCAGCATGAGTCAGCTGACTTGCGGGAGTGCAATGGGAGGGGGGGTTAAGCGGATGCTTGACTGGTGTGGGGGGGGGGGGTTGAGGGGAGGGGGCTGGGATGCTGCTTTGCTGGCTAAAGGAGAATCGATTTTAAAGGGGAGAGTCGGGACGGGGAGCCTCCGGCTGGGGGGCTGGAGTGTGCGGGAGGTACGGGCATGTGGCTGGCCTAAAAAAGGAGATGGCTAGTCGGCGGGGGGTGGGGGGAACGTGAGAGATCTAAATGGGCCCGTCAAAAGGCCAGTGTGTTTTCGCACTTAAGGGGGCCAAAGGCAGACGTAGCCATGCTACAAGAAACACATCTGAAGATCATGGATCAAACCAGGCTGAGGAAGGGATGGGTGGGGCAGGTTTTTTACTCAGGGCTGGGTGCGAAGACCAGAGGGGGGGTCGCAATTTTCGTGAGCAAGCGGGTGGCATTTGAGGTGGCGGGTATTGTGGCGGATAAAGCGGGTAGATATATTATGGTGAGTGGCAAGTTGCAGGGGGCCCGGGTGGTGCTAGTGAATTTGTATGCTCCGAACTGGGACGATGCAGGGTTCATGAAGCGGATGTTGAGTAGGATTCCGGATTTGGAGTCAAGCAGTTTGGTTATGGGGGGGGGGGGGGGGGGGGGGGGGGAGAGAGAGAAGACTTCAATACGGTCCTGGACCCAGCACTGGACCGGTCTAGGTCAAGATCGGTTAAGAGGCCGGCAGCAGCCAAGGTCCTGAGGGGGTTCGTGGAGATTTGCCAGGCCAAGGAGTTCTTTCTTCTGCCATGTGCACAAGGCGTACTCGCGGATTGATTTTTTTCGTGGTAAGTAGGGCACTAATCCCGAGAATGGAGGGGGTGCAGTATTTGGCCATTGCGATCTCGGACCATGCCCCGCACTGGGTAGAGCTGGGGCTGGGAGAGGAGGGAGGCCAATGCCCTCTGTGGAAACTGGACATAGGACTATTGGCGGATGAGGAGGTCTGTGGGCAGATTCGGCGGTGTATCCAAAGCTATGTGGAGGCCAATGATACGGGGGAGGTTTCAGTGAGTATGGTCTGGGAGACGCTGAAGGCAGTTATCAGGGGGGAGCTCATTTCAGTCAGGGCCCACAGGGAGAAGAGGGACAGGATGTAGAGGGACAGGATGGAGAGGGAGAGGTTGGTGGGAGAGATACTTAGGGTGGTCAGGAGGTACGCGGAATCCCCCAAGGAGGGGTTGTTAAAGGAGCCCGGAGTCTGCAGGCGTAGTTTGACCTGCTTACCACGGGGAAGGCTGAGGCTCAGTTGAGGAAGGTACAAGGAGCGGTGTATGAGTATGGGGGAAGGCAAACAGGATGCTAGCGCATCAACTGAGGAAGAGAGAGGCGGCCAGGGAGATTGGGGGAATTAGGGATAGGGTGGGGGTAACATGGTGCTGAGCTCGGCAAGGATCAACGAGGTCTTCAAGGACTTTTATGGCAAATTGTATGAGTCCGAACCCCCGGGGGGGGGGGGGGGGGGGGTGAAGCAATTCCTGGAGCAACTGAGGTTCCCTAAGGTGGAGGAGGGGCGGGTAGAGGGATTGTGGGCCCCGATTGAGATGGAGGAATTGGTTAAGGGGTTGGAGGGTATGCAGTCGAGCAAGGCCCCGGGACCGGATGGGTATCCCGTAGAATATTACAGGAAATTCTCAGAGCTGTTGGGTCCGCTATTGTTGAGAACTTTTAACGAGGCTAAGGAAAAGGGAACCCTTCTCCCGACGATGTCGCAGGCTCTGATCTCGCTCATCCTTAAGCGAGATAAGGACCCATTGCAATGTGCCTCCTATCGGCAGATTTCGCTCCTTAATGTAGATGCCAAGATTTTGGCCACTAGGATTGAGGACTGTGTCCCGGGAATGGTTTGTGAAGGGCAGGCAGTTGAACACGAATGTGCAGAGGATTCTGAATGTGATCATGATGCCCTCGGAAGGGGGGATGCAGAAGTGGTGGCGGCAATGGACGTGGAGAAAGCCTTCGATCGGGTGGAGTGGGAGTACCTGTGGGAAGTGTTAGGCAGATTTGGGTTTGGAGAGGAATTTATAGGGTGGGTTAAATTGCGAGCTTTTTGTGATACATGCGAGGGGCCAGGAAAAGAGACTGGGATAGCTACCACTTAAGATGGTGGAAAGGAGCTTTCGCTACTTGGGCATTCAGGTGGCTAAGAGTTGGGATGCCCTGCACATGCTCAATTTAGCGCGGCATGTGGATCAGATGGAGGAGGACTTTAAGAGGTGGGACATGCTGCCGCTACCCCTGGCGGGCAGGGTGCAGTCCGTGAAGATGACGGTCCTCCCCAGGTTCTTGTTCCAGTGCCTTCCCATCCTCATCTCCAAGTCCTCTTTCAAGCGGGTAAACAGGATTATTACGGGATTTGTGTGGGCAAACAAGACCCCGCGTGTTAAGAGACTGTTCTTAGAGCGCAGTCGGGGTGGAGGTGGGCTGGCGCTGCCGAGCTTTTGCAGCTATTATTGGGCAGCGAATATATCCATGATTCGGAAGTTGGCAGTAGAG
The DNA here is from genome assembly GCF_047496885.1 of Scyliorhinus torazame. Taxonomy (NCBI): domain Eukaryota; kingdom Metazoa; phylum Chordata; class Chondrichthyes; order Carcharhiniformes; family Scyliorhinidae; genus Scyliorhinus; species Scyliorhinus torazame. Next base: position 55,719,329 of record NC_092708.1, on the reverse strand, counting down.
GAAGGGGGGGCGGCATGGAAGCTGTTGGAGGTGGCGTCTTGCAGGGATACTTGCCTGGGGGCACTGATAATGGCTCCACTGCCGCTCCCGCCGACGCGGTACACCACAAGCCCGGTGGTGGCGGCGACATTGACTATCTGGGGCCAGTGGACACGGCACAGAGGGGAGGCAAGGGCTTCAGTCTGGACCCAGATACGGAACAATCACAGGTTCGTTCCAGGTAGAATAGATGGTGGGTTCCTAAGCTGGCACAGAGCGGGTATCAAAAGGATGGGGCACTTGTTTATTGATGGGACTTTTGCTAGTCTGAGGGCGCTGGAGGAGAAATTTGGGTTGCCCCCAGGGAATACCTTTAGGTACATGCAGGTTCGGGCGTCGTGAAAAAGCAGGTGGGGGAATTTCCATTGTTACCTGCCCGGAGAATACAGGACAGGGTGGTCTCGGGCGTGTGGGTAGGGGTTGGCAAGGTATCGGACATATACCAGGAGCTGGGTGAGGCAGAGGAGGCCTCGGTGGAAGAGCTGAAGGGCAAGTGGGAGGAGGAGCTGGGTGAGGAGCTAGATGAGGGCCTGTGGGCTGACGCCCTGGGCAGGGTCAATTCCTCCTCATCTTGCGCCAGGCTTAGCCTGATTCAGTTTAAGGTGGTGCACTGGGCGCATATGACAGTGGCGAGAATGAGTAAGTTCTTTGGGGTGGAGGACAGGTGCGTGAGGTGTTCAGGGGGCCCAGCAAACCATGTCCATATGTTTTGGGCATGCCCAGCACTTACAGAATTTTGGAAAGGCTTTGCAAAGGCTATGTCCAAGGTCTCGGACACTCGGGTAAAACCGAGCTGGGGGATAGTGAGATTTGGGGTGTCAGACGATCCGGGGGTGCAAGAGTTGAAAGATGCCGGAGTTCTGGCCTTTGCCTCCTTGGTAGCCCGGAGGCGGCTCTTGTTAATGTAGAGGGACACAAAACCCCCAAGTGTAGAGGCTTGGGTCAGTGACATGGCTGGATTTCTCAGATTGGAGAGGATAAAGTTTGCCTTGCGAGGGTCCTTGCAGGGGTTCTCCAGGTGGTGGCAACCATTCCTTCACTTTCTCGCGGAACGTTAAGGGGAGGTCAGCAGCAGCAGCAAACCAGAGGGGGAGTTGGATAGATTTGATTTGTAAGGGCAGATACCCCACCTTGTTTTGCTAATTTGTTGAGTTGTTTTCTTAATTATTACTATGCTTTTTGTTGTTTTCGATTTGTAATGGTTTGTAAAAATTATTGAAAAATTTTGAATAAAAACAATTTTTTAAAAAAAAGAGAGTGCCTGTTCTTCTGTTGAGAATTGGGGAAAAGCAAGATTAAAAAATGAAATTGGGATAAAATGAAACAAAAAAGTTGATAAGGGCAGCTATCTGAAGAGATTTGATATGCAAATTAGCATGTCAGTGAGAAAAGCAAGTATTTACCATATATGAGTAGGGGGAAACAATGGGGTTTAGAAGAGTAACTTCAAAGTGGAGAGATAAGGAAACTGACATGTATATGCTAAAAGCTGGATCCACAGGGTGGGTAACATCAAAGGCATAGGATGATATATCCATAGCACAATAACAGGAGAACGGATTCGGTAGCAGCAACCATCACAGCCACACCCAGCTGCAGAAACAGTCTTCCAAAAACAAGTTATTGCTAAACGAAGTCGGTTAAGATCCATAACTCGAACTGAGAAGATTCTGTCTTTGTTGAAACTGAAGACTGTTTTCCCAAACGTGGCCAAATAACTTGTGTGTGGTAATTATCTGCTGGATTTAGTTATATAATATTGGATGTTGTTTAGGAAAAAAAAGAGTTGTCTCAGAGTTCAGGGGCGGGACTCCGCGAGAATCGGTGGGGCGGGCAACTCCGGCACCGAGGAGTGGCGTAAACCACTCCGGCGTCGGGCCGCCCCAAAGGTGCGGAATCCTCCGCACCTTCAGGGGCTAGGCCGGCGCCGGAGTGGTTTGTGCACATCTGCCGGCAGAGAAGTGGCTTGGCGCCACACCAACCGGCGCAGAAGGGCCTCCACCGGCCGGCGCGAGTTGGCGCATGTGCGGGAGCGCCAACATGTGCTGGCGTCATCCCAGCGCATTGGCAGGTCACCTCCGCGTCGGCCAGCGCGGAGGACCACAGCGGCCAACGTGGAAGACTAGAGTGTACCCACAGCACAGGCCCGCCCGCGGATCGGTGGGCCTCGATCGCAGGCCAGGCCTCCGTGGGGGCACCTCCTGGGGCCAGTTCCCCCCGCGGCCCCCCGAGGCCACCCGCGCAGCCAGATCCCGCTGGCAAATCCCTGGTGTAATGTACGCCGGCGGGACCGGCCGAAAACGGCGGCCACTCGGCCCATCACGGGCCGGAGAATCACCGGGGGGGCCGCTGCCAGCGGCACGCCGCGGTTCCCGCTCCCGCCAAATCCCCGGCGCCGGAGAATTCAGCAGCTGGCAGGGACGGGATTCACGCCGCACCCTGGCGATTCTCCGACTCGGCGGGGGGTCGGAGAATCCCATCGCAGGAAACGTAGGTAGTTGAGAACCTTGGGTAACGTCATGTAACTGTGTGTGTATATAACCAGTGAAACTAACGTTGTAGTGTTTTTTTAAATATTCTCCTCCTTTTTCACATTTTCCCCCACATGTACACCCATCAACAATAAACAATAATCAGCAAGATATGTCAATCCCCATAATAACAACGATCCCATCCGCCCACCAACCCCCAAACATCAGCCCGCATGTTTACATAAACAAATGACAAAAAGGAATCAGGGATTACCCATAGTCACCCTTAATCTACACAGCCCCCCTCCCCCCCACCCCTCCTCAACTAATGTTTGATGTTATCCAGTTCTTGAAAGTGCATAATAAATAGTGCCCATGACTTGTAGAACCCCTCCGAGCTTCCCCTCAGTTCGAACTTAACCTTCTCAAGGGTCAAGTATTCCGTATTCCAACAGGTCCCCCCCGCCACGCCAGGGCACTGGGTGGAGAGGCTGCTCTCCATCCCAGCAGGATCCGCCTTCGGGCGATCAACGAGGCGAAGGCTATGATATCTGCCTCCGCTCTCGTTTCCAATCCTGGCTGGTACGACACCCCGAATATGGCCTCCTGGGAACCCTGGTCCAGTTTCACACGCACCACCTTGGAAATTACCCTAAACACCTCCTTCCAGTACTCCCCTAGCTTTGGACAGGACCAAAACATATGAGCGTGATTAGCGGGCCCCCCCTCACAACTCTCACACACATCCTCTACTCCTTCAAAAAATCGTCTCATCCTCGCCCCCGTGAGGTGCGCTCTATATACCACCTTCAGCTGTATCAGCCCCAACCTCGCACATGAGGTGGAGGCATTCACTCTCCGGAGCACCTCACACCAGACCCCCTCCTCTATAACCTCTCCCAGCTCTTCCTCCCACTTTGCTTTGATCCCTTCCAGTGGTGCCTTATCCTCTTCCAGAATTGCTCCGTACACCGCTGACACTGCCCCCTTCTCCAGTCCCCTTGTCGTCAAAACCTCCTCCAGCAATGTGGAGGCCCGTTCCTCTGGGAAGCTCTGTATCTCCTTCCTGGCAGAATCCCGAACCTGCATGTACCTAAACACTTCTCCCTGCTCTAGCCCATACTTCGCTTCCAGCTCCCGCAATCCTGCAAACCAACCGAGTAGAAACAAATCTTTTAGCGTCTTAATCCCCTTCTCTTCCCATTTTCGAAAACTGCCATCCCACCTCCCTGGCTCCAATCTGTGGTTCCCCCGAATCGGCATTTCCCTTGACCCTAAACCCAACCCGAAGTGTTGGCGAAACTGCCTCCAGATTTTCAATGAAGCTATTATTACCGGATCCCTGAATATTTCCCCGGAGCTATCGGGAGCGGCGCTGTTGCAAGTGCCTTCAGCCCCGACCCCCTGCACAAACTCTCCTCCATTCAGACCCACTGAGAGTCAACCCCTCTGACCCAGCTCCACACTTTCTCCACGTTCGCCACCCAGTAGTAGTACAACAGGGTCAGGAGACCCAAACCCCCTGCCTGCCTTCTCCTCTGCAGCAGCACCTTTCTCACTCTGGCCACCTTCCCTCCCCATATGAATGACGTAATCCTTCCCTCAATCTCCCTGAAAAAAGACTTTGGTAGGAAAGTCGGTAGGCATTGAAAAATAAATAGGAATCGTGGCAACTCATTCATTTTAACCGCCTGTACCCAACCCGCCAGTGACAGAGGAAGGCCATCCCACCTTGCCAGATCGGCTTTCACTCTCCCCACCAAACTAGTGATGTTGTACCTGCGAAGCCTCCCCCACTCCCGGGCAAACTGCACCCCCAGATACCTAAAATGAGTCCCTGCTCGACGGAATGGCAGCCCCCCCACCCCTGCCCAGACACCACAAAGTACTCACTCTTGTCCAGGTTCAACTTGTACCCCGAGAAAGACCCAACTACCCGCAGTAGCTCCAATATTCCTCCTATCGACGCACTCGGTTCCGACGCATAAAGCAGCAAGTCGTCGGTATATAAGGACACCCTATGCTCTATCCCCCCCCCCGCACTATTCCTTTCCATGCTCCCGAACTTCTCAATGCGATGGCCAACGGCTCAATCACAAGTGCAAACAGCAGGGGGGACATAGGACATCCCTGTCTCGTCTCACGGTGGAGAGAAAAGTATCTCGAACTGATATTATTTGTGCGGACACTCGCCTTCGGTTCCTTATATAATAGCTTTGCCCAGTTCACAAACCTTGGTCCAATCCCAAACCGCTCCAGCACTGCCATCAAGTACCCCCATTCTACCCGATCAAACGCCTTCTCGGCGTCCAATGCCACAACTACCTCGGTTACCTTTCTTTCCGCCGGTGCCATAACAACATTCAAAACCCTCCTAATGTTCGAAAACAGCTGCCTCCCTTTCACGAACCCCGTCTGATCCTCCCCTATCACCTTCGGAAGGCACTCCTCCAGCCTACCCGCCAGTACCTTCGCCAACACTTTTACGTCCACATTCAGAAGTGATATGGGCCGATACGACCCACACTCCGTCGGATCCTTATCTATTTTTAGTAACAGGGAAATCGATGCCTGCCCCAAGGTTTGCGGCAACACCGCCTTCCCTATCGCCTCCTCAAACATCCCCACCATCAGGCGTGCCAACCTATCCTTAAATTTTTTATAATATTCCACCGGACACCCATCCGGCCCTGCCACCTTCCCCGACTGCATCCTCCCAATCGCATCCTTTATCTCCTGCTCCAATATTGCTCCTTCTAATGTAGCCCTGTCCCCCTCCCCTAGCCTCGGGTACTCCAACTCATCTAGAAATTCCTGCATCTCACGGTCTTCCCCGAGTGGCTCTGACTTGTACAACCTCTCATAAAACTCCTCAAAAACCTTGTTAATCACCACTGGGGCCACCACCAACCTCCCTGCCCTATCCTTCACCTGAAGAATTTCCCTTGCCGCTGCCTCCCTCCGAAGCTGACCTGCTAACATACGCCCGCCCCGCCTTATCTCCATGTTCATAAACTGCACCGTCTCAGTTGGCGCACCGCCTTCCTGGTGGACAGTCGGTCGAAGTTTGCCTGTAGTTCCTTTCTCTTTTCCAGCTTCGCCAGGTCCCCATCCTCTGCATACCTCCTATCTACCTCCAACATCTCATCTATTACCCTCTGCCGCTCCAACCTCTCCTCTTTATCCACCCTGGCCTTAAACAAAATTACCTTACCCCTCACCACCGCCTTTAGAGCCTCCCAGACGACTGCCTTCGACATCTAACCCGTACAATTGAAACCTTCATATTCCTTAATTACCGTTTCAATTTTCTCACAGAACACTTGGTTCCCCAAAAGCCCCACATCTAGTTTCCACCCCGGTCTCTGCGCTGCCCCCTTCTCCAGCACCATATCCACCCAATGTGGAGCGTGATCTGACACTGCAATTGCAGAGTATTCCGACCCCTTGACTCCAGCCAGCAAAGCCTTCCCCCACCACAAAAAAGTCAATCCGCGAGTATACCTTATGGACCGCTGAGAAAAACGAATACTCCCATTCCCTTGTGTGCAGGAACCTCCAAGGGTCCACCCCTCCCATTTCCACCATTAGCCCAGCCAGAGCCTTCGCCCCCCCTGATGGGACCAGCGAGCGTGGCCGTGATCTGTCCAACCTTGGCTCCTGCACCAAGTTCCAGTCCCCCCCCACAATCAGCTCATGCGTGTCCAAGTCGGGAATAGCCCCAAACACCTTCCTCGCGAATCCCTCATCGTCCCAATTGGGACCGTATACACTTCACAGCGCCACTAACCTCCCCTCCAGTGCCCCTGTCACAATCACATATCTACCCCCCTGATCTGTCACCACCTTCTCCATCTGGAAGCGCACCCTTTTGCTGACCAGCACCGCTACCCCTCGAGCCCTTCCATCAAATCCGGAGTGAAACACTTGGCTAACCCAGTCCTTTTTAAGTCTCACCTGGTCCTTCACCCTCAAGTGAGTCTCCTGCAGCATTGCTACATCGGCTTTCAAACTTTTAAGATGTGCAAGCACCCTTGACCTCTTGACTGGACCTCCTAGCCCTCTCCTTACTGGGGGTCTCTCACCCCCCCACACCTTTCTTATCCACCATCACCATACCACCGGGCCTTGCCCCATAAGCCTGACCCGCCCCTGTCCATTGTTAACATCGAACCCCTTCCCCTCCTCCCAAGAACCCCCCCTACAAAAACATCCCCCAACATCCATCCCCTCTTGCTCACCTCATAGGCCCATTGAAGCCTGCTATCCAGGCTCCAATGTCCGCAGTCCTCCTCTCACCTCACCCCCGTTCACTAACTGACTTTAGTTAGCTAGCACGAGTGGCTCCCCCCGCCAAGACCTCTCGCCCCCTTCCACCCAGTCCCAGAGAAAGAAACACCAAAACAAACCCAACAATCCAACCCCTACAATTCACTAACATAACATTTAACCGTCGCAACACAGAACGCCATTAACTTGAACTCTGTAACAATGCAAAGAGAAGTAAATTTCAATACAAATCAGTAAAACGTTGTAACATTTGTACATTTTCCAGCCGCTCAAACACAGTCCACAGTCTCTCTTCCAGTTCCGCTCTTCACGTCTGTCCCAAGCCTTCTGCCCTCACGAACGCCTCAGCCGCCTCCGCTGTCGCAAAATAAAAGTCTTTTCCGTTATCTGTTACTCTCAACTTCGCCGGGTACACCACACCAAATCGCACCCCCTTCTTGTACAAAGCCGCCTTCACTCGCCCAAACGCCGCTCGTCTTTTTGCCAACTCCACCGTCAAGTCCTGGTAGATCCGAACCGCAGTACCATCCCACAGCACCTCACGCTCATGCTTCGCCCAGCTAAATACTTTCTCCTTCATGCAAAACTTATGGAAGCAGATAATTACTGCCCTTGGCGGCTCGTTCACTTTGGGCTTCGGCCTTAATGACCGGTGAGCTCGGTCTAGCTCGTACAGGGTAGGGCTCTCACCCTCCCCTATCAGCTCCGCCAACTTCTTAGCAAAGTATTGCGTTGGCCTTGGGCCCTCTGTCCCTTCGGGCAAGCCCACAATTCTCAAATTGTGCCACCTTGAGCGGTTTTCCGTGTCTTCCAGCTTTGCTCAGAGTCCTCTGTTAACCTCCACCACCCTCCGCAGCCCGTCCCCCATCGAGATGACCTGGTCGCTGTGTCGTGTCACGGCCTCCTCCACCTCCTTCATCTTCTCGCCCTGCTCTTTCACCTCAGCCGATGCCTTTGCCACCTCCACCCTCATCAGACCGATTGCCTCCTCCACCAATGACCTCAACACGACCGCCATCTCTTTCCTCAAGGCCTCCATGTGCCTCACCAAATGTTTTTCCAGCTCCACCGCCATCACCTCGGTCATCTTCTCCACCGTAAATAGTGCGGCCCCGCCTTGCAGTTCGGCTTCCGCCATCCTGTCAACACTTTTGTTCGTCTTCTCCTTCGGCGGCGAACCCGCATTTCCTCCTTTCTTCGACGCTGCTCTTCGCATCCTATAGCGGCTTATTGTTTCTTATCTTCTTTCTTTTCTCCTCTCTCCCCCTTCACCCTCCTGCCCTTCATCAATCTGACATTCTTCTTTTTTGAGAGAAAAAAAAAGGGGGGGGGGGGGAAGAAGAGAGAAATTTTTTTTTTAACCAAACTTCCTTAAATCTTCTTTCTTTCTTCTCTGCATTCATCTGGGACCAGGCTTCAACCTTCTTTCTTCTTCCTAGGTGGGAGCCATCCGACGTGGAGCACCCTCCCTACATGGTGCCCTGGCCTCGGGCCTGCCGCCTCGGCCTCCTCGTAGCACCGCCCCCGCTACTCTGACCTGCCGCGCCGGGCCCGGCGCCTCAGCCCCCCGCCGCCAGACACCCGCGCGGGGTTCTTCGCCGGTTTTTAAACCGGCCCCGCTGGCTGCTCGTGGCGGCCCCAAAGGCCGACCGTAGTCGGGGGGTGCGTGGAGACTCGGGGATTTCCCCGAAATCGCCGCAAATCGCGGCCACCAGCGGGAGCTCTTGTTGCGGCCACCCTGCTCGCCCACGCCACCGGAAGTCCAACGTTGTAGTGTATTATTGTACTTCTTGCCGTTTTCTTTTAAGTTGATAAATATTCTTTATTAATTGTTCACACAATGACTGGACTATTCCTACCTAGTTCACATATCATTTCTCAGTATACAAAATTGAAAATATACACCACCAAGACCGGTGTTCCAAGTTACCCTTCTGGGTTTTGGGGTACCCTCAAAATTATCAGTGGGGCTCTTAGCACTAAACACCAAAGCAGCAAGGAGTCCCAGCAAAATTGATATCAATGGGAATTGTAGGGAAACCTTTTGACAGATTGTAGTCATACCGAACACCCTTGTTGAAGCCCAATCATCTCATCCCTATGACACTGCTATTGTAGTGTCCTCGGCCAGGCCATTTTCACCTACTTCACCACTGACCTTCCTCAATCACAGGGGTCAGATATGGGGGTGATAACTGGTGACTGCAGATGTTCAGTTCCAACTTCTCAGGTACTGAAGCAGTCAATGCCTGCATGCAACTGTAGCCACCTAAAATGGCTGATTCCCTATTAATTTGGCCAAAACCCGATTTAAAATGGCTAACCGAAAAGGCTGATGGGAAAAGCAGCCAACAGGACACAAACGGACAGCTGCAGACAGAATAGCGTATTCGGATCTGGGGAAGTCAGCCCAGATCGATACCCAAGACTATTAGCAGCACATCAACACAGACATCTACAGTTTAATCGGCTATCCCCGGGAACAATTGCAACATATTAGCAATTGAATGCCGGACCAGACCTTTCGGCGCCTGCAGTGGCCGAAACAAAGACAGGTGAACGACCACCCCCCCGATCAAGGAATCGCCCCATTATTGGAGCATATCGAACCCAGTGATTGGGAACAAGTCCAATCACTTGGGACTCAGGGTCAAGGACCGCCCCGAGAGGCGGGAAGCCCCTGGGCCCTATAAAGTGAGGGACCAAGTTCAGATCGCTTTCCCTCTCCCTTCTTCACCTGCTCGCAACCTTCGACAAAGAACCGTAAGTCTGACTCCAGCGATCGCTACCCGATAGAGATTCCTAGCCATCGACCCGTATCAGCCTTTTGAATCCCGCAGGCCAGATCCAATTCGATAAACCATTCGTTTCCCTGACTGGTGGGCCATCTCCTAAAGTTAAGTATTGGCCAGTAGTGGTAGGTTTTGATATAGATAGTAGGATTATTGTGTAAGTATTGATTGCTGTACATAATAAATGACCGTTGATTTCAATCTTACCAAGCGGTGTGCTGGCTTATTAATCATAACTCGAGCTTGAACCACGTGGCGGTATCAGAAAGATACCTGGCGACTCGTGAGCAAAGGTGACATAATCAGAGCTAATAAACTAAAGCTAAAAAGAGCAACACAACAAGATCTGGACAATAAACAGGCTGAGAAGTGGCCAGTAACATTCATGCGATACAAGTGTCAGGCAACGACCATCTTCAATCTACAGCAAGAAAGAATATAATCATCTCCTCTTGAGTACAATAGCACTACCATTACTGAATCCCCCACCATCAACACTCTGGAGGTTACCATTGTCAAGAAACTTAATTATATCAGCCAGATGAATATTGTGGCTACAACAGGTCAAGACTAGTAATTCTATGCTGATTAGCTCTTCTCACTCTCTGTAATAATCCACAGAAAGCAGGGGTTCCGTCACCACACCAGTATTTATTTGCAATAACTTATATACAAGAGAAGCTCCAAACAGTGCTGCTAGCATTCCAGTCAACTTAGGACTCCTCACAAAGCCTACACAGGTGCTTATATGGGCCTCCTCAATGAGCTATCATTGAGGGAGCTCATACTCCAATTGGTCAACAAATAATGCCAATTGGAGGTCATTACACCCCTTCCCCCCAAGGTCCAAGGAATTCCTGCCAGCTGGCATTCCTCTGAGTTTCTTCCTGCTCCTCCTGTCCGGGTCTGTCACCTCTGTGTCGTCCGCTGGGTCGTTCTCAGACGTGGGTGGGGTGTACCTTATAGGTGCCCGTCTTTTCCTTGATGACCTCCTTGGCAGTTGTACTTCCTCCTCCTCGGGGAGAGGTGTCCCGGCGGCCTCGTCGAACGTGTCCATCTCCGACTCTGACGACTGGATGACGGGGTCTGGAGAAATTGCTCGGGGCTGGGGTGTGGGTATCTTTCCCGTCTGAGCTATCCCAGCTTGAGGTGGTCCTGCTTCGACTGTCTCCAGATGTGGTTCCACTGCCCTTATTTGGTCTAGGTGTTTCTTCAGCACCTTACCTCCTATCGAAACTTTATATGATATGGGCCCTGTTTGGGACTCTACAGTGCCTTTGACCCACGTTGGTCCATTCCCATAATTCTTGACCCAAACCGGTCCCCCCACCTGGAAATGTCTCTGGTGCCGAATATCATCATGCCACCTGCGTTGGACCTCCTGTTGTTTCTCCACTTTCCCCGTTAAATTTGGGAAAAGGAGACTCAGCCTCACTCGCAGCCGCCTTCCTATTAAGAGTTCAGCTGGCGGTATGCCCGTTGTGGAATGCGGTGTGGTCCTGTAATCAAACAGCCAGCGGGAGAGCTTTGTGTCCATTGACGCTGCCGGCTGCTTCTTGAGTCCCGCTTTTAGTCTCTGGACCACTCTCTCTGCCAGGCCATTGGACGCTGGATGGTAAGGGGCCGTTTTGATGTGGCGGACTCCGTTTCCCTTTAGGAATTTTCCAAATTCCCCACTTGTGAATGCCGTTCCGTTGTCCGACACCAATACCTCCGGAAGTCCATGCAAACGAGGCCCTGAGCTTTTCAATTGTCGATGCTGTGCTTGCCGCGTTTACCCGGTGGGCGTCCAACCATTTGGAGTGGGCGTCCATTATCACCAAAAACATTGAGCCCATGAAAGGGCCGGCGTGGTCAATATGCAGGCAGGTCCACGGTCTGCCTGACCATTCTCACTGGTGCAATGGCGCAGCTGGTGGCACTCTTTGCCCCTGTTGGCACTCCTGGCACCGACGTACCAAGGCTGCTATGTCTGTGTCCAATCCTGGCCACCAAACGTAGCTTCGAGCTAGCATCTTCATTTTAGACACCCCTGGGTGTCCGTGATGTAACTCGGTTAAGATTGCCCGACGGCTCTGAGCTGGGACTATTACCCGGGCTCCCCATAATAGGATACCGTCTTCTACAGTTATTTGGTCCCTTCTGCTCCAGGAAGGGTGCATCTGGGGCTCCCCTGGTCTCTCCAGTTCCCCTGTTAGCAGTAAATGCTTCAGCTTGGCTAAAACTGGGTCTTTTTGCGTCCACAACCGAATATGTTGTGCGTCCACTGGTAGGGTGTCCAAAAAAGTTAGAGTCATTACTGTCTCCTCTACTTTCGGTATTAGCGGCGGGGTGTCTGGGATGGGAAGTCTGCTCAAAGCATCTGCATTTGCTACTCGCGTTCCCGGTCTGTGCTCCAGAACGTATCTATACGCCGCCAGTAGCAACGCCCAGCGTTCTCAGGCAGGTCAAGAAATTTGTGACTGACTCTCTGTCTTCCCGCTTCGTTGTGTAGAATCTGTACCTATGCAAAATGAGGGGTGGTTTTGGGTCATAGTGCTCTTCCACCAATTTTGTTAATTCTTGGAAAGGTATCGTGTCCGGCGTATCGGGATAAGTTAGACTACACAAAATGGCGAAGGCGGAGGGTCCGCACGTCGACAGCAGTATAACCCGTTTCGTTCCGTCCTCCTCATTGGCTTCAATTCCGTATCTCATTGGCTTGGAAAAAGTAACACGTTCTCTCCACATACTGGGACCAGTCCTCAATAGTCAGGTCGAATGCATCCAACTTCCCAAAAAGAGGCATTTTTGAAAGAGCAAGGCTTACCCTCCGAGTGCGGAAGCTGGTCTCTGCAAGGTTCTTTGTTTACCTCGTCGCCACTGTAATAATCCACAGGAGGCAGGGGTTCCGTCACCACACCAGTATTTATTTGCAATAACTTATATACAAGAGCAGCTCCAAACAGTGCTGCTAGCATTCCAGTCAACTTAAGACTGGTTCACAAAGCCTACACAGGTGCTTATATGGGCCCCCTCAATGAGCTATCATTGAGGGAGCTCATACTCCAATTGGCCGACCAATAATGCCAATTGGAGGTCATTACACTCTCCAAAGCATGTCCGTCATCTATAAAATGCAAATCAGTACTCTTATGACCCTACACATGCCTGGATGAATGCATCTCCAACAACATTCAAGAAGATTGACAGAATCCAGGGCAAAGCAGCCCACTCAGCAACTTATCCACCACCTTAAGCATTAATTTCCTCCAGCAGACTCTACTTGACAACTTACTTTCCTACCTTGGTGTCCTCTGCAAATTTAGCTATTATACATTGAACCCCTTCATCCAAATCATTTTTTTTTTTTTTTTTTTTAATTTTTATTCTCCTTTTTCACATTTTCTCCCACATTTACATCCATCAACAATAAACAATCAGCAAGATATGTCAGTCCCCATAATAACAACGATCCCATCCGCCCACCAACCCCCAAACATCAGCCCGCATGTTTACATAAACAAATGACAAAAAGGAATCAGGGATTACCCATAGTCACCCTTAATCTTACACAGCTCCCATCCCCCCCCCCCCCCCCCCCCCCCCCCACCCCCGCAGGTCTCCAGCTCCTCCCGTCCACTGCCTCTTGTAAAACTCCTCCTCCCAACCTTGGTTCCTTCCCTCCAACTTTCCACCCGGCTAGACCACTCGGACCCTGTTCTGCCAGGCTCCGATGGCCGCAGCCCCTCCCCCACCTCATTCCCGTTCACTGGCCGGCTTAAACCGGCCAGCGTGGAGGCCCCCGCCCGGGTCCCTTTCCCACTTGCCCGGCCCTAGGAAAGCCTAAAGGTCCCCTTTTAGCACACAAACCCCACATATCCACCTACACCCCAAAGAACTCTCATTTCGAGTGGAAGTCCCATCCCTTCCCTTGTCCAAATATATACCACATTGGCTCCTTTAATCTCTACACCCGCGCGCAGTGATACAAAAAAGAAAATACAGTCATGAGGTTACATCGGCACATGGCCATTCCTCAATTTGTCAGTTCTGCCACAGTCCTTCTGCTTTCGCAAACTCCTCTGCTGCTTCCGCCGTTCCAAAATAAAAGTCCCTGAGCTTGTAAGTCACCCTCAGCTTCGCTGGATATACAATGCCGCACCGCACCTTGCTAATGTACAGTGCCCTCTTCACCCGGTTGAAGGCAGCCCGCCTCCTCGCCAGCTCCACCGTAAAGTCCTGGTATACACGTATACCAGCTCCAGCCCACTGCACCACCCGCTTCTGCTTGGCCCAGCTCAGGACCTTCTCCTTCACCCTGTACCTACGGAAGCACAGAGTCACTGCCCTTGGCGGCTCACTCGCCTTTGGTACAGGCCTCCACGACCGATGAGCCCGATCCAGTTCATATCGGGTGGGATCCTCCCCCTCCCCCAATAGTTTTGCCAGCATCGCGGCAAAATACTCAGTCGGCTTCGGTCCTTCAACGCCTTCGGGAAGCCCCACAATCCTCAAATTCTGTCGCCTGGATCTGTTTTCCAGATATTCCATTTTTCCTCGCAGATCCTTGTTAGTATCCATCACCTTCCGCATCTCTTTCCCCATCGAGGCAAGTTGATCACCGTGCTGCAATAACGTCTCCTCCACTTCCTTCAGCGCCTCCCCTTGCTCTCGGCACATCCGCCACTGCGCTCGCCATCTCAGTCCTCACCGGGGAAACCGCCTCCTCCACCAGCACCAGCATCATCTCATTCCTCACCGTCTCCATGCATTTCGCAATCTGCGCCAACTGCTTTTCAAATTCCGCAGCCTTCACCTTAGTTATTTTTTCAGCCGTAAGCAGTGCGGCCTTCCCTGGATCTCCAGCCTCCATTTTTCCTGGTGACCCCGAGGTGACCTTTCCACTCCCCGACGGACCTCCAGCTGTTTTTTTTCCGGCCGTTTTCTTGCTCACCCTCGACATTTTTCTTTGTTCTTTTTTTCCTCCTGTGTCTTCCCTGTGCCTCCTCCGTGCCTTCTCCCTGCTTCTGCCGCCTCCGCGGACCCTGGGACCGGGCTTAAAACCCCGAAAATGCCGTTGCCGAACGGGAGCCCTCCATTGTGCGGCCGCCTCCCGCCCGCCGTCACCGGAAGTCCTCCATCCAAATCATTGATGTAGATTGGAAATAGTTGAGGCCCCAGCACTGATCCCTGCGGCACTGCACAAGTTACAGCTTGCCAACTGAAAAAAAGACCCATTTACCCATACTCTCCGCTTCATCTATCTACTAAATCTTTGCTTGACGCTTTCCCAGTAGGGTATGTTAATTCCACAACACAAGAACTGTTACCAATATAAACCTAACAATGCCCACGAGAAAGAAAAAATACAATGTACCCTATGAGCACAGATAATAGATACTATTATATTAATATGAAAACTATATACAGTTCATAACATAGAAATAATCTATATAATAAATGCAATTGTAATTTTGAAATTTAGTTGTCCTTTGGTCTTCCCAGACATTTTAACATTAATATTAGTCAGACATTTTAACTATAATATTAGTCACAATTAAGACCAAGACATAAGGAGAATGTGTTAATTGGGGTTTTAAAATTAGCCAGAATGATGTTCATGGTCTTTTATACTCAATCTGGAGATCTTCAGAACAAGTCGAATAATAAAATACTGCTTTCTAATGCATGGAGTTACAAGGGCAGCATATGACACCCAAAATAACAGTCTCATCATAGACCACTGGGGAGCCACATTCTGGCTGATCAGCAACAACCCTGACCCATCTCACATCTTATCTGGTGATGATATTCAGTGGGTTCACAAACCTCAAGGACGGCTTTTCATTTTAAACACAAGGGCTTTAAACGTCTGGCATGGTAACTTTTTTTTATTCATACAATTCTTGAACTGAATATTCATCTTTGATTCAATTATTTCAATGTCAAATCGTTTTTACAGTTATCAACACCAAGAAAGCTAAATGAACTGATTAAAATAAAAGCTCTCATTTTGGAAAGAAAACTCTCATTTTGACCGATGTCACCTTATATGTGGAATGTTTCTGCAGGTGTAGATGAATGTCATTAGATAATGGAAAATATGCAAATGTACCACAATCTCAGTTTTGATATGTACAATCAAATAATTCCATTACTGAACAGTAATGACTTAAGCAGCTTATAATTACTAAAACAAACTGGGCTAATAATACTTTACTGTTCACAGTGAGATAAATGAGCTCTTCTATACTGTTATCACAAATGCAGTTTAAATAGCATGCCGTGCTCACGCATGGAATAAGAAAGTGAGTTGAAAGCGAGCCTCCATTATAATCTTTATTGTATTGATGGTGACAAATGATAGACCGTTAGAATGAGCATTTAATGTTTTTGTACCTATAAAGGAAAAAATTGAATATTAATGCGGTCAATCATAATGTCATTTGTGAAACATTATATACTCCCTTCTCATTCTGCATGTTTTCAGGAGAAGGGGGGGCTATCATTTTTTTGTGCATCAATAGTTTAATTCAGATTTTGCACAAGTTATCAATCAGTGTCACAGTTGCGGCTGATCCCAACTTCTTATTTGATTACAATATTATTATGCTGTCTCTGTTTTAAAGGAAAGGAAATTTCCAGTGAGGCAAGACAGATTAGAAGGTAGCCAGAAATCCTTTCATTTTTAAAAAATGTTGCAACTCTGCCCCTTGTTTCCCTGACTATAGATCCAATAATAATAACACAGCAAGAAAATATTATCTAAAAATTACTTTCAATGCTAACAGTGAAAACTATCGAATAAAAGTTCTCACCACCAAATAAAATATATCAGGTAGAAAATTAGTACAATTTTATAATATAACCACATTTGGACAAGGGCTAGACACTTCTATATTCAACCAATGATGTTATTCACTTTTCATGAATTTGGCACACTCAGTTTCTAGGAAAATGTTCTCATGCCGAACGACTCCTATAGGCTTATCTGCAATACTAGATTTCATATGACATGCTGTAAGGATAAGGTTCTTCAGGCAACACAAGAATAGGTTGCAACCCAGAAATGTCGAGCGTTGTTCTTTATATACAAAAAATATATTTCCTAACACATTATACTTTTGCCCGATATGGTAAAATGCTCTTCCAAGTCACAACTGAAAAGAAATTATTCTCCAAAATACGCTGCAGCTTTAAAAAGAGCTGTAGGCTTTTTAAGTGCTTCACTAATAACCTTATACATTAATCAAATTAACTTACTTATGGTGGATAGGTTCTTCTTTTGGGCAGAGCAAACTATCACACATGGTAAAATGCGTGGAAACACAAAGCCAAAATCACTGTACTCATGTTAGCTCTTTAGTGAACTTTAAATATCAGCATGTCCCAGTTACTGACCTGGTAATGTCAGGAAACCTGATTGGAAAATACAGCACTTGGCACTTGGGCCTAATGTGTTTCTCAAGTTCTTTGGGTCGATGATCAGGAATTAGCTTCATGAAAGTGCCAATGGACATGAGGAATGATTCCATATTAAATGCCGAATTAAACACGACCACATCAGCTACCAAGCTGAAAATAGAGGAATTAGGCTGTTAAAAAAACACATTTTAAATCTTGCTCTTGTGACTGGACTTCTGGCCCAATTTTTACCAGAAAATGTTATCTTGAGACACAGATCAAACCTTCATTGTTGATTGTTAATATACAAGTCATTCATGTTTACATACCCTTGTGTTTTCCACAAAAGGATATAAAGCTTTTAGCCCCTAAACTATACATGACACTACTCCGAAAACATCAGCATTTCCCAGATGCTTTGGTCACACTGACTGTTGTAAGCAAACCTGTGGTTTGGAGGCATTTTCAATACACTTTAACTGTGATCAGATGGACATGAACTAGAACAAGGAGTTCTCCTTGCAGTTCACTTGTGCCATTTTACCCAGATCAGGATTGTGACTGGAGAGTATGTGTACAGGGAAAGCAATCTTACAGTCTACCGACATACAGACATCTTGATCCACAGATCCAATTCCTCAAATTACTTATATCCCTCATTCATCTTATACCTGAATAAAATGCCAGGCACCATCTTTATCAGCTGTTGCGTGCTGATTAAAGTTACTGCTTACCAACACTTTGATGTAGAAGTTCAGAAAACAACTAAAATGATTCCATTTGTCCGGTATTTACAATTATTTTTAATTTTACCATACTTCATTCTTGGACCTCTGAGTTGGTGACCTCGCCCTGCCAAAATATGCCCAGAATACATCTGAGGCAATGAAAGTGGAAAATGTTCAACCTCTTCTGCTGCTTCACATATGTTGTTCAGGCCGCACCACTGTAGTGGAGTATTCTGGAGATGCATGCAGGCTTGCTGGACTTGATGTTTGGTATTCTCAGTCAAGTTGTTATTGTTCCACACTCTTAGTCAGATTGAACATAATTGCTGCAGTTATTCCGACGTACGTGATGATTTCAGCATGAAGTGACAAATTGCCAGTGATTGTGTAGCCTAGATGAGAAGCCATCAACAACTTCCAGCGTCACATCATCTCTGCTGATAGATGATGGTACGGCACCATCCTAGACCTTCCTGATGCCAATGGTCAAACCAAACACTTTCCAGTGTGAGAGTCTATTAATCTGCGGCTGTTGGTGTTCCTCGGTGTGGAATGTTTGTGCGGTATTAGCCTAACTGTTAAGGATTTGGTGCATCTTTGTCTTGGATTTCAGGCGGGCAAGGCTAAAGAGCGTTCTTTCAGTTCTGGTGAGTAAATATACATCCTCTGAAGGCATATGACGGCAGCTAAGCGAAGAATATATCAAAAGAGTGCTGATGCGAGAAGACAATCCTGTCTTCACAAATGACGACACAAATAAGCTACCAGAAATGTTGGGGAACGCAGGGTTCAGCAAGAGGTAGGAACTGAAGGAGATAAATATTAGAGAAATGATGTTGGGGGAATTGATGGGATTGAAGGCTGATAAATCTCAGGGCCTGATCATCTATATCCATTATCAAAGATTTTATATCAGGGCACTAAGAAAACAGTGGCAGGATTGGTCAGAGTCAGCATGGAGTTATGAAGGGGAAATCATGCTTGCAAATCTCCTGGAATTCTTCGAGAATGTAACTAGTAGAGTTGATGAGGGTAAGCCAGTGGATGTGGTTTATTTGGACCTTCAGAAGACTTTTGACAAAGTCCCGCATAAGAGACTAGCGTGTAAAATAAAAGCACATGGGATTAGGGGTAGTGTATTGGGATGGATAGAAAACTGCCTGGCAGACAGGACACAAAGAGTAGGAATTAGGAAGTAGGAGAAGGGTAGGAATTTTTCAAGTTGGCAGGCAGTGACTAGTGGGGTATCGCAGGGATTGGTGCTAAGACCCAAGCTATTCACAATATCTATTAATGATTTAGATGAGGGAACAAAATGTCGTATCTCCTAATTTGCAGATGACACCAAGTTAGATGGGAGGGTGAGCTGTGAGGAAGATCAGAGATCCTTTAGTGTGATTTGGACAAGTTGAGTGAGTGGGAAAATGAATGGCAGATGCAGAATAATTTGGATAAATGTGAGGTTATCCACTTTGTTAGCAAAAACGAGAAAGCAGATTATTATCTAAATGGACATAAATTAAAAGAGGAGAACATGTAACGAGACATGGGTGTCCACGTACACCAGTCACTTAAGGTACGCATGCAGGTACAGCAGGCGGTAAAGAAGGCAAATGGTATGTTGGCCTTAATTGCGAGAGGAGGACAGGAGCAGGGATGTCTTGCTGCAATTATGCAGGGCCTTGGTGAGGCCAGGCCTGGAATAGTGTGCGCAGTTTTCATCTCCTTATCTGAGGACAGATATTCTTGCGCGAGAGGGAGTGCAGCGAAGGTTTACCAGGCTGATTCATAGAATCATAGAATTTACAGTGCAGAAGTAGGCCATTCGGCCCATCGAGTCTGCACCAGCCCTTGGATAGAGCACCTGAGACTTAAACACTTGGCTCCTTATTTTGCATTGCTGTGATCCAACAGTGTATGCTGAAAATGAGAAGTGAACTAGCACACAAAAGCAGAAAGCATGCTAACCTTCTTCACCCACACACGAGAAACATCACATTAACTTGTCAGCCACACACTATTAGAAGGACAAAGTCACTGACTCATGAAGACATAGAATCCCTACAGTGCAGACGGTTGCCATTTGGCCCACCAAGTCTACACCGACCCTCCAAATGAGCACTCTACCTAGGTCCACTCCTCCGACCATCCCGCCCTATCCTCATAACCCCACAACCTAACCTGCATATGCCAATTCTATCAACATACACTGCCCGCTAAGTCAACGATGTCGGTGTTGACTTGGTTACATTCATTTAGTGTACAGTTGTCAGACAAACACCCTCTGTGTGGTGAATTGGGCACTGGGCTATGTCCTCCTGGTTGTTGATACCTCTGCTACAAGAACATGTGCAAGCAAGATATGAAGATGGCACACACTGACTCTGGCAGCTGGGAAACAGTTGTTGACGGTCATGACCTCTGGCGTTTGACTGCTTAAAAGTATATTGGAAGACACAAGCAGAAACAGAAAAGCTCAGTTGGCCAAGATGAGGGTCCAGACAAAACAGAGGCTAGCGAACGTGTACATAGAACATACAGTGCAGAAGGAGGACATTCGACCCTTCTCAGCTTACTGTCTTCCTCTCCCGCAAATACAGGAGAGACTGGCAGGAGAGACTGTCATGGGGTTCCTAAGCCACTAGAATCATAGAATCATAGAAGTTTACAGCATGGAAACAGGCCCTTCGGCCCAACCAGTCCATGCCGCCCAGTTTTTACCATTAAGCTAGTCCCAGTTGCCCGCACTTGGCCCATAACCCTCTATACCCATCTTACCCATGTAACCATCTAAATGCTTTTTGAAAGACACAATTGTACCCGCCTCTACTACTACCTCTGGCAGCCCATTCCAGACACTCACTACCCTCTGAGTGAAGAAATTGCCCCTCTGGGCCCTTCTGAATCTCTCCCCTCTCACCTTAAACCTATGCCCTCTAGTTTTAGACTCCCCTACCTTTGGGAAAAGATGTTGACTATCTACCTTATCTATGCCCCTCATTATTTTATAGACCTCTATAAGATCACCCCTAAGCCTCCTACGCTCCAGGGAAAAAAGTCCCAGTCTATCCAGCCTCTCCTTATAACTCAAACCATCAAGTCCCGGCAACATCCTAGTAAATCTTTTCTGCACTCTTTCTAGTTTAATAATATCCTTTCTATAATAGGGTGACCAGAACTGCACACAGTATTCCAAGTGTGGCCGTACCAATGTCTTGTACAACTTCAACAAGACGTCCCAACTCCTATATTCAATGTTCTGACCAATGAAACCAAGCATGCCGAATGCCTTCTTCACCACCCTGTCCACCTGCGACTCCACCTTCAAGGAGCTATGAACCTGTACTCCTAGATCTCTTTGTTCTATAACTCTCGCCAACGCCATACCATTAACTGAGTAGGTCCTGGCCTGATTCGATCTGCCAAAATGCATCACCTCACATTTATCTAAATTAAACTCCATCTGCCATTCGTCGGCCCACTGGCCTAATTGATCAAGATCCCGTTGCAATCCTAGATAACCTTCTTCACTATCCACTGTGCCACCAATCTTGGTGTCATCTGCAAACTTACTAACCATGCCTCCTAAATTCTCATCCAAATCATTAATATAAATCACAAATAACAGTGGACCCAGCACCGATCCCTGAGGCACACCACTGGTCACAGGCCTCCAGTTTGAAAAACAACCCTCTACAACCACCCTCTGCCTTCTGTCGTCCAGCCAATTTTGAATCCAATTGGCAACCTCACCCTGGATCCCGTGAGCTTTAACCTTCTGCAACAACCTACCATGCGGTACCTTGTCAAAGGCTTTGCTAAAGTCCATGTAGACAACGTCTACTGCACTGCCCTCATCTACCTTCTTGGTCACTCCCTCAAAAAACTCAATCAAATTTGTGAGACATGATTTTCCACGCACAAAGCCATGCTGACTGCCCCGAATCAGTCCTTGCCTCTCTAAATGCTTGTAGATCCTGTCTCTCAGAATACCTTCTAGCAACTTACCTACTACAGACGTTAGGCTCACCGGTCTGTAGTTCCTAGGCTTTTCCCTGCTGCCCTTCTTAAACAAGGGCAATAAGAGATGCTTAATACAGAGATGACCACCATTGTTACATTGGTTTTCCAGATAACTAAGGGATAAAAGAACTAAATGCAACTAAATTTTGGACTTCTTGCCAAGTAAATCATTAAGCATTAATATAAATTTTAACCAACAAAAATAGTACTGTTTTGCAACAATTAATTTTGATGACATCTTGAGAGGAACTGTCTGGAAGGAGTAGAGTTGAATTAACATTGGTAGTAAAATGCAGCTGAAATTACTTCAGCTTCAACACTGCATAGAAGACTCATGTCAAAATCACATGTAGAGTCAGGAAACAAATAGCAGAGTAGACAGCAGGCTGATTACAAAATAGACAAGTCAGGAAGGAGTCAAACGTAGTTACGCAAACTGACAGTGGGGAAACGGTATTCCTCAAGAATCAGTGCCGGGAGGCGGGGGGGGGGGGGGGGGGGGGGGGGTTGTAGGTATGTTAAGGTGAGCGGGAAGATGGAGAGGATGCCGGTGGTATTAGTTATTAGTGAATATCTATGCACCAAACTGGGACGATGCGGAGTTTATGAGGTGGGTGTTAGGCAAGATTCCGGACCTGGACTCGCATAGGTTGATCATGAGGGGAGGACTTTCATACGGTCATTGATCCGAGGTTGGATCGGTCGAGTTCAAGGACAGGGAGGGTGCCGGCCATGCGAAGGAACTAAATGGGTTTATGGAGCAGATGGGAGGGGTAGACCACTGAAGATTTGGACGGCCAAGAGAGGAGGAGTTTTCTTTTTCCTCCCATGTTCACAAAGTGTACTCCCGGATTGATTTTTTCATTTTGAACAGGGCTTTGCTGGCGGGGGTGGTAGATGCCGAGTATTCGGCGATTGTTGTGTCGGACCATGCTCCACACTGGATGGATTTACGGGTGAGCAAGGAGGGGGGGGGGGGGGGGGGGGGGGGCAGCGCCAGCATTGGAGATTGGATGTAGGACTGTTAGCCGATGTGGAACTGTGCGGGAGGGTGAAGGATGCCATCCAGAATTATTTGGAGATAAATGACATGGGGGAGGTTTCGGCAGCAACGGTGTGGGAGGCGCTGAACGCAGTAGTTAGGGGGGAGCTGATTTCGATACGGGCCCATAGGAATAAGGTGAAGCAGGCGGAGATGGACAGGCTGGTTAGGGAGATACTCCAGGTGGACAGAAGGTACTCTGAATAATAATAATAATAATCGCTTATTGTCACAAGTAGGCTTCAATGAAGTTACTGTGAAAAGCCCCTAGTCGCCACATTCCGGCTCCTGTTCGGGGAGGCTGGAATGGGAATTGAACCCGCGTTGCTGGTCTTCTTCTGCATTACAAGCCAGCTGTCTTAGCCCACTTTGCTAAACCAGTCCCTAAGGGCGGGAGACGGGGAAGCCCCGGAGGCAGGGACGTTGAAGGAGCGGGAGAAGCTGCAGGTGGAGTTTGGTTTGATATCTACAGGGAAGATGGTGGGGCAGTTAAGGAAGGCGAGAGGGGCGATATACGAGTATGGCGAGAAGGCCAGAAGGATGCTAGCAGACCTGCTCAGGAAAAGGGAGGCGGCCAGGGAGACAGGAAGAATGAAGGACAGAGGGGGGAACACGGTCTTGGACCCAGGTGAGAAGACCAGTAGGATGCGAGCATTCCAGCTCGGGAAAAGGGAGGCGGCCAGGGAGATAGGAAGAGTGAAGGACAGAGGGGCGAACACGGTCTTGGATCCAGCGGGGGTGAACGGGGTGTTCAAGGAATTTATAGTCGGTTGAATGAGTCGGAGCCCCCAGCTGGGGTGGAGGGGATGAGGTAGTTTTTGGAGGGGTTGGAGTTTCCGAAGTTGGAGGAAGGGTTGGTGGAGGGGTTGGGAGCCCCGATCAGGATTGTAGAAGTAGTAGAGGGATTGGAGACCATGCAGTCAGGCAAGGCCCAGGGACCGGATGGCTACCCAGTACAATTTTACAAGACGTTTTCTGGGTTGCTGGGCCCGCTGCTGGTGAGGGCATTTAATGAGGCAAGCGAGCGGGGTGTTCTTCCCCCGACAATGTCACAGGCCTCAATCTCGTTGATCCTGAAGCGGGAGAAGGACCCAGAACAATGCGGGTCATACAGACCAGTCTCCCTGTAGACGACAAATTGCTGGCCTAAATTCAGGTCTCGAGGATAGAGGACTGTGTTCCAGGGGTGATAGGGGAAGACCAGACGGGGTTTGTCAAAGGCAGGCAGTTAACGGCCAACGTTAGAATGCTCTTGAATGTAATCATGATGCCCTCTGAGGGGAGGAAGGGAGAGGTAGTGGTCGCTATAGACGCGGAGAAGATCTTTGGCCGGGTGAAGTGGAATTATCTGTGAGAGATCCAGGGACAATTTGGGTTTGGGCAGGGCTTTGGTGACTGGGTTCAGTTGCTGTACCAGACACCGGTTGCGAGTGTGCAGATGAACCGGGTGAGCTCGGACTACTTTAGACTGCACCGTGAGACAAGGCAGGGTGCCCCCTTTCCCCACTGTTGTTTGCCTTGGCCATAGAGCCAATACAAAGGACTGGAAGGGGCTAGTCGGGGGGGGCAGGAACTATTACTGGGCGACAAATATAACCATGATCAGGAAGTGGGTAGTGGAGGAGGGGTCAGTGTGGGAGCGGGTAGGGCACATGTTTGGTGGCATTGGTAACGGCTCCTCTGCCGTTCTCACTGGCCCAGTACTCCACAGGCCCTGTGGTAGTGGCGGCTCTGAGAGTTTGGGTGCAGTGGCGATGGCATATGGGAGTGGAGGGAGCGTCGGTGTGGGCTCCAATTTGTGGTAATCACCGGTTTGTCCAAAGGAGGTTGGATGGGGGGTTTCAGAGATGGCAGAGAGTGGGGATTGAGAGGCTGGGGGATCTGTTTATTGAATGGCGCTTTCCCTATTTGGAGGATCTGGAAGAGGAGTTTGAATTGCCGGGAGGGAATGGATTTTGTTAGTTGCAGGTGAGGGATTTTGGGCGAAGACAGGTTTCGACCTTTCTGTTTCTACCGCCACAGGACAAGGTAGTCTCTAGAACGGGAGTGGGGGAGGGGAAGGTATCAGAAAACTATAAAGAACTTATGGAGTGGGAGGAAACCCAGAATGAAATGAAAATGAAAATCGCTTGTCACGAGTAGGCTTCAATGAAGTTACTGTGAAAAGCCCCTAGTCGCCACATTCCGGCGCCGGTTCGGGGAGGCTGCTACGGGAATTGAACCGTGCTGCTGGCCTGCCTTGGTCTGCTTTAAAAGCCAGCGATTTAGCCTAGTGAGCTAAACCAGCCCCTGAGATAAAGCGTAAATGGGAAGATGAGTTGGGAAAGGAGTTAGAAGCGAGTATGTGGGAGAATGCTCTGAGCAGTCAACACGTCCTCATCATGTGCCAGGCTCAGCCTGATACAATTCAAGCTGGTTCACCGGTGTAGCCACGTAAAATGGCTGCTTCCCGATTAAATTGGCCAATATACAAAATTAGCACACTCAGCACGGACCGACAGGTTAGGGCAGTCCTGCACAAGAACAGGGCAGCATTTGCAACCCACAAACACGACTGTGGACGGATGACCGGTTCCGTACAGATAACCGGACCGGACCCAAGACCCCAGAAACAGTACGGATTTCCCCTAGAAGCAGAGGGAGAAATCCTAAAGGTCATAGAAAGCTTATTAGAGCAGGACGTCCTAAGATCGGTAGCCTCAACTAATAATGCCCCGATTTGGCCAGTAAGGAAACCCGACGGATCATGGCGTTTGACCATTGATTATCGGGAACTCAATAAAGTCACCCCCGCAGCAGCCCCCACCGTTGCAACAAGTCCCGAGACCATGCTCAAACAGGGACTCCATGCCCGATATTTCACGGTTTTGGACGTCAGTAATGGGTTCTGGTCCATTCCATTGGCAAAGGCGTGCCAGTAGAAATTTGCCTTCACCTTCAGAGCGCAGCAGTACACGTGGACATGCCTGCCACAAGGCTTCCACAACTCCCCCTCCATTTTCCACCGACAGCTGGCACATAGACTAGCAACATTTTCTTGCCCCGAATGTCTGGTACAGTATGTAGACGACCTACTACTGCAGACAGACACAAAGGAAGAGCACATTGAGCTTCTGTCCGAACTCCTGGAATTACTACACTCCATTGGCTGTAAAGTCAACCCCAAAAAGGCCCAAATATTGGAAGAAAAGGTGATATATTTGGGTACTATCATCACACACGGCAAACGCGAGATCGAGCACAAAAGAATTGACTCGATCCTAAATTGCCCCTTCCCCAACACGTTTCAGCCCTCCGGTCGTTTTTAGGACTGGTTGGCTACTGCCGAAACCACATTGACGGTTTCGCCAGCATGGCAGCGCCCCTCTCAGACCTCCTAAAGAAAGGAGCCCCCTGGGAATGGCTTCCGCAGCATACGGAGGCTGTGGAATCATTAAAACAGGCGCTCATAGCTGCCCCCGCACTACAAGTTCCCGACCCGCTTTCCCCTTACGCCATAGAGGTAGCGACCACAGACCGCACCCTTTCAGCCGTGCTCCTGCAGAACGGCACGACCAGCTAAGACCCGTAGCTTATGCCTCCCGAATTTTAGATGCTGTGGAGCAGGGATTTTCAGCCTGTGAGAGGCACCTGTTCGCGGTTTTCTGGGCAGTCCAGTATTTTTCCCACCTTACCGGACTGAACCCCATCACCATATTGACCGAACACACCCCCACCCAACTTTTACTAGACGGACGAGTTAAAGACGGTACCGTCAGCCAAATCCGCGCTGCTAGGTGGACCCTTCTCTTACAAGGACGGGACATCACAGTAAAACGGACAAAGACTCACACATACTTAGCGGACAATCTACAGTACCCCGGAACCCCCCATGAGTGTGAAATCATCTCGCCCCACCATAATACAGGCCCCTTTATAGCTAAAACACCCCCCAGAAAACTAGCCACTCCATCTCAGAACCCCCCTCACCCGGACACGTGTGAACCCATCAGGATCTATGTGGATGGATCTTCCACGATCCTGGATGGGCAACGCATAACAGGTTGTGGGATTTATGTGGAGGACGCGCCCTCGAGGAAATCGCATTAAAATTACCTGGACACTTAGGCGCGCAGGCAGCAGAGCTTGCGGCCATCGCTTACATTGTAGAGCACCCAGATTCCTTCCCCAGCCCAGCAGACATATATTCGGACAGTCTATATGTCTGCAACAGCCTCACTGAATTTCTGCCCCTCTGGAAAACAAGAGGATTTGTTTCCGCGGATGGGAAACCCCTCCCCTCAGCCATATTCTGGAAAAAGCCAAGAACAGGACTTTTGCCATTATAAAAGTCCGCAGCCACCATCGTTCCTCCCCCCCATGAAATGTAAAAGCCGACGCACTGGCTAAGGCAGGATCCAGGCATGGGTACTTTTGGAAGCCCCCCGAGAGCGCACCAGTGAGTGCGCCAGTGAGTGCAGTTCAGGTCGCGCAGACTAGGATCGAAGATCTAGTAGAGGCCCAGAAGCAGGATAGTGCTCTCACTGAAATCGTGAAAGGGAAGTTTCCAGCCTCATACGAAAGGTACAGAAATACTATAACCACACATGACGGTGCGGTGCTAAAGGACACCCTTTATGTAGTTCCTGAGCAGGATAGGAATCAAATGATCTGTTTATTCCATGATGGTCATGGACACCAGGGAATCGAACCCACCGCAGCCCACCTCAAACAGCTTTGTTGGTGGCCTAATCTTAAAGAGGATGTATCCCATTACATCGAGAATTGCCTCATCTGCGCTCAGAACAACCCAGATAGATATGCCAAAAAGGCACATCTCAGCCACACCCGACCCGTTAACGGCCCCTGGACTAACCTCCAGATCGATTTTATAGGTCCATTGCCCCCTTGCAGGAATGGCTATAAATATGTTCTGGTGGTCATTGACACTTTTACAAAGTGGGTGGAAGCATTTCCAGCCTGGCACCAACACCGCGAAAACCACAGCCAAGATCCTAACCCACCACATCTTTACAAGATGGGGACTCCCCCGCAGTATTGAGTCGGACCAAGGTTCTCACTTTACGGGACGGGTCATGCAGAACGTCCTCACGATATTTGGCATAACCCAAAAATTTCACATTGCGTACCACCCTCAGTCGAGTGGTATAGTGGAGTGCATGAATCGGACCCTAAAAACCACCCTTAGAAAAATGGTCCAGCAAAACAAACACCACTTGGAATTCGGTCCTCCCCTTTGCGCTGATGTTTTTGCGTAACACTGTTTCCACCTCCACAGGTTTCACCCCACACACCCTCATGACCGGACGCCCCATGAAAGGGACAGAGTACTTGTTGGGTTTAGACCTGACTAGCCCTGAAGTTACGGCCCTCACCCATGAGAAAGCCGTTGACCAATTACTTACAAATGTAAAAACGGCTCAGTTAGCAGCCGCTGTTAAACTGGGCACTGAAAGAAAACAGAGCAAGGCCTGTTTTGCTAAGGAAGTGCAAGCGACTGAGTATAATATAGGACAACAAGTGATGTTGTCCGTGTATAACCCCAGCACATTTCTGTTTCCGAAATACTCGGGTCCGTACTCCATTACGGATAAAATAAGCCCGTCGGTATATAAAATTAAATACCAAAATGGTAAGACTGCATGGTTTCACATAAACCAGCTAAAGGTTTATGGAGCACAGTCAAACCACTCCCACCACGTCATGCTTGACGCAGCAGACTAAAACCCGCCCACAGCCAACGTAACCACACCCACCCCTTCCACGTCCAACCCAGACACGGACGCGCCCCCGACTCCACCCACTAACTTTACGCTCCGCCCCGGAACGCCCACAGACTGCAGCAGCACAGACAGCGACTGTGACTCTGACGACAGCCACAGCACACCTCCCTACTATCCTGGTCCCACACCCAGCAACTCCTACTTCGACTCCAGTGACCCCTTCCTCATCACCTACTTAAATAAACCACACCACCGACCACCGAACCACATGGACGACCCCGACTTTGTCCCCACCCAACTCGACCCTATTCATTGGCACCGCGACAACTCCTGCAGACTCGTCCGCAAAGACGAGGACGACCCCAACTCACACCACGCAGCCCTTTCCGCCCTAATTCACTCCAGAGTATGGCACCCGGGAGAAGGTGACGACCTCGGGTCTGACTCCCAAGCCGCCAACCCCTTTGCGACCCTGTTCGCAACAGAGAACTGAGGTGTCCACATGATGATTTAGAGGGGACACTTGGTGAAAAGTGTTGCCCTTCCTGATGGAACCTGCAGAATGTTTTCCGTTGTTTGTATGTTTGTTTAATGTTGTTCGTCCAAAAGGAGAACGTTCTCACTGCCACACACCCATTCACCTGAACTTTTAAACTTTTCCCACTGACACCCACCTCGGCCACACGCCCATTCGGCCGATAGCTCTGAGGACTTGCCTCAGACACCCACCACCGCCACACGCCCATTCGGCTGATACCTCTGAGGACTTGCCTCAGACACCCAATCGTAACTGCTCTTCTGATTTGACGGAAGAGTCAGAACAGCAACCCCACCACGATGACTACATTTCTGTCCGTTCTTGTCGGTTGCTCAGGCAGTGGAGAAACGGCGTGAGACCCGCCCTGCCTGGGGACCCCCCCGTTGGTCAAAAACGCTCGGGTAGGGGACATACGGTATTGGTAGCCGTCCTACCCGGGGACTCCATCCAAATCTTACCCGTCGCGGCCCATACCCACTTCATTCGACCGTTTCCTTTCAAAACAGTTTTATTTATTTAGGCGACCCTTGGGTTGCTGCCTCATGCTATTTACATCCAGGAACATTTGGATGATAAACTTAGCACTGGTCCACCATTGGGAAGTGTGCCGTGTCCTAACATTTGTTTTGAAAAAAAAAATGGGGGAGCAGTCACATACTGTGACCAATTATAAGGGTTTAATTGGCCCCAAGAAGGACAGACACACTAACACACCGGATATTAAACCAAGGTAGTTACAGGTACTATGCTTGTCTTACAGAACTCCAGAAGCTCCAAGACCGGAGAAAACCAGCGAACACAGAAAAAGAAAAGAAAGAGGACAACAATGAGGACTTCGGTCATCGTGCATTGGACTTTTGGTTGCGCGGGAACGCGGACCCCATTACTCCAAACCCCCCTGCAGGAAATGTTTCACTGCCCCGCAGTACCGAGGGCCCAGTCACCAGCCACGCTGCATTATCCTGGTGTGCCAAGTTCATAACTTGGTACTCCTTATCGTACGTCATTGAGGCACTGTTAGCATTGGCCATACTCTGCTGTGCAGTACAGACCATGCGCCTCCACAAATGGAAAAGGAGAGCGTACCGCGCTCGAACCCCGGTATATCGAATCCGATCCCTAATATTCGGCTATGACCAGACCCCAGACCCCCGCGACCTATAAAGAATAAAGAGTATTCACTTGCGTTATTACTGTAAATAAAGAAATGTACAAACAGTTTGCAAATAAAAAAATGTATGATCCTGAGCTTGACTGCCAAGCCAGGAAAGAGTATATTAAAAGTTGTGATTGTTGTTGTATGTTTAGGAAGATAGGATAATGCAATGTTTAGTGAGTATAGAGTATTGAGGTGAAATTAGAGGTTCCCGGTTTTATTTTTTTGATACATGCCCCTGCCTGACATAGCGCCCTCAAGAATTGTTTAGGTAAATTTTTGTGCATAGCTAGGGTCAGAGTAGTGGCCATGTAGGAGTTCCCCCCCCCCCCCCGGGTCAGGGAACGAAGAGGACAAAATTTATGTGATCCTTCACGCTTCGCGTTAGGATCACAAGGCGGGAATGTAGCCACGTAAAATGGCTGCTTCCCGATTAAATTGGCCAAAACCCGATTTAAAATGGCTAACCGGAAAGGCTGCTGGGAAAAGCAGGTAACAAGACAGAAATGGACAGCTGCAGACAGAATAGCATATTCGGCTCTGGGGAAGTTGGCCTAGATCGATTCTCAGGGCTATTAACAGCCCATCCACCCAGACATCTGTAGTGTAATCAGCTATCCCCGGGAACAATTGCAACATATTAGCAATTGAATACCGGGCCAGACCTGTCGGCGCCTGCAGTGGCCGAAACAAAGGCAGGTGAACGACCACCCCCCAATCGGGGAATCGCTTCACAATTGGACGTATCGACCCCAGTGATTGGGAACAGGTCCAATCACTTGGGACTCAGGGTCAAGGGCCGCCCCAGGAGGCGGGAAGCCCCTGGGCCCTATAAAGTGAGGGGCCAAGTTCAGATCTCTCCCTTCTTCGCCTGCTCGAGACCTTCGCAAGAACTGCAACCGGCAACTGTAAGTTTGAGTCCAGCGATCGCTATCTGATAAAGACTCCTAGCCATCGACCTGTAGCAGCCTTTTTGAATCCCGCGGGCCAGATCCGATTGGATAAGCCATTTGTTTCCCTGACCTGGTGGGCTCTTCCTAAAGTTAAGTATTGGCCAGTAGTGATAGGTTTATTATATAGATAGTGGGATTATTGTATAAACATTACTTGTTGTATATAATAAATGGCCGTTGATTTCAATCTTACTAAGCGGTGTGCTGACTTATTAATCATAACTTGAACTTGAACCACGTGGCGATATCAGAAAGATACCTGGCGACTCGTGAGCAAAGGTGACGTAATCAGAGCTAATAAACTAAGGCTAAAAAGAGCAACACCGGGCACACATGACGGATGAGCAGGTTTTTTGGGGTGGAGGACAGGTATGTTTTGGGTATGTCCGAAGCTTAGGGGATTCTGGCAGGGGTTTGCCCCTTAGTGTCCAAAAGGTTAAATGGGGTTACTGAGTTATGGGGTTAGGATGGGGCGTGTGTCTAGATCAGGTGCTCTTTCAGATGGCCGGTGCAGACTCGATGGGTCGAATGGCCTCCTTCTGCACTGTGGGGTTTCTTGATTCTATGAGTTGAAGTATAATTTCAAAATTTGCAGACAGCACTAAATTAGGGTATGCTGGTAATATCAAGTACAACGGCGACAAAATATAGGAAAACATTAAAAAAACTTGGAGAACAGGTGCATTTGACAAATGAACTTCAATGTAGATATGTGTGAGATGGTACATTTTGGTAGGAATACACTGTGGGAAGTGGCTAAATGGCCACAATCAGAGTTGACTTGCCAGCCAGTCAGCACCTCATCTCCAGTGGTATAAATTGTTGTGATCGTTTGAAATTTGGCATTCTTCAATTTGTCCTGCTGAATACAGGATGAACAGCTTCGACAACATTTCCCTCTTTTCAGCCATATGTAAGCTTCTTTACTTAGTGAGTAGCTTAAGAATGCATAATTCACTATTAAATAGGTGCAGCTGAGGCGACCATCATAGATGCATTTTTGGGGAAGCAGGCTGAAGGCATGAGAGAGAAAGGAAAAGGATATGTTGGTGGGGTTAGAAGGAGGAGACTCATGTGGAACATGATGTTACCGTGCTCTAGATGCTACATAAAACTCCACCGAAATATTAATTCACCTCTCCAAAACTGGACTCAGAAACCTCCCCCATGCAAACCAGAGTTAATTGGGGCTGGTTCAGCACACTGGGCTAAATAGCTGGCTTTGAAAGCAAACCAAGGCAGGCCAGCAGCACGGTTCAATTCCCGTATCAGCCTCCCCGAACAAGCGCCGGAATGTGGCGACTAGGTGCTTTTCACAGTAACTTCATTGAAGCCTACTTGTGACAATAAGCGATTTTCATTTCATTTTTCATTTCATTTTTCAGTTAATTGATGAGACTTTCCTCGGAGTTGCTGAGACATCAAACCAAGAAGATCCTTGGTTAAATCACTGATCTGCACTGACTTAACTTGGGGTTTTTGAAAGTGTGGGTCGCAGACAGGTGTCAGGAGGGTCACAGAGCGATCAGTCATGTCGTTGTCATTGTGGTCCCGATCACAGGAGAAGCGCGTAAGGCCGTTACCGCCTTTTTATTGAGAATGGAAGCTACTGCCACATTTTCAATAAGAAGGAAATGAGGCTGTGTGCAGTCTTCTGGCCAGACACAGCAGCAATGAGCAGGGCACACGCCCTGCACATACACTTGATGTCAAGCACCCTGTGTGTACCTGCTTTTGGTGCCAAATCAGAGGAGAGCTTCTTCCATTTTTCAGTTACTGGCAAGCAAGGCAAGGGAACTGTGAAGATTAATCATTTTATTACAAGAAGGATGACCAGAGACAGTGGATGACCAAATAGGCAGTGTACCTACTGGTCAGGATCTTACAATTGAATCTACTGAAGAGAGCTGCTCAAGAGAGCCCAGATCAAGACAGAGCAATGTTAGTGTTAGCTCTGTAGAGAGCTCCAGGGCCTCTGGCTAACAGCCTACAAAGAAGAAACTTAACTGGGGAACAAAACAGTACAAAGGATATTTCTTGAGGTGTGGTTTTGTCAATTGTGCCAATGCAAATAAGGATGGAAAGCCCATGTTTGTTGCATATAGGGAAACATTGGCAAATCGGAGAAGAAGTTTCATATTTTGAAAGAGTTGTGTTGGGTGCAAATTCCTTTTGAGGTTGAGACCCCAGAGTCAATTATTAAATTACAGCTGACTCCAAATGAAAAAAACTAAGCTGCTGTACCAGACCTGTAGTAGCACATTAAAACATGCCAAAAGCCCATAAGGTTCTCAGCATTCTGGAGTGGCATCTCCTAGGAATATGCAGTTATATGTAAAACAAGCATTTTGTTGCTATTGCCCATCACAACGCACCTACATATGCGAGATTGGATTTTCCGCTCACAAAAATGAGACGGCACAAAGGAACTGGCTGAAGTCTGCATCTGATATGCGCCTTTGCTCCTGTGAATCTGATTGGAGTGAGGTCATGAGGACCAAGCAGGCTCCCCTTTTGCATTAAAAGTGAACGTGGCGAGGGTCAGAAAGGTCAGCCAGCATGGGTTGCGAAGGTCATAAAATAAGAACATAACAACAAGCAGCAGGATTAGGCAGGTCAGCCCAAGAGCCCGCTCCGCCCTTCAATACGATCATTGCTGATCTTCTCTTGGTCTCAACTCAACTTTCCTGCCCGTTCTCCATAACCCTTCAACCCATTACTAATTAAAAATGTGTCTATCGCCTCCTTAAATTGACACATCCTCTGCACTCTGAGGTAGTGAATTCCATAACAGCCTAAATTGCTCAATCTCTCTTCATAAGACAAATATTACATAATTTTAAGGTGATTGGAGGAAGGTATAGGGGTGATGTCAGAGGTAGGTTCTTTACACAGAGAGTGGTGGGTGCGTGGAATGCACTTTCAGCGGAGCTGGTGGAGTCAGAGTCATTAGGGACATCTAAGCGACTCTTGGAAAGGCACATGGACAGCAGTAAATTGAAGGGGTGTAGGTTAGGTTGATCTTAGATTAGAATAAGTGGTCGGCACATCATGGGACGAAGGGCCTGTACTGTGCTGTACTGTTACAAGTTCTGAATTCCACATCTCTGGAATTAATCGAGTGAACCTTCTCTGAAGTGCCTCCAATACAACTACATCCCATCCACAAATAAGGGGGCCAAAACTGTACACAGTACTCAAGTGCAGTGTCACCAATGCCTTGTACAGTTGCAGAAACACTCTCCTACTTTTACACTTCATTCCTTTAGCCATAAAAGCCAAAATTCAATTTGCCTTCCTTATTATGTGCTGTACCTGCATACTAGTTTTCTGAGATTCATGCACGAGGGCTCCAGGTCCCTCTGCACCAAAGCACTCTGAAATTTCTCTCCATTTAGATAATGAGTTGCCTTTCCATTTTTCCAACCAAAATGGATAACTTCACATTTATCCACATTAAACTCCATCTGGCACATTTTGGCCCACTCACCTAAACTATCTGTATCCATTTGTAAATTTCTCACTTCCTCATTGCAACTTACTATCCATCCTATTTTAGTGTCATCTGGAAATTTGGATATAGCACCTTCTATCTCTACATCCAAGTCATTAATATATATTGTAAACAGTTGGGGCCCCAAACCGAACCCTGTGGCACTCCACTAGTTACATCTTGCCAACCAGAAAATACACATTTATCCCGACTCTCTGCCTTCTGTCAGTTAACACAGTCTTATATCCAAGCTAATGAGTTACCCCTAATGCCAACTGATCTTACCTTGTGTATTAACCTTTTGTGCAGCACCTTATCAAATGCCTTCTGTAAGTCCAGATATACTACATATGCAGGATTTCTGTTATGCACTTGGCGTGTTACACCTTCGAAGAACTTGAGCAAATTAGCCAAACACGATTTACCCTTCAGAAAACTGCTGACTCTGATGGATTGTGTTTTGACTTTCTAAGTGCCCTGTTATGACTTCCTTAATAATGGATTCTAACAATTTCGCAACAGATGTTAAACTAACTGGTCTATAGTTTCCTATTTTATGCCTCCCTCCCTTTTTGAATAAGGGCGTTACATTCACATTTTCTAATATATTGGAATCTTTCCCACATCCAGGTAATTTTGGAATATAATCACCAATGGATCCACTATCTCCACTGCCACTTCCTTTGAGACCCGAGGATGTAGGCCAACAGGCCCATGGGAATTGTGTGCTTTCAATCTCAATAAATTGTTAGTACTTTTTCCCTATGATTTTTTTTTTAATATTTCTTTATTCGCCTCCTTTTTCACATTTTCTCCCAAATTTACACCCAACAATAAACAATAATCAGTAATAAACAATAATCAGTAACAAATATGTCAATCCCCATATCAATAACAACAATCCCATCCTCCCACCAAACCCAAAACATTCACCCACATGTTCACATAAACAACTGACAAAAAGGAATCAGGAATCACCCATGGCCACCATTAACACCCATCGTCCCCCCCCCCCCCCCAACCGTCCCAACCACCCCCCCCCAACTAATTCTCAATGTTATCCAGTTCTTGAAAGTGCATAATGAATAATGCCCATGAATTGTAGAACCCCTCCATCCTTCCCCTCAGTTCAAATTTAACCTTCTCAAGAGTCAAGAATTCCAACAGATCCCCCCGCCACGCCAGGGCACAGGGCGGAGAGACTGCCCTCCAACCCATCAGGATCTGCCTTCGGGCAATCAATGAGGCGAAGGCTACAACATCTGCCTCCGCACCCGTTTCCACCCCTGGCTGGTCCGACACCCCGAATATGGCCTCCCGGGGGCCCGGGTCCAGTTTCACGTGCACCACTTTAGAAATTATCCTAAAAACCTCCTTCCAGTAATCCTCTCGCTTTGGACAGGACCAAAAAACATATGAACGTGATTAGCACCCCCCCCCCCCCCCCCGCCGCAACGTTCACACACATCCTCTACTCCTTCAAAGAATCGGCTCATCCTCGCCCTTGTGAGGTGTGCACTGTATACCACCTTCAGCTGTATGAGCCCCAACTTCGCGAATGAGGTGGAGGCATTCACTCTCCGGAGCACCTCACACCAGAACTCCTCCTCCATATCCTCTCCCAACTCTTCCTCCCACTTTGCTTTGATCCCTTCCAATGGTGCCTTCTCCTCCTCCAAAATAGCTCCGCTGACACTACCCCCTTCTCCAGTCCCCCTGTCGTCAGCAGCAATGTGGAGGCCAGTTCTTTCGGGAAGTTCTGTATCTCCTTTCTGGCAAAATCTCGAACCTGCATGTATCTAAACATTTCCCCATGTTCCAGCTTACACTTCGCTTCCAGCTCCTTCAATCCTGCAAACCGACCCCTAAGAAACAAATCTTTCAGTGTCTTAATCCCCTTCTCCTCCCATTTCCGAAAATTTCCATCCCACCTCCCTGGCTCAAATCTGTGGTTCCCCCGAATCGGTATTTCCCTTGACCCTGCCCCCAACCCGAAGTGTTGGCGAAGCTGCCTCCAAATTCTGAATGAAGTTATTATTACCGGACTCCCTGAGTACTTCCCCAGGGCTATCGGGAGCCCTGTTGCTAGTGCTTTCAATCCCGACCCCCTGCAGAAACTCTCCTCCATTCTGACCCACTGGGAATCAACCCCTCTTACCCAGCTCCGCACCTTCTCCACATTCACCGCCCAGTAGTAATACATCAGGTTCGGAAAACCCAAACTTCCTGCCTGCCTTCCCCTCTGTAGTAGCACCTTTCTAAAACTGGCCACCTTCCCTCCCCATATGAACGACGAAATCCTTCCCTCAATCTCTCTGAAAAAAGCCTTTGGCAGGAAAATCGGCAGGCATTGAGAAATAAACAGAAATCGTGGCAACACGTTCATTTTAATCGCCTGTACCCGACCCGCCAATGACAGAGGGAGACCATCCCACCTTGCCAGATCAGCTTTCACTCTCCCCACCAAACTGGAAATGTTGTACCTGCGGGCCCCCCCCCCCCTCCCACTCCCCGGCAACCTGCACACCCAGGTACCTAAAGTGAGTCCCTGCCCTATGGAATGGCAGCCCCCCACCCCTGCCCCCACACCCGGCCAAGATACCACAAAATATTCACTCTTGTCTAGATTCAGCTTGTACCCCAAACACTCGAAGCAACTCCAATATCCCCCCTATCGACACACTCGGTTCCGACACGTATAACAGCAAGTCATCGGCATATAAGGACACCCTGTGCTCTATCCGCCCCGCCCCCCCTTCCCCCCCCCGCAGTATTCCTTCCCATACCCCCGAATTTCTTAATGCGATGGCCAACGGCTCAATTGTGAGTGCAAACAGCAGGGGGGACATAGGACATCCCTGCTTAGTCCCACGGTGGAGAGAAAAGTATCTCGAGCTGATGTTGTTTGTGTGGACACTCGCCCTCGGCTCCTTATACAGTAGCTTTACCCAATTCACAAATCTTGGTCCAATCCCAAACCGCTCCAGAACTGCCATCAAGTACCCCCATTCCACCCGGTCGAACGCCTTCTCAGCATCCAATGCCACAACCACCTCTGTTTCCTTCCCCTCTGCCGGTGCCATAACGACGTTCAATACCCTTCTGAGGTTTGAAAAGAGCTGCCTCCCCCTCACGAACCCCGTTTGATCTTCACCTATCACCTTGGGGAGGCACTTCTCCAGCCCACCCGCCAGTACCTTCGCCAATACTTTTGCGTCCACATTCAGAAGTGATATGGGCCTATATGACCCACACTCCGTCGGATCCTTATCTTTTTTTTAGCAACAGGGAAATCGATGCCTGCCCCAAGGTTTGTGACAAAGCCTTCCCCACCACAAAAAAGTCGATCCGCAAATATACCTTATGGACTGCTGAGAAAAACGAGTACTCCCGCTCCCTCGGGTGCAGAAACCTCCAAGGGTCCACCCGCCCCCCATTTCCACCATTAGCCCAGCTAACGCCTTCGACCCCCCTGATGGGACCAGTGAGCGCGGTCGTGACCTGTCCAACCTTGGCTCCTGCACCAAGTTCCAGTCCTCCTCACTATCAGTTCGTGTGTGTCCAAGTCGGGGATGGCCCCAAACATCTTCTTTGCGAATCCCACATCGTCCCAATTGGGGCCATATACACTTCACAGCGCCACTAACCTCCCCTCCAGTGCCCCTGTCACAATCACATATCTACCTCCCTGATCTGCCACCACCTTCTCCATCTGGAAGCGTACTCTTTTGCTGACCATTACCGCTACCCCTCAAGCCCTTCCATCAAGTCCAGAGTGAAACACCTGACTAACCCAGCCCTTTTTAAGTCTCACCTGGTCCTTCACTCTCAAGTGAGTCTCCTGCAGCATTGTACATCGGCTTTCAAACTTTTAAGATGCGCAAGCACTCTTGACCAGACCGGACCTCCTAACCCCCTCACTTTCCACATGACTATCCTAACTGGGGGTCTCTCACCCCCCCACCCTTCTTATCCACCATCATCATACCACCGTGCCCTGCCCCATAAGCCTGACCCGTCCCTATCCATTATTCCCCCCCTACATTTCCTCTCGAAAAAACATCACCCAGCATCAATTCCTCCCCCCCCCCCCCCCCCCACTCGCTCGCCTCGTAGGCCCATCAGAACCTGCCAACCAGGCTCTAATGTCCGCAGCCCTCCTCTCACCTCACCTCCATTCACTAGCCGACTTTAGTTAGCTAGCGCGGGTGGCTCCTCCCGCCATGCTATACCGTCCCCTCCCACCCAGTCCCAGAGAAAGAAAAAACAAAAACAACAATCCAACCCATACAATTCACTAAACTAAGACAGAACCGTCGCAACACAGAATGCCAATCAACCCAACTAGGAACTTGAACTCTGTAACAATGTGAAGAGAAGTAAATTACAATACACATCAGTAAAAAGTTATAACATTTATACATTTTCCAGCTCCACAGACTCTCTTCCAGCTCCGCTCCTCACGTCTGTCCCAAGCCTTCTGCCCTCACGAACGCTTCAGCTGCCTCCGCTGTCTCGCAATAAAAGTTTTTGGCACCGTACGTCACCCTCAGCTTCGCCGGGAATACCATACCAAATCGCACCCCCTTCTTGTACAGTGCCGCCTTCACTCGCCCGAACGCCGCTCGTCTTTTTGGCAACTCCACCGTCAGGTCCTGGTAGATCCGAACTCCGGCACCATCCCACTGCACCTCGCGCTTCTGCTTCGCCCAGCTTCACGGTAGCCTTGTGGATAGCACAATTGCTTCACAGCTCCAGGGTCCCAGGTTCGATTCCGGCTTGGGTCACTGTCTGTGCGGAGTCTGCACATCCTCCCCGTGTGTGCGTGGGTTTCCTCCGGGTGCTCCGGTTTCCTCCCACAGTCCAAAGATGTGCAGGTTAGGTGGATTGGCCATGATAAATTGCCCTTCGTGTCCAAAATTGCCCTTAGTGTTGCATGGGGTTGCTGAGTTATGGGGATGGGGTGGAGGTGTTGACCTTGGGTGGGGTGCTCTTTCCAAGAGCCGGTGCAGACTCGATGGGCTGAATGGCCTCCTTCTGCACTGTAAATTCTATGATAATTCACACCTTCTCCTTCATGCAGTACTTATGGAAACAGATGATTACTGCTCTTGGCGGCTCATTCACATTGGGCTTCGGCCTTAATGACCGACGAGCTCGGTCCAGTTCATACTGAGAAGGGTTCTCACTCTCCACCATCAGCTCCGCCAACTTCTTAGCGAAGTACTCTGTTGGACTTGGACCCTCTATCCCTTCGGGCAAGCCCACAATTCTTAGATTGTTCCACCTCGAGTGGTTCTCCGAGTCCTCAAGCTTTGCTCGGAGCCCTCTGTTGACCTCCACCGCTCTCCGCAGCTCGTCCACATCGAGGTGAGCTGGTCGCTGTGCTGCGACGCGGCCTCCTCCACTTCCTTCATCTTCTCGCCCAGCTCTATCACCTCGGTCTATATCTTTGCCACAGCTACTCTCACCGGGGCGATTGCCTCCTCCACCAATTACTTCAATGTGACCGCCATCTCCTTCCTCAAAGCCTCCATGTGCCTCGCAAACTGCTTTTCTAGCTCCACCGCCATCACCTCGGTCATCTTCTCCACTGTAAGTAGTGCGGCCCCACCATGCTGCCCGGCCTCCGCCATCTTGTCAGCACTTTTGCTCGTCTTCTCATTCAAAGGCGAGCCTGTGTTTCCTCCCTTCCTCGACGTTGCTTTTCGCATCCTTTAACGGCTTATTATTTTTCCGTTTTCTCACTCTTCCTTCCTTCTTCAATCTCAAATTTCTTTAAAACTTCTTTCTCTTCTTTTTTTTGTATACCTCCAGAATTTCCCTGGGACTGGGCTTCAGCCTCCTTACCACATTCTAGGCGGGAGCCAGCTGATGTGGGACATCTCTCCTACATCACGCCCTGGTTTTGGGCCTGCAGCCTCAGCCCCCGCTGCTTCCTTCAAGTTTTCAGGAGAGAGAAAAAACAGAAAAAAAATTCTCCTTTCCTCTCCGTGCTCTTTGAGCCCTTCGGCTTTCAGGATACTTCTTGGCGAATAAATCGTGCTCCCCGCTCCTCCTCCACGTGCCGCCATCCCGCCGAACCCACCGGGACCAGTCTCTCCCCTCCCACCCTTTCAACCCTCCCGCTCCGTGAAACGGAGCTTTGATACTATCACAGGGCGAGGGAGGCAGGGCCGACCCTGGAGAGGTTTATTCCTTCCCAAAAGATTTGCGGGGAACCCCGAAAAAGACCGCGATATCGCGGACCAGCAGCCGCTCCGCTCGCGGTCGCCACCGGAAGTCCCCTTTTTCCCTATGATGATTGTTCAAAGTTCCTCCCTTTCTATTACCACTGTATTATCAGTTACGAATGGGATCGTACTAACATCCTCCACTGTGAAAACTGAGGCAAAATATTGATTTAACATCGCCACCATTTCTGTGTTCCCCACTATTATCTCCCCGGTCTCATTTTCCAAGGGACCAAAATTCACTTTAGCTGCTCTCTTCCCTTTCATATACTTAGAGAAGCTTTTACTTTTTAAAATATTTTGCACTAGCTTTCTTTCATAATTTACCTTTGCTCTTTTTATTACTTTTTTAGTAACCCTTTGTTGATCTTTAAAAGTTTCCCAATTTTCCAGCCTGCCACTGGTCTTTGTAATATGGTATGCCTTCATTTTTGTCTTTATGTTATCTTTAACTTCTTTGCTCAGCCAGCATGGGTCGCTAAGGTCGGCCAGCATGGGTCTCGAAGGTTGGCAGATTGGCAAAAGTGGAAAAAGTTTGAAAACACTGACTTAGCTGATCTCAGCAGGGCCAGTTCTAGAACTCAACTATTGTCTTGGTTTAGGAAGACGATAATAGCTAGACTTCCATTCCGTAGCTCCTGTAAATTTCAATGTATAGCCTAACAACAATCATCATCAAAGCTCACACACTAATAATGGGCACGGGGCAAGTTCTTGAATCAATCAATATTGGTTCGATTCCTGGCTTGGGTCACTATCTGTGCGGAGTCTGCACGTCCTCCCCGTGTGTGCGTGGGTTTCCTCCGGGTGCTCCGGTTTCCTCCCACAGTCCAAAGATGTGCAGGTTAGGTGGATTGGCCATGTTAAAATTGTCCTTAGTGTCCAAAATTGCCCTTAGTGTTGGGTGTGGTTACTGGGTTAAGGGGTTATGGGGATAGGGTGGAGGTGTGGGCTTCGGTAGGGTGCTCGTTCCAAGAGCCGGTGCAGACTCGATGGGCCGAATGGCCTCCTTCTGCACTGTAAATTCTATGAAATATCTTGAAGGGAAGAAATATTTAGCAAAGAAATATTTAAAGAGAGAGAATAATATTACAGAAACCTTCAAAAGGTCCTATAAGCAAGTGGTTAAGTATTCTATGGGGTTAAGTATTCTATGTTGGGTTCGCAAAGTATGAAGATTTTATAAGGA
This sequence comes from Scyliorhinus torazame, assembly GCF_047496885.1. Taxonomy (NCBI): domain Eukaryota; kingdom Metazoa; phylum Chordata; class Chondrichthyes; order Carcharhiniformes; family Scyliorhinidae; genus Scyliorhinus; species Scyliorhinus torazame. Next base: position 55,677,273 of record NC_092708.1, on the reverse strand, counting down.
AAGGCTGAGGGTGGCAAGGACATCCACACTTTTGAAGCTGTGAGAAATTGTTAAGTCAGAGGAGGATTTAGCAAAGCATGGTAAAATTGTGACGAGAGGGACATGCGGATTTCAGAAACCTGTAACCTCTGCACTGTATTTGTTAATAAGCCTTTGCCTATAGTAGATTATCCAATGGTGTGAAGTGTTTGGTCAAGACACAACCCTGTGCCTAAATTTCATCTAAAGCCTACACCTGGAATTCCATAGGTAGTATACAAATTGCCCAGTGGGAGGAAAATGTAATCTGGGGTTTCCTCCGGTGCAGTGTGTCCATAAGTGAAAACCTACCTTATTTCTATACTGGAAGAAGAGGACAGCAGGCTGAGATCAGTACTATGTTTGTAAAACAAGAGTTTGAGTTTAAAGTAAGAGAGGGAGTACATGTCAGGTGCCAAGGGTCTGGATTTTCGCTCCTGAGGTGGGTAGCATGAGTCAGGAAATTTTCCGGCTCACTGCACCCACCAAGTGAGAAATTCCAACAAAAGGGAATCTTCATTCTGGGGAACTGGAAGTGTGGTGTATAGAGTTGGGTCTACCATCATCTTGGAGGCAGCAACATGGGCTACAGAATGTCGAGGTGGCTTGTTTAAAAGGCTTACCATGGTTCATTGTGGATTTGTCCAGACACTCATACCTGGCCTCTCTTACTTTAAACTCAATCTCTGTTTTAAACTCAATCTCTGTTTTAAACTCAATCTCTGTTTTACAAACATAGTACTGATCTACTGCTCTCCTCTTCTTCCAGTGTAGAAATAAGGTAGGTTTCCACTTATGGACACATTGGACCCGAGGAAATTCCTGATTACGCTTTCCTTCCGCTTAGCGATTTGTATGCTACCTATGGAATTCCAGGTGTAGGTTTTGGAGGAAATTTAGGCATAGGATTTTGTTAAATTTTAGGCCCTCTACCCCTCACACCCCATCATGCCACTCACCACGCCTCCATGCCAACTAAATGCCAACTCATGCCCCTAATGCACTCATGGCCCTTATAACCCCATGCAAACTTAATGCGAACCCACCCAGCACCCTTGTCCCTTACAGCCTCCTTGCAAACTCACCAGTATCCACCAAGGTCAGACTTCAAGAGACATGTTGAGATGAAATAAAGCAAAGGTCTAAATATCTATTACAGCCTTCACTATGTAAAAAAAACCTCCCAATTCATGAAAGTCCATTCAAAACATTTAAATCATGATATATGCTTAACCGTTTACAATGAAAGTAGCATCTATTCGGAAGCCCACATCAAAAAAGCCAATCCTTTAGTTCGCTCTTTGAGTTCTCAATCAAATTGAATTATGACCTCCTGCTGAGATAATTATAGCTTGTGGAAAGTAGCCACGCATTCAAAGTAACAATGATAGCCCTTGGGCAACACACAGAACAAAATTTTGTTCCAACTCTCACTGACACACCCTTTTTAAAATGATAGCACAATTGTGCTATCCACAATGCTACCGTGCTGCCCCTGGAGTAGAGGAGCAGTGATAAACCTGCTGAGCTCAAGGGGTCGAGTGGCTCTTCCTGCTGCAAATGCATATCATAGAATCATAGAATGTACAGTGCAAAAGGAGGCCATTCGGCCCATCGCGTCTGCACCGGCTCTTCGAAAGAGTACCCTACCCAAACCCACACCCTATCCCCATAACCCAGTAACCCCACCCAACACTAAGGGCAATTTTGGACACTAAGTGCAATTTAGCATGGCCAATCCGCCTAACCTGCACATCTTTGGACAGTGGGAGGAAACCGGAGCACCCGGAGGAAACCCACGCAGACACGGGGAGAACGTGCAGACTCCGCACAGACAGTGACCCAAGACGGGAATCGAACCTGGGACCTTGGAGCTGTGAAGCAATTGTGTTAACCACCATGCTACCGTGCTGCCCCTGATGCAGAAGGTGAGCAAAAAACGGCCGTAAAGAAATGTCGAAGGTGAGCAAACAACAGCTGTAAAGAAGACAGCTGAAGGTCCTTCGGGGAGTGGAAAAGAAAACAGCTGAAGGTCCTTCGGGGAGTGGAAAGGTCACTGCGGGGTCACCAAGGAAAATGGAGGCTGGAGCATCAGGGGAGGCCGCATTGCTTACGGCTGAAGAAATAACCATGGTGATGTCTACGGAATTTGAAAGGCAGTTGACAAAATACATGGAGACAATGAGAAAGGAGACGAGGGAGGTTTTGAGTGTGCTGGTGGAGGAGGCGATTTCCACGGTGACAACGGCGGTGGCGAGCACAGTGGCGGAGATGCGGTAGCAAGGGGAGGCTCTGAAGGAAGTGGAGGAGACGGTATTGCAGCATGGTGATCAACTTGCCTCGATGGGGAAGGAGATGCAGAAGGTGATGGAGATTAACAAGGATCTGCGAGGAAAAATGGAAGACCTGGAAAACAGATCCAGACGACAGAATTTGAGGATTGTGGGGCTGCCCGAAGGAGTTGAAGGACCGTGGCCGACTGAGTATTTTGCCGCGAAGCTGGCAAAACTATTGGGAGAGGGGGAGGATACATCCTGATATGAACTGGATCGGGCTCATCAGTCGTGGAGGCCTGTACCAAAGGCGAGTGAGCCGCCAAGGGTAGTGACTCTGTGCTTCCGTAGGTACAGTGTGAAGGAGAAGGTCCAGTGCTGGGCCAAGCAGAAGCGGGTGGTGCAGTGGGCTGGAGCTGGTATACATGTATACCAGGACTTTACGGTGGAGCTGGCGAGGAGGCGGGCTGCCTTCAACCGGGTGAAGAGGACACTGTACATTAGCAAGGTGCAGTGCGGCATTGTATATCCAGCGAAGCTGAGGGTGGCTTACAAGCTCAAGGACTTCTATTTTGGAACAGCGGAAGCAGCGGAGGAGTTTGTGAAGGCAGAAGGACTGTGGCAGAACTGAGAAATTGAGAAATGGCCATGTGCCGATGTAACCTCATGGCTGTATTTTCTTTTTTTGTTTCACTGCATGCAGGTGTATGGGCTAAAGGAGCCAATGTTGTACATATTTGGACAAGGGAAATGATGGGACTTTCACTCAAAATGAGGGCTCTTTGGGGTGTAGGTGGATATGCGGAGTTTGTGCGCTAAAAGGGGATTTCTGGGCTTTCCTAGGGCCGGGCAAGGGGGAAAGGGACCCGGGCGGGGGCCTCCACGCTGGCCGGTTTAAGCCAGCCAGTGAACGGGAGTGAGGTGGGAGAGGGGCTGCGGCCATCGGAGCCTGGCAGAACAGGGTCCGAGTGGTCTAGCCGGGGTGGAAAATTGGGGGAAAGGAACAGAGGTTGGGGGGAGGAGTTTTACAAGAGGCAGTGGATGGGAGGAGTTGGGGGGGGGGGGTGTTTACAACTCTTAGGTATCATGTACGGTACTCTTTCAGAGGTTGGATGGCATGGAGTGTAAAGGGGGGGGGGGCAGGGAGTGGACTCTATAGGTTAACAGTGACCATGGGCGGTCCCGGATTCCTTTTTCTTTTCTTTTTCTCCTTTGTTTTTTGTTTCCACCGTGGGAGGGTTTGTTTTATTGAATGCATATATTGACAGGTGGGCCGTTGTTTGGGATGGTGGGAGGATGGGATTGTTGTTCTTGTTAAGGGGATTGATTTTGTATTTGTTACCGTTTACTGTCTGTGGGTGGGATGTAAATTTTGAAGGAAAATGTGAAAATGGAGAATAAACATATATATATTTTTTAAAGTGTGAAAATGGTCAGAAATGGGGCCGCGACTTTCATATCAAGGTCCTGCCTGCTGTTTTTAAAGGTCGACGGAATCTCCACAAATCTGCAAAAATCCAGGCCTGGATGTTTCTAGTATTTTGTCCAATAGTGGGAGAATCCCCCTCTTAATACAAGACCAGCTTATCAGACTTGGGATTTTCGAGTGCATTAAGAACAAAGAAAAGTACAGCACAGGAACAGGCCCCTCGGCCCTCCAAGCCTGTGTCGACCATGCTGCCCGTCTAAACTAAAATCTTCTGCACTTCTGGGGTCCGTATCCCTCTATTCCCATGTCAAGATGCCCCAAAAATGTCACTATCGTCCCTGCTTCCACCACCTCCTCCGGCAGCGAGTTCCAGGCACCCACTACCCTCTGTGTAAAAAAACTTGCCTCGTACATCTCCTCTAAACCTTGCCCCTCGCTCCTTAAACCTATGCCCCCTAGTAATTGACCCCTCTACCCTGGGAAAAAGCCTCTGACTATCCACTCTGTCTATGCCCCTCATAATTTTGTAGACTTCTATCAGGTCGCCCCTCAACCTCCGTTGTTCCAGTGAGAACAAACCAAGTTTATTCAACCTCTCCTCATAGCTAATGCCCTCCATACGAGGCAACATCCTGGTAAATCTCTTCTGCATCCTCTCTAAAGCCTCCACATCCTTCTGGTAGTGTGGCGACCAGAATTGAACACTATACTCCAAGTGTGGCCTAAGGTTCTATACAGCTGCAACACGACTTGCCAATTTTTATACTCAATGCCCTGGCCAATGAAGGCAAGCATGCCGTACGCCTTCTTGACTACCTTCTCCACCTGTGTTGCCCCTTTCAGCGACCTGTGGACCTGTACACCTAGATCTCTCTGACTGTCAATACTGGAGGGTTTGATTAGGAAGTGGGGTATTGGGCGGGGGGGGGGGGAGCAGCAGGAGGCAGCGTCATGTAAAGGTACTCGTCTGGGAGCTTTGATAACATCTCCTTTGCCGTTCTCGCCGACCCGTTACTCCACAAGTCCGATGGTGGTGGTGACACTGCGGATCTGGGGACAGTGGAGGAGGTACAAGGTGGAGGGAGCTTCGGTCTGGACCCCGATATGTAACAACCACAGGTTTGTCCCGGGTAGGATGGATTGGTGGGTTCCAGAGCTGCCAGAGGGCAGGCATCAGAATAAGATGGGAGATCTGTTCATAGACAGAAGCTTTCCCAGTTTGAAGGCGCTAGAGGACAAATTTAATCTGCCGCCAGGAAACGCCTTTAAATATTTGCAAGTACGAGCCTTCCTGAAAAAACAGGCAGTGGCCTTTCCGACGCTGCTGCCACTGAGGATACAGGACAGGCTGGTCTCTGGCACCTGGGTGGGGGAGAGGAAGGTGTCGGATATCTACCAGGAACTAGAGGAGGTGGAGGAAACCCCGGTGGAGGAGCTCAAGGGCAAGTGGCAGGAGGAGCTAGGTGAGCAGTTGGAAGCGGGTCTGTGGGAAGCGGGTCTATGGGCAGAGGTCCTGGGAAGGGTTAATTCCTCCCATCATGTACCAGGCTCTAATTCAATTTAAGGTGGTCCACCAGGCACACATGACGGCAGCGAGAATGAGCAAGTTTTTGGGGGTAGAAGACAGTTGTATGAGGTGCAGGGGAAGCCCTGCAAACCATGTCCACATGTTTTGGGCATGCCCGGAGTTCTGGCAAGGGTTTGCGACGGCAATGTCCAAGGTGCTTAACACACGGCTGGTGCCGAGTCCAGAGATGGCGATCTTTGGAGTGTCAGAAGACCTGGGAGTTCAGGGGGTGAAAGAGGCCGACGTCTTGGCCTTAGCCTCCCTAGTAGCCCGGAGACAGATTTTATTAATGTGGAGGGACTCAAAGCCCCCGAGTGTAGAGACTTGGGTTAACGACATGGCTGGGTTTCTCAGCGTCGAGAAAATAAAGTTTGCCTTAAGAAGGTCTACGCTACGGTTCTCTCGGAGGTGGGAGCCGTTCGTCGACTTTCTCGGCGAAAATTAAAATGTCAGCAGCAGCAATCTGTAGGGGGGGGGTTGTGCTTCATTGGGATGGTGTGGGAAGACTGAGTCGCGTGGGGTAATGTCTGTTTAATTGTAATTGTATATTCTCTTTTTGCACTATGTTAATGTTCACTCTAGTTTGTTTTGTTATTATTCTTATACTGTTTTATTCTGAAAAACCATAATAAAAATACTTTTTTTTTAAAATACTCGAGGGTTCTACCATTCACTGTATATTGCCTACTCTGCATTAGACTTTCCAAAATGCATTACCTCACATTTGTCCGGATTAAACTCCATCTGCCATCTCTCAGCCCTAGTCCCCAAATGATCTAAATCCTGCTGTATCCTCTGACAGTCCTCATCGCTATCCGTAATTCCACCAACCTTTGTGTCGTCTGCAAACTTACGAATCAGACCAGTTACATTTTCCTCCAAATCATTTATATATACTACAAACAGCAACGGTCCCAGCACTGATCCCTGCGGAACACTAGTCACAGACCTCCAAACAGAAAAGCACCCTTCCATTGCTACCCTCTGCCTTCCATGACCTAGCCAGTTTTGTATCCATCTGGCCAGCTCACCCCTGATCCCGTGTGACTTATTTTGTACCAGCCTGCCATGAGGGACCTTGTCAAAGGCCTTACTGAAGTCCATATAGACAACATCCACTGCCCTACCTGCATTAATCATCTTTGTGACCTCCTCAAAAAAACTCTATCAAGTTAGTGAGACACGACCTCCCCTTCACAAAACCGTGCTGCCTCTCGCCAATACGCCCATTTGCTTCCAAATGGGAGTAGATCCTGTCTCGAAAAATACTCTCCAGTAATTTCCCTACCACTGACGTAAGGCTCACCGGCCTGTAGTTCCCTGGATTATCCTTGCTACCCTTCATAAACAAAGGAACAACATTGGCTATTCTCCAGTCATCTGGGACATCTCCTGAAGACAGTGAGGATCCAAAGATTTCTGTCAAGGCCTCAGCAATTTCCTATCTAGCCTCCTTCAGTATTCTGGGGTAGATCCCATCAGGCCCTGGGGACTTAACTACCTTAATATTTTTCAAGACGCCCAACACCTCGTCTTTTTGGATCTCAATGTGACCCAGGCTATCGACACAATCTTCTCCAGACTCAACATCCACCCATTCCTTCTCTTTGGTGAATACTGCTGCAAAGTATTCATTTAGTACCTCGCCCATCTCCTCTGGCTTCATACATAGATTCCCTCATCTGTCCTTCAGTGGGCCAACCCTTTCCCTGGCTACCCTTTTGCTTCTTATGTACGTGTAAAATGCCTTGGGATTTTCCTTAACCCTATTTGCCAATGACTTTTCATGACCCCTTTCAGCCCTCTTGACTCCTTGCTTAAGTTCCTTCCTACTTTCCTTAGATTCCATACAGGCTTCGTCTGTTCCCAACCTTCTAGCCCTGACAAATGCTTCCTTTGTCTTTTTGACGAGGCCTACAATATCTCTCGTTATCCAAGGTTCCCAAAATTTGCCGTATTTATCCTTCTTCCGCACAGGAACATGCCGGTCCTGAATTCCTTTCAACTGACATTTGAAAGCCTCCCACATGTCAGATGTTGATTTACCCTCAAACATCCACCCCCAATCTAGATTCCTCAGTTCCTGCCTAATATTGTTATAATTAGCCTTCCCCCAATGTAGCGCACTCACCCGAGGACCACTCTTAACCTTGTCCACCAGCACTTTAAAACTTACTGAATTGTGGTCATTGTTCCCGGAATGCTCCCCTACTGAAACTTCTACCACCTGGCCGGGCTCATTCCCCAATACCAGGTCCAGTACAGCCTCTTCCCTAGTTGGACTATCTACATATTGTTTTAAGAAGCCCTCCTGGATGCTCCTTACAAACTCTGCCCCGCCCAAGCCCCGAGCACTAAGTGAGTCCCAGTCAATATTGGGGAAGTTAAAGTCTCCCATCACAACAACCCTGTTGCTTTTACTACTTTCCAAAATCTGTCTACCTATCCGCTCCTCTATCTCCCGCTGGCTGTTGGGTGGCCTGTAGTAAATCCCCAAAATTGTGTCTGCCGCCTTCTTATTCCTGATCTCTACCCATATGGCCTCGCTGCCCTCGGAGGTGTCCTCCCACAGTACAGCTGTGATATTCTCCCTAACCAGTAGCGCAGTAAACAGTAACCCCTTTTACATCCCCCTCTAGCCCGCCTGAAACATCTAAATCCTGGAATGTTTAGCTGCCAATCCTGGTCCTTCCCTCAACCAGGTCTCTGTAATGGCAACAACATCATAGTTCCAAGTACTAATCCAAGCTCTAAGTTCATCTGCCTTACCTGCTAAACTTCTTGCATTAAAACATATGCACTTCAGTCCACCAGTCGCACTGTTTTCAGCAACATCTCCCTGTCTGCTCTTCCTCAGAGCCATACTGGCCCAATTCCCTAGTTCTCCCTCAATTTTTTCACCTTCTGACCTATTGCTCCGGTATCCACCCCCCTGCCATACTAGTTTAAACCCTCCCGTGTGACACTAGCAAACCTCGCGGCCAGGATATTTATGCCTCTCCAGTTTAGGTGCAACCCATCCTTCTTATACAGGTCACACCTGCCCCGGAACAGCTCCCAGTGGTCCAGATAACGGGAACCCTCCCTCCTCCATCAGCTGTTTAGCCATGTGTTTAGCTGCTCTATCTTCCTATTACTAGCCTCACTGGCACGTGGCACAGGGAGTAATCCTGAGATTATAACCCTAGAGGTCCTGCCTTTTAACTTTCTGCCTAGCTTCCTGAACTCCTGCTGCAGTACCTCATGCCCCTTTCTGCCTATGTCGTTAGTACCAATATGTACAACGACCTCTGTCTGTTTGCCCTCCCCCTTCAGGATGCCCGCTACCCGTTCTGAGACATCCTGGACCCTGGCACCAGGGAAGCAACATACCATCCTGGAGTCTCTTTCACGTCCACAGAAGCGCCTATCTGTGCCCCTGACTATAGAGTCCCCTATGACTATTGCTCTTCTGCGCTTTGACCCTCCCTGCTGAACATCAGAGCCAGCCGTGGTGCCACTGCTCTGGCTGCTACTGTTTTCCCCTGATAGGCTATTCTCCCCAACATTATCCAAAGCTATATACCTGTTCGAGAGGAGGACAACCACAGGGGATTCCTGCACTGACTGCCTGCCGCTTCTGGTGGTCACCCATCTCTCTGCCAGCAACTTGGGTGTGACCACATCTCTATAAGTCCTATCTATGACGCTTTCCGCCACCTGCATGCGCCTAAGTGCATCCAATTATTGCTCCAAACGAACCACGTGGTCTGTGAGGCGCTGCCATTGGTTACACTTGCTGCAGATGTAGTCGACCAGAATGCTGGAAGCGTCACAGATCTGCCTCTTCTCACAGTTGGAGCACTGCACCGCGCTGAGTGACATTTAAGCACTAATTACTTAATTTAAAATAAACACTTGAATTATTGTTAGATTCTATTACAATTAACTATGGCCCTGACGCTAGATAATTTTTACTGTAAAATTAAATGCTAAATACCGATCTCTGCCCTAAGGTTTATTACTCCACTATCTAGTTAATCAATTAGATTCTTTCTGCAATATTATTATTTTTTCAAATTTAACAGATTCCCAACCAGCCAATCAGGTCACAGCTTTACTGTGATGTCACTTGCAGCCCCCCCCCCACTCAATTTGAAACGGTAATAAAAATCACCTACCTTCCCAGGATGCTCTCTGGTTCTCTCCCTGCAGATTAACAGTTACAGGCCAGAAGAAAGAGAACAAAACGGTAGAGAAAAAGCACCTTCTCCCACTCTGCACCGAATTACCTCAGGGCACCAAATTACCAAGTTCCAATTCCCACTCTGGATGTGTCTCACTCACTCAGGATGTGTCTCCTTCACTTGCGCAAAGCTTACTGAGTGTGCTTTCTGTCTGTCTTTTATACAGAACTCAGCTAGCCAGGGTGACTCACACTACTTAAGCTTCAAACAGAAGGATACAATGTACACCCTTGTGCCACTAAGCAGGCTACAGGTGACTGACAGATAAATGCCTCACAGCAATTAGGGTGGGGGCAGAGGGAAAATAATTCCATCTCATTGCATTGAGGTAGCTTCCGTAATGGATGAGGCGAGAATGCAACTTGCAAGTCTAGCATTTGTACTGTTGATACAATGATAGAAGATTATTAGAGCGCAGCTGTGGTAAGACTATGTAGCTCATGGCTAGAATTTCAAGAGGCACCGGTTAAAATACAAATTTGAAAAAATAAGAGCAATGGATTTTTACTGCTCACTGAAGGCATGGAAAGGATCAAGTTGTAGTATTTCAGACATTACATTGCGAGAATGCAGAATATCTGCCCTGAGGACTGAAGGAAATGAATAAATGTAGAGTGGAATCATAAGCTAAATTGAGGATTGGGTTAAAAATGCGTAAAGCAGGCCAAGGAAACAAAGAAAAGGCAGAATGAGAAAAATCTTAGCGTTAATGATAATTCTTTGCAATGTTTTTATTTTTAAATAGAGATGCTTGATAACGACCCTCTCCTTGCCTCATGTCTTTCCAATCTGGGCTTTCCTGCTTCCAACCGTGCACTTTGAGTACCATGTAGCTTCACTCACTGCCCACAGACCTTGTGCTGCTCTGGACTTAAGAATCTGGACTGTAACAATGAAAAGCACAGGGATTAACAGAAAAGATGGAAGAAAGATTTTAATATGGACTGCCTGTGAACTATCCACTCTTTTAACTTTAATTCCTTTTTAATCACAGTTGGTCAAGAGATTACTTCAACAGATATATTGCTATTTGACAGATGTTCTGTTTTGGGGAGCCAGAGTTCAAAGTTTCTTTGTTATATAATATAATTGAATCCTGAAAAAAATGCAAAATTAGTTTGCCAAGCAGCCTTACCTCCACCAGTGCTTCTTTAAAATGCAGGTAAAAGATATGAATTTTCAAATTCTTGACCCATGGGCCATTTCAATGCTTATTCAATAATTCCTCCTTAATAAAAGTAGAAAACCAGCATACATGCAGGAGAAGGGAATAAAGGCATATGAGAGAAAGGTAGTCAAGAGGTCATTAGGGTGGACTTGAGCACTGACACAAATCAAGTGGATCAAATAATATGGTTCTGTAGACTCTAGGTAAACATCGGCTTTTAGTGAAATAAATCATTAATTTCCTGTGCTTTTTATTTTTCTCTTAGTATACAGATTGTACGCTGAATGAGATTTACTGCTTGTTTCCTCCCTTTCTATAGCTCAATGCTAGTCAGTGGGAGCACGCCCACCTTGTTTGCTTGCACTGTTCGAGACTGCACAAAGCACACGCAGAACTCCGACCTCCTTCACTTCAAGGAAACCCCAGAAATTCTCCAGGAAATGCAAATTGGCCTCATGGGTCCCTTCCCCTCATGGTCTGATCTGAATCTACCGATATTTTCTCGACCTGGTTAAGATCATTGGCATAAGTCATGCACTTCACAAACATAGCAAACTAGGTCTAGGAAAAGTGTCCAATACCTGAAAGATAAAGGTGCATAGCTTTATCCAACTTTTTTGCTCTCAGTCCTTTTGCATATCCTCTGATTTGAGTAGATCTGAGTAGGCCCAGTTAGCACTACAAGGAGCACCTCACCAATGCTGTCAGAAAAAATGAAGCAAGAGGCACCTTGAAGGCCAGCCACCTTGTTAACATAGTTGCTCTTTCTCCCAGGCACAAATAATCTATCCTTCATTCTCAGCAGTCTGTTTACATCTTGCTACACTGACGTCTTATAGCTTGCTCTTTAAATTTGCGTGTGGGCATTATTAATCCCTACTGTCAGAAAAGTACTCACCACAATGTTCATAACTCACTTTAGGAGTTTATTGTTTTGAAAAAAGAGATAAAAATGCCCTCCACCCAATTTCAACATGGTCCCAAATATCAGAAGAGTTTTCAAAGGCTATTTCCACTGGAAGTCAATGATGGGCCATCATAATTTAAAACAGTCAATCAGAATGACAAGAGAAATTGGGAAAAATGTCTTCATGTCGGGGTTGGTAAACATGGAACATTTTTCTCTAGGATTGAGGTAGTGACCATTTCATTTTCCTTAATGGGAAATTGGATAAAAATGTCAAGTAGAGGAAGATAGAGGGCTATTGGGAGAGAGTGGAGCAGCAGTATTTGGACTGCATTGGCAAAGACCAGCACAAACATGGCGGGCCAAATGGCCTACTTCTGTGCTGTACATGTCTATCAAACAAGGAATCAGCATTCGCTCTAACCATAATGCTTAAACCGTTTTATATCCAGATTGATAAAATTCTGTCACTATGTCTAACCTGCACCTCAAGAAATAGTTTAGAGTTGTGCTTAATCTTGTCATTTGTCAGTCACATATACATACATTTTCCAACAGGGTCATTCAACAGCATTCAGGAGGATGAATCTTGAGGCAGAGGGATCAATTGAAGTATCCAATATGTTTATTGAAACTGAAGTCAACTAAACTCAGCACAGAGCAGGAATTAATGCGTTTGGCTTGGTACTTCATGATGCTGTATCTTTACCCACAAGGTCACTGTTGAAGCTAGTGGCTCTAATTCCATTTGCTTGAAATATCTGTGCAGAAAAGAGTAATAATTCCAGAGGATGGGGGTAGGTGGATAATTTCCACATTTCAAAGAGGGAATTATATCTGTTTAACTAATATGTTGGAAGAGTTTTAAAAGGGATGGCTATCCAGTTGTGAATAGTGAAATTGGTCTGATGTGTCAGACATGGTTGTGGATTCACCACCAAGAGGTCTGGAAATTAAAGGCAAGCATAGAGTTTATTTTATATGGTTTTCAGTCCATCTTCTACCTCCGAGTGGCTATTGGAATGAAGATTAATGTGATCAAAACTTGTTAGGTTTCAAAATTTAACGAATAGAAATAGTATGTATAATCTCCACTTTCCAGCCCACCAGGTCAAAATCTAAATTGTACAATGATGCACGATCAATTGCACAAAGACTAAAGTTGGGTATAACTGTGGCTTTATTACAGTCGGATGCGTGGCCTCCTGCTGCAGCTGGCGAAATGGCAGGGCACTGGAGGTCATGCATATTTATACAGTTCTCCGTGGGTGGAGCCAGCCGACAGGAGCTACTGACGAACCTGTAGTGCAGGTCCTACCTTACATCTCCTATTACAGTGGTTCACCACATTCACTCCCTGTTAAAAATGAGTCCGGCGGGGGTGACATGAAACTGTGTACAATTAGTGCAATTATGTACAGTGGTCGGGAAAGAAAAGTCCATGTTGACGGTCCGGAGTCCGTCAAAGGTTCAGCCGGTCCGGTGCTTTGGTGCTTCGTTGGGGGCGGCGTAACGGTGGTGGCGAAGTCGGTGCTGGCGGTGGTGGAGGTGGCACCGATGGCAGTGGTGGCAGTGCTGATGCTGGCCAGTCATCGGGGAACTCCAGGAGCGTGCAGAAGTCCTCTTCGTCCTCTTGTCTCTTGTGCGTCTGTGAGGTCAATATTGGCGGCGCGGTGGGAGGTGGTGCATTGGTGGGGGGTGTGTTGGGGTGGAACCTGACGGTGCCAGGTCCCTGAGTGAGACAGTATCTTGGCGGCAGTCGGGGAACTCAACGTAGGCATATTGAGGGTTGGCGTGGAGCAGGTGAACCCTGTCCACCAAGGGGTCCGCCTTGTGGAGTCAGACGTGCCTATGGAGAAGGACCGGTCCTGGAGCAGCGAGCCAAGTTGGGAGCGACACCCCGGATGTGGGCTCCCTGGGGAAGGCAAAAACACGTTCATGGGGTGTGTTAATAGTGGCGGTACACAATAGTGACTGGATGGAGTGTAGAGCGTCAGGGAGGACTTCCTGCCAGTGAGAGGCTGGGAGGTTCCTGGACCGTAGGGCCAGCTGGACGGCCCTCCAAACCGTCCCATTCTCCCATTTTACTTGCCCGTTTCCCCGGGGGTTGTAGCTGGTCGTCCTGCTGGAGGCTATACCCCTGCTGAGCAGCAACTGATGCAGCTCATCGCTCATGAATGAGGACCCCCTGTCACTGTGGGTGTAGGCGGGGAAACCGAACAGAGCGAAGATGGTGCTGAGGGCCTTGATGACGGTGGCAGACGTCATATCGGGGCATGGTATGGCGAAGGGGAATCTGGAGTACTCATTGACCACACTGAGAATGTACGTGTTACGGTCGGTGGAGGGGAGGGGCCCTTTGAAATCCACACTGAGGCGTTCAAAGGGGTGGGAAGCCTTCACCAGGTGCGCACGGTCCGGCCGGTAGAAGTGCGGCTTGCTCTCCGCACAGACCTGGTGACTGTCCTTACTTCCTCGACGGAGTAGGGCAGATTGCGAGCTTTGACCAGATGGTACAATCGAGTGACCCCCGGGCGACAAAGGCTCTCGTGTCGGGCCCGGAGGTGGTCCACTTGCCCGCTGGCTTATGTACCTCGGGAGAGGGCGTCTGGGGGCTCGTTGAGTTTACCGGGGCGATACAAGATCTCGTAATTATAGGTGGAGAGCTCGATTCTCCACCGCAAGATTTTATCATTTTTGTTCTTGCCCCGCTGTGTGTTATTGAACATGAAGGCTACCGACCGTTGGTCCGTAAGGAGAGTGAATCTCTTACCGGCCAGGTAATGCCTCCAATGCCGCACAGCTTCAATGATACCTTGGGCCTTCTTTTCGACGGTTGAGTGTCGAATTTCCGAGGCATGAAGGGTGCAGGAAAAGAATGCCACGGGTCTGCCTGCCTGGTTTAGAGTGGCGGCAAGGACGACGTCTGAAGCGTCGCTTTCTACTTGGAAAGGCAGTGACTCGTCCACTGCGCGCATCCTGGCCTTGGCGATGTCTGCTCTGATGCAGGCGAAAGCATGTTGTGCCTCGGCCGCAAGGAGGAATTGGATGGACTGAATGAGTGGGCGGGCCGTGTTCGCATTGGTTGGGACCCACTGAGAGTAGTAGGAAAAGAACCCCAGGCAGCGTTTGAGGGCCTTGGGGCAGTTGGGGAAGGGAAGTTCCATAAGGGAGCGCATGCGGTTGGGGTCGGGCCCGAGAAGTCTGTTTTGGACTAAAAAACGAGAATGGCTAACCGGGTCGTGCTGAACACACACTTCTCTTTGTTGTAGGTCAGGTTGAGAAGAGTGGCAGTGCGGAGGAATTTATCGAGGTTGGCATCGTGGTCCTGCTGGTCATGGCCGCAGATGGTGACATGATCGAAGTACGGAAAGGTGGCCAGCAAACTGTACTGGTCGACCATTCGGTCCATCTCTCTTTGGAAGACCGAGACCCCATTTGTGACACTGAAAGGGACCCTCAGGAAGTGGTAGAGGCGACCGTCTGCCTCAAAGGCAGTGTATGGCCGGTCTGACTTCCGGATGGGGAGCTGGTGGTAGGCGGATTTCAGGTCAATTGTTGAGAAGACCCGGTACTGCGCAATCTGATTGACCATATCAGATATGCGTGGGAGGGGGTACGCGTCGAGCTGCGTGTACCGACTGATGGTCCGGCTGTAGCCCACGACCATCCGGTGTTTCTCCCCAGTTTTTAAAAATATATATTTTATTGAAATTTTTCAAACAAAAATGTTTCCGTTTTTACAACTCAACAAGGGATTATACATTAAACATTATTTAAATAATATAGTGAGCTTACAACAAAAACTAGAAGAAAAACAAATAACAAAAACACAAAATAGTGCTCCCCCCCTCCCCCCTGGGTTGCTGCTGCTGTCATTTCTATCTTTTCATTATCGTTCCGCGAGATAGTCAAGGAACGGTTGCCACCGCCTGGAGAACCCCTGAGCCGATCCTCTCAATGCAAATTTTATTCGTTCCAATCTTATGAACCCTGCCATGTCGTTTATCCAGGCCTCCACGCCCGGGGGCTTCGCTTCCTTCCACATGAGTAGAATCCTACGCTGGGCTACTAGGGACGCAAAGGCCAAAATGTCGGCCTCTTTCGCCTCCTGCACTCCCGGTTCTTCTGCAACCCCAAATATAGCTAACCCCCAGCCTGGCTTGACCCGGACATTCACCACCTTTGAGATTACCCTTGCCACACACCCCCAGAACTCGTGCCGTGCTGGACACGACCAAAACATGTGTGTGTGGTTCGCCGAGCTTCCTGAACACCTCCCACACCTGTCCTCGACCCCGGAAAACCTGCTCAGTCTTGCTCCCGTCATATGTGCTCTATGTAGAACCTTAAATTGAATCAGGCTAAGCCTGGCACACGAGGACGAGGAATTTACCCGACTTAGGGCATCCGCCCATAGCCCCTCCTCGATCTCTTCCCCTCGTCCCTCATCCCCCGGTATATTTCGGACACTTTGCCCTCTCCAACCCATGCCCCTGAAATTACTCTATCTTGGATCCCCTGCGTCGGGAGCTGCAGAAATTCCCTCACCTGTTGCCTCGTAAATGCCCTCACTTGCATATATCAGAAGGCGTTCCCTGGGGGCAACTTATATTTTTCTTCTAGCACTCCCAGACTTGCAAACGTCCCGTCTATAAACAGGTCCCTCAGCTTCCTAATTCCTGCTCGCTGCCAACACTGGAACCCCCCATCCATCCTCCCTGGGACAAACCTGTGGTTATTCCTTATCGGGGACCACACCGAGGCACCCGTCACTCCCCTGTGTCGCCTCCACTGCCCCCAGATCCTCAAGGTTGCCACCACCACTGGGTTTGTGGTGTACCTTTTCGGGGAGAATGGCAGCGGCGCCGTTGCCAGCGCTTTTAGGCTCGTTCCCTTACAGGAGGCCATCTCCAGCCTCTTCCACGCTGCTCCCTCTTCCTCCCTCATCCACTTACAGACCATCGACACATTGGCGGCCCAATAGTAGTCGCTCAGACTCGGCAGCACCAGTCCCCCTCTGTCCCGACTGTGCTGCAGGAACCCCCTCTTTACTCTCGGGGTCTTTCCCGCCCACATAAAGCTCATAATGCTCCTATCTATTTTTTTTTTTTTAAAGGCCTTTGTGATCAGAATGGGGTGGCACTGAAACACGAAAAGAAACCTCGGGAGGACCACCATTTTAACTGCCTGCACTCTGCCCGCCAGCGACAGCGGCACCATATCCCACCTCTTAAAGTCCTCCTCCATCTGCTCCACCAGTCGCGTCAGGTTAAGTCTATGCGAGCACTTTCTACAGGCGCTAGCAGGCATGGCAGGTCAGGCGTTCAAACGATTTCTACCCCTCTTCGATCGTGTTTTGGTGGAAAGGGTTGCCGCAGAAAAGGTAACAAAAGGCGGCATCATGCTTCCAGAAAAATCCCAGGGGAAAGTACTTCAAGCAACAGTTGTAGCGGTTGGACCTGGCAGCCGAGTAAAGAATGGTGACGTCCACCCAGTTAATGTGCAAGTTGGTGAAACAATTCTACTCCCAGAATATGGAGGGACTAAAGTTGTCTTGGAAGATAAGGATTACTACTTGTTTAGAGATGGAGATATTCTTGGAAAATACACAGCATAAATTTTGAATGTTGCTCTCAGTTTTAAGAAACTGACGATTCCGTGAAGTACCTGTCTTATTTGTTTCAGCCTGTAAATACCATTTTTTGAGCTTTGGTACAATAAATTCATTGTTAAATCCAAAAAAAAAAAAAAAAGGTTAAGTCTATGCAGGGTTCCCCAGTTCCTGGCCACCTGGATCCCCAGATATCGGAAGTTCCTTACCACTCTCCTCAGCGGCAGAGCATCTATCCCCCTGCCCTGTTTCCCGGGGTGCATTACAAAAAGCTCGCTCTTATCTCGTTTCAGGATTAGCGATATCGTCGCCTCCGACATTGTCGGCGGTAGCATCCCCCTTTCCTTAGCCTCATTAAAGGTTCTCGCCAAAAGCGGGGCCAACAGATCCATATACTTCCTGTAGAATTCCACCGGAAACCCGTCTGGTCCCGGGGCCTTCCCTGCCTGCATGTTCCCCAATCCTTTAATCACCACATCCACCTCGATTGGCGCCCCCAGACCTGCCACCTCCTGCCCCTTCACCTTCGGGAACCTTAGCTGGTCCAGAAAGTGTAGCATTCCTTCTTTTCCCCCCGGAGGTTGGGACTTGCATAGCCTCTCATAAAAGGTCTTGAACACCTCGTTCACTTTCCCTGCTCTCTGCTCCAAATTTCCCGTTTCGTCCCCAACGCCCCCGATCTCTCTCGCCGCCATCCTCTTCCGAAGTTGTTGGGCTAGCTGCCGGCTCGCCTTTTCCCCATACTCATACTGCATCCCCTGTGCCTTCCTCCAGTGTGCCTCTCCCTTTCCCGTGGTCAGCAGGTCAGACTCCGTCTGTAGTCTTCGTCTTTCTCTGTATAGCCCTTCGTCTGGGGCCTCCGCATATTTTTTATCCACCCTCAAAATTTCCCCCACTAATCTCTCTCTTTCTTTGCCCTCTTGTTTCCCCTTGTGGGCTCTAATGGAGATCAGCTCTCCTCTAACCACCGCCTTCAGCGCTTCCCATACTACCCCCACCTGAACCTCCCCATCGTCGTTGACCTCCAGGTATCGCTCAATACACCCCATCACCCTTCCGCAGACCCCCTCGTCCGCCAGTAGTCCCATATTTAATCGCCAGAGTGGGCGCTGCTCCCTTTCCTCTCCTAGTTCCAGATCCACCCAATGCGGGGCGTGGTCTGAAACGGCTATGGCCGAGTACTCCATTCCTGCCATTTTCGGGATCAGTGCCCTTTCCAAAACAAAAAAGTCTATCCGGGAGTATACCTTATGGACGTGGGAGAAGAAAGAGAACTCTTTAGCCATTGGCCTGGCGAATCTCCACGGATCCACTCCCCCCATTTGTTCCATAAATCCCTGAAGCACCTTGGCCACTGCCGGCCTTCTCCCGGTCCTGGATCTGGACCGGTCTAGCCCTGGATCCAGCACTGTGTTAAAGTCCCCCCCATTATCAAATTTTCCACCTCCAGGTCCGGGATGCGTCCCAGCATTCGCTTCATGAATCCCCCGTCATCCCAATTCGGGGCATATACATTCACCAGCACAACCGCCTCGCCCTGCAGTCTGCCCCTCGCCATCACATATCTGCCCCCACTGTCCACCACTATGTTCTTAGCCTCGAATGATACACGTTTCCCCACCAATATTGCCACCCCTCTGTTTTTTGCGTCCAACCCTGAGTGGGATACCTGGCCTACCCATCCTTTTCTTAGTCTAACCTGATCCGCCAACTTCAGGTGTGTCTCACATTCCACGTGATCAGCCGGATTGGGGGGCCATTCACCGCCACCCCCTCGTCGACTAGCCATCCCCTTTTTTAGGCCATCTCCTCATCCAGGTCCCGCGCACCCGTCTGTCCCCCAGGTAGCGCCTTCCCGCCCCGACCACCTCATCTCTTACCAGCTCCCCCTTGCACTCAGCAGCAGCAACCCAGTTGATCCCCCCCCCACCCCCCACCCCCGCTAGATCCCCCTCTAGCTTGATTACTCCCCCCATATTGCTTCCGGAGGTCAGCTAACTCTGGCTGACCTCGGCTTCCCCCGTTCACTCTTTGACCTCCCTGCGTGTGGGGTTCCCTTCCTTCCTGCGCCCGTTTTCCCACTATAATTTCCATAGCGCGGGAAAATACCCGCGCTTTCCTTTCGGCCCCGCCCCCTATGGCGCAGTTCCCTCATTCCCCTTCCCTGTCCCTTTTCCCACCAGCGCCCACATTTCTTCGTGTGTCCCCCATCGGGGGGAGAGAAATTCCCCGTCCAACATCGCTGTACAGTAGCCCTCCCTTTCCCCACTTTACATTTCTGCACCACCACCTCGCTGCTTCTCTCCAAACATCAAACTCTCAAATCTAGTCCAGTTTCTCTTCTTGGATAAATGTCCATGCCTCCTCCGCCGTCTCGAAGTAGTGGTGCTTGCCCTGATGCGTGAACCACAGTCGCGCCGGCTGCAGCATCCCAAATTTAATTTTCTTCCTATGGAGCACCGCCTTGGCCCGGTTAAAGCTCGCCCTCCTTCTCGCCACCTCCGCACTCCAGTCCTGATACACACGAATCACCGCATTCTCCCATTTGCTACTCCGTGCCTTCTTGGCCCAGCTCAGGACCATCTCTCTGTCCCTGTAGCGATGGAACTTCACCACTATTGCTCTTGGTGTTTCACCTGCCTTTGGTCTTCTCACGAGGACCCGGTACGCTCCCTCCACTTCCAGGGGGCCCGTTGGAGCATCAGCTCCCATTAGTGTATGGAGCATCATGCTCACATAAGCCCCAGCGTCAGCTCCCTCTGCTCCTTCGGGGAGGCCTAGAATCCGTAGGTTTTTCCTCCTCGAGCTGTTCTCCAGGGCTTCCAGCCTTTCTATGCACCTCTTGTGTAGAGCCTCGTGTGTCTCCGTTTTTACTACCAGGCCCTGTATCTCATCTTCATTCTCGGCTGCCTTTGCCTTCACACCACGGAGCTCCATCGCCTGGACCTTTTGTGTTTCCTTCAGTCCCTCGATTGCCAGTAGCATCGGCGCCAGCACCTC
This sequence comes from Scyliorhinus torazame, assembly GCF_047496885.1. NCBI lineage: Eukaryota > Metazoa > Chordata > Chondrichthyes > Carcharhiniformes > Scyliorhinidae > Scyliorhinus > Scyliorhinus torazame. The sequence continues at coordinate 55,657,071 of NC_092708.1, read as the reverse complement.
TTTCTTGAGCTCCTCCAGACATCGTCGGAGAAACTCCTGCTGGTCCGGGCCCCATACCATCTGGGCTCCATCCGCCACCATCTTGCTTCTCCCTTCTCTTCTCTGCCGCTGCTCCAAAGGATCCTTCGCAATCTGGCCACTACCGCCGCTCCTTTCCATACACACCCGGGGGGGCTCCTTCCTTCGTCACCCCACACTGGGTTAGGTTGAAAAAAGATTCCATTGGGGCTCCCGATAAGAGCCCAAAAGTCCGTTGGAATGGGAGGTGCCGAAACGTGCGGCTTAGCAGTGCATCACCGCACCCGGAAGTCTTCTCCCCAGTTTTAACCACTACCACTTGGGCTCTCCAGGGGCTGTTGCTGGCCTCGATAATACCCTCCTTAAGCAGCCGCTGGACTTCGGACCTGATGAAGGTCTTGTCCTGGCTGCTGTACCATCTGCTCCTAGTGGCAATGGGCTTGCAATCCGCAGTTAGATTGGCAAAAAGGGAGGGGGGATCGACCTAGAGGGTATCGAGGCCGGAAACGGTAAGGGGGGGTAAGGTCCTGCCGAATTTGAGGGTGAGGCTCTGGAGGTTGCACTGGAAGTCCAGTCCCAACAGGAGTGCAGCACAGAGGTTAGGAAGGACATAGAGCCAGAAGTTACTACATTCTACGCCCTGGACCGTGAGGGTGACTGTACAAAAGCCTCGGATCGAGACGGAGTTGGATCCGGAGGCGAGTGAGATCCTTTGATTGGCAGGGTGGACCGCGAGGGAGCAGCGCCTTACCGTATCTGGGTGAACGAAGCTGTCGGTGCTCCCGGAGTCCAGCAGGCACGAGGTCGCGTGGCCGTTGATTTTAACCGTCGTCGACGCGGTGACCAGGTTGTGCGGGCGAGATTGGTCCAGCGTCATCGAAGCAAGCTACGGGTAGCCATCGGATGCTTCGGGTGGCGAGTGTGTGCGGTTCCGATGTTGGGATGGCCGGAGACCCAGTGGGGGACAAGATGGCGGCGCCCATGGTGCGCACATTGCAGGGTCGGGACAAGATGGCGGCACCCATGGGGCGCACGTGGCCGAAGGGGGACAATCTGGCGGCGCCCGTTGGTCGCACATCGACCCGGGAGGAGAAGATGGCGGCTCCCATTGTGCGTCTGGCGTGGGGGAGGGGCCGATAGCGGGTGCGATCACAGCGACTGCGCGGGCCTGGCACACTGCCGCGAAGTGGCCCTTTTTACTGCAGGCTTTACAGACTGCAGGGCGGGCCGGGTAGTGTTGACGGGGTGCTTCTGCTGACCGCAGAAGTAGCAGCGGGGACCCCCGGGGTGCGTGGATTGGCGTACGGCACAGGCGTATTGGGAAGGCAGGGCCCCGGCTGAGGAGGTCGTCGGCGGGGTCCAGGAGGGGTAGCAAGGAGTAGAAGGGTGGGCAGCGCGGCGAGAGGGGTACGGTTGAACGTTACGGGATGCGACCGTCATGGAGAGCGTCAAAGGTTTCGTCTCCGCCAGTTCGAGCGTGGCCCCTTCCAGTAATCGTTCTCGGATGCGGTCCGACGCATCCCCATCACAAAAGCATCGCGCATGAGGAGATTCGTGTGTTCGGCGGCTGTAACGGCCTGACAGTCACAGTCCCGGACGAGTGGAATTACGGCCCGCCAGAAGTCTTCTATGGACTTACCAGGTAGTTGCGAGCAGGTGGCGAGTACATGCCTGGCGAAAAGCTTGTTCGCCTTCTGTGCGTAGTGTTCCTTAAGGAGTTCCATTGCTTCTGTGTAATTCGTGGCGTCTTGGGTCAACGGGAACACGCTGGAGCTCAGTCTGGAGTACAGGACATTTATCTTCAGAGCCTCCGTTGGCTCGGGGTCCGTAGCCTTGATGTAGGCCTCAAAACATGCTAGCCGGTGATCAAAGTCTTTTCTGGCGTCGGGCGAGTGCAGATCCAGCTGCAGGCGATCGGGCTTAATTCCGATATCCATTTTGTGGAAAATCTGACTGTAATAAATTGATGCACGATCAATTGCACAAAGACTAAAGTTGGGTACAACTGTGGCTTTATTACAGTCAGATGCGTGGCCTCCTGCTGCTGCTGGCGAAATGGCAGGGCACTGGACGTCATGCATATTTATACAGTTCTCTGTGGGCGGAGCCAGCCGGCAGGAGCTACCGGCGAACCTGTTGTGCAGGTCCTATATTACATCTCCTATTACAGTGGTTCACCACATACAATAAACACAACTAGCCACCACTAATGCTTTGGGTTTGATGGTTGTTTTGGGTTGAGTGAGCTTCTTTGATAGAGGACTGTTTTAAAGGGGCTATAATAGCCTGAGCACCATTTGGGTTAGAGAAAAAAAGAGATACAACTAGTGTTTCAGCTCCTGATTCAGTGACATCTGCTGTAAATTTCTCCTGCATAAATGCTGTGCAAGAAGAGGACTGGCTTGAGCTGTGATGCCCCCATTGTCAAGCAGTCTGTTGACAGTGACATTCACTTGCCACAAAGCTTGGTCACTTGGGCAAAATACCAGGAAGTAGACAGCTCCTAAAGCACAATATCCCTGTGTCTCTCTTCAGAATAAAGAGAGAAGGAGAAATTAACAGAAAAACAAAGGAAGGAATAAAATGCATTGAGACAGCAGTGAACATTAACATTAAACATGTAAAAAATAGCATCTGTCAATGGATTGCATACTATACTGGTCAAACTAGCTGACATGATGTCAAAATATTTGAAAAGAATGTGTGCGTTAAACAGTTTCTATCATTACCATTGTAGTCAAAAGATACATTGAAAAAAATTTCAAACAATCAAAATAATTTGTGAAAGAATGTCCAAAAAGTAAGATTGAATGACAGTAATGGAGAAGCTATAGGAAAAATAGTGGTTGAGATTTCATTTCTAACATTCCAAGCATAATATTAAATGTGCTGTGATTAGGAGCGAAGAGAAAGGGTGTTTATTTTTTTACAGATTGAATATGCGCTAAAAACAAAACTGGGGTTATCGAAGGTGATCACAGAAGGGAGGTGCAGGTAAATTACCACAAATGCAGAGGTTTGCAAAATATAGGGTTTTGGTCGGAAATGGGTTATTAGGCAGAAATGGTTTTGCTGCATTGAACCTGAGAAAGTACAGAGATGAGCCAGCACTTATCACACTGTGCAACTGCCCTGCTGTGGAAGTTTAACATAAAGTGGCAGCTGCACCCATAATCCCTCCACAAACAAACTCAAAGTAGCAGAGACATGATACAAAACAATGAACACATTCAGTTTTCTGACTTAATCCATGCAGCGAGGAAGTACGACCCATATACCAGAGCAGTTACAATGTTATCAGCTTTACAGGGTGCAAAACCAAAGCTTCAAATGATTGTGCAAGGAAGACAGAATTACTCTAGAAACATATCTATTTGAATTGATCAAGGGATGGAGAAAAGGGTTGTGGGGGGGGGGGGGGGGGGGGTGTTGGGAAGAGGAGGGGAAAGAGGACGGGAATATTGAGAGAGCAAAGATTGTTCAAATACAAACTCACAAATTCAGCAAAGCAATTCCAATTAAATGTTTGAAAATGAGTTCCCACTTCCATGAATTAAACTGTAAAACAGTTTTCAACACATTTCCACCACCTGCTTTCTCTTTATTGAGCCATTTCCCAAACTTTATTTTGTCCTTGGAGTGGCCACAGGGTCAAGACTAAGATATTTCCCTCTAGCCTGAGATGATTTACCTTCCAGTCCCAGTAAACTGAAAACAGGTAGATCAGGAGTGAAATCAGCCTGTTTCCCCTACTTTTCTACTTTATCTGTTCTTCTGATGCAGGTCCTCCATAATTACACTGACTACTTCCTTTTCCTTACCAAAAGATGTATTTTTTTTAGAAGGGATTTTTTTTCTCAGCCTACAACTCAAAAAGACGATTGAGCAACATAAATTGATCTTGGTAAGTTTATATAGGTACATAGGATTGAGGAGCAGCAATCATTTATGGATGATCTGGTTGTGGTCTCAATAATAATAATAACTTTTATTAATAATAATAATCTTTATTATTGTCACAAGTAGGCTTACATTAACACTGCAATGAAGTTACTGCGAAAAGCCCCTAGTCGCCACACTCCGGTGCATGTTCGGGTTAACTGAGGGAGAATTCAGAATGTCCAATTTACCTAACATCACGTCTTTCGGACTTGTGGGAAGAAACCAGAGCACCCGGAGGAAACCCACGCAGACACAGGGAGAACGTGCAGACTCCGCACAGACTGTGACCCAAGCCGGGAATCGAACCTGGGACCCTGGCGCTGTGAAGCAACAGTGCTACCCACTATGCTACCGTGCCGCCCACTTTCAACTCCACTTTCCTGTATGTCCCTTCACCCTCATATCCCTTGTTTCTCAAAAATATGTCTAACTCTGCCTGAATAAATTTCATGAACAAGCCTCCACGGTTTCTGTGGAAGACAATTACATATACTAATGATCCTCAGAGGAAAAGAATTCCATACACTACTGACCCTCAGAGAAAACAAATTGTCCTCGTCAGTCTTAAAATGGAGACCTCTTATTCTTAATCTTTGTACTCTGGATCTAGTCTCTCGCAAAGGAGGAAACATCCCCCAGGTATCTACCCTATCAAGATCCCTCAGGATCTTCTATGCTTTACTAAGATCACCTCACATTCTTCTAAACTCCTATGGGCATAGGCCCAACTTGTTCAAACTTTCTTCTTAGGTAAGCATTTCATCACAAGAATGAGTCAAGTGAACCTTCTCAATACTGCACACACATTCCAGATGTGGTCTCACTATTGCCCTGGATTCGTGCTCTTGGTTACGGAGAACTGCGTCAATCCCCCTGACTTTTCTGACCCCTATTACCACTACATTCCTATTGACTCCGCCAGCTGAACTACTTCCTGTACCACAGTGCAATGGTCAGTTCACTCATTCAACCAGCAGTCCCTGCTTCCGCCCCCACAAGCTACAAACACATCAAACTTATTTGTCAACTGCAAGAGATGACACTCTTTCACTTCTACCTTCTCAATCGCCTTACCTGTTGCAGTCACATCCTCCTGCCCCGAACAAGTGACAATATCTGAAGACCTTAACCTAAGGGGTGACACCATATCAAAACACACTTATCCATTTCCTATTCTATACTGACTGCTGTTCATCCATAACCCAGAACCTCACCCCAACCCTCTCTCTACAACCTTTTCTAGCCTTATTTATTTTCCCACTCATTTTGGTCCCTGACTTTGACTTTTGTACTCAACCACCCCCTTCCACCCCTCTCCCCACCCACTCTGGCCAACCCTGGTCTACCTTGTACATTCTTCATGGATTTCCCTCCCTTAACAGGGAAGAAGGAGGGATTGTGTTAATGTTCTGGACTAGTAACCCAGAGGCCCAGACTAATGCTCTAAAGAAATGGGTTTGAATTCCACCTGGCAACTGGTGGAATTTGTATTTAATTAACAAATCTAGAATATAAAGCTTGTGTCAGTAATGGTGACCATGAAAACTATTATCGATTGTTTTAATAATCCATCTGGCTTGCGAATACTCTTTAGATAAGGAAATCTGGAAACCTTCCTTAGTTTGGCTTATATGTGACTACAAACCCACAGCAATATGGTTGACCCTTACCTGCCTTCTGAATTAGCATCACAAGCTACTCAGTTCAAAGACAATTTGGGATGTGCCACAAATGCTGATCTTGCCAGCGATCCCCACATCCCATAAAAGAATAAAGGAAAAAATCCATCTCTCTTTCTACCATTAAAATCCTCCTCAGGATTTTTAATCAACTTTCTGTAACCTCTTCTAACCGATTTGGAACTTTCCCCCCTTTATTTATTAAGTGTTACGCTGACTCCTATGAAGAGAGATTATATACACTGGCTTGTATTCCCTGGAATTGAGATTTTTAGGAATTTGAAAGGAATTGATGGAAATAAACTTTTTCCACTGGCGAAGAAATCTTGGGCAGAGGACACAACCCTAAAATCACAGCCAGGCCATTCAGGAGAGATGTTAGGAAATACTTCTTTGCGCAAAGGATGTCAGAAATATTGAGCACTCTCCCTCAAAAAGCATAGATACCTGCTCAGTAAATAATTTTAAATCTACCGATAGATTTTTTTCTTGCCAAGGCAGGTGGGTAGAATTCAAAGATGAATCAGCCACAATCTCATTGAATGAGATGGAACAGACTCAAGGGGCTGAAGGGCCTACTCCTATTTCTATGCTTCCTCACTCCACCACTGTCACCATCAAGTAAGCAACTTGGGATATCTTTCTTTATTAAGGGTGCTCTGGAAATGCACAATATTCCACTTCCTAAGCCAAGTCTTACCTGTTCCAGTTAATATTTTCAAGGCAGAACAATTCATTACTGCACAACAGAAGTTAAATCTTCTGTTTAAGGATCTTGCATTATAGCTACATGCGATATACAAAAATCTTTCACTGACACAATGTTTCCATTGGGGGCCTTGAATTCCATTTCATGTAACCAACAATTAAGCCAAAGTTGAATTTAGCCAAAGTTCAGACTATGCAGTGGAAATGGGCAAAAACAATCTACATAAATGATCAGATCATAGTGTTATATTTCCTAATTATATTTTGTCTGTCACACACAAGTAATATTTAGATGATGGTCATATAATAGTGTTTTTTTCAAAAACTGATCCATTCAGTCAGTCTATTTTAACCAATAGTTTTGCACTACAGGGAGAATGGGTAAATTCTGTAACGTAAGTAAACATAATAAATAACCTCTTCTATGCCTTAATACATAAACATTAATAGAACAGAATGCAAAGGCAGATTTACCTCACCTAGTTTTTGCACAAATGTATTTTGACTTATCTGGGATATTTTAGTGCATTATTAGTATAATATTATGTGCACAAAAACACATCCCATTTTGAACAGCATAATAACACTAAGGAAAGGAAAAACACCACACGATCATACTGTTCTTCAGAAAGATTTACTCTCGAAATATAATTTAAATAACTTTACTAGAATAGACTTACTTTGAGACTATGAGCTACCAACATTCTTGATAATGCAAAGTGCTTTTATTACAAGTTGTCGATAGGTTTGGAAGCCATCTTATTAGGGGAAAAGTTAATGAGTTACAACAACAAAAATGACAACATGTAAGCTCACCTACCATGAAATCACTTGGTTGTATCCATACTGGAAGTCTCTTTCCTGGCTTTTCCGGACAGGATATACCAACTGGTTCTCATGAAAATATAGGACCTTTTTCAATTTGGCAAGGTCAGGTCGGAGGGCAACCAGTTCAGCCAGGTTAAGGACTGAGCTTGTGAAAAGGACCCTATGAAACAAGGACAGCAGTGTTTGCAAATATTGAACATGTTCCATAGGATATCTATCAGTCCCTTCTCCCACACCAAAGCAGAGAGAAAAAAACCCTACAGGGACACATCAGAAGCTGAGCGTTAATACCATGTAGCTGCACTGAAAGTTTTGATCTTTTAAGGCAACTGCTATGAACTCAAACTAAAAAGAGTTGGCATCACATTGGTCTTTTGAGTTCTGTTACTGTAAGCTGGAGCATAAAAAAGGGAGACAAGAGGATTTTATTGAAAGAGGCAGGAAAAGTGATATCTGAAGGATAAGTGGAACAAAGATAAGATTGAATGGGGAATACTTAGATTGCTGGAGTCATTAAAATTTCCTATTTCTTGTAGGATTTTGCTGTGGAACGACCACAATATTGTTTTATGAGTGAAATGGATATCTAAAAAATGTTTATTTTGGCAAACTGTACTGCAAACTGCTGACTAATGACTTCAGTGTCCCCCTAGAAATGTATTTGGCCATAGTAATTTTGAAAGTTAACTGGAGTCAATTAATCTTCACCTTCTGGAAATAACAAGTTAATCATGAAAAATAATAAGTACAGGATTCTCCCATTTTAAAAAAAACTAAGATATTTTCAGCACAGATACTAAAATGATTACAAAGAAATGAGGTTTGAAAATAAATTTTACATCGGCTGTGTCCTGAGCAGCAATGTGGGAAACACAGCATATCGCCAATTTCTCACAACGCTGTTTTCAATATTTTCTAAGTGTCTAAGACATCATTGCCATAACTGTTGCCCATGGTAATATTACAAATATAATGAAAGGTCCTTAAACAATTCTAAGATGTATGAAACTTCCATCATAAAGCCATCCAAAATAAGTACATCTCGTCTAAAAGTGACTGCCAAAACCACCAAGAATAATTCATAATAAAAATGCAAAATAGTATCTGTTGAGGGAGAAAGAAAGTTAACGTTTCAGGTTGATGAATGTCAACTCGGTTTATATCTCTACAAATGCTGCCTGACCTGCTGAGTACTTCTAGCTTTTTCGTTGATATTTCAGATTTTCAGAATCCACAGGATTTTGCTTTTGTACCATAATTCATCAGGGAACTATGTACATTGTATAACGCATCATGCAACTATAGGTGTAAAAAAATTAAAAGCCTCGATGTAAAGCAAGTTTTATATGTTGTCAAATTTTCTCAATTCAAGCATTTTTTAAACTAAAATTACTGATCATTTCCATCAATGAACTTCAAATGAGTCCTGGTATGAAACCACATTTCTGGTATGATACCACATTCCTGGAATCAATTAGATATAATGAAACAATGACTCTTGATACTCTTGTACTATGTAGTCAGGTTTTCCCATCACAAATGTTTAGTCACTAAACCATTAGAGACACAGCAAACCCATGTTTTGATGCATTTACCCAGGAAACCATCAGCTATTCAGGACAGATATGGCATTACCTACCTACGCTTATTCAATGAACCTCAGAGGATGACTCACAAATAAAAAGGACAATTTGTGTGCCTTGTTTATTTATTGAAGCTTTGTACCTGTGGGTTGACAGCTGCTTAATTAGATATTGTAACATTTTATTGCAACATTAAGGTGCCAAGTTTTTTGATCCTCCATTTATAACTACAACATGAATCTTCTGATCTGGCATGCCTAGGTTCCTTGAAGCCCATGTGTCAATTTGCATACACCAGCCTCCCGAGCTAGCACATCCACTAGGGACTAATCTCATCATCCTCACTCGCCGTTACCCTCTGCTACTTATTCCTTCCCTTTTATCATCCAGCCAAACATCCCCCTCGGGTTCCATCTGCCACAGACCTGAACTTGTTTTTCTTTCTCATCTCTTCTCATGCCCAGAGTGTTCATCTTGTTCACAAGACCCACTTCCCATTTTGTAACTCGATTTTAGGGGAGATGGTGGCAGACTGGTAATATCACTTGTCTAGTGGTCCAGAGGCCCAAGTTAATGACCCGGGGACATAATAAAATTTGGAACAGAAAATCAGTAAAGATGACGATGAAACTATCATTGATTGTCGTAAAAATCTATCTGGCTCACTAATGTCCTTAAGAGAAAGAAATCTGTCATCCTTACCTGGTCTACAGATCCACGGTACTGAAGTTGACAAGGGCAATTAGGGATGGACAATAAATGCTGGCTTTGCCAGAGATGGCCCATCCCATGAAAGAATACATAATTCTCACTAAACTGATGACCTGTCAATTTCTTTTCCTGGCCTCCTCGTCAGACAACGTGCCTCCTCCTTTTAAAATCTGTCATCATCAACCCCACCTCAAACATCTTACCAAGACCACTCTGGCCTCCCACTACCTCGTGCCTCACTAATTTGAACAAGTTTTTCGAGGAAGTGACAAAGATGATAGATGAGTGAAAGGCAGTAGATGTTGTATACATGGACTTCAGTAAAGCCTTTGACAAGATACATCATGGTAGACTGGTATAAAAAGTGAAGTCACATGGGATCAGAGGAGAGCTAGCAAGTTGGATACAGAACTAGCTTGGGCATAGAAGACAGAGGGTAGTAGAAAGGTGTTTTTCTGAATGGAAGGCTGTGACTAGCGGCATTCTTAAGGGATCAGTTCTGGGGCCTTTGTTGTTCGTGGTGTATATAAATGATTTGGAAGAAAATGTAGCTGGTCTGATTAGTAAGTTCGCAGACGACACAATAATTGGTGGAGTTGCGGATAGTGAAAAGGATTGTCAGATATAAATTGGTTGGAGTCTTGGGCGAAGAAATGGCAGATGGAGTTTAATCCGGACAAGTGTGAGGTAATGCACTTTGGAAGGTCCAAAGCATGTCGGAATTACACAATAAATGGTAGAACTCTTACGAGTACTGACAGGCAGAGAGATCTGGGTGTGCATGTCCACCGATCACTGAAAGTGGAAACGCACGTAGATAAGGTGGTCAAGAAGGCATACGGCATGCTAGCCTTCATCGTTCGGGCATTGAGTATAAAAATTTGCAAATCATGTTGCAGCTGTACAGGACCTTAGTTGGACCTCATTTGGAATATTATGTACAATTCTGGTCGCCACACTACCAGAAGGATGTGGATGCTTTGGAGAGGGTACAGAAGCGGTTGACTAGGATGTTGCCTGGTATGGAGGGCATTAGCTATGAGGAGAGGTTAGATAAACTCGGTCTGTTCTCACTGGAATGATGGAGGTTGAGAGGCGACCTGATAGAAGTCTACAAGATTAGAAGTGGCATAGACAGAGTGGATAGTCAGATGCTCTTTCCTAGTGTAGGAGAATCAAGTACTAGGGGACATAGGTTTAAAGTGCATGGGGAAAAGTTTAGAAAAGATGTGCAAGGCAAGTTTTTTTTACACAGAGGTGGTAAATATATGGAACGCGCTGCCCGGATAGGTGGTGGTAGCAGGTGCGATAGTGGCATTTAAGGGACATCTAGACAAATATATGAATAGGGTGGGAATGGAAGGATACGGACTCCGTAAGTGCAGGCGGTTTTAGTTTAGGCAGGTACCATGGTCGACGCAGGCTTGGAGGGCCAAAGGGCCTGTTCCTATGCTGTATTGTTCTTTGTCCCTTCTTTGTACCATTTCTTCTCCAAAGATGAAGAGTCAAACTGACTCAGCTTTCTTTCCCTATGGATGCTCCCGAACCAGCAATTCCATGCTTGAACCTTTCTAATGAGGTTTCCGCCCTGCCTCATCTCATGTCATGGTGACCATGATACACAGTTCTTCTTAATCCTTCTCAATCTCTCTATAAGCTGTGCCACCATTGATCGTACCATCTTCTTCCAACACCACTCAACCGTGGCCTAGCTGAGTGGATCTGTCGTCATCTGGTTCTACACGTGCCTATTCAATTATCACCAGATGGTCTCTTGCAATGACCTCCTCTTTCCATCCCTAACTCTGGAGTACCAAAGGGTCAATTCTTGGCCTCCTACTTCTCATCTACATGCTGGCCCTGGAGGTATATCTGAAATTTTAATTGCTTCACCACCACTTAAGTTGCCCAGGCTCTAAGCTCTGGAATTCATTCTCTCAACCGTTTGACTTCTCCCTTCTCCTTGTAAAACTTACCTACAGCCTGCCCCAACTTTAGGTGATCCATTCTAACATTCCCTGAAGTGGCTTGATGCTAAATTTTGTTTGATAATTGCAGTGAAGCAATTTGGCAGTTCATCATGTTAAAAGTGTTATGCAAATGCAAGTTACTATTGTTGCTGAAAATACATGTAGATGTAGTGTTTTCCTTACTATCACTCTTTTGAAGCCTCCACTGCCCATGTTGTAAAATTTCTTGTGCAGCATCCAATCCTGGATGAGCCTGAATTCTCTCCAATTAAACTTTGGGAAGACAGAAGCTATTAATTTTGGCCCCTACCACAAATTCCATTCCTTAGCCATCAATTCCAGACCCCTTTCTGAACATTGTCTCAGGCTGAACAATACCACTGCATTCTACTTGATCCTGACTGAGCATATCTTCTCTGTCACCAAAACTGTCCATGAAAATTTGCTCACCACCTATATCCGTGCCCATCTGTTGTTTGAATCTCTTCATTCAAATTTCAAACGCTTTCAAAACACCACAATAGTCCTAAGTAAGGTCATAAGAGATATATTCTGCAAATATAGTGCATAAATACCCCAATCTACCTCAACCTCTCTGCAGCGCTTGACTTGTGTCCATGCCATCCATTTCCAATGCTTTTCTCTGTCCAACTGCCCTAACATGATTCTTTTACCTACATAGCCAATCATAGCCAAAGTGCCACTAACAATGGCTTATTTTCCTGCCAGCCCACGGAAACCTCCAGAATATACCAACCATCTATCCTTGACCTTCTTCCTCATCTACATGCTGCTTTCTGCCTTCACCATGCTCAAACATCGATTCATCTTCCATGTGCATGCCAATAGCATATAGCCCTCGCTCGCCACCATTATTTTCGCCCATTTTCATTGCCTCTGTGTTGTCAGACTGCTCCAGTTTTCAATGACTTGCAATCACTTTACCCCAGCTAAACACAGATAACTCAGTCATCAATTTTGGCCCCCACCGCAAACTTCATATCCTTGCCATCGAATCCATGCTTCTCCTATCCCTAGCTCAGGCTGAAACAGTCAATTCACACCTTTGTTATCTTTAGCTGTGTTGCCAAAAGAGGCTGTATCCACTCCAGCATAAAGGCACCTGATTTCTACCTCCACAACATCGCCTGTCTCAAACAATCTGCTGCTGAAACCCTCGATCAAGCCCTTGTCAAACGTTTCTATTGTCATGCTTGCCTCTAGGACCCATGTTCTGGAATTTCCAAACTAAACCTTCCATCATTTCTATTTGCTTTAAGACCTTCCTTACCACTTGCCTTTCCTGCAAAGCTTTTGGCCATCACTCCTAACATATTCTCTTTCAGCTGATCATTCAATTTTTACTGACATCTTGAGGCATTTATTGTATGTCAAAGTTCAATACCCCACTGTTTAAAAAGGAAGGAAAAATCAGGGAATTACAGACCATCTGTAAAAGGGAAAATGCTAGTCTGTTATAAAGGATGTGAGAATGGGACACTTAGAAAATACCAACGGGATTAGACGAAGTCAACATAGATTTATAATGGGGAAATCATAAATTGTCAAACATACTGGAGTTTTCGGAGGACATAACTAGGAGAATAGATAAGGGAGAACCAGTGGATGTGGTGTATTTGGATTTTCAGAAAGCTTTTAATAAAGTCCCACATAAGAGGTTAGTGTGCAAAATTAAAGCACATGAAATCGGGGGCAATATATTGGCATGGATTGAGAATTGGTTAGCAGACAAGATACAGGGAGTAAGAATAAATGGGTCCTAGTCCAAGAATACGCTTATGGTTAATGTGCAGGTTCAGTCAGCAGTCAGGAAGGCAAATGCAATGTTAGCATTCATGTCAAGAGGACTAGAATACAAGAGCAGGGATATGTACTTCTGAGGCTGTATAAGGCTCTGGTCAGACCCATTTGGAGTATTGCGAGCAGTTTTGGTCCCGGTATCTGGGGAAAAAGGATGTGCTGGCCTTGGAAAGGGTCCAGAGGAGGTTCACAAGAATGATCTCTAGAATGAAGAGCTTGCCATATGAGGAGCAGTTGAAGGAAGAGGGGGGATCTTATTTGTAATTTCAAACTTTGAAGGATACGGAGAGGCCTAGATAGAGTGGATGTGGAGAGATGGTTCCACTAGTAGTAAAAACTAGAACCTGAGGCCACAGCCTCAGACTGAAGGGACGATCCTCTAAAACTAAGATAACGAGACATTTCTTCAGACAGAGTGTGAGAATCTGTGGAACTCATTGCCACAGAAGGTGTGGAGGCCAAATCACTGAGTGTCTTTAAGACAGAAATAGATAAGTTCCTGATTAATAAGGGGATCGGGGTTATGAGGAGAAGACAGGAGAATGGGGATGAGAAACATATCAGCCATGATTGAATGGCGGAGGAGACTCAATGGGCTGAATGGCCTAATTCTGCTCCTATGGCTTCTGGTCTTAATACATATCAATGATTTGGCTGAGGGAACCAATGAGAATATTTCCACGTTTGCCAACGACATAAAACTTGGTGGGAATATAGGAGTGGTCAGGAGAATGTAAAGGAGCTCCAAGGCAATTTAGACAAGTTGAGCGAGTGGGAAAATACATGGCAGATGCAGTATAATGTGGATAAGTGTGAAGTTATTCACTTGGGTAGGAAAAACAGAATGGCAGAGTATTACTTGAATGGTGATAGATGGGGAAATGATGCATAAAGGGGCCTGGGGTGTCCTTGCACACCAGTCACAGAAAGCAAGCATGCATGTTCAGCAAGCATTTGGGAAGGCAAATAGTTTGTTGGTCTTCACTGCAAGAGTATTTGAATACAGGAGCAAGGATGCTTTACGCTAGCTGTGGAGCGCGAAGGTGAGACCACACCTGGATTATTGTGTGCAGTTTTAATCTCCTTACATAAGAAAGGATATACTTGCCATAGAGGGTGTGCAGCAAAGATTCATCAGACTGATTTCTGGGGTGGCAGAATTATTGTATGAGAAGAGATTAGGTCAACCAGGCCTGTACTCACTGGAGTTTCAATGCAAGAGAGGGGATCTCATTGACACATGTTAAATTCTGACAGGGCTGGATACAGGTATGATGTTCCCCCTGGCTGGGATCCGAGGATGCCATTTAGGACTGACATGAGGAGAAACATCCACTCAGAGGGTCGTGACCCTGTGGAATTCTCTATTACAGAAGGCTGTGGAGGCTATATTTAAGAAGTAAATAGATAGATTTCTAGATACTAAAGGCATCAAGGGGTATGGGGAGAGAGCAGGAGTATGGCATTGAGGTGCAGGATCATCCATGGTCGTACTGAATGGCACAGCAGGTTCGAGGGGCCGAATAGCATACTCCTGCTCCTATTTTCGATGTTCCTATGTTCATATGAATGGAAGTTTTTTAAAACATGAAGTTTTTAAATCCGAAATACAACGTTTGAACATGTTTCGCTCGTTGCTTCACTCTTCTTCAAGCAGGCTTCATTAAATTCCTGGTAGCTACTCCAGTAGCTCATTCCAGCGTCAACAGCGTGTAACATAATGGTGAGATCCAGATTCCTTCCACAATCCCAATCTCTGGCATGTCAACGTAGAGGATTGTAGAGTGAAGGTCACGTCCTGCCTCATAGAAAGTAATGGTAGTGAAGGAGAAACAAGGTCATATTAACCCAGACTGCTCTCATTCACTCCTGAACAACTGACCACGCAATTGCACGGACAGAGGCTGAAGAACAGGTCGAATTAAAGGAAAAGGTTATCAAAAAAACCATAAAAAACTTGTGTCAAGTCATCCACCAATCAGGAGAGAACTAATTAAGAAACTACTTTGAAAATTAAGTCTTAGCTTCAAAAGTAGTCGAATAATAATCTAGAGAAAGTATTCCAACATTGTGGCCTCTGCTCCATACTTGGTCAGTATTAACAATATTTTGGTTCATGTTTTGTAAATTTTTTCCTTTCTTAAGTAGAACCAAGTATATTGGCAAAAAAGGTATTCGGCAGATTGCAACATCTGGTCTTAAACAATACAGGGCTATTTTGTATATTCTGGATAAAAAGTAAATATTTAAGGTCTCAATGCTCATTAGGTCACATTAGCCCTGTGCAGTATAAATACAGCGGAATTCCATTAAGATGAAAAAGAATTCTGCCAAACATGCTTACAACAGATATAACTACACAGCAGAAAACGTTGAATATCCAATGTTCTTTGTCAGGGCTGTATTTTACTGAATCATCACCTATGGAATACCGAAAAGAAACAACTACTTAGAACGTACAGCAACAAAACATTCGTCCCAAGCAGTCCATGCGGAAAAGTTGCTCCACTCTAGCCTGTTTCTATTTTCCCTCATCTAATTCTTTCAGAATAACCCTCTATTCCCTTCTTCGTCACATATTCCTCTAACTTTCCCTTAAATGAAGCTATGCTACTCGCCTCAACCACTCCCTATGGTAACAAGTTCTACAATCTCTACACTCCCTGAGCAAAGAAAGTTTTTTTCTGAAATCTCTAATGCATTTCATGGTGACTATCTTACGTCCCTAACAATGCTCGTCCCCACAATTGGAAACAATCTCGGTATCTATTCTATTAAAACCTTTAATTATTTTAAAATAACGCTATTAGGTCACAAAAAAAAAAGATCCAGACTGTTCATCCTTTCGTGATAGATGTAACCTCATGTTTGGAATAATCTTTCATGCACCCTCTCCACTGCCGCAATAGCCGTTTTATAATATGGTGACCCGATCCAGGCACTGCATCCAAGGCACTATGGAGTGCCAGTGGTCTAACCAAGGTTCAATACAAGTTTAACATAGCCTCTCTACACTTCATTCATCGCCCGCCAGAAATAAACTGAAATGCTTGGTATGCATTTTTTGTTACCTTATTAACCTGTCACAATCAGAACATTTTGAAGAATCGCTTTGCAAAAGCTATTTGTTTTATCATTTCATTTTGGCTCTGTCGATTCATTTAATAAGCTTTAGGATATCAGGGCCCTGATCTGGGTGTGTGGTTAATTTTGACAGAGCTTCCCTAATCCATTGAACTGAGGTTGAAGAACCTTCACTAGTTATTTTGTTACTAATTACTAGGAAATAAGGGAGAGTATCAAATTGAAGGAAAAAGCATACAAAGTGGCAAACATTAGTGGGAGACGAGAGGACTGGGAAATCTTTAGGGGGCAACAGAAAGCTACTAAAAAAGCTATAAAGAGTAAGGTAGATTATGAAAGTAAACTTGCTCAGAATATAAAAACAGACAGTAAAAGCTTTTACAAATATATAAAACAAAAAAGAGTGGCTAAGGTAAATATTGATCCTTTAGAGGATGAGAAGGGAGATTTAATAATGGGAGATGAGGAAATAGCTGAGGAACTGAACGGGTTTTTTGGGTCGGTCTTCACAGTGGAAGACACAAATAACATGCTAGTGACTGATGGAAGTGAGGCTATGACAGGTGAGGACCTTGAGAGGATTGTTATCACTAAGGAGGTAGTGATGGGCAAGCTAATTGGGCTAAAGGTAGACAAGTCTCCTCGACCTGATGGAATGCATCCCAGAGTGCTAGGGAAATTGCAAATACACTAGTGATAATTTACCAAAATTCACTAGACTCTGGGGTGGTCCCGGCGGATTGGAAATTAGCAAACGTGACACCACTGATTAAAAAAGGAGGTAGGCAGAAAGCAGCTAATTATAGGCCAGTTAGCTTAACTTCGGTAGTAGGGAAGATGCTGGAATCTATCATCAAGGAAGAAATAGCGAGGCATCTGGATGGAAATTGTCCCACTGGGCAGACGCAGCATGGGTTCATAAAGGGCAGGTTGTACCTAACTAATTTAGTGTAATTTTATGAGGGCATTACCAGTGCGGTAGATAACGGGGAGCCAATGGATGTGGTATATCTGGATTTCCAGAAAGCTTTTGACAAGGTGCCATACAAAAGATTGCTGCATAAGATAAAGATGCATGGCATTAAGGGTAAAGTAGCAGCATGGATAGAGGATTGTTAATTCATAGAAAGCAAAGAGTGGGGATTAATGGGTGTTTCTCTGGTTGGCAATCAGTAGCTAGTGGTGTCCCTCAGGGTTCAGTGTTGGGCCCACAATTGTTCACAATTTACATAGATGATTTGGAGTTGGGGACAATGTGTCCAAGTTTGCAGACGACACTAAGATGAATGGTAAAGCAAAAAGTGCAGAGGATGGACTTCCGGTTGCGGCTATGCGGAGCTAAGTCGCACGTTCGGCAGCTCCCGCTAAAAACTGACTTTTGGGCTCTTTTCAGGGCCCGTAACGGCGCTTGTTCGACGTTTCCCAGTGTAGGAAGGGGACAGCAACATTCTCCTGATAGTGTATGGATTGGACCAGGAGAGGGGCGATTGAAAATGTGGCATTGAAGTAAAGAAAGGTGCGAGGGAGGAGGACCAAGATGGCGGCGGGCGGAGACCAGGCAGCGTGGAGGCAGTGGATGCAAGAGCAGCAGGAGCTTCTCCAGTGCTGTTTTAAGGAACTGAAAGCAGAGCTGCTGGAGCCGATGAAGGCTTCAATTGATAAGCTGCTGGAGACCCAGATGGCCCAAGGGGCGGCGATTCAGGAGGTCCGCCAGAAGATCTCGGAGAACGAGGACGAGATCCTAGGCCTGGCGGTGAAGGTGGAGGCGCACGAGGCGCTCCACAAGAAATGGCAGGCGAGGTTCGAGGAGATGGAGAACCGGTCGAGGCGGAAGAACCTGCGGATCCTGGATCTCCCGGAGGGGCTGGAGGGATCGGACGTGGGGGCCTATGTGGTCACCATGCTGAATTCGCTGATGGGAGCGGGGGCCTTTCAGGGGCCCTTGGAGCTTGAGGGTGCCAACCGAGTACTGGCGAGGAGGCCCAAGCCCAGTGAGCCGCCGCGGGCGGTGCTGATGCGGTTCCAACGGTTTGCTGATCGGGAGTGTGTGTTAAGGTGGGCCAAGAAGGAGTGGAGCAGCAGGTGGGAGAATGCGGAGATCCGGATCTACCAGGATTGGAGCGGGGAGGTGGCGAAGAAGAGGGCCGGTTACAACCGAGCGAAGGCAGTACTGCACAGGAAGGGGGTGAAGTTCGGTATGCTGCAGCCGGCACGTCTGTGGGTCACCTATAAGCACCGACACAATTATTTTGAGTCCCCGGAGGAGGCATGGGCCTTTGTTCAGGCCGAAAAACTGGACTCGGACTAGGGGTCGGGGACGAGGGGTCGCGGTGGAGGGATGGTTGGAGATTGTTGTGTTGTGTTTCGAGGGGGGGTTCCTTGTTTTTCGGGGGTTGATTGGGCATTGTTTTGGTTAGGTCCGCCGGATGGGCTCGTGAGGAGGGGGGGGGGGGGGGGGGGGGGAAAGAGGTAAACTGCTTGGGGGGTTGATGGTCGGTATGGGAGTTGGGGGTAGTGGGACCGGGCCTGGAAAGAGAGCTGCGCCAGAGGAGGCGGGGACGGGCGAGTGGAAAGCACGGGCTTTTTCCCGCGCTTAGGGTTGAAAGGGCAGGGACGGAGTTTTTGTCCCGTGCTGGGAGTGGAATGGATGAGAGCCTGCTGGTGGACGGGGGAGGGGGGGGGGGGGGAAGAGTTCCACACTGGAGGGGGGTCATTGGAGCAGCGGGAGTGGCTGGGGTCAGCAGGAGTCAGCTGACTTCCGGGAGTGCAATGGGGGGAGCAATGCAGCCAGGGGGAGCAATGCAGCTATGGGGGGACCTAGCTGGTCGAGGGGGGGGGGCGGGGGGGGGGGGGGATGGGGGGGTGGAGAGACCGGGTTGCTGCTGTAATGGCCAAGGGGGAGCTGGTGTTGGTAGAGGCGGTCGGGGCGGGGGTCTGCAGCTGTAGGGAACGGGTCGTGCGGGGGGCTCGAGCCGTGGCTGGCCTAGGAAGGGATATAGCTAGTCGGCGGGGGAGAGGGGCCATGATGATAGAGGACTGTGTGCCTCAGGTCATACATGAGGATCAGACGGGGTTCGTGAAAGGGAGGCAGCTGAATATTAATGTACCGAGGCTCTTGAACGTTATAATGATGCCGGCGATGGAAGGGAGGCGGAGATAGTGGCGGCGATGGATGCGGGGAAGGCCTTTGATAGGGTGGAATGGGGGTACCTGTGGGAGGTGTTGAAGAGGTTTGGGTTCGGGGAGGGGTTCGTCAGGTGGGTGAGTCTGTTATATGAGGCCCCGGTGGCGAGTGT
Source organism: Scyliorhinus torazame (assembly GCF_047496885.1). Lineage (NCBI taxonomy): Eukaryota > Metazoa > Chordata > Chondrichthyes > Carcharhiniformes > Scyliorhinidae > Scyliorhinus > Scyliorhinus torazame. The sequence goes on along the minus strand of NC_092708.1, from coordinate 55,637,431 downwards.
GGCCACGAACAGAAGGAGGTCAGAGTATTTCCGGCTACACCGGAGGAGGAGGCAGGGGTGTCTCCTGTCCCCCCTGCTCTTTGCGCTGGCAATTGAACCCCTGGCCATGGCGTTGAGGGAGTCGAGGAACTGGAGGGGGCTGGTGCAGGGTGGGGAGGAGCATCGGGTGTCGCTCTATGCGGATGATTTGCTGCTATATGTGGCGGACCCGGTGGGGGGAATGCCGGAGGTGATGAGAATCCTTAGGGAGTTTGGAGATTTCTCCGGGAACAAGCTTAATATTGGGAAGAGCGAGCTGTTCGTGGTGCACCCAGGGGACCAGGAGAGGGGGATTGGTGATGTCCCGCTAAAAAGGGCGGAGAGGAGTTTCAGGTATCTGGGGGTCCTACATAAGCTTAACTTCACGAGGCTGGTGGAGCAGATGGAGGAGGAGTTTAAGAGGTGGGACGTGCTGCCACTCTCCCTGGCGGGTAGGGTGCAGTCAGTTAAAATGACGGTGCTCCCGAGGTTTTTGTTCCTGTTCCAATGCCTCCCCATCCTGATCCCGAAGGCCTTCTTTAGGCGGGTTAACAGGAGCGTTATGGGTTTTTTCTGGGCGCAGGAGACCCTAAGGGTGAGAAGGGTGTTCCTGGAGCGGTGCAGGGATAGGGTGAGGGTTGGCGCTGCCTAACCTCTGTGGGTATTATTGGGCCGCCAACGTGGCGATGGTGCGTAAGTGGGTGATGGAGGGGGATGAGGCGGCATGGAAGAGGCTGGTGATGGCATCCTGTGTGGGCACGAGCCTGGAGGCGCTGGTGACGGCGCGGCTGCCGCTTCTTCCAACGAGGTATACCACAAGCCCGGTGGTGGCGGCTACCCTCAAAGTCTGGGGGCAATGGAGACGTCACAGGGGGAGGTGGGGGCCTCGGTGTGGTCCCCGATTCGGGGGAACCACCGGTTTGTCCCGGGGAGGATGAATGGAGGGTTCTTGAGCTGACACAGGGCAGGTATCAGAAGGATGGGGGACCTGTTTGTGGCCGGGAATTTTGCGAGCCTGGGTGAGCTGGAGGAGATGTTCGGGCTCCCCCCGGGGAACACCTTCAGATATATGCAGGTAAGGGCGTTTGTTCGGCGGCAGGTGGTGGAGTTCCCACTGTTGCCGCCACGCAGGGTCCAGGACAGGGTGCTGTTGGGGGTGTGAGTTGGAGAGGGGAGGATCTCGGCAACATATCAGGTGATGCAGTAGGAGGAGGAGGCCTCGGTGGAGGAGTAAAGGGTAAGTAGGAGGAGGAGTTGGGCATGGAGATTGACGAGGGGACGTGGGCGGATGCCCTGGGGAGAGTGAACTCTTCCTCCTCTTGCGCGAGGCTCAGCCTCATACAATTTAAGGTGCTGCATAAGGCTCACATGACCGGGGCAAGGATAAGCCGGTTCTTTGGGTGCGAGGACAGGTGTGTTAGGTGCTCAGGGAGCCCAACAAACCACACCCACATGTTCTGGGCATGTCCAGCGCTGGAGGACTTTTGGAAGGGTGTAGCGAGGACGGTGTCGAGGGTGGTAGGTTCCAGGGTCAAGCCGGACTGGGGGCTCGCATTATTTGGGGTGGCAGAGGAGCCGGGAGTGCAGGAGGCGAAAGAGGCCGGTATTCTGGCCTTTGCGCCCCTGGTAGACCGGCGAAGGATTCTTCTTCAGTGGAAGGATGCGAGGCCCCCAAGAGTGGAATCCTGGATCAACGATATGGCGGGGTTTATTAAATTGGAGAGGGTGAAATTTGCCTTCAGGGGATCGGTGCAAGGGTTCTTCAGGTGGTGGCAATCGTTCCTAGACTCCCTGGCAGAACGTTAGAAGATGGTCAGCAGCAGCAGCAACCCGGGGTGGGGGGGGGGGGGCTTGCGGGAGGGGTTGGTTCATTTTATTTGAGTGGGCGTGTATATTTGCCTCTGTGTTGATGAAGGCTGTTAATTTATTATTTATGTATATGGGTTGGGGTGGGGGGGGGGGGGGTTGTTCTTTTCTTTCTATATTTAGTTTTTGATATTTTGTGAAAATTTGAATACATTTTTTTCTAAAGTGCAGAGGATACCGGAAGTCTGCAGAGGGATTCGGATAGGTTAAGTGAATGGGCTAGGGTCTGGCAGATGGAATACAATGTTGACAAATGTGAGGTTATCCATTTTGGTAGGAATAATAGCAAAAGGGATTATTATTTAAATGATAAAATATTAAAACATGCTGCTCTGCAGAGATACCTGGGTGTGCTAGTGCATGAGTCGCAAAAAGTTGGTTTACAGGTGCAACAGGTGATTAAGAAGGCAAATGGAATTTTGTCCTTCATTGCTAGAGGGATGGAGTTTAAGACTAGGGAGGTTATGCTGCAATTGTATAAGGTGTTAGTGAGGCCACACCTGGAGTATTGTAGTTCAGTTTTGGTCTCCTTACCTGAGAAAGGACGTACTGGCGATGGAGGGTGTGCAGAGGAGATTCACTAGGTTAATCCCAGAGCTGAAGGGGTTGGATTACGAGGAGGTTGAGTAGACTGCGACTGTACTCGTTGGAATTTAGAAGGATGAGGGGGGATCTTATAGAAACATATAAAATTATGAAGGGAATAGATAGGATAGATGTGGGCAGGTTGTTTCCGCTGGCGGGCGAAAGCAGAACTAGGGGGCATAGCCTCAAAATAAGGGGAAGTACATTTAGGACTGAGTTTAGGAGGAACTTCTTCACCCAAAGTGTTGTGAATCTATGGAATTCCTTGCCCAGTGAAGCAGTTGAGGCTCCTTCATTAAATGTTTTTAAGATAAAGATAGATCGTATTTTGTTGAATAAAGGGATTAGGGGTTATGGTGTTCGGGCCGGAAAGTGGAGCTGAGTCCAAAAAAGATCAGCCATGATCTCATTGACTGGCTGAACAGGCTCGAGGGGCCAGGTGGCCTACTCCTGCTCCTTGTTCTTATGTTCTTATGTACAGGTGTTTAGTTAGCCCCTTTAGAACATCAGACTCAGTAACTTGTCATGAGAATGTCGCTTTAAGAAATGGTTAGCTGCTCATGTTACTGCAGTGATGTCAGAGTGTGGGTGGAGCCGAGCTCTGGTTCTGCTTTTTAGTTTCACTTTGAGAAAAAGCTTGGGTGTGTCTGGGTTTTCCAGTGAGCTGCAGCTGAAGTTAAACAAAGAGCTGTCATGTTGATCTCTGCCGTCCAAAGACTATCTCTGGATCATTTGGTGAATTCAGAATTATAAATGTTCTCAATAGTGAAAGTGAACCTAATGTCCTCCTGTTTAAAGGTTTGTTAAGTCTTTTGGATGTTAAAAGGACAACTTAAAGGATTACTTAGTGCCGTAGTCTTTGGGGGTTATCTTTGAATTAATGGTTACTAAGATATTCATTGTTTGTTTTAAAAAGGTTAACTTGAGTTCATAGAATAAACATTGTTTTGTTTTAAAAAAAATACTTGTCCATTTCTGCTGTACTATAGAGTGAGCCGTGTGCTCCCCATACCACAATCTATTAAAAGTTGTGAACTCCATGATACAGTTTGGGGTTCTCTAAACCCTGACCCATAACAAACTCCACTAGTACTGACATTACATTAAAAAAACAAAAAGGATCAAAGTTTTTCAAATATATTGATTTTTTTTTCCAATTAAGAGGCACTTTAGTGTGGCCAATCCACCTATCCGGCACATCTTTGGGTTATGGGGTGGGACCCATGTAGACACGGGGAGAATGTGCATACTCCACACGGACCGTGACCCACGGCCGGGATCGAACCCGGGTTCTGCCGTGAAGCAGCAGTGTTAACCATTGCGCTACTGTGCCGCCCCAAAGATCAAAGTTAATGGAATTATTTATAACATTATTAAACGAAGGCTACATCCAAATCTGTGTATGTTGGCGGAAAAGGATAAGTGATTCTGGAGTTTAAAAAAAGTGGGTACCCTAAAAGGAAAACAATGTTTAGTTGAGAAGATGTTAAACCTACTAACAAGTCATGCTAAGAGACTTTTAAGAAGGAGCACTATTAGTGACATTCACTCTTTTAAATATCCCATTGGCAATGATTTAGTAAAATACTGTCATGACGGTGAACATTTGATATTAAACGGTTTCTGATGTGTAGTTATTCTCCTTGTAGGCTATTCTCCTTGTAAGCATGTTTGGCAGCTTTTTGTCCATCTTAATGGAATTCTGACAAATTGTGCATTGCTGACCAATGTTTTGATAATAGAGCAGCCAGCTGGAATTCTGAAAATAATTGCACATCAAACTGGACCTAGTCAGAAAAGGTCTCTGATGCCAGTTTCCTGAACTGCAGCTGAACTCCAGCTTTCTACATTCTCTTGTTTCTTCAGGATGTGAGTCTGACCTGAAAACAGACTGCATGTATCACAAAAAAGAGAGAAAGACTGCATATCCTGTGACTGCTTCTTGCAGCTGAATTAGAACAAATGTTTTAAAAAGGGGAATTGAGAGATTCATCAGCCAATGTGAGACAGGAGTACAATAATTAATGTCGCAATAGCGTGTATTCAGAAACTTGGCTGAAAACCGTGGATTTGTAAAAATATAAATGGTATGATCTCAAAGAGGTCGGCATCTTTTAGCAGGCCAGGAGGAGATAGGGGAAGTGGTAAATTTTGTCATTGTTAGCCCTTTTGGATATACAATAAATCCCTTCTGGCAATTGGAAGCATACAAGCTTACTTTTTTAAAAAAATGTTTTTGAAAAAAAGAACAGACGTTGTCTTGATGGCTGCACTGAGAGCCTTTTGCTCGGAGGAAGTCCCTGGAGGCTCCATCGGCCCCTCTGGGGAATCCTTACCAACAGCTTTTTTTTTAAATGAATGGAGAAGAAATTTTTGTGTAGGTGGTCGGATTACCATGTCATTTTCAAAATTCACACACAAAACCAGAACTATTTGATGCAAATCAGTGTTTTGGCAGAAATAATTGACACCTGCTATTAATTTTCCAACTTTAAAGGTAGCTTTAAGTCACCATTAACTATTTAGGACATTATAAATAAAGCTGCTGAAAATAGATGAAAGTCTTGTCCTTGGTGACCAAGATCCCAGACAACTTGAGATTTGGGGCAGTGTTGAGCAGTGTTTAACATTCCGATTTTAATACAAATTCTGGATTTATACATTCGGCATGCTACCATCAGAGAGAGACTTGGTTATATTGAGAACAGTAACACTTTGTATGCCTGTGTTGCTAACTTTTGGTTGGCTCTTAATTCGTAATTTGCTCTGTTTGTTTAACCTTTGCTCTAGAGTCGCCAGGTATCTTTATGATACCGCCACGAGGTTCAAGTTCAAGTAATGATCAATAACTCAACACACCAATTAGTAAGATTCAAATCAAAACACATTTATTATACACAGTAAATCACTACTCATGCATAAACTCTACTTTCTAAACTATTCTTATCACTAAAAGGCCTATACTTAGCTTCGGACTAGCCCACCAGGTCAGGGGAACAAATGGCCTTTCGTTCAGGTCCTGAGTCTGCAGGATTCAAAAGCTGGTATGGACTTGTAGCTCAGAGCGCCTATCTCGTAGCGAGCGTTGACTTGAGACTTACTTGGTTGATGCGGCAGCGAGGCAGGTCACTGTCAAGGGTTGGTGTGAGCTGCTGAGTGACCCTGCCAAAGAAGGACGATGTGAACTTGGGGGCTTTACTTTATAGTCCCCAGGGGCTTCCCGCCCTCCGGGGCGGACCCCGTACCTGGTTCCAAATGATTGGATTGCGTTCCGATCATTTGGATCGATTTCTCCAATACTGGAGTTGTTCCCTGATCGCTGGGCGGTCCCTAAATGTCTGTTGGGCTTCCTTTGTCTTGGCTCCTGCTGGCGCCGAGGAGTCTGGCTTGGCTTTATTCACCTTAACTGTTGCAATTGTGCCTTGGAATTGCTCAATACTATGCAGATGGCTGCTGGTTTCAGTGCTGTCTGGTTCCTTCCAGGTTTCAATACACATGATTTCTGTATTTGCTAGTCTTTGTCTGTGTTGGCTGAATTTCCCTTCAGCCTTTGCGGTTCTCCATTTTAAGTCGGGAAGTGGCCAACCCAGGTGGCTACACTTCCTGCTTGTGATCCCTAACGCGAAGTGTGAAGGATCACATAACTGCGTTGTCTTCACTCCCTGACCCGGCAAGCACTCTTCTATGGCCTCTACACTGACCATAACTATGCAAGAAAAATTTTAACTAACAATTTCTAAGTGGCGCTATGTCAAAACAGGGACATGCATTACAAAATTTAAAAAACGGTACCGCTAACTGTCCTCAATAAACTACACTCACTAAAACATTAAGTCATATTAACTTCCTAAACAATATAAAATAATAGCAGCATTTACATTTTTCCTGGCTTGGCAGTCAAGCACAGGGTTGGACAATCTTTCCATTTCTTTATTTACAGAAGAACGCAAACGAATGTCCTTTATTATAGATCGAGGGGTTCGGGGTCCTGAGGATAACTGAACATAGGGGATCTTATTCTGTAAACCAGGGTGCGAGCGCGGTAGGCTCTCCTTCACCATTTCCTCATGCGGATAGTCTGCACGATGCTGCTGAGTATCGCCAACACTAATAGGGATTCGACTACGTAGGAAAGGGAGTAGTACCATGTTATGAGCTTATCACACCATGATGGTGTGGTGTTGCCTGTTACTGGGCTCTGGGTGCTATGGGGAAGTGAATCATTAACGGTTGGGGGGGTTGGGGTCAGGGGGTTCGCGTTCGCGCGCAACCGCATACACATTGCAGTAACGACGAAATACACGTATGACGTCTTCATTGTTGTCTTATTCTTTCTCTTCTCTTCTTTTCTTTTCCGTTGCGTCTCTTTTCCTGGAGCTTCTGGAGTTCTGTGGGATCAAGCATAGTGTCTGTTACTATCTTGGTTTAATATCTCGTCTGTTAGTATGTCGGTCCTTTAGTGCCAATTCTCCTTTTACAATTTGTCACCATGTGTGACTCCCTCATTTTTTTTTTAAAAACCGAATATTCAGGATAAGACACACTTAAAAATACTGAAAAAGTGCGAGCCGACTCGCAGGCTGTGCGATTTACCATCCAAATGTTTGAGGATCTAAATAGCGTAGGGATGGCAACCTGAGGGTCGCCTGAAAACAAAACAAAACTTTTTGAACCAAAAATGCCGAAATGAGGTGCGTATGGGCCGCGACGGGTAAGAATTGGATGAAATCCCCGGGTACGACGGCGACCAATGCCGTGTGTGCTCGACCCGAGCGTAGCTGACCAGAGGGGGTGGTCCTAAGGCAGGGCGGAGACCAATGCCGTTTCCCCACTGCCTGAGCAACCGTCAAGAACGGGCAAGAAATGTAGTCATCGTGGGGGGGTTGCTGTATTGGTTCTACCTTTGAACCAGAAGAGCAGTTATGAACGGGGGTCTGGCAGGCACTCAGCGGTTTCTGCCGATGAGCGTGCTGGCAAGTTCTCATAGGTTTCGGCAGACAAATAAAGCGTGGGGCCGTGGAAAAAATTTCCGATCATACAAACAACACATAATAATAACAGTAATAAACAACATTAAACAACATGCTGCAGGTTCCATCAGAAAGGACACAGTTTCTCTCAAGCAGTTCCTTTTTAAAACATCACCTGGACACCTCAGTTATCAGTTGCGAACAGGATCGCAAAGGGGTTCTCACTTTGGGAGTCAGACTCAAACTCGTCATCTTCTCCCGGATGCCATACTCTCGAATGTATAAGGGCTGATAGGGCTTCATGGTGCGATTTGGGGTCCATCTCGTCGTTCCGGACGAGCCTGAATGAATTATCGCGGTGCCAAAAGGTGGTGTCTAGTTCTGTGGGGACGGAATCGTCATCGTAGGGCAGTGGTCTTTGGTGGGGTTTGTTGAGGAATGTGATCAGGAAGGGATCACTCGAATCGTGGTCAGATTCGCTGGGTGTGGGTCCTGTTGCCTGGGGATAGTAGGGAGGCGTGCTGTGGCTATTGTCTGAGTCACAGTCACTGCTGCTGCTGTCTGTGGCCGTTCCGAGGCAGAGTCTAGAGGTCGGGGGTGGAGTCGAGGGCAAGTCCATGGATGTGGTGGGCGTATTGGGGGAGGGTAGGGATACGTTGGGTGTGGGCGGGGTGTGGTCGCTGCATCGAGCATGACGTGGTGTGCGTGGTTGGACTGTGGGCCATATGCCTTAAGCTGGTTAATATAGAACCACGCAGTCTTTCCGTTGGGGTACTTAATTTTATAGACAGAGAGGCTTACTTTGTCCGCAATGGAGTACGGTCCCGAATATTTAGGTGACAAGAATGTGCTGGGGTTATAGATGGAGAACATGACCTGCTGTCCTACCTCAAACTCAGTCGCATGCACTGTCTTGTCGAAACAGGCCTTGGTCTGTTTCTTCCGTGTGTCTAATCTTACTGCGGCTGCTAGCTGAGCCGTTTTTACATTCTCCACTAACTGTTTGACTGCGTTCTCGTGCGTGAGGGCCGTCACTTCGGGGCTGGTCAAGTCCAATCCTAATAAAAATTCTGTGCCTTTCATGGGGCATGAGAGTGTGTGGGGTGTAACCTGTGGATGTTGAAATAGTGTTGTTGTTCTGTTGGACCATTTTTCGGAGGGTTGATTTTAGGGTCCGATTCATGTGCTCCACGATACCACTTGACTGGGGGTGGCATGCGATGTGGAATTTTTGGGTAATGCCAAATATCGTGAGGACGTTCTTCGTGACACGTCCCGTAAAATGGGAACCTTGGTCGGATTCAATGCTGCGGGGGAGTCCCCATCTCGTAAAGATGTGGTGGGCTAAGATCTTGGTGGTGGTCTTTGCCGTGTTCGTTCTGGATGGGAATGCCTCTACCCATTTCGTAAAAGTATCTATGACGACTAATACGTACTTGTAACCATTCCTGCAAGGGAGCAATGGTCCTATAAAATCGATCTGGAGGTTAGTCCAGGGGCCGTTAACGGGGCGGGTGTGACTAAGTTGAGCTTTCTTTGCGTATCTGTCCGGATTGTTCTGGGCACAGATAAGGCAATTCTCAACGTAGCGCGTTACGTCTTCTTTTAAACTTGGCCATCAACAGAGCTGCCTGAGGTGGGCTGTAGTGGGATCAATTTCCTGATGCCTATGACTGTCATGGAATAAACAAATCAGTTCATTCCTGTCCTGTTCAGGAACCACATAAAGGGTGTCTTTTAACACCACACCATCATGTGTGGTCAGTGCATTTTTAAATCTAACATAAGGTGCTGGATATTGTCCTTTTAAAATCTCCCTGAGATTGCTATCCTGCTTCTGGGCCTGCACTAAATCCTCGATATTAGTCTGCGAGACCTGAACTGCATTCACTGGTGCGATTTTGGGGGGTGCCCAAAAATATCCATGCCTGGAACCTGTTTTTGCCAGTGCGTCAGCCTTTACATTTCCAGGGAGCGAGAAACGGTGGTGACTGCGAACTTTAACAATACCAAAGGTCCTGTCCTGTACTTTCTCTAAAATGTAGCGGAGTAATGGGGCTGAAGGGAGGGGTTTTCCGTCTGCGGAAACAAATCCTCTTGCTTTCCACAGGGGTAGGAATTCTGTAAGGCTATTGCAGACATAGAGGCTGTCCGAGTATACGTCTGCTGGGCTGGGGAAGGAATCTGGGTGATCCACAATGTACGCCACTGCTGCTAGTTCTGCCGCCTGCACGCCTAAGTGGCCTGGTACCTTTAAGGAGATCTCTTCTAGGGCGCGTCCCTGCGCGTCCTCGACATATATGCCGCATCCTGTAATGCGCTTCCCTTCTAAGACTGTGGAAGAACCATCCACATAAATCCTTAAAGGTGCGCACGTGTCTGTTCACCCCTGGAGGCTCTGGGGTGAACTACCTATGTTTCCGGGGGGTATTTTCGCAATAAAGCGGCCTGTGTTGTGGTGCGGTGAGATGATTTCACATTCGTGGGGGGTGCCTGGGTACTGAAGGTTATCGGCTAAGAAAGTGTGGGTCTTGGTCCTTTTAACAGTGATGTCCCATCCCTGCAAAAGAAGGGTCCATCCAGCTGCTCTAATCTGACTAACTGTACCGTCCTCGAGTCATCTGTCAAGTAGGAGTTAGGTGGGGGGGGGGGGGTGATCTGTGAGGATTGTGATGGGGTTTAATCCGGTAATGTAGGAAAAATACTGAACTGCCCAGAAAACTGCGAGCAGGTGCCTTTCACAGGCCGAAAATCCCTGCTCCACAGGATCTAAAAGGCTGGAGGCGTAAGCCACAGGTCTTAACTGTTCGTCCCGTTCCTGGAGGAGCACGGCCGAAAGGGTGCGGTCTGTGCTAGTGATCTCTATAGCATAGGGGGAAAGCGGGTCTGGAACTTGTAGTGCGGGGCTGCAATGAGGGCTCTTTTCAAAGCATCCACAGCATCCGTATGCTGCTGAAGCCATTCCCAAGGGGCTCCTTTCTTTAGGAGTTCCGAGAGGGGTGCTGCCTTGCTGGAGAAACCGTCAATGTGGTTTCGGCAGTAGCCAACTAGTCCTAAAAACGACCGGAGGGCTGAAACATTCTGGGGAAGGGGCAATTTGGCAATCGAGTCAATTCTTTTGTGCTCGATCTCGCGTTTACCGTGCATGATAATCGTACCCAAATATATCACTTTGTTTTCCAAAATCTGGGCCTTTTTGGGGTTTACTTTGCAACCAATTTTCTGTAGGAGTTCCAGGAGTTCGGACAGAAGCTCGATGTGCTCTGCCTTGGTGTCTGTCTGCAGTAATAGGTCGTCCACATACTGGACCAGACATTCGGGGTGGGAAAATTTCGATAATCCTTTTGCCAGCTGTCGGTGGAAAATGGAGGGGGAGTTGTGGAATCCTTGTGGAAGGCATGTCCACGTGTACTGCTGATTTTTAAAAGTGAAGGCAAATTTGTATTGGCACGCTTTTGCCAATCGAATGGACCTGAATCCATTACTGATGTCCAAAACCGTAAAGTATTGTGAGTTGAGTCCCTGTTTGAGCATGGTCTCAGGACTTGTGGCTACCGTGGGGGCTGCTGCGGGGTGACTTTGTTGAGTTTCCGGTAATCGATGGTCAGTCGCCATGATCCATCCGGCTTTCTCACTGGCCAGATCGGGGCATTATTAGTGGAGGCTACTGATCTGAGTACGCCCTGCTCTCATAAGCTGTCGATAACTTTTGCGATTTCTCTCTCTGCCTCTTGGGGAAATCCGTATTGTTTTTGGGGTCTAGGGTCAGGTCCTGTGATTTGAACGGCACCAGTCATCCGGCCACAGTTGTGTTTGTGGGTCGCGAATGCTGTCCTGTGCTTCTGCAGAACTGCCCCAACCTGCTTGTCTGTGCTAATCGTGGTCGGGTCAAACCAAAATTCGCCGACTGCGCTAATCTTGTTTGCGTATTCACCTATTGTGAGCGTTGCGGGGGCTCTTGCGGATTTTGCCATTTTCCAGACACATTGGTTGACTGGATCAAAGGACAGGTTGTGGGAATTCATAAAGTCAATTCCCAAAATGTGTTCTGCTGTGTGGGGTAGATCGACTAAAACTATGGGGTGCTCTGTCGTTATATTGCCAATCTGAATGGGTACAGGGGCTGCGATGTGTCCCTGCTGTGAGTGGCCTGTGAAGCCGCTAAGGGTGATTGTGGCTGAAGTGGGCCATGTGTCTTTCTGGAATATGGTGGAGGAATTGATTGTGGTGCGGGACCCTCCTGTGTCCCAGAGAAATTCGATGGGCTGTCCCCATATCTTTGCTGCAACTACTGGTCGGCCGGACCTATCCCAAAGGGTGTCGCAGACCCAACTGGGGGAGCCCGAACTTTGTCAGTCCATTCTATTCAGGTCCATCTGGTCTGAACGGGTGCTCACACTATGTATGGGCTCTGTCCTATTCTTATTCAGACTGCCTGCCTGCTGGGCTCTCTGTGGCTTTCGTGGGGCATTGCATTCTCGTGCAAAGTGTCCTAACTGTCCACAGTTGTAACACTCCTGTGGTTTCTGTGGGGGACTGTTCCTGCCTTCGTTCACCCATGCGGGGTTCTGGTGCGTTTTCACCGCTTGGATGTCTGCTTCTGCCTGCTGTTCCTCGGGTTTCCTAACTGCGGGTTTGTTTTGTACGGACTGCTCCCAGGCGCGGGACAATCTTTTTAAAACCCATTTCTCATTCTGGGCTTCCTCTGAGGGGTCATAATTCATACAGGCTTTTTGTCCTGCCTCTGTGGCATGGGAGATAAGGGTGCGGGTCCATTTGGCCATACCGTCTTGGGATAAATGGACGCATTCTAAATTGCCGAAAACTGCTGTGAAATGGATCCACAGGCGTCCAGCAAACACTGTGGGGTGTTCCGTCTTTTTCTGCCTGCACTTATTCAGGCCTTCTACGGGGTCACCTCTGTTGTAGCCGATCGCATCTAGGATTGCTGCGTGCATCTCTGCAAGGGTGCCTCCTCCTACATTCTGTGGGTCGGGAAGGGCTGCTACGACCGAAGGGTCTAAACTCAAAACTGTGAGCTTCACGTGCTCACGCACATCCAGGCCGTACATGGTCGCCTGCTGCTTTACTCTGGCAAAGAAGTGGTGGGGGTCTGAGGTGGGGAGGAACGGTGTGATTTTCTTGCACGCGTCCCGTAATTGGGTCACGGTTAAGGGGGTGGTATAAAGAAATTCTGTATCTCCGTCCGATGTGACTGTGCGGTGGGTGGTTACTGGATTCATTGGTGCCTGAACTATCTGCTCTCTGGGAGGTTGGGGCACTTTTCTCTTCTGGGGCTTTCCTTGCGCACATGTTCCCTGAAGATATCTATACGCGGTCTAATTTAATTCTTCCCAATCCGGGCCGTCTTCTGTATCTAACTGGGATCCAAAAGTGCTGTGGAATCCATTCTGAACTGAAAGCAAAGACTGCAGTTCTGCAATCTGCTTCCGGCACTTTACGTGATCTAATGAGCTTTGTCTCTGCTCCGTGGTGGCAGCATGGAGTGCTCGTAATGCCGCTTTCAGGTCGCTACCTTTGCAATGCCTCTACCTGTTTCTCTGTTTCCTCTCTTACCAGGACTGCACATTGCGTGTCCTGATAGGCCTTTTTGTACTGGATTTGGAAGCTGCTCAGATGCGCTAGACAAGACTGGTGTGCCCACTTGGCATCATCCACCTCTCCGTCCTTTGCTGCCAACTTCCTTCTTAAATCTATATTCTCTTTCTCGATCTCACTAACATCGACCTTGCTCATTCAATGTCTCTCTTCTACCTCTTTGCGGAGCGTCCGAACGACCTCCTCTGTGCCTCGCAATTGTGCCAGGCAGGACACGATTGCAATCGGTATGTGAGCTTTCCCTAAGCTTTTCTTATGGATCTCTGACAGGTTCTCCCACCAAGTAAGTCCTATACTCCGGGTCCTGTTTCCTCATTGTCACAGAATTTGCTCCAAAGGGGCCATCCTTTCCCTTTGAGGTACTTTCTGATTTCTTCTTCCCAAACGGGACACTGTCCTACTCTACTGGTCGCTGCGACCACAAATTCTTCGGGGTTCATAAGGCGTTCCATTGCCTTCATTGCCATTTTCCTTTCTGAATGCACTTTTAAAATTTGGAACGAGGGGTACTAAGGCGGTGCTGTAAACACGGGTATGGCATGCGCTATTTTCCGGAATACAAACTCCCGACAGTTTTTCGCAACAAAAATCTATCAGTTTTACCTTATAGCCCTGTTAGTTACGCATGCATTAACACACTTCCGAATTATGAGGATTGATCAGAACTGCTTGAACACTTGTGGTTTTTTTGTTCCCAATTGGATTCTCAATTCAAATTTTGGGTTCTCCTAGAGTGGATTCAAATCAAAACACATTTATTATACACAGTAAATCACTACTCATGCATAAACTCTACTTTCTAGACTATTTCTATCACTAAAAGGCCTATACTTAGCTTCGGACTGGCCCACCAGGTTAGGGGAACAAATGGCCTTTCGTTCAGGTCCTGAGTCTGCAGGATTCAAAAGCTGGTATGGACTTGTAGCTCAGAGCGCCTATCTCGTAGCGAGCGTTGACTTGAGACTTACTTGGTTGATGCGGCAGCGAGGCAGGTCACTGTCAAGGGGTGGTTCGAGCTGCTGAGTGACCCTGCCAAAGAAGGACGATTTGAACTTGGGGGCTTTACTTTATAGTCCCCAGGGGCTTCCCGCCCTTCGGGGCAGACCCCGTACCTGGTTCCAAATGATTGGATTGCGTTCCGATCATTTGGATCGATTTCTCCAATACTGGAGTTGTTCCCTGATCGCTGGGCGGTCCCTAAATGTCCGTTGGCCTTCCTTTGTCTTGGCTCCTGCTGGCGCCGAGGAGTCTGGCTTGGCTTTATTCACCTTAACTGTTGCAATTGTGCCTTGGAATTGCTCATTATTATGCAGATGGCTGCTGCATTACTATGCAGATGGCAGCTGGTTTCAGTGCTGTCTGGTTCCTTCCAGGTTTCAATACACATGATTTCTGTATTTGCTAGTCTTTGCCTGTGTTGGCTGAATTTCCCTTCAGCCTTTGCAGTTCTCCATTTTAAGTTGGGAAGTGGCCAACCCAGGTGGCTACAGCCTGCTCATTTAAAAAGACAATAGTATTTTGGGCGCCTGGATAACCTTTCTGCTTAAACATTGCCTCATCAATTCTTTCACCTGGATCTAAATCTAGAGCAACAGAAATGGCAGCATGAACCATGACAAAATATGAAATTATTTTTGTATGAATGAGGATGCAGGAATCATGTGCCCCACACCGTGTACTGATTATTAATGCCCTGAAAGAACGCAGTGCAGATATTAAGTCTTTCCAATGACAACAAATTATCTGAATCTTTTGACATCAATTGAATTTTCTGAAATTTCCGTAAATTTAATTTGAGTAAACAATTTCACAAATATTTGCTGAATTATCTTGGATTTCCAAAGAATATAGAATACCTACAGTGCAGAAGGAGGCTATTTCGCACACCAATTCTGCACTGACCCTCCAAAAAAGCATCTACATAGGCCCACTCCCGCACCTCATTCCCTAACCCTGTAACCCCGTCAAACCTTTGGACACTAAGGGCCAATTCACCTAACCTGCACATCTGTGGGAGGAAGCTGGAGCACCCAGAGGAAACCCATGCTCACAAGGGTTGCATGCAAACTCCACACACACACACACACACACACACACACACACACAGTCACCCAAAGCCAAAATTGAACCCAGGATCCCTAGCGCTGAGGCAGCAATGCCAACCACTGTTACCATGCTGCTAAACAGTCTGACTGCAAAATTACTTTGATGGAAAACTGAATGGTTTTCAATCTACCATGAAGGGTCAACTGCCTCTTCTGACTGTCCAACTGTTAGGTTTTGTCAACATAACAAGGATTTGAATTTCAAGTGAAGAAAAGGAAGCAGTCATCTGTGCACAATTTCTCTCAGCATTCCTTTGATGGAATTCTTCAATCTGTAGTGTATCATCACACCACAGCAGACATCTTCAAACTACACACCATCCTGATTTGGAATAATATTGCCATTCCTTCATTGTCACTCAGTCAAAACTCCTGAAACTTCCTTTCCCAACAGCACATTCGATGCAATTGCACCAGACGTACTGCTGTGGTTCAAGGAGGCAGCTCACCACCACCTTCTCAAAGGAAAATAGGGATGAGCAAGAAATACTGGTCTTGTCAGTGATGCTGGCATTCCACAAAAGAATAACAATAAAATCAGTTGTATCACCTTAATTTTCCTTAGTGATGATGGTATACTTTATTTTCCAAAAAAATAACATATAACATGCAGCACTTCAGTTAATGTGGATTTGGAAAAGTTCAGAGCGAAGCTTCACCATTGTGTCAACTAAGTTTAGGAAAGCTCAGCTTAACCACATACCTTTGGATACCCTCAGGGGACACTGTCCTACTCTACTCCCAGTTTCCCATATGTCCGAGTTAGCAGAAGAGTCGCACTACCTGGGTGGTTTGCAAAGTCCATTTCCACTATTTTGGAAATTTCAATTGTTCTTTCAAAAGTGGAATAATCAGCACTTTCTAAATATAAATTGTGCTTATTTATCTTCCCCAGTTTCTCCTTCTGGCTGCCAGGAAGCAGGCCCATATCATTTAAGCTTCACATGAGGCCGCAGCTGATATTTCTTGAGCATATAAGTATAACATCAAGGGGCGGGACTCTGCGGGAATCGGCGGGACGGGCAACTCCGGCACCGAGGGGCGTGAACCACTCCGACCTCGGGCCGCCCCAAAGGTGCGGAATCATCCGCACCTTCAGGGGCTAGACCGGCGCCGGAGTGGTTTGCACCGCGCCAGCTGGCAGGGAAGGGGCTTGGCGCCACACCAACCGGCGCCGAAGGGCCTCCACCTGCCGGCGCGAGTTGCCGCATGCACGGGAGTGCCAGTGTGTGCTGGCGTCATCCCAGCTCATGCGCAGGGGGGGGGGGGGTCATCTCCGCGTCGGCCATCGCGGTGGACCAGAGCGGCCGCCGCGGAAGAATAGAGTGCCCCCACGGCACAGGCCCGCCCGCTGATCGGTGGCCCTCGATCGTGGACCAGGCCACCGTGGGGGCACCTCCCGGGGCCAGATCCCCCCGCGCCCCACCGAGGATCCCGGAAGCTGCCCGCGCAGCCAGGTCCTGCCGGCAAATACCTGGTGTTATATATGGCGGCGGGACTGGCCGAAAACGGGCGGCCACTCGGCCCATCGCGGGCCGGAGAATCGCCGGGGGGGGCGCTGCCAGCAGCCGCCGACCGGTGCAGCGCGATTCCGCCCCGCCAAATCCCCAGCGCTGGAGAATTCGGGAGCCGTCGGGGGTGGGATTCACGCCCCCCCCCCCCCGCGCTGATTCTCCGACCCGGCCGGGGGGTCGGAGAATCCCGTCCAAGTAATTTCTCTGCCTATTTTAAAAAACTTACCCACATTCACTGTTACCATTCCAGAGGATTCAACACAAAAAATTCAGGTTGGCACAGTTTGAGGTGTTGTCTTTTACATGAAACATTAAACAATGAAACATTAAACAGATATTCCGCCTGCCTTCTCAGGTGGACATAAAAGATCCCACAGCAAAATTCAAAAAAGGGCAGGGTGCAGAGCACTTAGATATTTCGTGAGGTCATAAAAGAAGCTATATAAATGCAAGTCTTTCTTTTAAATGTGTCATGTGAGAGTACCTTTAAGAAATGGGTGTTTAAGAAATGTACCTTTAAGAAATGGGTGTTTATCAGTGATGTCAGAGTGTGGGTGGAGCTGGGCTGTCTGTCAGCTTTTTACTTCCGTTTTAGGCTGTTTGCAGCAGGGTGTGTTTTAGTTTTGTTTTCAGTGTGGGAACTGAAGCCAGACAGAGCAGCTGTACTGTTGATCTCTCTGCCATCAAAAGACTATCTCTTGATCATTTGGTGAATTCAGAATTATAAATGTTCTCAGTAGTGAATGTAAACCTAATGTGCTTCTGGTAAAAGGTGTTTTAAAGTCTTATGGATGTTAAAAGGACAGCTTACGGATTATTTAGTGTTGTGTTCTTTGGGGGTTGTATTTGAATTAATGGTTGCTAAGATGTTCACTGTTTGTTTTAAAAAAGTTAACTTGAATTCATAGAATAAACATTGTTTGGCTTTTAAAAAATACTTTTCCATTTCTGCTGTACCACACCTGTAGAGTGGGCTGTGTGCTCCCCATACCACAATCGAGTAAAAGTTGTGGGTCAGGTGAACTCCATGATACACTTTGGGGTTCTCTAAACCCTGGCCCATAACAAATGTCAGAGCCCTCTTGCAGACTCGCAAAATCCCTTTCACAAAATGCCACATTGACAAATAGAAATTGGAGCAGGTGCCCTTTATATTTTCCACATCAATCTCTATGATATTTCAGCTGGGGACAAGTAAGACTCTAGCAGCACAACCAGGAATACCCACCATCGTATCCAACTAATGAGCCCAATATTCAAGATGGAAAAGGAATCACCAGACCCTCAATTGATTTTACAAGCAATACAGTGTGGTCTGCAAAAAGCAGCACCGTATTATATTCAGAATTGCACAAAACTGTACAGTACTGAACTACTTTCTCCGTCCATCACATTGTTGCAGAGATCATGATAGGATGGATAATAGTGGAAAATCTCATGCTATCCCTTTTTCAGAAAGATAGGGAAAAGGGATTATCCAGTTCATGCAACGGAAGCATACATATTGGACATAATCCCAAAGCTTCAGTTTCATTATGAAGGCAGCTTGATGTTTAATGAAAACAGTTGAAAGCATTCTTTGTGATTCTTCTGAACATTGTCCACAAATATCTAATATATCCATAACTAACCTTACATATTCGTCAAAAAGAAAATTTCTTCCTGTTCCTTTCTAATAGGACATTAACTTCCAGAGGATCTGTTATTTATGTGATAAAAGGTCAATCTTTTAGGACTGAGGGGAGGAGAAATTTCTTCACTCAGAGTGGTGAATCTGTGGAATACGCTACCACAGAAAGTAGTTGAGGCCAAACGTAACAGGATGGTAGGGCAGGCAATAAGCAAAGAAATAACGGATGCATGCAGAAATGGTACAGCGGTTGTCATGGGAGATTTTAATCTGCATGTCGATTGGTTTAACCAGGTTGGTAAAAGCAGCCTTGAGGAGGAGTTTATAGAATGTGTCCGGGATAATTTCCTGGAACAGTATGTGATGGAACCTACAAGGAAACAAGCGGTCCGAGATCTGGTCCTGTGTAATGAGGCAGGATTGATTAATGATCTCATAGTTCGGGATCCTCTTGGAAGGAGCGACCACAATATGGTGGAATTTAAAATACAGTTGGAGGATGACAAGGTAAAATCAAACACTAGTGTTTTGTGCTTAAACAAAGGCGATTACAATGGGATGAGAGAAGAACTAGCTAAGGTAGACTGGGAGCAAAGACTTCATGGTGAAGCAGTTGAGGAACAGTGGAGAACTTTCCGAGCGATCTTTCACAGTGTTCAGGAAATGTTCATACAGACAAAAAAGAAAGACGGTAGAAAGGGGAAAAATCGACCGTGAATATTTAAGGAGGTGAGTGAGAGTATCAAATTGAAGGAACAAACAGACAAAGTGGCAAAAAATTAGTGGGAGACTAGAGGACTGGGAAGTCTTTAGGGGACAACAGAAAGCTACTAAAAAAGCTATAAAGAAGAGTAAGGTAGACTATGAAAGTAAACTTGCTCAGAACAGAAAAGCAGATAGTAAAAGCTTCTACAAATATATAAGACAAAAAAGAGTGGCTAAGGTAAATATTGGTCCTTTGGAAGATGAGAAGGGAGATTTAATAATAGGAGACGGGGAAATGGCTGAGGAGCTGAACAGGTTTTTTGGGCCAGACTTCACAGTGGAAGACACAAATAACATGCCAGTGACTGATGGAAATAAAGATATGATAGGTGAGGACCTTGAGATGATTGTAATCACTAAGGAGGCAGTATTGGGCAAGCTAATGGCGCTAAAGGTAGACAGGTCTCCTGGCCCTGATGGGATGCATTCCAGAGTGTTAAAAGAGATGGCTAGGGAAATTGTAAACGCGCTAGTGATAATTTATCAAAATTCACTAGACTCTGGGGTGGTCCCAGAGGATTGGAAAGTAGCAAACGTGACACCACTGTTTAAAAAAGGAGGTCGGCAGAAAGCGGGTAATTATAGGCCGGTAAGCTTAACTTCGGTTGTAGGGAAAATGCTGGAATCAATCATTAAGGAGGAAATAGCGGGGCACCTGGAGGGAAATTGTTCCATTGGGCAGACGCAGCATGGGTTCATAAAGGGTAGGTCGTGTCTGACTAATTTGGTAGAATTGTTTGTGGACGTTACCAGTGCAGTAGATAACGGGGGGGGCTAATGGATGTGGTATATCTGGATTTCCAGAAAGCTTTTGACAAGGTGCCACACAAAAGGTTGCTGCATAAACTAAAGATGCATGGCATTGAGGGTAAAGTGGTAGCATGGGTAGAGGATTGGTTAACTAACAGAAAGCAGAGAGTGGGGATAAATGGATGTTTCTCTGGTTGGCAACCTGTAACTAGTGGGGTCCCCTCAAGGATCAGTGTTGGGCCCGCAGTTGTTCACAATTTACATAGATGATTTGGAGTTGGGGACCAAGTGCAATGTGGCAAAGTTTGCAGACGACACTAAGATGAGCGGTAAAGCAAAAAGTGCAGAGGATACCGGAAGTCTGCAGAAGGATTTGGATAGATTAGGTGAATGGGCTAGGGTCTGGCAGATGGAATTCAATGTTGCCAAGTGTGAGGCTATCCATTTTGGGAGGAATAACAGCAGAATGGATTATTATTTAAACGGTAAGATGTTAAAACATACTGCTGTGCAGAGGGACCTGGGTGTGCTGGCGCACGAGTCGCAAAATGTTGGTGTGCAGGTGCAACAGGTGATTAAGAAGGCTAATCGAGTTTTGTCTTTCATTGCTAGAGGGATGGAGTTCAAGACTAGGGAGGTTATGCTCAATTATATAAGGTGTTGGTGAGGCCACATCTGGAGTATTGTGTTCAGTTTTGGTCTCCTTACCTGAGAAAGGACATATTGGCACTGGAGGGAGTGCAGAGGAGATTCACTAGGTTGATCCCAGAGTTGAGGGGATTAGATTATGACGAGAGGTTGCGTAGACTGGGACTGTACTCATTGGAGTTTAGAAGGATGCGGGGGGATCTTATTGAGACATATAAAATTATGGAGGGAATAAATAGGATAGATGCGGGCAGGTTGTTTCCACTGGTCGGGGAAAGCAGAACTAGGGGGCATAGCCTCAAAATAAGGGGAAGTAGATTTAGGACCGAGTTTAGGAGGAACTTCTTCACCCAAAGGGTTGTGAATCTCTGGATTTCCTTGCCCAGTGAAGCAGTTGAGGCTCCTTCTTTAAACGTTTTTAAGAAAAAGATAGATACCTTTCTAAAGAATTAAGGGATTCGGGAGATAAGGGAGAGTGGAGCTGAGTCCACAAAGATCAGCCATGATCTCATTGAATGGCGGAGCAGGCTCGAGGGGCCAGATGGCCTACTCCTGTTCCTAGTTCTTATGTTCTTATGTTGTGTAATTTCAAGAAGGAATTAGATATAGCCCTTGGGGTTAAAGGGTTAAGGGATCAAGGGATATGGGAGGAAGGGGGGCTCAGGGTATTGAACTTGATGATCAGCCATGATCATAATGAATAGCGGAGTAGGCTCAAAGGGCTGAATGGTCCCCTCCTGCTGCTATTTTCTATGTTCTCAAATCAAAGAACTGTCTGAAGAGGCACCAGTATCAGCAAGGTTCCTCCACAGTTTTCAAGCAAAGAATGCTCCCCTTTCTTGTAGACAAGGAGACCACAACTGTGGTTTAGAATACATAGAAAATACAGCACAGAACAGGCCCTTCGGCCCACGATGTTGTGCCGAACCTTTGTCCTAGATTAATCATAGATTATCATTGAATTTACAGTGCAGAAGGAGGCCATTCGGCCCTTTGAGTCTGCACCGGCTCTTGGAAAGAGCACCCTACCCAAACTCAACACCTCCACCCAACACCAAGGGCAATTTGGACATGAAGGGCAATTTATCATTGGCCAATTCACCTAACCCGCACATCTTTGGACTGTGGGAGGAAACCGGAGCACCCGGAGGAAACCCACGCAGACACGGGGAGGACGTGCAGACTCCGCACAGACAATGACCCAAGCCGGAATCGAACCTGGGACCCTGGAGCTGTGAAGCAATTGTGCTATCCACAATGCTACCGTGCTGCCCTTAAGAACAAATAAATCTACAGTATATCATTTTACCGTAATCCATGTACCTATCCAATAGCTGCTTGAAGGTCCCTAATGTTTCCGACTCAACTACTTCCACAGGCAGTGCATTCCATGCCCCCACTACTCTCTGGGTAAAGAACCTACCTCTGATATCCCTCCTATATCTTCCACCTTTCACCTTAAATTTATGTCCCCTTGTAATGGTTTGTTCCACCCGGGGAAAAAGTCTCTGACTGTCTACTCTATCTATTCCCCTGATCATCTTATAAACCTCTATCAAGTCGCCCCTCATCCTTCTCTGCTCTAATGAGAAAAGGCCTAGCACCCTCAACCTTTCCTCGTAAGACCTACTCTCCATTCCAGGCAACATCCTGGTAAATCTTCTTTGCACCTTTTCCAGAGCTTCCACATCCTTCCTAAAATGAGGCGACCAGAACTGTACACAGTACTCCAAATGTGGCCTTACCAAAGTTTTGTACAGCTGCATCATCACCTCACGGCTCTTAAATTCAATCCCTCTGTTAATGAACGCGAGCACACCATAGGCCTTCTTCACAGCTCTATCCACTTGAGTGGCAACTTTCAAAGATGTATGAACATAGACCCCAAGATAGTTGGATAGTCAGAGGCTTTTCCCCAGGGTAGAGGGGTCAATTACTAGGGGGCATAGGTTTAAGGTGAGAGGGGCAAGGTTTAGAGTAGATATACGAGGCAAGTTTTTTACGCAGAGGGTAGTGGGTACCTGGAACTCGCTACCGGAGGAGGTAGTGGAAGCAGGGACGATAGGGACATTTAAGGGGCATCTTGACAAATATATGAATAGGATGGGAATAGAAGGATACGGACCAAAGAAGTGTAGAAGATTGTAGTTTAGTCGGGCAGTATGGTCGGCATGGGCTTGGAGGGCCGAAGGGCCTGTTCCTGTGCTGTACATTTCTTTGTTCTTTGTTCTTTAAGATCTCTCTGCTCCTCCACATTGCCAAGAACTCTACCGTTAACCCTGTATTCCGCATTCATATTTGTCCTTCCAAAATGGACAACCTCACACTTTTCAGGGTTAAACTCCATCTGCCACTTCTCAGCCCAGCTCTGCATCCTATCTATGTCTCTTTGCAGCCGACAACAGCCCTCCTTACTATCCACAACTCCACCAATCTTCGTATCGTCTGCAAATTTACTGACCCACCCTTCAACTCCCTCATCCAAGTCATTAATGAAAATCACAAACAGCAGAGGACCCAGAATTGATCCCTGCGGTACGCCACTGGTAACTGGGATCCAGGCTGAATATTTGCCATCCACCACCACTCTCTGACTTCTATCGGTTAGCCAGTTCGTTATCCAACTGGCCAAATTTCCCACTATCCCATGCCTCCTTACTTTCTGCAGAAGCCTACCATGGGGAACCTTATCAAATGCCTTACTAAAATCCATGTACACTACATCCACTGCTTTACCTTCATCCATATGCTTGGTCACCTCCTCAAAGAAGTCAATAGGATTTGTAAGGCAAGACCTACCCCTCACAAATCCGTGCTGACTATCCCTAATCAAGCAGTGTCTTTCCAGATGCTCAGAAATCCTATCCTTCAGTACCCTTTCCATTACTTTGCCTACCACCGAAGTAAGACTAACTGGCCTGTAATTCCCAGGGTTATCCCTAGTTCCTTTTTTGAACAGGGGCACGACATTCGCCACTCTCCAATCCCCTGGTATCACCCCTGTTGACAGTGAGGACGAAAAGATCATTGCCAACGGCTCTGCAATTTCATCTCTTGCTTCCCATAGAATCCTTGGATATATCCCGTCAGGCCCAGGGGACTTGTCTATCCTCAAGTTTTTCAAAATGCCCAACACATCTTCCTTCCTAACAAGTATTTTCTCGAGCTTACCAATCTGTTTCACACTATCCTCTCCAACAATATCGCTCCTCTCATTTGTAAATACAGAAGAAAAGTACTCGTTCAAGACCTCTCCTATCTCTTCAGACTCAATACACAATCTCCCGCTACTGTCCTTGATCGGACCTACCCTCGCTCTAGTCATTCTCATATTTCTCACATATGTGTAAAAGGCCTTGGGGTTTTCCTTGATCCTACCCGCCAAAGATTGTTCATGCCCTCTCTTAGCTCTCCTAATCCCTTTCTTCAGTTCCCTCCTGGCTATCTTGTATCCTTCCAATGCCCTGTCTGAACCTTGTTTCCTCAGCCTTACATAAGTCACCTTTTTCCTCTTAACAAGACATTCAACCTCTCTTGTCAACCTTGGTTCCCTCACTCGACCATCTCTTCCCTGCCTGACAGGGACATACATATCAAGGATACATCGAGAATAGCAAGGTTATGGCAGAAATTGGATCCTATACACTAATCCTCAGCAGAGAGATCCAAGGTGAGTTGCTGGCACCGGCAATCCAAATCCATCACTGTTCAGAGAGCGGCTGTGAAATTCAGCATAAACACACCTACACAACAGATGTTCTATTAAACAGCACAGTGTCACATCCTCCCAATGAATTTGTTCGGAGCAGCTCCTTTCAGTAACTTATAACTTCTATGCAGATAGGTCCTCACCATGACCTGTGTGAGACACCCTCAGTATAGAATAGGACAGAATCATAGGATCCCTTCAGTGCAGAAGGAGGCCCGTCGAATCTGCACCAACACTAGGCCCGCTCCCCTGCACTATCCCCGTAATCCTATCTAACCTTTGAACACTAAGAGGCAATTTAGCATGGCCAGTCCACCTAACCTGCGTATATGTGGACTGTGGGAGGAAACAGGAGAACCTATGCAGACACGGGGGAAATGTGCAAACTTCACACAGACAGTCATCCAAGGCCAGAATTGAACCCGGGTCCCTGGCGCTGTGAGGTAGCAGTGCTAACTGTTGTGCCACCGTGCCGCCCAAATACAGTTCCCATCAGGCTCCAAGGGCATAGAAAGTAAATCTTTGCTAGCAGAATTTATCCAATGGAAAAACAATTTAGAATTCCGTTTATATAAATGTGAACCATTACACGCAAGTGCAACTGATTGTGTTTCATTTTCCTAATAACCCGTGGCCTCATGGTGTACTGTATCATAATCCACCTTTGTGACAGTTCTTGATTGTTCAAAAGAGGCTTCAAGCATTACTTCAAACATCTTCTGCTCTTTGCCTACATCTCTGCATCCATTTGCAGTTATCTTATTAGGACTATGCTTAGTTGATAAGTGTCCAGTAGGCTTAAGTTTCAGTTTATTTCTAACTTCAGTTTCTAAAGTAAGCAGACTATTGGCTGTTTCAAAACAATAGCAACATACTGCAGTCACTGGGAATCTAAAATAAAAACAGAAAAGGCTGGAAATAGTCAAAACGCCACACAGCATCAGTGGATCCTTCATCAATCCAAAAGTTAACACCTGTTTCTCTTGCAAATTATTGATTACATCAGCTGCTGTTGAATACGCCATGTTGGCAATGCTACAGACTCAGCCCCAAGCTGAGTATCAATATTTCTCTTATAGCCAAGTGCCTTGCCCAATCATTCACAGCACAGAAGCTACCAACCATTCTGACTTGGCACCATCTCAGGCCAGCATCTAGCCAATGACAACTGCTAGCTGTCCTCTTGATGAAGAAGATAACTGGCTAAAGATGCAAGGTTTCTCAGCAATATTCAGTAATGCAAATGGAAAACAAAGGACATGCCAAGCTATTAACAAGAGCCAACTGGATTCCATTCTGATGCCATTCATTTGACAAACCTTAGAAGAAATACTGAGAATGCAGTTACCAAGGGAGTCGATGCACTGTGAAGCTCAGCGTCTGATAACTATATTGTTCCCTGCGGAGCTGCAGGCAGTCAATAAACTATTCTAGATAAATCCATCGTCCCTCTGGAACTCAGCACCATTCAATTCGGACAAATTTCACAAGTCAAGGTCCTTAAGAATATTATTTCAAGGCAAGGTGATCGAACTCCAATTGCAACTAAGTCCATACTTTAAGAAACATACTACAGGGACCATTTATATTTAGATATATAGGTTCTTCAATTATTTAGTAACGATAGACGCTTTGGCAGCAGGCAGTGACCATTTTTCATTTCTTGAAGGACAAGGGCATGCATCCATTCTTTGGAAAGGAGAAAACCTGACCTGAGGTTAAGAAAGCTGACTTGTATAACGCCAAAGATGCATGCCAATACCACTCTAATAGCAACAGATGTCAAATTGAACCTTGTGAGATATTGACACCAGAATTCAACATCAAATGACGGAGTTCACACTGAAGTCCTCAGGTACCAGTTATGAGAGCCTTCAGTTACATCGTCAGATTAAAGAAACTGGTGTTGTTCTCCTTAGAGAAGATAAGGTTGAGAGAAGATTTGATAGAGCTGTTAAAAAACTTAAGTAGGAGCAGGAGTAGACCATCTTCTTCCACCATACTCTTAGGCAGTGCATTCTAGATCATTTGCCACATAAACACATTTTCCTCATGTCGCTTTTTTTTTCCGCTAATTGCCTTAAATCGGCACCTAAGCCTACCCTGCGATTCAATGCAATCATGGTTAATCTTCTGCCTCAACCTCGATTCCAGCCTGAATTTAGAGAGTAGGTAGAAATAAACTGTTCTTATTGACAATCGGGTCAAGAACCATAGGACAATTGATTTACAGCAACTGGCAAAAGAACCAAAAGAAATATGAGGAAAAACACTTTCATCAGTGAGTGCTCAGATCTGGAATGCACTGACTGAGAGTGTGGCAAAGACAGATTCAATCATGGCTTTTAAAAAGGAATTGGATAAGCTCCCGAGAAGATACAAATCGGCAAGGATTCTGGGAAAGGGTAGGAGATTGGAACTAGCCAAATTATTCTTGCAGTGAGCTGGGATGGACACGATGTGTCGAACAATCTCATTCTGTGCTGTAGCCACCCTATGATTCTTCAATGCTACACAAGAGACACAAAGATGAGATGGGAGTATGTGACTAACAAAATAAAAATTAGGGTGCAATAAAACTGTATCAGCTTAATTTTTGAACTTTTTACTGAGTGGCAAAAACAGTACAGTCATTAGTAAGCATTCTCATGTTTCAAAATTCTGCATTATAACTCTTGAACTGGGGTCTGCGGGTCTCCACAGTAAACAATACATCAACTTCATTTGTAATTGAAGGTGAGCACAAAAATAAAAAGCTATGCACTTTTGTTTAATCAGGAACTCCCCAAATGGAAAATCAGGCTGTGTGTAGATCTGGCCACATATCCTGTGGCAAACCTTTTTACATTAAGTGGAAGAATTTAAAAGGTGGAAGTAAATTAAATGCACATTAATTTTATAGGTCTCATAAAACTTCACAGAACTGAAAAAAACAATAGCTATAAATATCCCAAATACAAAGTTCTGTGGCTTACAATGGATCAAATCTACAAGCTTTGAAGCTTCACTGCAGTTCTAACTGAATTTACAAAAGCTTTCATGTGTTCTTTAAAAAAAAGCCTTTAATGTGGCAAAACCAAGAGCCATACGTACTGCCTCACAACCACGTCACGATACATCTTCAGTGTGAGAATGATTTGCATTTCCTGTGCTGTTTAAGCTTTAAGTACCACATACAAAAGAAACCACTGCCAAGTAATATGCCAAGCTGACTAAAACCAGATGAAAAAATTCTATTATAAGGTCAACCTGCAAATAATAAAGAAGCAAGATATTCTGCTCTCTGTAGATTCCTTTGTAAGCAAGGAAAAGGGTTTTACCTGGAATCGGAAGGAAGTGAAGAAAGAAAACCATCTTAACTCTTTTACCACAACAACTTAAAATATAATGGAGACCTTTTCCATCCCTTTGCCATGACCAGATATGCTTTATTCTAAGATTGTTACCATGAAATTGGGAGGATATAGATTAGCATGCCATCAACACAAAGGCAGCATCAGTCTCTGGAACTTGTAAATCAACATTCTAAAGCTGATTTTGTACTCGAAATTAGAAAGTTAAACAAAATAGGAATATCCAGGTGGTTACCATCCTAAATTCTACAGGAAGCTACAGACATTACCCAAGTCAAGAATGGACATTTCTTCGGCTTTGGAGTATTAAACAATATGACATACAATAAAGATCAGCAAATGTGGTTTCTTCCTCCCCCTTATCTTCTCAAAAAATTGTGTTCACATAGCAAAACTAATAATAAAAATCAGACTCCTTGCCGAGTTGCCAGGGAAGAATTTTCCACTTTCCCCACAATTGTCTCCATTCTTCTGCAAGTAACAATTATTTAAATAGAAAAATACAGGTTGATGTCAATCATGGACTGCACTAAAGTCGAAATCCTGTAAGTAAACATAGTTGAGTTAAGCAATTGCTTGGTTCATACTTGGTGGTCATGGGCCCTTAAGGATATGGCACCGCAGTCAGAAGGGGGCTTCTGTTGGAGGAGTCCCCTCCCCCACCCACACCCCATCACCACCTTAGATCCCATTTTCCTCATTTCTGGGATTCCTCCTCTGAGCTGTCATTTGCCTGCCAGCCTAAAAATTGAGGCTGGGTTGGATGCTGCCCTTAAGTGTCCACTTAAGTCCTTAATTGGGGCAAGGACGACTGTGATCCACGAGGAGATAGTGATCATAATACCATTGAATTCTAAGTTTGAAAGTGACATACTCCAATCACAAACAAGAATCTTAAATAAAGTCAGTTACATAGGTGTGAGGGGAAAACTGGCTGAGGTTGACTGGATAAATCAACTAACAGATATGGTGATGAATAAAAAGTAGGAAATGTTTAAGGAAACTATTTAAAATGTCTGACAAAATTACATTCAACTGAAAATAAAAAACACAGCAAGCAAAGATCCAGTCAGGTTGTTAAGGATAGTATTGATTTTTTAAAAAGAGGCTTATAATGCTGCAAAGGAAAATGGCAAGTATGGGTATTGGGAGTGTTCCAGAAATGAGCAAAGGGCAACAAAAATTTGATAACAAAAGGGAAAAAATAGAATGAGAGTAAACTAGCCAGAAATATAAAAACAGATTGGATGGGATTCTCTGGTCTCATCCGTGGCAGGACCCATTGCATTTGAGAACGGAAAATTTGGTATTCCAGTGAAAATTCTATCCGCTGGAAAGTCCCAGCCGCAAACAAAGATAGAAGATTTTTACCATTGTACAAGCTTTAGTAAGCATATAAAAAGGAAACGAGTATCTTAAAGTAAAATTTGCTCAAATTCCCTGATTCATGTTCATACCTGCATATAATGTCTTTGATAAGGAAATGAGGATAATAAGCTGTAGCACATTTGTTTGGAATAAAATAAATAAAGGAAGAAAAATTCTGTGTAAACAGAGTAAATGTGTAATTCATTGCACAGAAATTGAAATCAAATACTTTTTTGAAAAATAATATGAATAGTGTTCAGTGTCACAAATTATTTAAACAAATGCAGTTGTATTGGAGTTGTGTGTGAGCTAGTTGAGTGAGTGAGCTAGTTAAGTGAGTGAGTGAGCAAGTGAAAGTGAGTCAGCAAGTGAGTGTGAGTGAGTGAGAGAGGATGGGAGAGAGACCACGTGGGTGAGTGAGAACATGCACATACACACACGTATATATACACACAAATATATTACACACTTGTAAAGAGATAGAAAGAAAGAAACTGGTTGTGTAACCTTCTGACTCATAAACCAAGAGTGCACCCACAGATTCAAAGTGATACTTGTCACATGCAATATATTACAAGGTCAATTGTTTGTTATTGGCTCAAATTCTATGATTTGTGTACATACCTGCACATAATATCTGATAAAGGAAGGAGGATTACATGTTAGAATTTTAAATCTTCTTCTTTCAGCTTCTCCTATTTTACTTGGGGGTCACCGCAATGTTGGTTGATCACCCTCTTCTATGGAATCATAGAGTTTACAGTGCAGAAGGAGGCCGTTTGGCCCATCGAGTCACACCGGCCCTTGGAAAGAGCACCTACTTCAGCCTAAGCCTCCACCCCATCCCCATAACCCGGTAACCACACCTAACCTAACCTTTTTTTTTTGGACACGAAGGGCAATTTATCATGGCCAATTCATCTAACCTGTACATCTTTGGACTGTGGGAGGAAACCGGAGCACCCGGAGGAAACCCACGCACACACGGAGAGAACGTGCAGAAAGTGCTGTAATTTTCTTATCTGGTTAAGAAGGTCGTGCAGTGCTGGTCCGAGCAACAGAAGAGCTCCTACGTGACTGCTTGGAGTCAGTGGACTGGATCATATTTAAGAACTCAGCGACCAATCTAAACGAGTATGCCACCACCATCACAGACTTTATCAGCAAACGTGTAAACGACTGCGTGCCAAAGAAAGTAGTACGTACGATCCCCAAACGGAAACCATGGCTTAAATCGGGAGATTGACGCCCTACTGAAGGCCAGGTCTGAGGCGTTCATTTCAGATGACCCTGACCTATACAGGAAATCCAGGTTCGACCTCCACAAAGTCATCAGGGATGCCAAGAAATTATATCAGGCCAAGTTAGAGTCACAGACTAGTGTTACAGACTTTCGTCGGTTGTGGCAAGGCTTAAACAACATAATGGGCGACAAACAGAAACCGAGCAGAATCCCCGGCAGCAGCGCACCCCTCGCTGATTAACTCAATGCATTCTATGCTCGGTACGAGCAGGAAACCATCAATCCGCTGTTGAATGCACTACTGTCACAGCTTCTGAAGTCAGGTCGGCCTTCTTGAAAGTGAACACTCGGAAGGCGACGGGTCCGGATGGGATCCCTGGTCGTGCACTCAAATCCTGCGCGGACCAGCAGGCAGATGTGTTCGTGGACATCTTCAACCTCTCCTTACTCTGTTCCGAGGTCCCCACCTGCTTCAAGAAAACCATAATCATACCAGTGCCAAAGAAGAACCAGGCAACGTGCCTCAATGACTATCGTCCAGTGGCCCTGACATCGATCGCAATGAAGTGCTTCAAGAGGTTAGTCAGGGGGTATGTCAACTCCATACTCCTAGAATGCCTAGATCCACTGCAATTTGCATACCGCCGCAACAGGTCCACAGAAGACTCCATCTCCCTGGCCCTACACTCATCCCTGGAGCATCTTGACAACAAGGACTCCTACATCAGACTCCTATTTATTGACTGCAGCTCCGCCTTCAACACCATAATCCCAGCCAAGCTCATGTCAAAGCTCCAAAACCTAGGACTTGACTCCCCATTCTGCAACTGGATCCATGACTTCCTGACCCACAATCACAATCCAATGCTTAATTTCCATTTCAATACTTTCATTTTCTGCTCCAATGACCCCAGATAAATTAAACTACTCATTTATCCAAGTCTTCGCCCATAATCTTCTACACCTTCACTCTAATCCTCTCACAAGGCTCAAAAAGACAGTCCATTAATTGGGTCTTTAACCTACTGATCATCATACCCCTGTGTTCCAGTGCTTTTCTCCAGTTCTCCAGCTACTTTGGCGTGATTCTCCAGAAAGATTTCTAATTTTGGTAGCGATTGGGAACAGCCATGAGCTTCCTGGCGCACGGGCCTGGCGAGGCTGGCAGCTCAATACAGCGTTAATTGATCCACTTAAGGAAGGCCCACAGGCTTCACGCCACAAATGAAGACTCGACAGCCGATTCACCGGGACCGCACTCGCCAACACCCCACTAACAAGGTCGAGAAGCACTTAAACAGCTCTTGCACAGTCACCCCACTCAGCTCGCTGCCATGGCACCAAGACAACGGGCCCCGGGATTTGGAGACGCAAACCCGGGAATGCTTAGCGGCAGTCGATGCCAGGAGCGATGTCCTGTTCCCCCGAGGTTCCCGGAGGGTGAGCCTCAGGGCAGCCAGTGCCGCCTGGGATGAAGTGGCAGGGGCCATCAACTCGAGCAGCATGACCAGGACAGACCTCCAGTGCTGCAAGAAAGTCAACACCCTACACCAGGTCCCATGCAAGTTGGCACCCCCACCCAAAACCTTCCCACTCACACACAAACTACCCCCTCAACCCTTCCTTCAACACCACCCCAACTCTTGTTTCAACCCCATCCCCAACCCTTCCTTCAACCTCCAGCCCAACCCTCATTTCAACCCCCACCCCAACCTGAATGCCATTAAGGCCGACCCATCCTTCCCACTGACCACATGTTCATTCTACCGAAAGACCGCCAGCCGATGGTGCCGGCCTATCCAGGATGGCCCGCCACCCTGCCTCCCATGAGACCACCTCAGAGGAGAACTCAAAGGATGCAACCATATAAGCGTCACTGCTGTGATCCCCACTCTCCACCAGCGCAGAGACGCACACCTCACTGGACAAGACTGGTGGTCAAGCTTCTGGGAACATTCCCAGTCGCAGATTGGCATTGCCAAGGCACTGCAGTGCGTGGCCCAGTCACTGAGGAGCATCGCCGAGGGAGTCAACACCATTGTGCAGACATTGGGGAGCCATCAGGGCTGGCAGGAACAGATGACGGAGAGGCAGCCGGGGCTCAATCCAGTTGCCTCTCCATTCCGAGGTGAAGCTCAGGGCCCTCTGAGAACCAACCGGGAGGAAGGGGCGCTGAGTGACAACCCAGACACATTCCATGGACTGACGATGGTAGCCACCATCTTCCCCGGGTTCCACTCCTCCCACGAAGCTGCATCCTGCAGTCAGCATCCGGAACATGGCGGCATGGCTGCGGATGTGTCGCCATATGCGCAGGGGCCCCAGGGCTCAGAGGACGTCCGCCAGGGGCATTGAAGGCCACGTGACCTGATAGCAGCTGGCTACCTCCATCACTGATATGCACCGTGGTGATATACCTAGATGCAGCAGGAGAACAAGGAAGGCCAAACACGTTGAGAATCACTGAGAGGGCACTGGGGGGGTGGGGGGGGGGGGGGGGGGGCGTTGGGGGTGGCACCATCAGGAGAGTAGGGCAGTGGTACAGTTATCCGAGACAAATTAAAAAGCCCTCACCACAACCAGTCTGCCGCCTATGCCCTTTGTTCTGCGATGTGGGCCGACCACCAATCCCATGCCCGATCCCCCAACATACCCTGCCCACTCACACCCGGGCGTGGGGAGTGGGGGGGGGGGGGGGGGCTGCTCACCAGACCATGCGCCCTGCACCCCAGACAACTGAACAGAACATCGCCATACCCTGGCCATGGACATGTGCCCAGAGGTGGGGCCCATATCCAGTTTCATGTGTGCTTTCTTCATTGATGGTCTGCTCAGAATCAAAGGTATCTCACTTGATACAACTTCCGTGCTAATGAAATGATTCACTCCGGCAATATTGCAAGGGATCACCACTCTTTTCAGCGACTTGAAAAATGAAATGAAATGAAAATCACTTATTGTCACAAGTAGGCTTCAATGAAGTTACTGTGAAAAGCCCCTAGTCACCACATTCCGGCGCCTGTTCGGGGAGGCTGTTACGGGAATTGAACCGTGCTGCTGGCCTGCCTTGGTCTGCTTTCAAAGCCAGCGATTTAGCCCTGTGCTAAACAGACTTCAGAGTATTATCATCCCCAAACCTGAAACTTGTGGAACTTTCAAATTCCTTAACCTTGTTACGATTTTCAGCATTCAAAGAGTCCAGGTAACATTTTAACCAGTCAATTCCACACACTGTAGATGTGCAGCCACTGTCCAATACAGCACAGTTGAAGGATTCTGCAACCAACACCCTCATTACCGGCGTAAAACTGCTCGTCAATAGGACAATGCCTCCTTTCTGGTCACTATCTTTTTCGTCTTCTGACTCTTCCGTGTCATGTGTCGCTTCAAACACTATCATAACGAGTTGGACAGTTGAAAGCATAATGGTATTGAGTGTCACATCGAAAACATCGATTTATCATGCCCCGTGCATTTCTGGGGTTCATCTTCCTATTGTAGGTTCTAACTGGGTTTCTGTCTTCATAATTTCCTTGTCTCAGTCTCCGTCTATAGTCTTGAGCCCTGTTCGCAGCCATACGATTTTGCCATCCTGTTCGTAGTATATCTTCCATATTCTGCCTTATTGCAGGCTGACCTATTTGGGTCATCAGAGCCATCGGAATCGAATGTTTCCCCAGAAACTTTTGTAAAGGTTTTGTCATCTGTTCGAATAAGGTATCCTTATCAGTAAACTGAACTCCTGTCAATACCAGGAGCATATCCATGTTGCTCACTCTGGCACAGTCAAGTAATTTAAAGGCCAACACAGACTGTGGAAATTCCAGATTGTGTTTCTGCAGCCTTTTATATAGTCTGCCAAATTCCATGATATAGTCTTCCATGGAGATATCCTCCATTTTCCGGAACTTATCAAAATCCGACCATACTTCATACGCACTTAACAAGTCATCTTTCTTATAAATCTTATCCATATAATGTACTAAAGTCTCCTGACCTACTTCTGATTCTAACTCTTCCAATTAAACCAATGCAGCAGGGGCATGGGAACCTGGATTGTAGTTTTAGGGTACGGGAGATTGAGAGTATAGAGGTCAGGAGCACAGATTTGACTTCGCAGGAGGGGGCCAGTGTTCAGGTAGGTGGTTTGAAGGGTGTCTACTTCAATGCCAGGAGTATACGAAATAAGGTAGGGGAACTGGCAGCATGGGTTGGTACCTGGGACTTCGATGTTGTGGCCATTTCGGAGACATGGATAGAGCAGGGACAGGAATGGTTGTTGCAGGTTCCGGGGTTTAGGTGTTTTAGTAAGCTCAGAGAAGGAGGCAAAAGAGGGGGAGGTGTGGCGCTGCTAGTCAAGAACAGTATTACGGTGGCGGAGAGGATGCTAGATGGGGACTCTTCTTCCGAGGTAGTATGGGCTGAGGTTAGAAACAGGAAAGGAGAGGTCACCCTGTTGGGAGTTTTCTATAGGCCTCCTAATAGTTCTCGGGATGTAGAGGAAAGGATGGCGAAGATGATTCTGGATAAGAGCGAAAGTAACAGGGTAGTTATTATGGGAGACTTTAACTTTCCAAATATTGACTGGAAAAGATATAGTTCGATGGGTCGTTTTTTGTACAATTTGTGCAGGAGGGTTTCCTGACACAATATGTTGACAGGCCAACAAGAGGCGAGGCCACATTGGATTTGGTTCTGGGTAATGAACCAGGCCAGGTGTTAGATTTGGAGGTAGGTGAGCACTTTGGGGACAGTGACCACAATTCGGTGACGTTTACGTTAGTGATGGAAAGGGATAAGTATACCCCGCAGGGCAAGAGTTATAGCTGGGGGAAGGGCAATTATGATGCCATTAAACATGACTTGGGAGGGGTAGGTTGGAGAAGTAGGATGCAAGTGTTGGGCACACTGGATATGTGGAGCTTGTTCAAGGAACAGCTACTACGTGTTCTTGATAAGTACGTACCGGTCAGGCAGGGAGGAAGGCGTCGAGCGAGGGAACCGTGGTTTACCAAAGAAGTGGAATCTCTTGTTAAGAGGAAGAAGGAGGCCTATGTGAAGATGAGGTGTGAAGTTTCAGTTGGGGCGCTTGATAGTTACAAGGTAGCGAGGAAGGATCTAAAGAGAGAGCTAAGACGAGCAAGGAGGGGACAGGAGAAGTATTTGGCAGGTAGGATCAAGGAAAACCCAAAAGCTTTCTATAGGTATGTCAGGAATAAAAGAATGACTAGCGTAAGAGTAGGGCCAGTCAAGGACAGGGCTGGGAAGTTGTGTGTGGAGTCTGAAGAGATAGGCGAGATACTAAATGAATATTTTTCGTCAGTATTCACTCAGGAAAAAGATAATGTTGTGGAGGAGAATGCTGAGACCCAGGCTATTAGAATAGATGGCATTGAGGTACGTAGGGAAGAGGTGTTGGTAATTCTGGACAGGCTGAAAATAGATAAGTCCTCAGGGCCTGATGGGATTTATCCTAGGATTCTCTGGGAAGCCAGGGAAGAGATTGCTGAGCCTTTGGCTTTGATTTTTATGTCATCATTGGCTACAGGAATAGTGCCAGAGGACTGGAGGATAGCAAATGTGGTCCCTTTGTTCAAGAAGGGGAGTAGAGACAACCCCGGCAACTATAGACCGGTGAGCCTCACGTCTGTTGTCGGTAAAGTCTTGGAGGGGATTATAAGAGCCAAGATCTATAATCATCTAGATTGGAATAATATGATTAGGGATAGTCAGTATGGCTTTGTGAAGGGTAGGTCATGCCTCACAAACCTTATTGAGTTCTTTGAGAAGATGACTGAACAGGTAGACGAGGGTAGAGCAGTTGATGTGGTGTATATGGATTTCAGTAAAGCGTTTGATAAGGTTCCCCATGGTAGGCTATTGCAGAAAATACGGAGGCTGGGGATTGAGGGTGATTTAGAGATGTGGATCAGAAATTGGCTAGCTGAAAGAAGACAGAGGGTGGTGGCTGATGGGAAATGTTCAGAATGGAGTTCAGTTACAAGTGGCGTACCACAAGGATCTGTTCTGGGGCCGTTGCTGTTTGTCATTTTTATAAATGACCTAGAGGAGGGCGCAGAAGGGTGGGTGAGTAAATTTGCAGACGACACTAAAGTCGGTGGTGTTGTCGACAGTGCGGAAGGATGTTGCAGGTTACAGAGGGACATAGATAAGCTGCAGAGCTGGGCTGAGAGGTGGCAAATGGAGTTTAATGTAGAGAAGTGTGAGGTGATTCCCTTTGGAAGAAATAACAGGAATGCGGAATATTTGGCTAATGGTAAAATTCTTGGAAGTGTGGATGAGCAGAGGGATCTCGGTGTCCATGTACATAGATCCCTGAAAGTTGCCACCCAGGTTGATAGGGTTGTGAAGAAGGCCTATGGTGTGTTGGCCTTTATTGGTAGAGGGATTGAGTTCCGGAGTCATGAGGTCATGTTGCAGCTGTACAAAACTCTGGTACGGCCGCATTTGGAGCATTGCGTACAGTTCTGGTCACCTCATTATAGGAAGGACGTGGAAGCTTTGGAACGGGTGCAGAGGAGATTTACCAGGATGTTGCCTGGTATGGAGGGAAAATCTTATGAGGAAAGGCTGAAGGATTTGAGGTTGTTTTCATTAGAGAGAAGAAGGTTAAGAGGAGACTTAATAGAGGCATACAAAATGATCAGAGGGTTAGATAGGGTGGACAGTGAGAGCCTTCTCCCGCGGATGGAAATGGCTAGCACGAGGGGACATAGCCTTAAACTGAGGGGTAATAGATATAGGACAGAGGTCAGAGGTAGGTTCTTTACGCAAAGAGTGGTGAGGCCGTGGAATGCCCTACCTGCAACAGTAGTGAACTCGCCAACATTGTGGGCATTTAAAAGTTTATTGGATACGCATCTGGATGATAATGGCATAGTGTAGGTTAGATGGCTTTTGTTTTTTGACTTCCCATGTCGGTGCAACAACGTGGGCCGAAGGGCCTGTACTGCGCTGTATCGTTCTATGTTCTATGTTGTAATTCCAGTTCAGAAAGCACTTTGTTTCGGATTTTACTGCCATATGGTAGAGAAAGAGCCAATGCCATACCTTGTTTTCTCTTTCCCAAACCAGTTACTTTAGTCAACATAACTACTGCACTTCTCCATTGGTCGTACGATTCCCTTTCAGAAAATAAGGGAGGATAGTCATATCCAGCCATCTTTATCCTGGGTTCAGCCATGTATCTTTTTTTTCTTTCTTCTCACTCACTCCTTGGTTTGAACAGGAAAAGTTGGATCTTTCAAACCTTCACATTTGCACAGCAACCATCCTCTGCTACCATTGTTAGACGTTTTAGTTGCTGTGAAATGAAGAGTCTAAAGTTCTTGTTCCTTTTCACCAAACACCATTTATTTCACTTCCACAGCCTCTGCATAAAACTCTTAACAACACACCACCTGACAGAGGCCACCTGAAGCCCCTTTACATATCAGTGTCAATTAATGGATACTTAACATAAATGAGACAACTAATTGCAATGTCTCTTAACCCATTACTTAACAAACTGCACTTTTTCGACGTTTCCCGGTATGGGAAGGAGTCTACAACAGCTCCCAGTCAGTATATGGCTTCAACTAGGAGCGGGGCGACAAAAAAGGTGGTGGTGGACCTGAAGAAGGTGCGAGGGAAGGACAAAATGGCGGCAGGCAGAGACCAGGCAGCGTGGATGCAGTGGGCGAAAGAGCAGCAGGAGGGTATCCAGCGCTGCTTCAGAGAGATTAAAATGGACCTGCTAGAGCCGATGAAGGCATCTATTGATAAGCTGCTGGAGACACAGACAGCCCAGGGAGTGGCGATCCGCGAGGCTCGACAAAAGATCTCTGACAATGAGGACGAGATCTTAGGCCTGGTGGTAAAGGTGAAGGCGCACGAGGCGCTCCACAAGAAATGGCAGGAGCGGTTCGAGGAGATGGAGAATCGGTCGAGGCGGAAGAATCTGCGGATTCTGGGCCTCCCGGAGGGGCTGGACGTGGGGGCCTATGTGGTCACCATGTTGAACTCGCTGATGGGAGCGGGGTCCTTCCAGGGTCCCCTGGAGCTGGAAGGGGCCCATAGAGTGTTGGCGAGGAGGCCCAAGGCTAACGAGCCTCCGCGGGCGGTGCTGGTGAGGTTTCATTGGTTCGTCGTTTGGGAGTGTGTGCTCAGGTGGGCCAAGAAGGAGAGGAGCAGCAGGTGGGAGAAAGCGGAGGTTCGGATATATCAGGACTGGAGTGCGGAGGTGGCGAAGAGGAGGGCAGGGTACAATCGAGCGAAGGCGCTGCTGCACAGGAAGGGGGTGAAGTTTGGCATGTTGCAGCTGGCGCGACTGTAGTTACCTACAAGGAGCGGCACCATTATTTTGAGTCTCCGGAGGAGGCGTGGGCCTTTGTTCAAGCCGAGAAGTTGGACACAGATTGAGGGTCGGGACAGGCGATTGGGGACTGCGGTTGATAGGCTATGTTTATTTTTCTTTCGAGGGGGGGCCTTTGTATTGCTCCGGGTTCCTTTTTCTTTGTGTTTTTTCTCTTTTGGGTCGGTGAGGGTGGCTGGGGCGGGTTGGGCACTGTTTTGGTTGGGTTGGTCGGGGGGGTTCTTGGAGGTGAGATGGGGACCCGCGGGGGAGGGGGTAGCCGAATCAGGGGTGAGGGGACCGGGCCTGTAAAAGGAGCTGCGTCAGAGGTGGCGGGGCCTGGTAGGTGGAAAGCGCGGGCTTTTTCCCGCGCTGAAGACTGGAGGGGGCGGGGCCGGGGTGGGGAAGCGAGGGTTGTTTCCCGCGCTTAGAACAGAAGGGGGGGGGGGGAAAGCCTATGGATGGGGACAAGAGAGGAGGGTGTGCCACACAATGGGAGGAGTTGAAGGAGAGGGGGAGTGGCCGGGGTCAGCAGGAGTCAGCTGACTTGCGGAAGTGCAATGGGGGGAGTAAATCAGCTAGGATGGGTCCTTGCCGGGGGGGGGGGGGGGGGGGGGGTTTGAGTTGCTGCTGCTATGGTCAAGGAGGAGCTGGAGCGAGTGGGGGGGGTCGAGACGGGGGTATACCGCTGTGGGGAACGGGCCGGGTGTTGGGTGCGGGCGCGTGGCTGGCCGAGGAGGCGTCATGGCTAGTCGGCAGGGGAGGGGGGCCGGTAGCCCCCTGATCCGGCTGATAACCTGGAATGTAAGGGGAATGAATGGGCCGGTTAAGCGGGCCCGCGTGTTCGCGCACCTGAAGCGGCTCAAGGCGGATGTGGTTATGCTTCAGGAGACACACCTGAAGGTGGCAGACCAGGTAAGACCTGAGGAAAGGGTGGGTAGGTCAGGTGTTTCACTCAAGGCTGAATGCCAAAAATCGAGGGGTGGCGATGTTGGTGGGAAAGAAGGTGTCGTTTGAGGCGTCGAGCATTGTGGCAGATAATGGCGGCAGGAACATAATGGTAAGCGGTAAGTTGCAGGGAGAGAGGGTGGTACTGGTCAGTGTATGCCCCGAACTGGGGCGATGTGGGTTTTCTGCGGCGAATGTTGGGTCGGATCCCAGACTTGGAAGTGGGGGGCCTGATAATGGGGGGAGACTTTAACACGGTGCTGGATCCGGCACTGGATCGCTCCAGGTCTAGGACGGGTAGGAAGCCGGCGGCGGCTGGAGTGCTGAGGGGGTTCATGGACCAGATGGGAAGGGTGGACCCTTGGAGATTTGCAAGGCCGGGGGCTAGAGAATTTTCATTCTTCTCACATGTCCATAAGGCTTATTCCCGAATAGACTATTTCATCTTGAGTAGGGCGTTGATAGCGAGAGTAGAGGATACTGAGTATTCGGCAATAGCCATTTTGGACCACGCCCCGCATTGGGTGGACTTGGAGATGGGGGAGGAGAGGGACCAGCGCCCGCTGTGGCGCTTGGAGGTGGGGCTGTTGGTGGACGAGGTGGTGAGCGAGCGGGTCCGAGGAAGTATAGAGAGGTACCTGGAGACCAACGACAACGGGGAGGTCCGAGTGGGGATGGTATGGGAGGCACTGGAGGTGGTGGTGAGGGGAGAGCTGATCTCCATTGGGGCCCACAAGGAGCGGAGGGAGCGGGGGGAGAGGGACAGGCTGGTGGGGGAGATGGTGAGGGTAGACAGGAGGTATGCGGAGGAGCCCGAGGAAGGATTGTTGAGGAAGAGGCATAGCCTCCAGGCTGAATTCGACCTGGTGACCACCAGGAAGGCGGAGGTGCAGTGGAGGAAGGCCCAGGGGGCGATTTACGAGTATGGGGAAAAGGCAAGCCGGATGCTGCGCATCAGCTTCGGAAGCGGGACGCAGCTAGGGAGATCGGGGGAGTCAAGGACAGGGGAGGGAGTGTGGTGCGGAGTGGAGCTGGCATCAATGGGGTCTTCAGGGACTTCGACGAGGAATTGTACCGATCCGAGCCCCCACTGAAGGAGGGAGGGATGGGCCGCTTCCTGGACCAATTGAGGTTTCCAAAGGTGGAAGAGGGATTGGTGGCGGGATTGGGGGCCCCGATTGGGCTGGAGGAGCTGATCAAAGGGATAGGAAGCATGCAGGCGGGGTAGGCACCGGGGCCGGACGGTTTCCCGGTCGAATTCTATAAAAAAATATATGGACCTGTTGGGCCCGCTGTTAGTTAGGACCTTTAATGAGGCAAGGGAGGGAGGGGCTTTACCCCCGACGATGTCCCGGGCACTGATCTCCTTGATCCTGAAGCGGGACAAGGATCCCCTGCAGTGTGGGTCTTACAAACCGATTTCCTTACTAAATGTAGATGCCAAGGTGCTGGCGAAGGTCTTAGCCACGAGGATTGAGGATTGTGTGCCGCAGATCATCCATGTAGACCAGACGGGGTTTGTGAAGGGGAGGCAGTTGAACGCGAATGTGCAGAGGCTTCTGAACGTTATCATGATGCCGGCGAGGGAGGGGGAGGCGGAGATAGTGGTGGCGATGGACGCTGAGAAAGCCTTCGATAGGGTAGAGTGGGGGTACCTGTGGGAGGTGCTGAAGAGGTTCGGGTTTGGGGAGGGATTTGTCAGGTGGGTTAGGCTGTTGTATGAGGCCCCGATGGCGAGTGTGGCCACAAACAGGAGGAGGTCCGAGTACTTTCGGTTGCACCGAGGGACGAGACAGGGGTGTGATCCCCCCTGCTCTTCGCACTGGCGATTGAACCCCTGGCTATGGCACTGAGGGAGTCAAGGAACTGGAGGGGGAACTCGGTGGGGAGGAGCATAGGGTGTCACTTTATGCGGACGACCTGCTGCTGTTTGTGGTGGACCCGGTGGGAGGGATCCCGGAGGTAATGAGGATTCTTAGGGAATTCGGGGACTTTTCGGGGTACAAGCTAAACATGGGGAAGAACGAGCTGTTCGTAGTTCATCCAGGGGACCAGGAGAGGGGGATTGGCGAGCTCCCACTAAAAAAGGTGGAGAGGATATTCAGGTATCTGGGAATCCAGGTGGCCAGGAGCTGGGGGGGCCCTGCATATGCTTAATTTTACAAGGCTGATGGAGCAAATGGAGGAGGAGTTCAAGAGGTGGGATGCGTTGCCGCTGTCCTTGGTGGGTAGGGTGCAGTCAATCAAAATGATGGTGCTTCCAAGGTTTATGTTCCTGTTCCAGTGCCTCCCAGTGTTTATCCTGAAGGCTTTTTTCAGGCGGGTTAACAGGAGTATAATGGGGTTTGTGTGGGCGCGAGGGACTCCGAGGGTGAGTAGGGTGTTCCTGGAGCGGAGTAGAGATAGGGGGGGACTGGCGCTCCCCAATCTCTGTGGATACTACTGGGCCACCAATGCAACGATGGTGCGCAAGTGGGTGATGGAGGGGGAGGGGGCTGCACGGAAGAGGCTGGAGACGGCGTCTTGTGTGGGTACGTGTCTGGGGGCGCTGGCAACGGCGCCGCTGCCGCTCCCTCCAAGGAGGTATACCATGAGCCCGGTGGTGGTGGCTGCCCTCAAAATTTAGGAGCAGTGGAGGCGGCACAGGGGCGGGAAATGGGGGCCTCGGCGGGAACCCCACTACGGGGGAACCACCGGTTCGCCCCAGGAAGAACAGGTGGAGGGTTTGCGGGGTGGCACAGGGCAGGAATACGAAAGTTGGGGGACCTGTTTGTGGAAGTTCGCGAGCCTGGGTGAGCTGGAGGAAAAGTACGGGCTCCCCCCGGGGAACACCTTCAGGTACTTGCAGGTAAGGGCGTTTGCCAGACGGCAGGTGGTGGAATTCCTGCGGCTATGGCCACACACAGTACAGGACAGGGTGCTCTTTGGGGGGGGGGGGGAGATCTCGGAAACTTACCAGGTGATGCAGGAGGAGGAGGAGGCCTCGGTGGTGGAGGTAAAAGGTAAGTGGGAGGAGGAGTTGGGAGAGGAAATTGAGGAAGGGACGTGGGCAGATGCCCTGGGGAGGGTGAACTCTTCCCCAACGTGCGCGAGGCTCAGCCTCATACAGTTTAAGGTGCTGCACAGGGCACACATGACCGGGACAAGGATGAGTCAGTTTTTTTGGGGTGAGGACAGGTGTGTTAGGTGCTCAGGGAGCCCAGCAAACCACATCCACATGTTCTGGGCATGCCCAGCGGTGGAAGAATCTTGGAAGGGCGTAGTGAGGACGGTGTCGAGGGTGGTAGGA
Source organism: Scyliorhinus torazame (assembly GCF_047496885.1). Lineage (NCBI taxonomy): Eukaryota > Metazoa > Chordata > Chondrichthyes > Carcharhiniformes > Scyliorhinidae > Scyliorhinus > Scyliorhinus torazame. Next base: position 55,594,698 of record NC_092708.1, on the reverse strand, counting down.
TCCAGGGTCAAACCGGGCTGGGGGCTCGCAATATTTGGGGTGGCAGAGGAGCCGGGAGTGCAGGAGGCGAAAGAGGCCGGAATTCTGGCCTTTGCGTCCCTGGTAGCCCGGCGAAGGATTCTTCTTCAGTGGAAGGATGCGAGGCCCCCAAGCGTGGAATCCTGGATCAACGATATGGCAGGGTTTATTAAGTTGGAGAGGGTGAAATTTGCCTTGAGAGGGTCGGCACAAGGGTTCATTAGGCGGTGGCAACCGTTCTTAGACTTCCTGGCAGAGCGGTAGACATTGGTCAATGACAGCAGCAACTCGGGGGGGGGGGGGGGGGGGGGGGGGTGGTCACTTTATTTTTTTTGTTTTTGTCATTTACACTGGAGGGTCTGAGGGGGTGTATATACTTGTTGTATTAAGTCGGGGTGTTAATGTTAATTTATTATTTATGTACGGGGAGGAGGGGGGAATGGAGGGTTGTTTTTCTGGACTGTGTTTTGTACTTAACCCTGTTGGGTTTCTTTTTCATTTTGTTATTGATATTTTATGAAAACCTTTAATAACAATTTTTTTTTTTTTTTTTAAGTTTTGTTTTAGATTTGGAGAAGCTGCAGTCACAGCAAGATGTGTATGAATCTCTGCAAGCTAAATGAATGTTCATTTGGTGATTTCAAAGTGGTAACTGCTCTCAGTAGAGAAGTTAAACCTGATGTCTTTCTGTAAAAAGGGTTCTTTTTTGTCTTATGGATGTTGCAAGGAAAGATTAAGGGTTACTTATAGAGTACTGTATTCTTTGGGGGGTTTATTGGTGTTGATTGTTGTTAAGATATTTACTGTGGGTTTATAAAGTGTTAACTGGTTCCATCAATAATAATGAGTGTTTTAATTTAACAGTACTTTAACTCTCTGATGAACCACACCTGTAAGGTAGGCCCGTGTGTTCCCCATAACCACAATCTATTAAAATTTGTGGGTCAGGTGAACTCCACGATACACTTTGGAGTTCTCTACACCTTGGCCCATAGCAGGTGTTTGAAGGTTGGCTGCTGCGTCTGTGGTCCTGACTCCCGCAGTGTTCAAGCACAGTGTCCATGCATTAAGGTGTGATTGGGATGCTAGACAATGAGCCCCACATGCTACATGACACGCCCACCCAGGTGGATCCATTTGGGATGTGTGAAGTGCTTACTTAACCAATGGCTCTAGCCACACAGCCAGAGAGCTCCACAGTCAGTGGGGGTTACGGATGCCCAGGGGGCAGTCAGCCAGAGACCAGGGTTGCCCCCGGAACGGGTATACACAATCCAGGGGTTAGCATGGAGTACCCGGTCACCCCCCCCCCACCTCACCTCCAGCAGTGCCCGCTCAGATCCAATACCCCCAACCTCATATGGCGGACCACCCCAACCCGAGATGCCCCACCCCCCAAGTGTCCCCCGGGCGCATTGTCTGTGAGCAAAGATATCTACTCACTTCCTAGGGTCCCCTCAGCAGCCCTCCCACCAGATTCGTGTTTTTCAAAAGGAATACTAATCGGCACGAGCGTGACCACTTGCTGAGGAGGCCACTGGATCACGGGAGGTCGCTGAATATGGGGTGACTCCCGTTACTTGTATGGAAATAGGGCTTAAGTGGTAATTATTGGTTTCTCACCATGCTACGGTGGAATTCCGATTTCACCTATACAGTGGGCCAGTTGCATCGCAATTCGTTTGGTGCACAGCATGGTTCTCATTTTCTCCCACTATTTACCGGCCTCGTCGAGCTCGCTCTCAAGTGCAACAAGGCCACTGAATCGATCTCGTTGTCGCATTCTCATCATTCTCACCACATAACTTAATGTCATCTGCAAATATCATTGACCATGGCACTGCCCATCTCACTTTCAGAGTTAGACCATCTATGACAATCAGGAAGAGGAAGGGGCTTGGTACCAATTGTAATCATCTTGCACAATATATTATTATGCTTGCATAATTTAGTTGTTGGGAATAAATGATTAAAAACAAAGAAATGTGTGTCAACTAGAGTATATGGGAGATAAATTATATAGTGTATTAAATTAAATGCATGTAATTCGAAAAATATTTTGTAAATGTGTGAAACTGATTTTGTGACATACAGTGGGAATAGATTGAAACATTTTAACTCAGTGGATATAAAACTTTCGGGGACGAGGAGGTAGAAAGAATGGGGCTAAAGAGATTGTCAGTGTTGTGTGGGGCACAGCCCATTAGTGGCGATTGGTATAAGCAGTAGTTTAGGTTGCATGAAGAGTCAGGGGACAAAAGATGCGGAAATTTAAGGGTTATAGAGAATTTTGCAGCACATAGTGAGCATGAAAGAGAATTGGCAGGGTCAGGGTGTAAACAGGAATCAGGGAGTTATGGTAGTGATCAGTAAAATGAAGGGAAAGTTATACAAATGAGCTTGGACTTGCAGATCACATTTCAAATCCTCAGGGCAAAGCTCTTCATGGCAAATCAAATATTTATAAAATGTCATTACTGTCATAATGTCAGGAAATGGAGCAAAGAATTTGATCACAGCAAGGACCTACAAATGGCAAAGCAATGAAGAACCAGGTCATCTGTTACTGGGACATTTGCTTGAAGGATAAGTGTTGACCAAAATACTGGCAGAACTGCTTTGATCTTCTGTGAATCTGGCTGTTTGGATCTTTTGCACCCAACCAGGTGGTCAGCTGCCCTTCATTTTATCAGCTTGCCCATTAAAGACTGCTCTTTTCCTGGCATTTTCCCTCAGTACTGCACGAGTGTGTCAGCCTGGATTATCTGATCAAGTCCCTGGAATAGGGCTTGAACCCACAATATTCTGACATGGTGAGGATACTGCTACTGAGCCACACGAGCACTACAATACAGCTAAGTTGGGTGAGCTAAGGGTAGTTGAGAATTTGTTATAGAGTTATACTTCTGGAAAAAGACGGTAAAATCTTTCTGTAGTTTATAGTAGTGAGAGGGCCTCGCCAGATTCTTGAGACTGGCGTAGTATAAGGATGCAATAGTGATCAGACGGATAAATACCTGGACCCCAATGATGGAGGGTGGTGCTAGGTGCAGACGGAAATTGTGAGATTTAGGAGAAGTAAAATCTGAGATTTCGGAATAATGGAGTTGATTTTTGTGAGAACTGGGGAAGAGGTTGAGGAAAATGGTCCTACTGAGGATTAGGGATTCAAGAATATTGGGGATAATACAACATATTTTATAGCTTTTCTCTTATTTCTGCTTTCAGATGACAGCATGCCAATGCACATCTTTTCTTTCTTTTCTCGCCCCATCATCATCCCCTTTGGTCTCTGTCATTCACATAATCACAGACCTTGCGTTTGTCCTTGTCCCAATCACCCCTGCTCACATTTCTAACTTTTCCCAATTCTGTTGAAAGGTCACAGTCCTGGAACGTTAACTCTGTTTCTCTCTCCACATGTGCTGCCTGGTCTGCTCAGTATTTTCAACATTTTCTGTTTTTATTTCAGTTTCCCAGCATCCACAATTTTCTACTTTCAGCATAATGCCATATTTGGGCCTTGAACAGCAGTGAGTGATGAAAGTAGGGTTGCATAATCTTCAAACCTTTTCCCAGCAATGACTCAAAATATTAATTTCACTTCAAATTTAAAGGCTTGTCAGACAATATGGAATCTGTGATAGAAAGGGGTTTGATTCAATTTCTTAACACTTGAGCAATTGTAAAATCATTCAATAACTTTGATTTAAAATCCCTTTGTATCATTTACTAAAACCTAAAGCCAGTTTCCACTCAAAGCAGAGTCCAATAGCCAGGTCCAAAATGACGCAGAGACTGAAGTCGAATGGGCGAGAGGTGAAGTGATCCTGTGAGCATGGTACTGCCTACTGTCATGTGAGAGTACCTTTAAGACATGGATGGTTAAGCAATGTACCTTTAAGAAAACAGTGATGTCAGAGAGTGGATGGAGCTGAGGTCAGGTCAGCCATTTTGCAGTTTTTAGTTTTGCAGTTTGGAGGAAAAGAGCTGGGTGTGTGTCTGTATTTTGCAGTGAGCTGGATCTCTGACATAAAACACCATCTCTGGGTAATTTGGGTGATTTAAACTTATAATAGTGAAGCCTTTAACCTGATGTGATTTTGTTTAAAGGTGTTAAGTCTCTTGGAAGTTTGAAGGAACATTTTAAGGAATTATTTATTGTTGCAATATTTTCTGAGTTATCTTTGAAGTAAGGAGTGTTAAGAGATCCAATGTTTATTTAAGATGTTAAGTTGAGTTCATGGAATAAGCAGTGTTTTGTGTTTAAAAACCCAGGTGTCCATAATTGTAATCCCACACCTAGGGAAAAAGCCGTGTGCTAGGAAAAGCTGCTTAAAAGGTACTTTGAAAGGGAAGGAGAGAAAAAGGAGGTTTTAATGATTCTAACTCAAACCAAATCCAGATGACTGTGAATTTGACATACCTCAAATTAAATTGGGAAATGAGGATGTTCTTAAAATTTGGGATGAATTGTTAAGTTACCTTCCAAAGGAAAAACGAACTGACCTGAAAGAGTTATTGATATCACATGGGCAAGTTTGTAGAGATAAATTGGGAAGTACTAAAATGGCTATACATGATGTAGATGTGGGAAATGCTGTTCCGATCAAACAACATCCATATAGACTTAACCCTTTAAAATTGGCACAGGTTAACAGAGAGATTGAGAGTGTGCTGAAGAAAGGCATAAGTGAAGTGGGTTGCAGCCAATAGAGCTCACCCATAGTGATGGTACCAAAACCAGACGGTACCCAATGGTTGTGTGTGGACTATCGAAAGGTGAATGCAGTAACAAGAACGGACTCTTATCCTATCCCACGTTTGAAAGATTGCATTGAGAAAGTGGGACAATCTGCTTTTATTTCCAACTTCCAGACATGGAAAGAACATTTTAAACATCGTATGGAGTTCTTCGATCGACATCAGGAGGCGGGTTTGGTGATGAACTGAGCAGAAAGTGAATTTGGAGAAGCCCGAATCACTTTCCTTGCGGAGTTTCCGTTATCCTCAAGAAGGGAAATAATGCGATTTCTTAGCATGAATGGCTTTGATCGAACCTTTGTGCAAAAGTTTTGTGGCATGATTACTCCACTGATGGACTGGCTAAAGAAACCTAAAAAATTTCAATGGGCAGCGGACTTTCAACAGGCATTTGACTGCCTGAAAGCTGTGGTAACCAATGTTCCTGTATTGGAAAATTGCAAGGGTCTTTGTGGTCAGATTGAACTAAAGTATCTGATTCTGAAGAGAAATGCCGAGGAGTAGAGGAATGGATGGATCGTGCAGAGACTTTGTTCAAAGAGACTGTCAATCGAGAAGGATTTCGGTTGGAGGAAGAAGAACAAAGAAAAATAGACTATATTACTATACCTGTTTGCATGTGTTGGTTTTTTTTTTTAAAAACGAAAAGGTATATTTACTGTGTATATTTCTTAGTGGGTGGTGCAAAAGTGAAAAATGAAACCATCATGAAGTTGATAGATTTTTTTGTTCTTGGGGGAAGGTGTCATGTGAGTACCTTTAAGACATGGATGGTTAAGCAATGTACCTTTAAGAAAACAGTGATGTCAGAGAGTGGGTGGAGCGGAGGTCAGGTCAGCCATTTAGCAGTTTTTAGTTTTGCAGTTTGGAGGAAAAGAGCTGGGTGTGTGTCTGTGTTTTTCAGTGAGCTGGATCTCTGCCATAAAAGGCCATCTCTGGATCATTTGGGTGATTTAAACTTATAATAGTGAAGCCTTTAACCTGATGTGATTTTGTTTAAAGGTGTTAAGTCTCTTGGAAGTTTGAAGGAACATTTTAAGGAATTATTTACTGTTGCAATATTTTCTGAGTTATCTTTGAAGTAAGGGGTGTTAAGAGATCCAATGTTTATTGAAGATGTTAAGTTGAGTTCATGGAATAAACAGTGTTTTGTGTTTAAAAACCCATGTGTCCATAATTGTAATCCCACACCTAGGGAAAAAGCCGTGTGCTAGGAAAAGGAACAAATCCATTAAAGGGAGAGGTTGATTGAACTCCATGATACATTTTGGGGTTCTGAAAATGCCTCGCCCATAACACTACCTTGTGAACTGAAGAACTCCAGATTAAGTGTGGTAGGTATAATTTAAATGTGGCAACCAGGCAAATTGGAAATAGCGTGATAGAAATAGTACAGCAGGAAGAAATAATTAAGTCACAGAATTTACAGTACAGAAGGAGGCCATTCGGTCCATCAAGTCTGCACCGGCCCTTGGAAAGAGCACCTTACCTAAGTCCGCACCTCCACCCTATCCCCACACTTCCATCATTTCCCAGTAACCCCAACCTTACCTTTTTTGGACACTAAGGGCAATTTAGCATAGCCAATCCACCTGCCCCTTCCTAAAATGCAAAACCTTTAGAATCAAAATTAAATTGATGAATAGACTAATATACACAGTTCAAAAAGTAAGCAAAATTAGTGGAAGTAAGTCTTCAATTGAGTGTAACAATTCTTTCGGAATTGAGGCTTGGTCATCTCAGCCCAGCCCAATGTGTACTACCATATTTAAACAGGAACAGAGAAATATTACAGCAAGGAATGAGGCCATTCGGCTCATCATGTATGCACTGGTTTTGCGAATAAGCAGTTCACTTGGTACCATTCCCACATCTTCTACCCGTAATCTTGCACATTCTTCCTTTTCAGATAAACTTTCTTTTTGAATGCTTCAATCTACGGGAAGGCGATGATGTAGTGGTAATGTCATTGAACTGGTAATCTATGCCTCAATGCATGGAGCATTTGCAATAAAGTGGATGAACTAATCGCGCAGATAGTTATAAATGGGTACAATATAATTGGGATTACGGAGACATGGCTGCAGGGTGACCAGGGATGGGAACGGAATGTCCCAGGGTATTCAGCATTTCGGAAGTACAGGCAGTAAAGAAAAGGTGGTGTGGTGGCGTGGCACTGCTGTTTAAAGAGGAATTTAACACAATAGTGAGAAAGGATATTAGCTTTGACAATGTAGAGTCTGTATGGGTTACATTGAGAAATATCAAGGGGCAAAAAACATTAGTGGGTGTCATATATAGACCCCCAAACTGCAGTGATGTTGGGAATGATAGCCATGATGAGCAGGTGCTGGCGTTGAACTGGGGTGAGAACAGTAAGACGTCTTACACCAGGTTAAAGTCCAACAGGTTTGTTTCTAATCACGAGCTTTCAGAGCACTTTAATTCACCTGAGGAAGGAGCAGTTCTCCGAAAGCTAATGATTTGAAACAAACCTGTTGGACTTTAACCTGGTGTTGTAAGACTTCTTACGATGTTGGGAATGACATTTGATTTGATTTATTATTGTCACATGTATTAGTATACAGTGAAAAGTATTGTTTCTTGCATGCTGAACAAACAATGCATACCATACATAGGGAAGGAAGGAGAGACTGCAGAATATAATATTACAGTTATAGCAAGGTGTAGAGAAAAGGTCAACTTAATACCAGGTAGGTCCATTCAAAAGTCTGGTGGCAGTAGGGAAGAAGCTGTTCTCGAGTCGGTTGGTACGTGACCTCAAGCTTTTTCATTTATCATTTTCCTGACGGAAGAAGGTGGAAGAGAGTATGTCTGGGGTGCGTGGGGTCCTTAATTATGCTGGCTGCCTTTGTGAGGCAGCGGGAATTATAGATAGAGTCAATGGATGGGAGGCTGGTTTGTGTGATGGACTGGGATACATTCACAACCTTTTGTAGTTTCCTGCGGTCTTGGGCAGAGCAGGCTCCATACCAAGCTGTGATACAACCAGAAAGAATGCTTTCTATGGTGCATCTGTAGAGGTTGGTGAGGGTCGTAGCTGACGTGCTAAATTTCCTTAGTCTTCTGAGAAAGTAAAGTAGAGTCGTTGGTGGGCTTTCTTAACTATAGTGTCGGCATGGGGGGACCAGGACAGGCTGTTGGTGATCTGTACACCTAAAAACTTGAAGCTCTCGACCCTTTCTACTTCGTTCCCATTGATGTATTCAGGGGCATGTTTTCCACTACGCTTCCTTAAATCAATGACAATCTCCTTTGTTCTGTTGACATTGAGGGAGAGATTATTGTCGTTGCACCAGTTCACCAGATTCTCTATCTCATTCCTGTCCTCTGTCTCGTCTTTGTTTGAAATCCGACCCAGTACGGTGGTGTCATCAGCAAATTTGAAAATAGAGTTGGAGGGGAATTTGGTCACACAGTCATAGGTGTATAAGGAGTACAGTAGGGAGCTGAGGACACAGCCTTGTGGGGCACCAGTGTTGAGGATGATCGTGGAGGAGGTGTTGTTGCCTATCTTTATTGATTGTAGCCCGTGGGTTAGAAAGTTCAGGATCCAGTCGCAGAGGGAGGAGTCAAGGCCAAGGCCACGAAGTTTGGAGATGAGTTTCGTAGGAATAATGGCGTTGAAGGCTGAGCTGTAGTCGATAAATAGGAGTCTGAAATAGGTGTCTTTGTTATCTAGGTGTTCCAGGGTAGAGTACAGGGCCATGGAGATGGCATCTGCTGTGGACCTGTTGCAGCAGTAGGCGAATTGTAGTGGACCAAGGTAATCCGGGAGGCTGGAGGTGATTCGTGCCATGACTAACCTTTCGAAGCACTTCATGATGATTGGTGTCAGAGCCACTGAACGACAGTCATTAAGGCACGATGCTTGACTTTGTTTGGTACAGGGATGATGGTCGTCTTCTTGAAGCAGATAGGGACCTCAGATTGTTGTAAATAGAGGTTGAAGATGTCTGCGAATACTCCCGCCAGCTGATCTGCGCAAGACTTGAGTGCTCGTCCGGGTACCCCATCCGGGCCAGTGCCTTTCCGAGGGTTGGACCTTCGAGAAGGCTACTCTGACGTCTGCAGTGGTGATCTCAGATACAAGTTCATTCGCGGCTTCTGGGGTGGAGGGCTCGCTCTCGCTGACCTCTTGCTCAAAGTGGGCGTAGAATGCGTTGAACTCATCAGGGAGGGGTGCGTTGGAGACGGCGATTTTACATGCCTTCATCTTGTAGCCCGTTATGTCTTGCAGACCTTGCCATAGACGGCGGGGATCCGTGTGGCGAGCCTGGGATCTGAGCTTGGTCCGGTACTGTCTTTTGGCATCTTTGATAGGTTTCTTTAGATCATATCTGGCTTTCTTGTAGCGGCCAGGGTCGCCTGACTTGAACGCCTCAGACCTAGACTTCAGCAAGCAGTGGATATCCCTGCTCATCCAGGGTTTCCGGTTGGGAAACACGTGGATTTGCTTCTTTGGTACACAGTCTTCTACACACTTACTAATGAAGTCAGTTACTGTAGTGGCGTACTCGTTCAGGCTGGTCACAGACTTTTTAAATACTGACCAGTTCCGTAGGAGATCATCCGATTCCTCAGACCAACAATGCACGACTTTCTTTGACGGATTCTCATGCTTCAGTTTTTGCTTATAGGCCGGGAGCAGGAGCACAGCCTTGTGGTCAGATTTGCCAATGTGTGGGCGGGCGATAGAGTGGTAGGCATGTTTGATATTTGTGTAGCAGTGGTCCAGGATGTTTGGGCCTCTGGTGGAACAGGTGACGTGTTGGTGGTAACTTGGTAGTACGTTCTTGAGCTTGGCCTGATTGAAGTCCCCAGCTACAATGAACAAGGCCTCGGGATGTTTCGTTTCAAGGCTATTTGTGGCGGTGAATATTTCGTCCAGTGCGATTTTCACGTTCGCATGGGGTGGGATATAAACTGCCGTCAGGACAACGGAGCTGAACTCCCGCGCAAGGTAGTAGGGGTGGCATTTTAGCGAGATTACACAAGAAATTAGAGATGCATGTAAAAAGGGAATATGGGTGATCATGGGTGATTTTAATCTGCACATAGATTAGGCCAATGCCGTAGAGGAATTATTCCTGGAGTGTATACTGGACAGTTTTCTTGACAAATATGTGGAGGAACCAACTAGAGACAGGCCATCTTAGACTGGGTACTGTGTAATGAGAAGGGAATCATTGCCAATCTGGCTGTGCGAGACCCCTTGGGGATGAGTGATCATAACATGAGCAAATTTTTTATCAAGATAGAGAGTGAAGTAGTTGAGTTGGAGACTAGGATGCTGAATCTTAATAAAGGAAATATGAAGGCGCGAGTTGGCCTTGATAGATTGGGGAGAGTTACTTAAAGGGATGACAGTGGATAGGCAATGGCAAACATTCAAGGAACGCATGGGGGAACTGCAGCAACTGTTCATTCCTGTCTGTCACAAAAGCAAAATAGGTAAGAGAGCCAATCCATGGCTTACAAAGGAAATTAGAAATAGTCTCCGATGCAAGGAAGAAGCATACAGATTAGCCAAGAAAAATAATAAGTCTGAAGATTGGGAGCAGTTTAGAATTTAGCTGGTTGTGCACTCAGATCCAGCGCGGACCAACTGGCGGGTGAGTTCACGGACATCTTCAACCTCTCCCTACTCCATTCCGAGGTTCCACCTGCTTCAAAAAAACGACCATTATCGGTGCCAAAGAAGAACCAGGCAAAGTACCTCAACGATAACCATCTGATGGCCTTGACATCTATCATTATGAAGAGATTCAAGAGTTTGGTCATGAGACACATTAACTCCATACTCCCAGAATGCCTTTATCCACTGCAATTCACATACCGCCACAACCGGTCCACAACAGATGCTGTCTCCCTGGTGCTACACACATTCCTGGAGTACTGAGAGAACAAGGACTCCTGCATCAGACTTCTATTAATTGACTACAGCTCTGCCTTCAACACCATAATCCCAGCCAAGCTCGTATCAAAACTCCAAAACCTAGGAAATGACTGCTCATTCTGCAACTGCACCCTCGACTTCCTGATCCATAGACCACAATCAGTAAGGATAAACAACAACACCTCCTCCATGATAGTCGTCCATATTGGGGTCCCGCAAGGATGCATACTTAGCCCCCTACAATATTCACTGTATACGACTGTGTGGCAAAATTTGGCTCCTACTCCATCTACAAGTTTGCTGATGACACGACCGCAGTGGGTCGGATCTCAAACAACGATTAGTCAGAGTACAGGAGGGAGATAGAGAACCTAGTAGTGTGGTGTAACAACAACAATATCTTCCCCAATGTCAGCAAAACTAAGGAGCTGGTCATTAACTTCAGGAAGCAAAGTATTGTACACACCCCTGTCTGCATCAATGGTGTCAATGTGGAGATGGTAAGCAGTTTCAAATTCCTAGATGTGCACATCACTAACAAGCTGACCTGGTCCACCCACATCAACGCTACAACCACGAAAGTACAACCGCGCCTATACTTCCTCAGGAAACTAAGGAAATTCGGCTTGTCCACAATGACTCATCAATTTTTACAGATTCACAATAGAAAGCAACATATCATGTTGCATCACAGCCTGGTATGGCATCTGCTCAGCCCAAGACCCTAAGAAACTACAGAGAGTCAAGAACACAGCTCAGTCCATCACGCAAATCCGCCTACCATCCATTGACTCCGTCTACACCACCCGCTGTCTTGGTAAGTGGGCAGCATAATCAAAGACTCCTCCCACCCTGGTTATTCTCTCTTCCAACCTCTTCCATCAGGCAGGAGATACAAAAGTCTGAGAACACGCAATTACATGTTCAAAAACAGCTTCTTCCCTGCTGTTACCATACTCCTGAATAACTCTCTTACGGACTGAACTGATCTCTCCATGCATCTTCTCTTCTGAGTAGCACTACACTCCGTATGCTTCACCCGATGTCTATGTACTGGCATTGTATATTTATTGCATGTCCTATATTTTCATGTATGGAACGATCTGACTGGACTGTAAGCAGAACAATGCTTTTCTCTGTACCTCAGTACACGTGACAATAAATCTAAATCAAATCAAACCAGTCACCACCATCACCATCCATGGGTATGTCCTATCCCGATGGCAGGACAGACCTACCAGAAGTGGAAAAATAATGGTATAAAGTTAGAACATAGAACATTACAGTGCAGTACAGGCCCATTGGCCCTCGATGTTGTGCCAACCTGTGAAACCACGCTAAAGCCCATCTACACTATTCCATTATCGTCCATATGTCTATCCAATGACCATTTGAATGCCCTTAGTGTTGGCGAGTCCACTACTGTTGCAGGGAGGGCATTCCACGCCCTTACTACTCTCTGAGTAAAGAACCTACCTCTGACACCTGTCTTATATCTATCTCCCCTCAATTTAAAGCTATGTCCCCTCGTGCTAGACATCACCATCCGAGGAAGAAGGCTCTCACTGTCCACCCTATCCAATCCTCTGATCATCTTGTATGCCTCAATTAAGTCACCTCTTAACCTTCTTCTCTCAAACGAAAACAGCCTCAAGTCGTCAGCCTTTCCTCACAAGATCTTTCCTCCATACCAGGTAACATTCTGGTAAATCGCCTCTGCACCCTTTCCAATGCTTTCACATCCTTCCTATAATGCGGCGACCAGAATTGCACGCAATACTCCAAATGCGGCCGCACCAGAGTTTTGTACAGCTGCAACATGACCTCATGGCTCCGAAAGTCAATCCCTCTACCAATAAAAACTAACACACCGTACGCCTTCTGAACAACCCTTTCAACCTGGGTGGCAACTTTCAGGGATCTATGTACATGGACACCGAGATCTCGCTACTCATCCACACTGCCAAGAATCTTACCATTAGCCCAGTACTGTCTTCCTGTTATTCTTTCCAAAATGAATCACCTCACACTTTTCTGCATTAAACTCCATTTGCCACCTCTCAGCCCAGCGCTGCAGCTTATCTATGTCCCTCTGTAACTTGTAACATCCTTCCGCACTGTCCACAACTCCACCGACTTTAGTGTCATCTGCAAATTTACTCACCCATCCTTCTACGCCCTCCTCCAGGTCATTTATAAAAATGACAAACAGCAGTGGCCCCAAAACAGATCCTTGTGGTACACCACTAGTAACTGGACTCCAGTCTGAACATTTCCAATCAACCACCATCCTTTGTCTTCTTGCAGCTAGCCAATTTCTGATCCAAACTGCTAAATCACCCTGAATCCCATGCCTCCGTATTTTCTGCAGTAGCCTACCATGGGGAACCTTATCAAACGCTTTACTGAAATCCATATACACATCAACTGCTTTACCCTCATCCACCTGTTTGTTCACCTTCTCAAAGAACTCAATAAGGTTTGTGAGGCACGACCTACCCTTCACAAAACCGTGTTGACTATCTCTAATCAAATTATTACTTTCCAGATGATTATACATCCTATCTCTTATAAACCTTTCCAAGATTTTGCCCACAACAGAGGTAAGGCTCACTGGTCTATAGTTACCGGGGTTGTCTCTACTCCCCTTCTTGAACAAGGGGACATTTGCTATCCTCCAGTCTTCTGGCACTATTCCTGTAGACAAAGATGATTTAAAGATCAAAGCCAAAGGCTCAACAATCTCCTCCCTAGCTTCCCAGAGAATCCTAGGATAAATCCCATCCAACCCAGGGGACTTATCTATTTTCACACTTTCCAGAATTGCTAACACCTCCTCCTTATGAACCTCAAGCCCTTCTAGCCTAGTAGCCTGAATCTCAGTATTCTCCTCGACAACATTGTCTTTTTCCTGTGTGAATACGGACGAAAAATATTCATTGAGCCCCAATTATCCATCTCTCCTATCTCCTCAGACCCCAAGCACAACTTCCCACTACTGTCCTTGACTGGCCCTACTCTTACCCTAGGAATTTCTTTATTCCTGACATATCTATAGAAAGCTTTCGGGTTATCCTTCATCCTACCTGGCAAAAACTTCTCATGTCCCCTCCTGGCTCTTCTTAGATCTCTCTTTAGGTCCTTCCTAGCTAACTTGTAACTCTCGAGCGCCCTAACTGAACCTTCATGTCTCATCTTTACATAAGCCTCCTTCTTCCTCTTGACAAGTGTTTCGACTGTTTTAGTAAACCACGGTTCCCTTGCTTGACCACTTCCTCCCTGCATGACAGGTACATACTTAGCAAGGACACGCAGTAGCTGTTCCTTGAACAAGCTCCACATTTCCATTGTGCCCATCCCCTGCAGTTTTCCTCTCCATCCGATGCATCCTAGGTCTTGCCTCATCGCATCATAATTGCCTTTCCCCCAGATATAACTCTTGCCCTGAGGTATATACCTAGTCATTTCCATCACTAAAGTAAACGTAATCGAATTGTGGTCACTATCACCAAAGTGCTCACCTACCTCCAAATCTAACACCTGTCCTGGTTCATTATCCAGTACCAAATCCAATATGGCCTCGCCTCTCATTGGCCTATCTACATACTGGGTCAGGAAACCCTCCTGCACACATTGGACGAAAACAGACCCATCTAAAGTACTCAAACTATAGCGTTTCCAGTCAATATTTGGAAAGTTAAAGTCCCCCATAACCACTACCCTGTCGCTTTCGCTCCTATCCAGAATCATCTTTGCAATCTTTTCCTCGACATCGCTGGAACATTTCGGAGGCCTATAGAAAATCCCTAACAGGGTGACCTCTCCTTTCCTGTTTCTAACCTCAGCCCATACTACCTCAGTAGACGAGTCAAACAAAGAACAAAGAACAAAGAAATGTACAGCACAGGAACAGGCCCTTCGGCCCTCCAAGCCCGTGCCGACCATACTGCCCTACTAAACTACAATCTTCTACACTTCCTGGGTCCGTGTCCTTCTATTCCCATCCTATTCATATATTTGTCAAGATGCCCCTTAAATGTCCCTATCGTCCCTGCTTCCACTACCTCCTCCGGTAGCGAGTTCCAGGTATCCACTACCCTCTGCGTAAAAAACTTGCCTCGTACATCTACTCTAAACCTTGCCCCTCTCACCTTAAACCTATGCCCCCTAGTAATTGACCCCTCTGCCCTGGGGAAAAGCCTCTGACTATCCACTCTGTCTATGCCCCTCATCATTTTGTATACCTCTATCAGGTCGCCCCTCAACCTCCTTCGTTCCAGTGAGAACAAACCGAGTTTATTCAACCGCTCCTCATAGCTTATGCCCTCCATACCAGGCAACATTCTGGTAAATCTCTTCTGCACCCTCTCTAAAGCCTCCACATCCTTCTGGTAGTGTGGCGACCAGAATTGAACACTATACTCCAAGTGTGGCCGAACTAAGGTTCTATACAGCTGCAACATGACTTGCCAATTCTTATACTCAATGCCCCGGCCAATGAAGGCAAGCATGCCGTATGCCTTCTTGACTACCTTCTCCACCTGTGTTGCCCCTTTCAATGACCTGTGGACCTGTACTCCTAGATCTCTTTGACTTTCAATACTCTTGAGGGTTCTACCATTCACTGTATATTCCCTACCTGCATTAGACCTTCCAAAATACATTACCTCACATTTGTCCGGATTAAACTCCATCTGCCATCTCTCCGCCCAAGTCTCCAGACAATCTAAATCCTGCAGTATCCTCAGACAGTCCTCATCGCTATCCACAATTCCACCAACCTTTCTGTCGTCTGCAAACTTACTAATCAGACCAGTTACATTTTCCTCCAAATCATTTATATATACTACAAAGAGCAAAGGTCCCAGCACTGATCCCTGTGGAACACCACTGGTCACAGCCCTCCAATTAGAAAAGCATCCCTCCATTGCTACCCTCTGCCTTCTATGGCCTAGCCAGTTCTGTATCCACCTTGCCAGTTCACCCCTGATCCCGTGTGACTTCACCTTTTGTACTAGTCTACCATGAGGGACCTTGTCAAAGGCCTTACTGAAGTCCATATAGACAACATCTACTGCCCTACCTGCATCAATCATCTTAATGACCTCCTCGAACAACTCTATCAAGTTAGTGAGACACGACCTCCCCTTCACAAAACCGTGCTGCCTCTCACTAATACGTCCATTTGCTTCCAAATGGGAGTAGATCCTGTCTCGAAGAATTCTCTCCAGTAATTTCCCTACCACTGACGTAAGGCTCACCGGCCTGTAGTTCCCGGGATTATCCTTGCTACCCTTCTTAAACAGAGGAACAACATTGGCTATTCTCCAGTCCTCCGGGACATCCCCTGAAGACAGCGAGGATCCAAAGATTTCTGTCAAGGCCTCAGCAATTTCCTCTCCAGCCTCCTTCAGTATTCTGGGGTAGATCCCATCAGGCCCTGGGGACTTATCTACCTTAATATTTTTTAAGACACCCAACACCTCGTCTTTTTGGATCACAATGTGACCCAGGCTATCTACACCCCCTTCTCCAGACTCAACATCTACCAATTCCTTCTCTTTGGTGAATACTGATGCAAAGTATTCATTTAGTACCTCGCCCATTTCCTCTGGCTCCACACATAGATTCCCTTGCCTATCCTTCAGTGGGCCAACCCTTTCCCTGGCTACCCTCTTGCTTTTTATGTACGTGTAAAAAGCCTTGGGATTTTCCTTAACCCTATTTGCTAATGACTTTTCGTGACCCCTTCTAGCCCTCCTGACTCCTTGCTTAAGTTCCTTCCTACTTTCCTTATATGCCACACAGGCTTCGTCTGTTCCCAGCCTTTTAGCCCTAACAAATGCCTCCTTTTTCTTTTTGACGAGGCCTACAATATCACTCGTCATCCAAGGTTCCCGAAAATTGCCGTATTTATCTATCTTCCTCACAGGAACATGCCGGTCCTGTATTCCTTTCAACTGACACTTGAAAGCCTCCCACATGTCAGATGTTGATTTGCCCTCAAACATCCGCCCCCAATCTATGTTCTTCAGTTCCCGCCTAATATTGTTATAATTAGCCTTCCCCCAATTTAGCACATTCATCCTCGGACCACTCTTATCCTTGTAAATCCTGTCTTATCTTTGTTCTTTGTTTGAAATGGCCACAACATCAAAGTCCCAGGCACCAACCCATGCCGCAAGTTCACCCACCTTATTCCGGATGCTCCTGGCATTGAAGAAGACACACTTTAAACCACCTTTCTGCCTGTCGGTACACTCCTGTAACTTTGAAACCTTACTCATGACCTCACTACTCTCAACCTCCTGTATACTGGAGCTACAATTCAGGTTCCCAAGCCCCTGCTGAACTAGTTTAAACCCTCCCAAAGAGCATTAGCAAATTTCCCCCCCAGGATATGGGTACCCCTCTGGTCCAGGTGTAGACCATCCCATTTGTAGAGGTCCCACCGACCCCAGAATGAGCCCCAATTATCCAGAAATCTGAAACCCTCCCTCCTGCACCATCCCTGTAGTTGGGAGAGAGTTGCCCTGGGACTCCTCAACATTGACTCTGGCCCCGTGAAGTCTCATTGTTTCAGGTCAAAC
Source organism: Scyliorhinus torazame (assembly GCF_047496885.1). NCBI lineage: Eukaryota > Metazoa > Chordata > Chondrichthyes > Carcharhiniformes > Scyliorhinidae > Scyliorhinus > Scyliorhinus torazame. Next base: position 55,577,406 of record NC_092708.1, on the reverse strand, counting down.
ATGGGCAAGGAAACCACCGATTGGTTACCACCTACTGCAACTGATGAATCACTACTCCTCCATGTTCAACAACATTTGGAGGAAGCATTGGCAGTGACAAAGGCACAGAATGTACTCTGGGTGAGGGAATTCACCGTCCATCACCAAGGTTGGCTGAGAAATACCACTACTGACCGAAATGGCCCAATTCTAAAGGACATATCCGCAGGATTGGATTTTCAGCAGGTGCTGAGGGAACCAATAGGGAAAAGCATACTTCAACTCACCATCACCAGTCTACCTGTTGAAGATACATCTGTCCAAGGCAGTACCACTATAGTGACCACTAACCACACAGTCCTTATGGAGGCAAAGTCTCATCTTCACATGGAGGACACCATCCACCATGTTGTGTGGCATTACCATCTTGCTAAATGGGACAGATTTAGTAACTCAAAACTGGGCATCCACGAGGCTCTATGGGCCATCAGCAGCAGTAGAATTGTACACAACCAGAAGCTGTAACCTCATGGGCCCTGCACATTCCCCACTTTAACACTACCATCAAGTCTGGTTCAATTAAAAGTACAGAAGAGCGGACTTCCGGTGGAGGCTATGAAGGAGCAGGTCGCACATTTGGTGGCTCCCGCTCGGGTCATAACTTTGGACCTTTCTCCCGATTTGTTGTCGGATCTGAAGTGGAAAATTGATGTTGGACGTAATTGTGAAGAGGAATCCTACATCAGTGCATGGAGAAGAGGACCAGGAGTGCTCGCAAAGAAAGAAATAGACGAACGGAGAAGGCTTGGGCTGAGGCTGCAACGGGAGAAAGCATGGCGGAGGACCGGAGTTCTGCCTTGATGACCCAGCGGTCGACGGAGCAGTTGATGCAGTTTATACAGGAGGGCTTTGCCAAGCAGAAATAGGAATGCTTGGACCCGATTAATGAGTCGATTGCGCGACTGGAACTCAGACTGGATGGTCAAGATTGGGCGATCCAGAAAGTGGAGAAGGCACTGGCTGAGCAGGAGGAGCACCAAGCTGCAGTGGAGTTGGAGGTGGGAATGTTGAGAGACCAACAGAAAAGGCTCCAGGAGAAGGTGGAGGATCGAGAGAACAAGTCCCGCCGGCAGAACCTGAGAATCGTGCGTCTCCCGGAGGGATCCAAAGGAACAGACGCAGGGGCATACATAGCGGCTATGTTTGAGAAGCTACATGGGGAGGGGACGTTCTCCCGACCCTTGGAAGTGGACAGGGCGCACAGAGCGCTAGCGAGGAAGCCGCGTGTGGGTGACCCCCACCCCAAGAGCAATGGTAGTGAGAGTCCGCAGGTACCTGGACAAGGAGTGCATTTTACGGTGGGCCAGGCAGATGCGGAGCTGCAAATGGGAGAACAGTGTACTGCGCATATATCAGGATCTGAGCGCGGATGTGGCCAGAAGAGCAGGGTTAAACCAGATCAAATCTACCCTTTTTAAGAAGAAGGTAAAGTTTGGACTACTGTACCCGTCCCATCTTTGGGTTATGCACGAAGAGCAACATTTCTATTTCGAGTCGCCCGAGGAAGCGATGGACTTCGCGAGAAGGAAAGGGCTGGTATCGGACTGAGGTGTTTGGACTAAACTTTGCTGCAGTGCTTATGTGGGTTTTTTTGTTCTCTTCTCTTCAATTTTTTTTTTTTTAAAGAAAAGTTTTTGTCTTTGGATGTTACTTGTAATGCATTTTGTATTGAGCTGAGGTCTGCGGACGAGCTGCTTGAGTTAAAATTTGCATTTACACTGATGGGGGATGGAGGTGTGAATGTTAGATGTTAGATGTTTGATCTTCTTTTTGATTTTCTTTGCGTGTTTTTGGGGGGCAATTGGGTTGGGATTGTTTACATTTACATATGTGTGTCTGAGCTGGGGGGGAGGGGACAATAGGTGGGAGAATGTCTGACGCCATGGGCAGGCGCCACCAAGCTAGCTGGGCGGGCTAGCTCACGAAAGCGTAGTGGGGGGTGAGCAGATGGTATGCTTGTTGGAGGGGGCTGTGTATAGTGCTGTTACAAGGGGGGGGGAATGTTCTGCTGATGGGGAAGGGCCTTTTGCTGTGGGGCAATAGGGAGGTGCGGGCTGGAGACTGGCCCAAGAAAGGGGATGACGGGGGGGGGGGCGAGCAGCCCCCCAAACCAGGCTGATCACATGGGCCGGTTAAGAGGGCACATGTGTTCGTGCATTTGAGGGGAGAGGGGACTGATGGCAGATGTGGCAATGTTGCAGAAGACGCACCTCAGAGTAACTGACCAGATTAGATTAAGGAAGGGATGGGTCGGACAGGTTTTCCACTCGGGGCTGGACTCTCAGACTAATGGGGTCGCGATCCTGATTAATAAGCGAGTGTCATGTGAAGCAGGAAGAATAGTTGCGGATGTGGGAGGTCGGTACATAATGGTCAGTGGAAAGTTGGAGGGGCTGCCGGTGGTACTCGTGAATGTGTACACGGCAAATTGGGATGACGTGGAATTCATAAGGAGGATGTTGGGGAAGATCCCGGACCTGGATTCGGATAAGCTGGTTTAGGGGCGGGGGGCTTCAACACAGTCATTAACCCAGGGCTAGACCGATCTAGCTCAAGGACAGGCAGGGTGCCAGCAATGGCAAAGGAGTTAAAGGGGATTATAGAGCAGATGGGGGGGTGGACCCCTGGAGATTTGGGCAGCCGAGAGTGAAGGAGTTTTCCTTCTACTCGCATGTGCATAAAGTGTACTCCCGGATTGACTTTTTTTATCCTGAACAGGGCTTTACTGGTGGGGGTAGTGGACACTGTACTCAGCGATCACGATCTCGGATCATGCCCCCCACTGGGTTGACCTACAGGTGAGAAGGGAGAGTAGCCAGCGCCCGCACTTGATGGCTGGATATGGGACTGTTAGTTGATGAGGAGGTGTGTGGGCGGCTGACGAAATGTATCCAGAACTATCTGGAAGTCAACGGCACAGGGGAAGTTTCGGCTGCGGTGGTCTGGGAGGCGCTGAAGGCGGTGGTTAGAGGGGAGCTGATCTCAATACGGGACCACAGGGAGAGGACAAATAGGGCAGAGACAGACCGACTGATAAAGGAGATACTTCAGGTCGACAAGAGGTATGCGGAGGCCCCAGAGGCAGGGTTTCTAAGGGAACGACGGAGGCTACAGGTGGAGTTTGGCTTGTTACCTCCAGGGAAGGCAGTAGAGCAGCTGAGGAAGGCAAGGGGGGCGATCTAGGACTATGGGGAGAAGGCCAGTAGAATGCTTGCGCAGCAGCTCAGAAAGCGGGAGGTGGCCAGGGAGATTGGGAAGGAAAGGGACAGAGATGGGAACTGGGTCAATAAGGCGTTCGAGGAATTCTACAGCAGGGTGTACGAGTCGGAACCCCCAGCTGGGCCAGAGGGGATGAGGCAATTCTTAGGGGAGCTGAAGTTCCCGAAGGTTGTTGAAGACTTGGTAGAAGGGCTGGGGGCTCCGATCGGGTTGGAAGAGATAGCGGATGGGCTGAAGGCCATGCAGTCGGGTAAAGCCCCGGGACCGGATGGGTACCCCATGGAGTTTTACCATAAGTTCTCTGGGATGCTGGGGCGAATGCTGAAGAGGACATTTAATGAGGCAAGGGAGAGAGTGGGGCTGCCCCCGATGATGTAACAGGCCATTATCTCATTGATCCTGAAGCGGGATAATGAATGAATATCGCTTATTGTCACAAGTAGGCTTCAAATGAAGTTACTGTGAAAAGCCCCTAGTCGCTACATTCCGGCGCCTGTTCGGGGAGGCTGTTACGGGAATCGAACCGTGCTGCTGGCCTGCCTTGGTCTGCTTTCAAAGCCAGCGATTTAGCCCAGTGTGCTAAACAGCCCCTGTATGGACCCAGAGGTATGCGAGTCCTACGGACCAATCTCCTTTCTAAATGTAGACGCCAAATTGTTGGCTAAGATCTTGTCCTCAAGAATTGAGGACTGCGTCCCGGACATGATTGGGGAGGACCAGATGGGATTTGTTAAGGGGAGGCAGTTGGCGGCCAACGTAAGAAGGCTGTTGAATGTTATCATGATGCCCCCAAAGGGTAGGGACGTAGAGGTAGTGGTCGCAATGGATGCAGAGAAGACATTTTACCGGGTGGAATGGGATTATCTGTGGGAGGTATTGGGGCAGTTTGGATTTGGATGGGGTTTCATTGACTGGGTCAGGCTGCTATATCAGGCGCCCGTGCCAAGTGTTCGGACAAGCAGGCTGACATCGGGCTATTTTAGGCTGCACTGGGGGACAAGGAAGGGATGCCCCGTCTCCCCGCTGTTGTTCGTACTGGCCATAGAACCACTGGCAATTGCGTTGAGAGCCTCAAAGGGCTGGAAGGGACTAGTCCGGGGAGGGATGGAACACAGAATCTCGCTATACGCGGATGATCTGCTCTTATATGTGTCGGACCCATTGGAAGGGATGGAAGAAATTATGGGGATTTTGGTTGGTTTTTGGGTTATAAATTGAACATGGGGAAAAGCAAGATGTTCGCGATCCAGGCAAGGGGGCAGGAGAGGCGATTAGGGAGCTGCCATTTAGAGTGGTAGGGGGAAGCTTTCTGTACCTAGGCATCCAGGTGGCGCGGGAATGGGAACGGCTGCACAAGCTTAATCATGCCCGACTAGTATACCAAATGAAGGATGATTTTCGGAGGTGGGACGTGCTCCCGTTGTCACTGGCTGGGAGGGTACATACAGTGAAAACGACGGCACTCCCGAGATTCCCATTTGTGTTTCAGTGTCTCCCCATCTTTATTCCTAAGTCCACGCTACTCCACCAGCCCCGTGGTGGTCGCGGCCCTGAGAGTCTGGAGGCAATGGAGGAGACATGTGGGAGCAGACGGAGCATCGGTTTCTGGTCCCCAATTTACAATAATCACCGGTTTGTCCCGGGGAGGTTAGAGGGAGGGTTCCGGAGGTGGCAGAGAGCAGGGATCGAGAGGATGGGCAATATGTTCATCGAGAAGAGATTTCCCAGCCTGAGGGAGTTGGAGGAGAAAATTTGAATTGGCGGGAGGGTACGAATTTAGGTACCTGCGGACCCGAGACTTCCTACGCAGGCAGGTCTCATCCTTCCCGCTCCTACCACCAAGGGGGATACAGGATAGGGTAGTTTCCAGAGTGTGGGTGGGAGAAGGGAGGGTTTCAGACATTTATAAGTAGCTTATGGGGTCAGAGGAAACACGGACCGAGGAGCTGAAACACAAATGGGAAGAGAGTTAGGAGGAGAGATAGAGGATGGTCTCTGGGCGGATGCGTTGAGTAGAGTCAACGCATCCACAACATGTGCCAGGCTCAGCCTGGTACAGTTTAAGGTTGTTCACCGGGCTGAGATGACAGTGGCCCGGATCAGCAGGTTCTTTGGGGTGGAAGATAGGTGTGCCAGGTGTGGGGGGACCAGCGAACCACGTTCATATGTTCTGGGCATGCCCAAAGCTTAGATGATTCTGGCAGGGGTCTGCGGAGGTCATGTTCAAAGTATTGAAAACAAGGGTGGCGCCGAGTTCCTGAGGTGGTGATTTTCGGAGTGTCGGAAGACCTGGGAATCCAGGTGGAGAAAGAGGCAGACGTTCTGGGCTTTGCTTCCCTGGTAGCCCGGAGACGGAAAGTATTGGCACTCAAAGCCCCAGAAGTCAGAGAATTGGCTAACTGACATGGCTAGCTTTCTCTGTCTGGAGAAAATCAAGTTCGCCTTGAGAGGGTCAATGTTAGGGTTCATCCGGAGGTGGCAGCTGTTCGTTGACTTCTTTAGGGAAAATTAACCGTCAGCAAGGAGGGGGGGGGGGGGTGTAGTTTAGTGTAGAGTAGGAGACTAGAAAAGGTGGGACCTTTGAGAGAGGAAGACGGCTTTTGCACTATGTTTATATTTGTATGTACACTGTGTCTTCTGTTGCTGTTATAAAACCATAAATAACTCAATAAAATGTTTATTAAAAAAAGTACAGAAGAGCATGCCAGCAGCACCAATCATACCTTAAAATGGGGTGTCAGCCTGGTGAAGCTGCATTGCGAAGCTACTTCCATGCCAAACAGAAATAGCATACGATAGACACAGCTAAGCGATCACACAATCAAATGATCAGATCTAGCTCTGCAGTCCTGCCACATCCAGTTGTAAATGAACTTAAACAACTAACTGTAGGAGAAGACCCCACAAATAATCCCAATGATGAGGGAGCAGTGCAAATGAGAAAGCTGAAGCATTTGCAGCTATCTTCAGCCAGAATAGTCCATCTCTGCCTCTTCCTGAGGTCCCCAGCATCACAAATGCCAGTCTTCAGCTAATTAGATTCACTCCATATGTGGCATGGTAGCACAGTGGCTAGCACTGTTGCTTCACAGTGCCAAGGTTCCGGGTTCAATTCCTGCTTGCGTCACTGTCTGTGCGAAGTCTGCATATTCTCCCAGTGTCTGCATGGGTTTCCTCCGGGTGCTCCAGTTTTCTCCCAAAAGTCCCGAAAGACGTGCTTGTTAGGTGAATTGGACATTCTGAATTCTCCCTCAGTGTACCCGGGCAGGAGCCGGAATGTGGCGACCAGTGTATTTTCACAGTAACTTCATTGCACTATTAATGTAAGCCGACTTTTAATAATAATTTGAAAGCATGGAATACTGCAAAAGCTATGGGCTATTTTATGCGTAGAATCATGGAAGGTTACAACACACAAGGAGGCTACTTCACTTGTTGCATTTACGCCAGCTAAAAAATTAGCCACTCAGTCAGATCCCATTTTCCAACATTTGGTCTGTAGCCCTGCACCTGAAGTGCATATCCAGACACCTTTTAAATGAATTGAGGATATCTGCCTCTACTACCATTTTTAAGTAGTAAGTTCCAGACCCTTACCACCGTCTCGGTGAAAAGAATTTTCCTCATCTCCCCTTTATCTTTCTGCCAATCATTTTAAATCTGCCACATAGTCACTGAGCTCTCTGCTAAGGTAAATAGTTCCTTCCCATCCATTCTATCCAGGCCCTCACAATTTCTGTACCCCTCAATTAAACTTATCCAATCTATCTTCACAACTGAAATCTCTCATCTCTGTAACTATTCTCCTCTGCAGTCTCTCCAATGCCTTCACATCCTTCCAAGTGCAGCACCCAGAACCAGATGCAATACTCCAGCTGAGGACAAACTAATGTCCTATATAAGTTCCAAAGTACCTCCTTCCTAGCACTCCATGCCACATTCAATGACTTATGCACATACCTCTACACGTGTACCCACTTTAGAACTGTGCCCTTTACCTCATCTTACCAAAATGAATCACTTCACATTTCTCTACACTGAACTTCATCTGCCACCTGTCTGCCTATTTTTAGATTCAATAAGGAAAAAAAATGTGGAATTTGCTGTTCCATAAGTGCAGTGGCTGGCAGGATTATCGGTGTTTCCCGCTGATCAATGGGCAAGGAAATCGTGCCCGATCTTAGGCTTAGAAGTTCATTAATTATGAATCAGCGAGTAGCTCTCTGAATCACATAGTAGGGCAGCCAATGATTTGTCTGCCCCACGGTAACCTTTTAAAAAAATATTTTTACTGAGGAAAGTTTTTTAAATATAGCACCATCACAACCATATTCAAACAACAATTAGAATATTTCAACACCCTCAAAAACCAAACCCATAAAGAACAAAAACTACTCCGCCACCCCCCCCCCCCCCCCCCCACCGCCCCCCCAATCCGCCCCAACATCGTGATTAGCTCCCTGAGTGGGAAAATAATGGTTGCAATCTCAGAAATGAACGGTTCTGTCAACACCCTCAAGATATATTAAATATTTTCTAAGTGTCACTTAACCACGCCGAGGACTGGACAGGACCGAAGACTTTCATCCAAACTGCAGGCGCCTTTGGGCTATTAGCGAGGCTAAGGTCAGAGCACGTGCCTTCGCCCCAGTCTGCAACTCCGGTAAATCTGAAACCCCAAAGATAGCCATCAAAGGGCAAGGCCCCAACTCAACCCCGAGAATTCCTGACATGGTGCTGAAGGTGCCGGACCCCTAGAACATCGCTCGCACCTATCATCTACTTCCAAAAAGAACCCACTCATCCATGCCCTGGTCAAATGTACCCCATGAACCACGTTAAACTGAATCAGGCTGAGCCTAGTGCATGAGAAGGTGGAGTTGATTCTGTGTAGAGCCACGTTCCACACCGCCCACCCCCCCCCCCCCCCCCGCAAAAACCTGGCCCAGCTCATGCACCCACTTCCTCTTAACCGCTTCCAGTGGAACCAGCTCCATCCCCCCCAAACACCTGGCCCAGCTCCCCCTCCCACTTCCTCGTAACCGCCTCCAGTGGAACCAGCTCCATCGACACAAGTCGTCTATAAATGTCCGAAATCTTCCCTTCCCTTACATCCAGCACTGAAAGTGGAGGTGCCAAGGGGAAGGAAGAAATCCCCTTGCATACAAAAGCCAGGATAATACCGAAACATGTTAGCTCGAGAGCCGGTACTTGTCCACTCACTCCTCAAGATCAGCGAACCTCCCACCTATAAAGAAATCTCTAAACGTCTCCAACCCCTCCTCCCGCCATGTCCCAAACAATGAGTCCAAGGCTGCCGGTACAAAATGATGATTCTCAAAGATTGGGGCCAATAATGACATAGCACCCAACTTAAAATGCTGCCTAAACTGTCTCCATATTCTTAAAATGGCCATCACCACCAGACTGGAAGCCCATTTAGCCGGAGAAGATGGAAGAGGAGCCGTAACCAAGGCCCTCAAACTAGAGCCTCTGCAGGCACCCTCCTCCAGCTGCCCCACACAGACTCGCACCCTCTCAATATTTGCTGCCCAATAATAATGGAGGGCAAATCAGACCGCCGACTTCCTATCCCTTTCCAAAAACATCCTGCGAATCCATGCCCAAATAAAGATTTGAGGAGGAAAGTTGGAAGGCACTGAAACAAAAATAGAAACCTTGTGAAGATATTCCTTTGTACCGACTGAACCCTACCCGTCAAGGTCAGCAGGAGGTTTTCCCACCTCCCCAGGTCAGCATTCACCACCATGACCAGATCCCAAAAATTCAGTTAATGGAGCGAGGTCCAGTCATGAGCCACCCAGATTCTCAGATAACGGAAGCTGGATCAGGCCAAGCAAAAGGGCAACCTGCCCAGATCGGTTCCCCTCCCTGGAAGATTCACTAGAAAACATTCGCTTTCGCCCAAGTTCAATTTGTACCCAGAGAAGGAGTATGAACCTCCCGAGCAGCTTCATCACCTCCGCTGCTCTGGCGAGGGGGTCTGTCACAACAGCAAATCGTCTGCAGACAATGATATCCTATGCTCTGTTCTCCCACCCCTCACCCCCCGCTCTTTATCCCCCTCCACTTCAGAGATGACTTCAAAGCTATGGCTAGAGGCTCAATTGCCAAGGCAAACAATAGCTGGGACAGCGGACACCCTTGCCTCGTGCCTCTCATCGGGTGAAAATACTTTGAACTCAAAGCATTAGAGTGAACACTTGCGGTTGGGGCCCTATGCAAGAGCTGGATCCAAGCTATAAATCTAGGCCCAAACCACCCTAGGATTTCGAATAAATAACCACACTCCATCCGTCAAATGCCTATTCCGCATCGAGTGAAAAAATCACCTCCGGCTCAGGGGCTGAAGAGGGGGACAAAACATTAAGCAGTCTCCGAAAGTTGGTCAACAACTGCCTACCCTTACAAAATCCATCTGTTCCTACGACATAACTCCTGGGTGCCAGAGCATGGCCAGGACGTTCATCAACAACTTTGCATCTTCATTCAGTAACAAAATAGAGTGATTCAATCCACACTCTGCCGGATGCTTATCTTTCTTTAAGATCAAGGAGATAGAGGCCTGAGTAGATGTGGCTGGCAACATCCCCCGAGTCATCGAAGCTGAAAAATTTCTAACAGTGAGGCCAACTGACCCGCAAACTTATAAAATTAAATTGGGAATCCATCCGGCCACAGTGCCTTACCAGACTGTACGAAGTCTTACAACACCAGGTTAAAGTCCAACAGGTTTGTTTCGATGTCACTAGCTTTCAGAGCGCTGCTCCTTCCTCAGGTGAAGAGCTAGGACCTTTGTCTAACGTCTAACGAGATTTGTCTAACGTCCATGCATTTCATCACCTCCTGTAACGTCAGCAGGGACTCCAGCTCCTCCCTTCGCTCCTGTTCCACCACCGGGATAGACAATCCATCCAAGAACTCCAACATTGACAACCCATCTTTCGGGGGCTCCGAGGTTTAAAAGTTACGGTAGAGAAACCTCAAAAACCTCATTAACCTTGGCTGGGGCAGAAACCAACCGACCATCAGAGTCCTTCACCGACACGATTTTGCGAGAAGCCACCTGTCGCCTCAGCTGGTGCACTAACAGGCAACTGGCTTCTCGCTAACGGGCGACTGTCTCTCTCTAACAGACGACTGGCCATCTCTCCAGCAGGCGACTGGCCGTCTCTCTATCAGGCGACTGGCCATCTCGCTAGCAGGCGACTGGCCATCTCTCTAACAGGCGGCTGGTCATCTCTCTAACAGGCGGCTGGTCATCTCTCTAACAGGCGACTGGCCATCTCTCTAACAGGCGACTGGCCATTTCTCCAACAGGCGACTGGCCATCTCTCCAACAGGCGACTGGCCATCTCTCTAACAGGCGATTGGCCATCTCACTAACAGGCGACTGGCCATCTCTCTAACAGGCGACTGGCCATTTCTCCAACAGGCGACTGGCCATCTCTCCAACAGGCGACTGGCCATCTCTCCAACAGGCGACTGGCCATCTCTCCAACAGGCGACTGGCCATCTCTCCAACAGGCGACTGGCCATCCCTCCAACAGGCGACTGGCCATCTCTCCAACAGGCGACTGGCCATCTCTCCAACAGGCGACTGGCCATCTCTCCAACAGGCGACTGGCCATCTCTCCAACAGGCGACTGGCCATCTCTCCAACAGGCGACTGGCCATCTCTCCAACAGGCGACTGGCCATCTCTCCAACAGGCGACTGGCCATCTCTCCAACAGGCGACTGGCCATCCCTCCAACAGGCGACTGGCCGTCTCTCCAACAGGCGACTGGCCGTCTCTCCAACAGGCGACTGGCCATCTCTCCAACAGGCGACTGGCCATCTCTCCAACAGGCGACTGGCCATCTCTCCAACAGGCGACTGGCCGTCTCTCCAACAGGCGACTGGCCGTCTCTCCAACAGGCGACTGGCCGTCTCTCCAACAGGCGACTGGCCATCTCTCCAACAGGCGACTGGCCATCTCTCCAACAGGCGACTGGCCATCTCTCCAACAGGCGACTGGCCATCTCTCCAACAGGCGACTGGCCATCTCTCCAACAGGCGACTGGCCATCTCTCCAACAGGCGCTGGTCATCTCTCTAACTGGCGACTGGTCATCTCTCTAACAGGCGACTGGCCATCTCACCCCACGGTAACCTAATGGGATCAAAGGTCCTAGCTACTTTTATAGATGCCTGTCAAACACACAAATTGCTCTCGGCGATTATGTGGACGATCAAGACAGCGATGGCTACAAGGAAAAAGAACGCACCGCCAAGGTTTAGCAATTAGTCCCTTGAGGCTCTTATTCATGGTGTGTGACAGCACCATGACGTCCTCTATCCAAAGGATTGTCCGAGCAGGTCTACCAACCTCACCTCACCATCCCGAGAAGTGGTTGCAAGGGTGGTCACATCCGTGGGCTGCCACCCGAGAAACACCATCCAGTGCAGGAACAGGATGAATGATCTCATCCGCACCACCAGGTTAAGTCATCATTCAGTGTGCTCCAAACTCATACTCTCATGGTGGTATTATACACTCAGCTCAGGGATATCACAAAATACCAATGGGGGGATATCAGCATTGATAGGCCTATTCACCAGAACCTCATCTATTATCGTGCACAACTACTATCCACAGCCCTTACTGAGGACTCAGCACATACAGCAGACATGCATGCTTCCACGTCTCTGCCCCATCCCTTTGTCTTCATGCAAGCCAGGCTTTCCCACAAGAAGGAGAGATGGTAAACATCCAGGATCACTCCAAGTTTGAGGAGGATGCGGTAAAGGTGATGGACGTAGTATCAAAAGATTCAGAAACCTTGATATTACTTTTAGGTCACAGGTTTTCACTCACTGTATATATTATTTATCTTTGTAAACATATTTGCTGCTCAAGACAATGTCTAGCTGACTCATGTTAGTTATTCGTCCTTTGTCTAACGTCAGGCAGATATGTCAAGCACATTTTTGAAAGTGAATGCAAATTGCGTGAGGAATTGATATTCATTAATAGACGTCAAAGAATCAACTGTATTGCAGGGGTGGCACTCATGTTGTCTCATCATCAAATAGCTGCCCTTACTCTGGCATAGCACATGACCTGCAGCCATGATTATCTCTCCAGCTAACATTTTTGGACACTAAGGGCAATTTAGCATGGCCAATCCACCAAACCTGCACATCTTTGGACTGTGGGAGGAAATCGGAGCACCCGGAGGAAACCCACGCAGGCACAAGGAGAAAGTGCAGACTCCCCACAGACAGTGATCCAAGCTAGGAACCAAACCTGACACAGTGCTAACCACTGTGCTACCGTGCGTTACCATCTTATGCGGCTTTGATCCCGCAACCCTACCAAACTCCCTTCACACTCACTTCTCTGCCATCTTCAGCCCCCACTCCAGTCACTACGCTGGTCTGTTTTTAAAATGGAGCCCTCCCCGAGACTCGCAGCTGTCTTGCTGGAGTAGAACAGCAACCACTGTGAGCAGCCCAACTCAACATCCAAGTCTGCAAGGTGTGCAGCTCCACCACACACCCCACCAATGTGAGCTAACACCAGCATCACTGAGGAACTGGAGCAGCGCTGTTGCAGGTAGGCTTTGGATGTTGCACTTACCTCAATGTCACGAGTGAAATGAGGGTGGACTGCAGCGTGTCACTTACGTCTGGTTGTGATTCAGACAAATCTAATTTCCTGCTGTGAGGAATGGGAACGTGACATGTAATTGTGATGGCAGGAAAGCCGACTCACCATCATCCTGCCATGAAAATGGCATGGGGAAATTCTGACTTGTTTTTCCACCGGTGGGAACCTGACTATTGGTCTCTTGCCAAATTTTTGCTCCTGCCCACCACGAAACCCACCAATGGCCAGACAAGAAATTTCCACCCTGAGCCACAGAGCAGAAAAGTGAAAATGTTAAAAAAAACAGAAAATCTCGAAAGGATCAACAGGTCACTCAGGATCTGTGCCGGGAACAGACGAGGTAAGATTCCCATTGAGCACCCTTCGTTCATATCGTAAACACTCACTTGTCTATTCTCAAAAAAGTGAACCAGTCTTGAATGCAAGATAACTGAAGATTATTTTGTAAACACTTTGAATGTCCAAGTATTACAAGGGTCCTAAAATTTATCTAGAATACCTGACCGTTTTTGATTGCCATGGCTCGTGGTTCTGGGGTGTAATGAGCAATGGGGACCAACTCATGACCATTCTCTGGCAAAATATGTAAGTGCTTAATTTCAAAGCATTCAAATTAATTTAAAGACACAATGCAATCTCCCAGACCCATTTAAGAGGAAATCATGTTGTGCATTTCAATTATCATCTAAAGGTGTTATAGGAGAACTTCCATGTGTAAAAAGGATAGATAATCTTCTGCAATGATCCTAGAATTTTTATTTGTCCAATGCATTTTTTCTCATTTAAACAAAAAACTGTGCTTACTTGTTTCATTTACTCTGAGAGTCGGGGTCAGTATAGGAGTTATTGTTACTTAAATGTTTATGTTGCATCAAAAATAGACAAACATTGTATACAAATACAACACTAACTGAAGCAGTTACAAGGTGTCAGCAGAACAAAAGGAGCTTAATATAAGAAGTGAGAAAAGATCTTTCAAAGGACAATCTTTCACAAGAGCTCAGAATTACAGATCCACAAGGATGTTGACAACCAAAGTTAAAATTAGAGATGAGCTGTTGCATTTAAAGCAACACAAATACGGTGTTTCATAGTTAAGTGGCACAAGATATATGCCAAGGAAACAAACCGGTACTGTATTCAGACTGGCTTCATGTCACCATGCTGCCAACAATATCTTCAGGCCATAGCATAACATCTGGCAAATAATCAAGGGAAACAGCTTCCAAAGAGTCTTGATCGACAAAGTGCCACTTGAAAATCTGTCTTCCAACAGCAATGGTAGGGACAACATTGTCAGTGGTCATGAAGGTTTACAGTGCATTCTAGTTTTCGGCCTCGCCTACTTTTCAGCTACACATTATGATCAACAGCAGTGTCACCCATCGAGCAGGTACTAATGCACAGGTCAATATGGCCAATACTTTCATCATCTTTCTCACAGCAGAAGCATTACGTTTATCCAATTTCACTTCACTACTGCATTAAAGTACACACGGGCATTGATGGCAGTTGCACAACTATCTAATCAGGAGACTTCTATTCTTTTCTGTCACTTGCTTCTGCTCTTCCTAACTGCATTTCTCAAAATATGAGTCGCTAAATTGATGCTTGCAAATGTAGGGGAGAGACCATCTTATTCTGGGCTAGTAGCAGCCCTGGAAGATTTCTTTACCAAGTTGATAGAAGGGAATAAAGGTTAAAATGTTGACTCAGAGCACACCAAATAGGTGGAAATAGGTTTGTGTGTGATTTACACAGGTCTGTGAGGAAGTAAATGATGAAGATACTGGAGTTGGATATTACTTGCCTGGAGCTTAAAGGAGACTTCAAATTTCTTGCCTTGATATACTTATAAGCCAGAATTCAAGGTGACTTTTTCCACACTTGCAATGTGTTGCGTCTTATTATGCAAGCAGAAAAGTAATCCTTTGATGTTGTAAGATGAAGGAGCATATGTGCAGTTACAGATATAGTGTATCCTGGTTGTCAGCAGGTCACCATCATGTAGTTAGGTGGTTTTACAATGATTTTGTCTTGAAAGATGTGAGTGTATCAAAAGTTTTAATTGCAAGTTGTAAAATTAATGTGTGGATTACTTGTACGTAAGTATACTGATAGAATTGTCTTCTCGTGAGAGGCTAGGCATGGATCAGTACTAAATATGAAACTCATCAACAGATAACACTTTGTGGTCTGCACATTTGGGTCATCTAATAAATGGCACTGTTAAGTCGTATAATCCTCGCAGCTTCCTGAAGTATACCATCAATGACATTTGAAATACGAAATGGAGAATGGTCAATTTGCTTTGAAAAAAGATGGAATTGAGAGGTCAAGAGACCTCCCATCTTCTCTGCCAATGTGTGTGGGAACTGCACCAGGCTGGGGGTGTTAGGCTGCTTGTCTGGACAACATATAAAAATGTAATCGAATGTTTGGAACATTTCACTCAGGTGACATTAAAATGCAAAAGATCTTTCCTGGGGACATAATGGCTGCTCTGAAGAAACTTGTACACAATGATTCTGCAGACTTCTTAGGTGCAAATTGGAATTCCACAGAACGGTAGTAAGGAAAAACCCACTATCCCAAGGAGATGGAAATGGTTGAAACCAAAAACCTACTGTGCACCAATGTTCAAGTTGTTAAGGACCATTTGTGTGGACAATGGAAAAATAGATATTATGGTCTCCGACAGAAATCAATTGTGATAAGAAACATTTATTAACACACATTTTGAGATTAGTAGGTCCGTCAGTCTGGGGGACAAGATGGAATAGATCCGGCCCAGAAAAGAAAAAAGACCTGTCTAGAATCCACCGACCGACAGGTCGAGAATTGAGGATAGCCTTTTACCTAATGATTTGAAGATCCCATCTTCACTGTTGGGGTTTGACTGCACCTTGACTTAACCAAACTCCGAAACCTGCTGCTGCAAGTAGTAAGCCACTGCGAATCTGTTGCAGAAACATCCAACCTCCACGTTTTCAGTGAACCAAAAGGGAATCATCAGGCCGACAACATTTCCAGCTTCCATTTTGAAAGATGCGGATAAAACAGTGCACCTTTAGGGCGGCATGGCGGCTCAGTGGTTAGCACTGCTGCCTCACGGCGCTGAGGACTCGGGTTCGATCCCGGCCCTGGGTCACTGCCCGTGTGGAGTTTCCACATTCTCCCCATGTCTGCGTGGGTCTCGCCCCCTCAACCCAAAAAGATGTGTAGGGTAGGTGGATTGGCCATGCTAAATTACCCCTTAATAGGAAAAAATATAATTGGGTACTCTAAATTTCTATAAAAACAATGCATCTTTAAAAACCTAAGTGCATGCTATCTCTTTCATAATCATCTTTCCTTGTGCATTTGTGCATGCCATGTGCATGCAAGAATGGGTGCCATTGCAAATACATTCGGGTGTTGAGGAGTAAACATTTATTCATCTTTTTTTAAACGAAAAAAACCTATCTTTTGTCTGTTCGAGAGTCACACCTGCCTGTAACATCTTTCATGAACCTATTGTACAAAGTGCAGACCCGAGCTTACACCGCTTGCCTGATATGCTATATTACTATTCCATCAGGGCAATCCTTCTTGCACCCACTTCATACTGCAGCACCTGCAAACTCACCAGCCATGGCATGGTTCACGTGCCATGTCACTTCACCACGTGCCCACAGACTCTGCATGTGTTAGGTACGACCTCATTCCCCTCTAAAAAGAATGAAAATGAAGGTGCTGCAACCTTAGGAAAGTTAAACCATTGTGGCACCACATGCAGCCAACCGTGTCCTTCAGCTTTTAAGGACTGATGATATGCCAATTAACCCAGACACCATCTACCCAGTTGGGTGAACTCCTGTTGGCAGGCTTAATGTGGGCCAGGATTTTGCCATGCATCGATAATTAGGGCTAACCCTATAAAAATCAGAAATGGGTCAGCATGGTGGCACAGTGGTTAGCACTGCTGCCTCACGCACCGAGGTTCGATCCCAGCTCTGGGTCACTGGTCGTGTGGAGTTTGCACATTCTCTCCCGTGTTTGCGTGGGTTTCACCCCCACAACCCAGAAAGGTTCACTGCAATGAAGTGCTCGTGAGGACAGATATTCCTTTGCAAACTGTGAAATTCTGAGCATTCAATTGTTTTCACCTAACATTTCACTCAAAATTTCCATCATTTTGCACAACACAAAAAAATTGGCTGGTCATGATTTCAAAGAAACAGGTAGCTAAAGAAATTTCCCCTCATTAATCATACACTTCAGGTTTTTTTTGAAGCATCAAAATAACAAATACAAGGTATGCAAAACATAGCTCATACCACCACTCTTCATAATGATTTCAAAAGCTGCTGTGGCAATGAATGAAACAGTTTTAAGACTAAAAAAGAAACACAAAATAAAAACGTAAGCTATCAGATAGTTAGCAGTATCCCTAAGTTTAATCTGATTGCAGTTTCACTCTACAAAATGTTAAAGACCTGTATTGCCAAGTCAGTGGGCAGACACGTGTGACAAAAATATTTCACGACAGGAAATCATTATTAACCTGGTGGGTTTTTTGGTATTTCTGTTGTGGAAACTTCTCTGTAATTTTTTCAAGGCTTGTGCCATGTGTTCTCTCTTAGTCGAATATTGTTCTGCCACAGCTTAGCTTTCACATTTTAATGAACTCACTACCTGTTCAAATGAAAAATACATAAAACATACATGCACAGGTTCTGGGACTCAGTCATTCTATAAAAGCACCACAAAAAACTGTTCTCAAAACCATAACCACAGCATTTTACTAGAGATTTTTAAGCATTGTGTCTTGAAAGTTACAGTAAGAAGTCTTACAACACCAGGATAAAGTCCAACAGGTTTGTTTGAAACAAACCTGTTGGACTTTAACCTGGTGTTGTAAGACTTCTTACTGTGCTCACCCCAGTCCAACGCCGGCATCTCCACATCTTGAAAGTTAGCCTGTGTAGGACACTAACTTGAGCTTAATTTTTACTGATGATGGCTTCAAATTTGTTATCTGACAAAACACACTCTGAAACCCATTCAATTTTTTTTTAAATGGAGCCAAAAATACACTCGCTTTGAGCAAGAGTAACAGTAACAGCACGGTGCTGTGACTGCAGGGATTTTCCCCTCCCACACAATGCTGTTAGTCACCGCGTTTGAAAAAGTTTCATAATCGGTATTACAAACTAAAACTGCTTAAGTAATTGCCCTGGATGAAGCCCCTTTCAAATGTTTCAATATTCAGTATAGAAACACAGGAAATGGGGGAGGGAAGGAGGAGGAAAGCATGAGCAATGATTTCTACTTGTGTATTTGGGAGAATGCTAATATCTACTGTACGAATTATCACTTCATTCTTTGAAAGATTTTCAAATGCCATGTGCATATAAAATATGGTTATTATCCTGCAAGGCAAAATTGTATGGATTCATGTTCATTCTAGAGTTACAGCCAAATGATCTTGCCCACTTATCGGTATACAACTCCTCCTCCTGAGTTTTGCCTTCTGTTTGTCAAGTCGGGAAACATTAATAGTAAGAGCACCAAAACATAAACAGTAAAATGGCTGCAAGTAGCACCAGGTCAGCAAAATGAATTGTGGGAAAGCTAAGAAGGAGCAATTTACCATTTTGCTAAGATTAAGGAAGACTATGTTATTCAATATTCTTTCATTTGGCTCAGCTATGTTTAACTGGGGAAAAGATTCACCTTAATGTCACGTCCAAACTTCACTCTGGGCCTTGAACACAATAGAAATATGGATGTTCATAAGGACGGAGTGGGTCCTATGGTACTATCGCTATGGTCCATTGGTGTCCTGGTAAGTGATGTTCCATTATCCAACACAATTAGAACTAGTCTTAACAAATAATTTATCTCATTTACTAACTGAGACTTTACAATCTGTATATTTGTTGCCATGTTACCAACATAACAGTGACTGCACCCCAGATGTACTACATCATATGTAAAGCATTTAGGGCATGCTGAGACATAGTCAGCTGCTATATAAAGGCAAGTTCTTTCTATTATTGAACACCCATATATAAGTAGAACTATACTAATGTAAACTAAAAATTGGTAATGAATTCTGAGGATCAAGGTTTTCAAGAGCAGCATGCACGGAATTCTACTTAGAATGCGACTTCAACAGACTTTCCTTAGGTTATCTAAGAAATTAGAGCTGCCAACACTCTCAAATTGACATGGAGTCTCCAAGAATCACAATAAAGTCTCCTGCACACTTGCTATCAGCAACCCAGAAGAAAAACAAACTGATGCATTAATTTTCTTTGAACATTTTTGTTTACTAGTTCTAAAAGTATTGGAGATGTACGGTGGAAAGAAAAGGCTACTTGACCGGACTAGCCAACCAGAGTTGGCAGCTCTACTAAAAGGTGACCACTGCCTGAACAGAGGATGTTCAAATCTTCCCTGATTAGTCATACCCTGTAGTTGAGTTTCACAAGCAGTACATTTCATCACCCAAATTGCACCTTTGTACTTTGTAATGGATATAATGATAATATTGCTCCGAAAGACAGGATTGAAGCAAATGACGTATGAAGAAAGGCATGTTCTTTTTTATTCTGTGAGGTAATTGGTTTATCTTTCACAGAAACAAAAAAACTAACTTCATAAATATCTTAATTAGGAGTATAATTTCTGGAGTACATTTCTTTTAGGGATAGCATTTGTTAAAATCAAAATATCAAAATTGTAGAAAAGCTTTAAGGAAGAGAGGCCTTACATTTAGTTATCAATGCTATATTGTCATATACTGTCTGTCCACTCCCATATGGCAAGGCAGGAAAAGGAAGCATTATCATTAACCTGATAACAACGGGTCAGCTGACAGGAAGAGGGGGCTGTGCTGATAAACGCAATTGCTTATGCAACACAGTTTTATGTATTATATTTAATACTCAGGATATTTGTAATTCCCAGATAAATGAAAAACTGCTACTGATATGTTTGGTTGAAAGTCGTCCAATCCAGTCATATTATATTCCTTTGGTTCATTTACTTTAGGACGATTTAAAATACAAAAATATTCTTGTCAGAAATTGGGCAGACCTGTACGTTGCATGAGGGGGGTGCATTATGTGCTTTCAATTTTTCTGTGAGGTGTGCACATATGGGGAATTCTTCCTTTTGCAAATGTAAACAGTTCTCCAGTATTCCCAATGACTCTCCAGCTACCCAGCATACAGCAACATTAAGCTCAAGTGTGTGGAAATACAATCTGAAATATCCGCCCGCTACAGGAGGCGCTAAGTTTAAACAGTAAAAGCCTGCTACACTCCAGCAAATTAACAGCAGCTAAAACAAACAATAAAAAAGCAAACTGAGAAATGCAAACTCCTCAAAATCTGACGACATAAAGCACCAGCACAAATCAGTCTGCCGCTCAGAGCCAACAAGCCTTGCTGAACCTTGAAGTGGATCATTCTACTTGCACCTCCGGCTCTGTTTTGCCAATAAAATAAATTTCTTAAAGAAACTATTCATAAGCATTTTTAACAAGCCATAATGAAAAAAAATAACACCCATGGTACAAAACAGACACACCATTTGGCCACGGTTCTTCACAAAAACATACCATCACCCCCCCATCGTGTATCCTCTATAAATGTTTTACAGCACTGCAGTGACTTTATAAGGAAGTGATGTACTTGGTGGTAGGGCGGGGGAAGGCAGAAAACAGCGGCCATCTCTTTCAACTCTCCCTAAGGGATTAAAATCTTTTAATTCTTCGCACTTCACAATTTTTTTTACTTCCAAAGATTCTGGGTTTTGCTTCCATGAGATCGGAGTCCCTCCAAAAGAACCCTGAAGTAGCCAATCTTTGTGGCAAAATGTGGGCTGTGAGTGCTCCAAGCCTACTCACCTACATGGGGCATCACAGTTAAAAATGACTAATTTCTTCAATCAATGTCCATATTTGTATATTTTTAGTAGGAATCGCCAAATAATGTTCAGAGGAGCATTGACCTGTCCCCTCCCAGATACCCTGCCAGCCAAGCCAGAGGTGCAGCCAACAGTAACTATAATGAAGTTATTTTGGCATAGTGACAAGACCAAAGGCCTTCTAGAAGGTAAATGTCTTCCACTGAAATCATGAATGCAATTATAAAAAATGCATTTAGGATATTGCCAGAATGAGAGTGAAGAAAGGGAATGTTCTCCTTATTCATTATGGCCCAGTTCCAGATTACGTCATGTACTTAATAAGGGGCAAAATCTTAACTGCTTTTGTTTTTCTGGAAATAGCATATCGGAGTAAGATGCAAATAACCAATGATGGTGGGTTTTAATATCTTAACCAGGTAGGTGGAAGAGACAAGGTAGTTCTATGGCAAGGAAAGAAAAAGGCAAGCCCACAAATAGGATTCTTTCTCCATGTCTCAGCAGTGGGTTACAGAACAAGCCTTGGCGCCAGATTGTTTGTAGTCAAGCTCTGATGAGTGGTAAAGAAATAAATTTAAACAATTAAATGTCTGACATATTAATTGGACAGAATCACTGTAAACAGAAAATAAACTTTCCTGAAATAAAGTTTTGTTGAATTCCCTTTGGAACTTTAACCTATGCTTGTACCGTTTTCTTTTTTAAACATCTGTAAAATCATTTACTTTTCTGATTGATGCTTTGCATTTCATTTATAGACTGGCAATAAGGGTTGGTATTAAATAGAATTCACTAATCTTACAGAATGCCAGAACAATTCTGTGTTCACAGTATTCCCTGGATAAACTTAAAACAAAAATGTGATTCAGGTTTTGAATTGAAAATAAATGGCTGTACTCGTCGGAAGGCAACATCTGGATAATCTAAAAGTTAAATTAGGTCCAGGTGCAGGTTAATAATGAATGACTGGAAAAGGGTAGCCTACAATACAACTTAAAGAGCAAATGTCACCACCAATAAAGATTTTAAAAATGAATTAGCTAAACATGAAGAAAAGTGGACACCCAAAAGTGATTACATCATGTATCCATTTTGAGGTTTATAGGTTGATTTATTCAATTTTCACTCCTCATTCTTGTAAGTAGTGATGTATCTTGGAGCAGAGTGATAACCAATGCGCCCAGTGAGCTGATGAACAATCACATTCACAGTAAATTCAGAGTCACAGAGGTCGACAGCACAGAAAAGATCCTTCGGCCCATCGCATCTGCGCCAGTCAAAAACACTACCTAAGTATTCTAATGGCATTTTCCAGTACTTGGCTCATAGCCTTTGTAGGCCTTGTATCTCCCACATGAAAGATTAACAATTATAATGTGATCACTCCAAGTAATGTCAGATGATAAGTTGTGGTTGATTATTGGGGAATAATACTGAAAATATACATTAGAAGAAACAAATAGGATTTCCCCGACATTGTTAATTTTTTTAATTTTCCTTATAAGGAGTAAATTCCGATTACATTATTAGATGAAGAAGTTTGGAGAATGCCTCAACCCTTCTGTAAATGGGAGCCAAATTAACAACAGACTTAGCCATTAACCCAGGGGTCCGCAATGATCTTGTCATTTCAATTGCATATATTAATACAGCTGTCTGACAAGGTCAGACTCACTACCTCCATGAAGTCAGTTCACAAATAACGTCCTGTATATATTCTTTGTAAATGGATAAATAAAAAGTAACAGCAGTAAACAATCAAAAGTGCTTAAAATTTAGTGACAATAGTTTTCAATTGATCGATTCTAGAAAGGGCATGGACGACAACATTCTCTTTAATGCAGTGTCAAAATCGCACATTGAAAATGAACAGCTTTCATCAGGTTTTAATACTCATTCTGCCAT
The DNA here is from genome assembly GCF_047496885.1 of Scyliorhinus torazame. Lineage (NCBI taxonomy): Eukaryota > Metazoa > Chordata > Chondrichthyes > Carcharhiniformes > Scyliorhinidae > Scyliorhinus > Scyliorhinus torazame. The sequence goes on along the minus strand of NC_092708.1, from coordinate 55,554,650 downwards.
GAAAATATTCAATAAACAAGAAGAGTGTTAGAGAATGTGACAGCTACTCTGACAAAATGTTTGGCACAATATTGACACTGAAGATTGAGTTAATAAAGCTTTAGAAAATGTATAAGGAGTTCCCCGCCTATCCCACATAATAACCACTTTGAAGGCAGTTAAGCTCTTGCGTCCCTCCCCTGTGTTTGCATACCTGTAATTTTCACTGGGTGGTATTGTCTGCGTGAAGTAGAGTGCAGCAGTACGGGCTCTCCAGTGCCATTTCTTAGCTGTTAAGGTAAATACGGAACATCCCTTGATCTCTTCTTGAAGTAGGTCAAGCAGCTGTTTGTGGGAACCCCCATAAAATGCTTCAATCATTAGGACACTCATAGTGGCACTGGTACACTCATGCTACAAGTTCCTATGAGTAAAATAAAATTTTAAATGAAATTAGCTGTTATTGCAAGAGCCAGGGAAGTGTCCATTTTACAGAAGCTAGACTATAAATTGGTGTTTCTTATGCACCAAGTGATGCAAAGCCACAACTTAAATAGCCAGTAACAATATGACACACTATAATGTTAGCCACACCACACAAAACGTGGAGTAGCAGTTTTTTCCCCCGGTGTTCCAAATTATTTCGAGTCCGCATGACTCCAATAGCAAGTAAAACCAATAGCATAGTTTGTCTTCTGATACATTGTGTAGCAATGTTATTCTCTAACTATGCTTTTTGAGAGTCATAATACCAGCAATGCCTTGACAGCTACTCTGCAGAAACTACAAGGCCAGCAGTTCTGTCAACAGCATTCTTGCCTGCTCTATGGCAGATCTGTTTTTAACTAAGTTTTTCACTCCAACAGCAGTCAATCAGGAGCAAGCTGCGATGTTTTCCAATTCCTGCATTTTTAAGAAACAATGAAACCCACAAAATTACATTGATGAGAATGTGCAAAGTTTCCCAGCACATAATCCACGGATGCACTGGAAAGTTGTGCAACCATTTAAATGGTCTCATTTGACAGCTTAAATCATATGAAGATCCGCATATCATTACTCTGCACCAGCCAATACAGGTACTTCAAGATTAACCCAATTTCTATCTCCTTTATAATTCAGTGCAGTTGGGTCTAAAAGGAAAACAAAATTCAAACAGGTGCATACTTAAATTTGATGGTAACTAGTGTTCATGTATACAAAACCAATCAAAATATTAACAAAACAGCCTTTTTGTTAAATAACATTCTTGTTTGCTTAACAGCTGGATAAGTTTCTTCCTCGCTGCAGTCGGTAGCTTCCTTTTTCTCTTCCTCATGCATACGCAGGTAGACTTTAAACATGCTTTTGCAAATAGATTTAAAATATTTTGTTGTAAAAATGATTTATACGCTAACATAATACAATCATGCCATGGCCCATTTCCTTAAATGCAATAGTTCCACGGCAATGTATTATTAGATTACTGTCCTGTCTCACCTCATAAAAAACAATAATGAACTTGCAGGTGTGTATTACGATAAGCGATGCACCAAAGGATTACTTTCGGCATTTGAATTCCCTTGATGCAGTACTTAAATTAATCATACTACATTATTAAAGAGATCGCATAGTACCCCATAGTTGGCTTACTGTACAAAGGCTGAATTTCATAATTTAGTTAAAGGTCGTGTAATTATAAATATCAGTCACCATCATTTTTATAGGATTTTAAAATTTATTTTGGTGCACTGGAATTGCATTTTAAAGGAATCAACATATTACAGTACCAGAGGCTTACAATAGCAGTAGCTCCTGAGTGTAGATCTGATTGTGGTTATTCTGAAATATGATCTGTGTAAAATTAGAAAAAGATGCCATCTCTTTAATAATGATCAGCCTTAAATTCATTGTTGCCTCAATATTACCAATCCAAAATGTAGAAAATAAATCACATTTTTGAAAATAAGCATTTATTCCTGCCAGTGTATCTACACAAACTTTAAACAGCCTTCACACCAGAGTGTTATAAATATGCTCAACCTTTGTAAGATTTACTTATTTAGCTGCCACATAATCCTATGCAAAAGTATTTCTTAGTTCCATCAAACCTTTGAGTTGCCTTGGTCAAACAAAAAGCTCAAAAATTATAGCTACCAATGTTACTGGGCAAATATTTAATACATTCAGAGGACAGTGCTGTGTCCATTACTTTTACACAAGTATTAATGCCTCCAACAAAGACGATGATAGAGAAATGGCACACAAACATGTTGAGGTTTCATCTGCAAATATCACCAACAGGCAGAGACAATATTTCTTCTCTGTCAGTCATGGTCCTACCACTTTTTTCTGCAAGCAGGGTTAATAAAAACGGACTCAGTTTAAACTGAGACACACCTGATCAGAAAGTACGGAGGTAACAAAGCTTCAAGAGATAAATGCTCTAGTCGACCAGAGAAAAGGAAGCCTGCTGATTAAATGCTGGTCCCACCCACACATCTTCATCTGGAAATAACACAGCTGCATACCTTTCTTTTAGTATCACAAGGACAGCCGGATGGGGTTTAAAAATATACACCATTTACCATATTGTGCAAAGTATTAGAACTTTCCTTTAAAGTTTGTCCATGTCATCCGGTTTTAATAAAATTGTATCATGAGAAATCAATTACAACAGTTGAATCAACCTTTCATGTTTAGGACATGAATTCATGTGATGCTACTTTCAGAAGTGCTTGATTCTGTCAGTGAAGTAAGTCTGCAATAAAGCATCATTATTTCCTCAGGCTAAAATATCTTGAAACAAAAACACATTATTTTGCATACCTGAGATTTACATATTAAAGAAAGGATCCATCAATGCAAGATGTATGACCACCAAGAGATTCCTGCACTTTGATCCTGAAGTAAGCACATTGTGTTCTACTTGTGACTAGATCCATATTGCATAGGTGATCAAATTAAGGCATTCTTCAAGTCAACCCTGTTCACTCAGAAAACTGGGACACATGTATAGCAATTATCAAAGAGATTTCATGCACCTATGGCATACTTGCTTGTATTTCCATGTATAGAACAATGTAAGCAGGATCTAGTCACTAATATTTGATGACAACAATAAAAACTCGCACTTATACTGGGCCTTTAACATATTAAAATGTTCAAAGAAGCTTCATAGGAGGAATTTTTTTTAAATGATCCCAAGCTAAGGAAGCAAATATTAGGACAGGTGACGAAAACCTTGGTCAAGAGGCAGGTTTTAAGGACCATCATGAGAGAAAGGTAGAGAGGTGCAGAAGTTTAAAAAGGTAATTCCATTGGGGCGGGGGGGGGGAGATTAGGGTAGAGTAGAAGGGATAAACAGGAGTGTAGGTGGGAGAGGAGCGGGTATGTGCATTATGGTTTGGTTGAAATGTTGGTTTTCTGTTGTTGTTTGCATATTTCTGTAATCTGTAACTGTTTACAATGCCAAAAAATAAATACCTCAATAAAATTGTTTGTTAAAAAAGGTAATTCCAGAGTTAGAGCCTCGATAGCTGAAGGCACAGCTGCCAATGGAGGAGCAAAGGGTTGGAGAGAATTACTGAGATACGGAGGCACAAAATTGCACACGGATTTGAGCACAAGAATGAGGATATTAAAATTAAGATGTTGTTGAACTGTAAGCCAATGCAGGTCAGCAAGCACTGAGAACAGTTAGTTTGTGTTGCAAACAAAACTTGTTTGATTGGATGTTCAATGTATAACTGTTATTTTATATTTGACTTCCAGCATGTTTCTATAACTTGTTACATTTTGACATGAGCAATAGAGATCTCAAGTTGTGACAGCACTGAAATATCCAGCTTGCTTATCCTGTTGCCCGACAGCATCTCACTATCCCCTCGCCCCACAAAAAAAGCTTATGAACAGATTTACAATGTTAAACAAATACACAAATGGATGTTGAGACTTTATGCTTCATCAGAAGTCAGAGGTCTCTGATGTCAACTAATGCATGTTTACATTGGTCTTGCCCATTTCCAATGACATGGTCCTAAACCTCAATCATAAAACCTCAAACTGAGGGCAGCACGGTGGCGCAGTGGTTAGTGCTGCTGCCTCACAGCGCCGAGGTCCCAGGTTTGATCCCAGCTCTGGGTCACTGGCCGTGTGGAGTTTGCACATTTTCCCCATGTTTGCATGGGTTTTGCCCCACAACCCAAAAGATGTGCAGGGTAGGTGAATTGGCCACGTCAAATTGCCCCTTAATTGGAAAAATGAATTAGGTACTCTCAATTTATTTTTAAAAATAAATAAATAAAACCTCAAACTAAGAGGAATGATTTGACAGTACAATAGTTATTTCTGCGCCACGATAAATGGCACCATTTTTTGAACAATATAACAAAACTAGAACTAGGTTTATTGCCTTTTGGTTAAAAAACTACTTTGCATTTGAACAAGGCGTGTTTGAATATAGTCACTGACTATATTGACATATTCAGGAACAAAAACTCGCTCCATAACTTCAAAACTTAATTTTCTTGTAAAGGTGAAACATGTAACTGAACAGGGTAGTGTGCAATGGGAATGATTCACTTGAAATTTGAAGGTTGTTTTAGCAGTTCCCTTTGTAAACGTTCAAACACCTTTTCAAAGATTCCGTGTCTTTAACCTGCAACGGCAATAGTAATCAGACATGCAAAGCCTGGAGGCTAAGAAGAACATAGTGCCTGAATTTTACCAGCCTATTGGAGATAGGCTAGGAGGCAAGATAACTCCGAAAATAGCGGTAGAAAGCATTCAGAGGGAAGCCCAATGTCCTCCGGCTGTCATCATATACTCCAAGTAGGGATAGCGGCTTGGCCACTTGCAAAGAGAGGTGGGCAATTAAAGGCCATTTTACACCCTCACCAGCCTCTTACTGGCCTTGGGAGGGATCTTCACCACAGGGGGAGACCGTCAGGTATATTGAGGCGCCTCCCAGAGGTTTCCCAGAGTGTGGATGTGTCTCCAGTACAATGCTGTTGGTTGGAGGGTTCACCTCTCAGATCGTCAGGGTCTGCCTGCATGGCACATTAATAACATACTTACCTAACCTCCAAGAGCGCCTCAACATGGAGGCACCCATTATTCCTGCAGCAACCACCTGTATCAGTGATGTGTCAAGCTGCTCAGCGACTGGCCCTCTGACTGGGCCAACAGCTCGAAGAGACAGGCTACCATCCTTAATTAGATGGCAGTCCCAACAGAAACCTCTTAATTTGCTACCATCAGTAAAATTGTCACTGCAGTCCCACTGATTGCCTGCGCGGATTCAGAACCTCTTTTTTTTTTGTCCCAGAGCCAGAATTTCTTTGAGCCAGTAAAATTCAGCCCAGTACATCTTAAGGTGCAAGATATTTATTTAATAAACTAACTGCTTTCATAATTCAAAAGCATAATGTGCAGTAAACAAATTAAAGGTAATAAAAACAATTTTGAACTCAGTCATTATTGCTGCAATTAAAAAGGGACACCATTATGATTATTTTGCATTTAAAGATGCCTAATTATCTTTATTATCTTGTGGATACAAACATTCCTGCAGTCAATAATTTGAAAATAATTCCCAGTTAAATATTTTTTTTAATTTTGACATACATAGAAACATAGATAGAAAATAGAAGCAGGAGGAGGCCATTCGGCCCTTCAAACTTGTTCCACCATTCATTATGATCATGGCTGATCATCAAGTTCAATACCCTGATCCCGCCCTCCCCGCCTATCCCTTGATCCCTTTAGCCCCAAGAACTATTTCCAATTCCTTCTTCAAATTATGCAATGTTTTGGCTTCAACTACTTTCTGTGGTAGTGAATTCTACCGATTCCCCACTCTCTGGATGAAAGAATTTCTCCTCACCTCATTCCTAAAAGGTCTACCCTTTATCCTCAAACTATGACCCCTAGTTCTGGACTCTCCCACCATCGGGTACATTCTTTCTGACTCTACCCTGCCTAATCCTGGTAGAATTTCATAAGTTTCTCGGAGATCATAGAATTTATAGTGCAGAAGGAGGCCATTCGGCAGCCATCGAGTCTGCACTGGTTCTTGGAAAGAACACCCTACTTAAGCCCACACCTCCAACCTAAACTTTTGGACACTAAGGGGCAATTTAGCATGGCCAATCCACCTAACCTGCAAATCGTTGGACTGTGGGAGGACCAGGTGAAAACCCACGCAGACATGGGGAGAAAGTGCAAACTCCACACAGACAGTCACCTGAGGCCGGAACCTAGGACCCTGGAACTGTGAGGCAGCAGTGCTAACCACTGTGCCACCGTGCAGCCCCCTCTCACTCTTCTAAATTCCAATGAATATAATCCTAACCGACTTATCTCTCCTCATATGAAAGTCCCACCATCCCAAGCATCAGCCTGGTAAACCCCTGAGCGGTACCCCGAAAGCCGCTACTTTTGGGCATGGCTCATCCCCACCACTTTGCACATTGCCTCGAAGAAGGCTGTCCAGTACCCAGCCAGTCTGGGGCAAGACCGGAACATGTGGGCATGGTTGGACAGGCCTCCTTGGCACCGTTCACGTCTATCGTCCACCACCGGAAGAACCTGCTAATTCAGGTTCTGGTCAAATGGGTTCCATGTACCACTTTTAGCTGTGTTAGGTTGAGCCTCGAGCATGTGGAGGTAGAGTTGACCCTGTGCAGTGCTTCGCTCCAAAATCCCCACCCTATTTTGAACCCCAGATCTTCCTCCCATTTCCTCCTTGCCGTGTCCAGTTCGGAGTCGGCCCTCTCTAGCAGTCGTTCGTACATGTCACTACAGTTCCCTCTGCCTAGGGTGAACGTCCAGTAGCTCTTCTAATAGTTTCTGTTGTGCTGGTCGCGGGTTCGTCCTTGTCTGTAGGAAGTTTTTAAGCTGCAGGTATCTGAGTTTGTTGCCTTTAGCAACAAACTCAGCCTTTAGCTATAGAGTCATAGATGTTTACAGCATGGAAACAGGCCCTTTGACCCAGCATTTCCATGACGCCCACTTTCTATCACTAAGCTAGTCCCACTTGCCCACATTTGGCCCATATCCCTCTATACCCACCCTGCCCATGTAATAGGGGTGTTTTTTTTAAAAGGAAAAAATGAACCCGCCTCTACCACTGCCTCTGGCAGCTCGTTCCACCACCCTGTGTGTGAAGAAATTTCCCCTCTGGTCTTAAGTTGGAATCTCTGCGTCAGTTCATCCAGTTTTGTGACCCTACCTTCAGTGTATATGTGCCTGACTGTCAATGTCCCCCGTCCTGTCTCCACCTATTGAAGGTGGCATCGGTGAGTGCTGGCGTGAACCTGTGGTTATTGCAGATGGGGCTTTGTCGGACATTTCAGTCAGTCCGAAGTGCTGCCATAGTTGGCCCCACTTCTGTAGGGTGGTTTTCACCACTGGGCTGCTGGAGTGTTTCTTGGGTGGCGATGGGAGTGCTGCCGTGGTGAGGGCCTGGAGAGAGGTCCCCTTGCAGGAGGCCTCCTCCGCGTGCAACCACTCGGCTTCTGTCTCCTTTGTCCACCCCTTCACTCTTTCCATTGTTGCTGCCCTCCAATGCCCTATTCAATTGTAGAAAAACACCCCTATTCCTACACTCAAATCATCTCGCTATGAAGGCCAACTAACCGTTTGTCTTCTTTGCTCCTTGCTATACCGGCACACTTACTTTCAGTGACTGATATACGAGGACACCAAGGTCTCGCTGAGCAACCACCTCTCTCAATTTACACCCATTCAAATAATAATCTGCCTTCCTATTTTTGCTACCAAAGTGGATGACCTCACATTTATCCACATTGTACTGCATCTGCAATGCATATGCCCACTCACTCAGCCTGTCCAAATCCTGCTGCAAAATCTTTGCATTCTCCTCGCAGCTTACTCTCCCACCCAACTTTGTATTAGCTGCAAATTTGGAAAAACTACATTTAGTTCACTCGTCCAAATTACTAATATATAATGTGAACAGTTGGGGTCCTAGCACAGATCCATGTGGTACCCCACTATTCACTGCCTGCCAATCAAAAAAAGGCCTATTTAAAAAACAGCTTTCTATCCATCTCAAGACGCTACCAGTAATCCCATGAGCTTACTTTACATAGTAATCTGCTATGTGAGACCTCGTCGAAAGCCTTCCATAAGTCTAAATAAACCACATCCACCGGTTCTCCCTGGTCAACGCTACGCGTTACATCTTCAAAGAATTCTAGTAGATTTGTCCAGCATGATTTTCCCTTTGTAAATCTATGCTGACTTTGTCTGATTACACCGCTGCTTTCCAAATGCTGTGCGATGAAATCCTTGATAATGGACTGTAGCAACTTCCCTACTACCGACATTAGGTTCACTGGGCTAAAGTTCCCTGTTTTCTCTCTATCTCCCTTTTTGAATAGCGGGGTTATATTAGCTACCCTCCAATCTGTAGGGACCATTCCAGAGTACAAAGAATTTTGGAAAATGACCACCAATGGACCTGCTATGTGTAGGGCCACTTCCTGGAGTACTCTGGGATGAAGATTATCAGGCCCTGGAGATTTGTCCGCCTTCAATTCCATTAATTTCCATTAATATTAAATTTCCTTCAGCTCCTCACTAAAACTTGTGTTTCTCAGAACTTCCACTACATTATTCATGACTTCCTTTGTGAAGAGATTGAATAAACTTGGTTTGTTCTCACTGCAACGAAGGAGGTTGAGGGGAGGCCTGATAGGGGTCTACTAAATTATGAGGGGCATGGACAGAGTGGATAGTCAGAAACTTTTTCCCAGAGTAGAGGGGTCAATTACTAGGGGGCATAGGTTTAAGGTGCGAGAGGAAAGGTTTAGAGGAGATGTACGAGGCAGTTTTTTTTATTTTTTTTTATACAGAGGGTAGTGGGTGCCTGGAACTCGCTGCTGGAGGTGGTGGTGGAAGCAGGTCCGATAGTAACGTTTAAGGGGCATCTCGACAAATACATGAATAGGATGGGAATAGAGGGATACGGACCCCGGAAGTGTAGAAAATTTTAGTTTAGACGGGCAGCATGGTCGGAGCAGGCTTGGAAGGCCGAAGGGCCTGTTCCTGTGCTGTACTTTTCTTTATTTTTTGTTTGTTCTAAGACAGAAGCGGAGACAAGTTTGGGTAGGGGGTGGGGAAACGACACTGACCGTTAGGGACTTCTACACAAAGGACAGGCTAGCGCCCTTAGAGGAACTGACAGAGACTACAGCTACCCAACGGGAATGAACTCCAACACCTACAAGTTCAGAATTTCCTTCGCAAGGAGATGACAACATAACTACGGGCCCCAAGACGCAAAATGTTAGAGGAACTACTGGACGCAGGAAAACGGGAGGGGTAACTACGGGGACCTGTACGGATGACTATTAGAAAGGACATGCTCCCTACTGGATAAAACATGGGAAAAGTGGGAGGAAGAACTAGAAATGGAAATAGCCTGGGGACTCTGAAGCGAAGCACTGAACAGGGTCAACTCCACCTCCACTTGCACAATGCTAAGCCTCATGAAACTGAAAATGATGCACAAGATCCCTTTATCCCGACTCTGTCTTCCATTGATTTGCCAGTACTCTATCCAATAAATAAATTACCCCAACCCCATGTGATCTTACCTTTGTTTTGGGCACCCGCCATCTGGAACTCCAGATATACAACATCTACAAGATCCCCATTATCCACTTGGCAAACTCTAGCAAATTAGTCAAATACGATTTACCCTTCATAAATCCTTGCGGATTCTGATGGATTGCCTTTTGACTTTCCAAATGCCTGTTATTACTTCCACACTAATGGATTCTAACAATTTTGCGACAGATGTTAAACTAACTGATCTATAGTTTCCTACTTTCTGCTCCCCTCACTTTTTGAATATGGGCGTTACATTAGCATTTTTCTAATTCACTGGAACCTTTCCCATATCCAAGGTTCGGAGGAGATATGCAAGAATGTTGCTTGAAAATGGCAGCTATGAAAGGAGATTGAGTAGGCTTACTTTATGAAATTATTTTCCTTAAAATAGAGGAGACTAAGCGTTGACATAATTGAGGTGAACAAAATTGCAGGGTAGACAGGAAAGACTTGTTTCCCCTAGCTGAGGGGTCAATTACCGAGGGCATAGATTGAAGGTGAATGTTAGAACGATTAGAGGGGTCATGAGGAAACCAGTGAATGGTGGGGATCTGGAATTCACTGCCACAGTTGATGGTTGAGGCTGAAACGCTCAATTAATTTAAAAGGTACCTGGTTCGGCATCGGAAGTGTTGTAACATGCAAGGCTACAGACCAGGTGCTGAAAAATCAGATTAAAATTAGCAGCAAGTTTATTTTTGGCTGGCAAGTGGGCTTAATGGCCCCTTTCTGCACTTTTTCTATTCTTCTATGGCAAGAACATCGTGTTTTTAATAAATCATTTCCCCACTGGGGATACAACAATAGAATCACACAGAATCACAGAAAATACAGGCAGAAGAGGCCCTTCGACCCATCGAGTCTGCACCGGCACATGAAAAACACCTGACCTACCCACTAAATCCCACTTGCCAGCACTTGGCCCGTAGCCTTGAATGTTATCACGTTCCAAGTGCTCGTCTAGGTACTTTTTAAAGAGTGTGAGGCAACCCGCCTCTACCACCCTCCCAGCAGTGCATTCCAGACCGTCACCACTCTCTGGGTAAAAAAATGTTTTCCTCAAATCTCCTCCGAAACTTCCTGCCCTCATCTTGAACTGTCTACCCGTGCCTGACCCTTCAACTAAGCACGGTAGCATTGAGGATAGCACAATTGCTTCATAGCTCCAGGGTCCCAGGTTCGATTCCGGCTTGGGTCACTGTCTGTGCGTGGGTTTCCTCCGGGTGCTCCGGTTTCCTCCCACAGTCCAAAGATGTGCAGGTCAGGTGGATTGGCCATGATAAATTGCCCTTAGTGTTGGGTGGGGTTACTGGGTTATAGGGTTACTGGGTTATGGGGATAGGGTGGAGATGTTGACCTTGGGTAGGGTGCTCTTTCCAAGAGCCGGTGCAGACTCAATGGGCCGAATGGCCTCCTTCTGCACTGTAAATTCTATGATATCTATGAACTAAGGGGGACAGCTGCTCCCTATCCACACCCTTCATAATCTTGTACACCTTGATCAGGTCGCCTCTCAGTCTTCTCTACTCCAACAAAACAACCCAAACCTATCCAACCTCTCTTCATAACTTAAATGTTCCATCCCAGGCAACATCCTGGTAAATCTCCTCTGCACCTCTCCAGTGCAATCACATTCTTCCTATAAATGTGGCGATCAGAATAGCACACAGTACTCCAGCTGTGGCCTCACCAAAGTTCTATATAACTCCATCATGACCTCCCTGCTTTTTTAATCTATGCATCGATTGATAAAGGAAAGTGTCCCATAAGCCCTTTTCACCACCCTATTAACCTTCCCTTCCGCCTTAAGTGATCTATGGACAAACACGCCAAGGTCCCTTTGTTTCTTTGGAGCTTCCCAGTGTCATGCCGTTCACGGAATACTTCCTTGTAAAATTTCTCCTTCCAAAGCGTATCACCTCACACATTTCAGCCCACTTATCTGTCCATTTGACTATCCTGTCTACATCTTCCTGTAACCCAAGATACTCAACCTCACTATTAACCACCCGGCGAATCTTTGTGTCATCCTCAAACTTTCTGATCCTACCCCCCCACATAACCACCTATGTTGTTTATATAAATTCTGAATAGTAGGGGACCCAGCACAGATCCCTGTGGTACGCCCCTGGACACTGGCTTCCAGTCAACAGCAGCCATTGGTCATCATCCTGTGTTTCCTTCAACTAAGCCAATTTTGAATCCACCTCATCAAATTACCCTGTATCCCATGAGCATTTGCCTTCTTTAGCAGTCTCCCGTGTGGGACTTTATCAAAGACTTTGCTGATAGGATTGCATTATGTTGCACACTCAGAATTAAGCAAACTTTCTTCACCATTGCATCCCCCAAATGGTCCTGCTAACTGTACACCCCTATTCTAATTATGGTAAGAACAACCAAAACCCAGCAAACAAGTGGCATCAACAATAGAATAGAGAGTCTTGTGGTTGGCAACACCATGAAACAGCTATCTGCATGAAACTGACAACTGTCATCAGATGAAGGAAAAAAAATGATGAAACATTCATTAACTGAAAAAGGAACATAAAATATTATTGTAACCTTAAGTATTTTTCATACTTTTTGTTGTGTCAAAATATCTCCCATGTATTTAGTGGGGCAAAGATCAATCTACATACTACAGTATTGTTATTTAACTTCCTGCATGTACAGAATCTCATATCACTATTTTATACATCCTACACAGAATAATTTATAGCTGCCATGACTCATGGCTTTGACAATATGTCAATTTACTTAAGCCTTTTAAAAATCAGTAAAATTGGTCATTTTCTTTAAGGCAGAGGAAGGAAGCAAACCCAATCCTTGTGAACAGCTTTAATGTTGTTTGGTTGCATAAGTGACACATTAAAATTAATAAAATTATCATTAGCAAGTGGTAAGGACTACTGGGAAGTAGGTACACCAGTTAACATAGTCCATGCAGCTGGCCATGATTGACTGACAGTGTATTTTGTTACAATCTTCCAAAAGTACAAGATTATGGACTAAGAAAAAGTTATTCACTCCATCCAACATATCCCCTCTTCAGATCAAATATAATTTCTTTCACTGTGACCTCCAAACAAATCAACTTCCTGACAACTGACAAAGGCAGCCATAGATAAATTTCTATAGAAATGGCTGAGAAATTGACTTGGTCAACTGTGGACCTAAAGCAAATAAAACTCCAGAACATTTACAGTAACCTTACAGTTGCTACAACTCTCCACCTTGTTGCATCCCACAGATATATTCGCCCTACAAACACAGTGACAACTATTTCAATAAGCAAAATAATACAAATATTTCATCTTAATTTTTCAAAAAACTTATATTTTTATTCTACATTAGAACTAGATGGATTTGCTCCCAACCATCACAATTATGTTACAATGTGCCAGTCTTTGCAATCAGAAGTTGGACCTTTTGGCTCAGATTAAGAAGCCAAAACAACAGGGTACAAATGCAACAAGGATAAATGTCTTACAGACGGTCCTGGAACTGTTTGTGGAACATGGTCTGAGTGGAAAGAAATGCAATTAAGGTGCAACATGGAAGAGCATGTGCTTCAATGTTCTTGGACGCTGTACTGGACACCTTAGGATGGAGGTGAGATAATACCTATCCACAATTGGTGAGGTGAACTTCTAGACAAATTTTGTGAAGATAGTGTGGACCACATAGCTGTGGAGTCAATGTCAAAAGGTATGTCCCAAGAACCTGGATGTAATACCATAAAAAATCCTAGATAACCTTCTTCACTGTCCACTATGCCACCAATCTTGGTGTCATCTGCAAACTTACTAACCATGCCTCCTAAATTCTCACCAAACCATTAATATAAATAACAAATAACAATGGACCCAGCACTGATCCCTGAGGCACACCGCTGGTCACAGGCCTCCAGTTTGAAAAACAATCCTCTACAACCACCCTTTGTCTTCTGTCGTCAAGCCAATTTTGTATCCAATTGGCAACCTCATCCTGGATCCTGTGAGATTTAACCTTATGCAACACCTTACCATGTGGTACCTCGTCAAAGTCTTTGCTAAAGTCTACGTAGACAACGTCAACTGCACTGCCCTCATCTACCTTCTTGGTTACCCCTCAGAAAAACATAATAAAATTTGTGAGACATGATTTTCCAGTCACAAAGCCATGCTGACTGTCCCTAATCAGTCCTTGCCTCGCCTGTAGGTCCTGTCTCTCAGAATACCTTCTAACAACTTACCCACCACAGACGTTAGGCTCATCGGTCCGTAGTTCCCAGGCTTTGCCCTGCGGCCTTTCTTAAACAAAGGCACAACATTTGCTACCCTCCAGTATTCAGGCACCTCATCTGTGGCTGTCAACGATTCAAATATCTCTGCTAGGGGACCAGCAATTTCCTCCCTAGCATCCCACAACGTCCTGGGATACATTTCGTCAGGTCCTAGGGATTTAATCTACCTTGATGCATTTTAAGACATCCAGCACCCCCCTCTCTGTAATATATACACTCCTCAAGACATCTCTCTTTATTTCACCAAGTTCCCTAACACCCATGCCTTTCTCAACAATAAATACTGCCAAGAAATATTCATTTAGGATCTCACTCATCTCTTATAAATCCGCACATAATGAGCTTATCCTGAGTCATCCTGGGTTCCCTACTTCTACCAGCCTTGCCCTTCACTCTAAAAGAAATGTGCTTACTCTGAACCCTGTTAACACACTTTTGAAAGCCTCCCACTTACCAGCCGTCCCTTTACCTGCCAACAGACTTCCCAATCAACCATTGAAAGTTCTTGGGCGCGATTCTCCACTCCCACGCCGGTTGGGAGAATCGCCTGGGCCCCCAAAATTTCCGAGGACGCCGATCCGACGCCCTCCCGCGATTCTCCCAAGCGGCGGGAACGGCCCCGTCGGGATTCGCGGGCCGGAGAATCGCCGGAGACACCGAAAATGGCGATTCTCTGGCACCCCCGCTATTCTGAGGCCTGATGGGCTGAGTGGCCAGGCCAAAATGGCGGGTTCCCCCCGGCGCCGTCCACACCTGGTCGCTGCAGTCGTGGGCGGTGCGTGAACGCTGGGGGGCGCGGCCTGTGGGGGGGCGAGGGGGGATCCTGCACCGGGCTTTACCTGGAATGCGGGGTGGCCCGCGATCGGTGCCCACCGATCGTCGGGCCGTCCTCTCTGAAGGAGGACCTCCTTCCTTCCGCAGCCCCGCAAGATCCGTCCCCCATCTTCTTGCGGGGCGGACTTAGAGAGGACGGCAACCACGCATGCGCGGGTTGGCGCCGGCCAACCCGCGCATGCGCGGATGGCGTCCGTTATGCGGCGCTGGCCGCGTCATCTATGCGGCGCCGCTTTTACGCGGGCGACAAGGCCTGGCGCATGTAGATGACGCGGTCCCGATCCTGGCCCATTGTCAGGGCCTGACTCGGTCGGGACCGGGCCGTTCCGCGCCGTTGTGAACCTCAACGGCGTTCACGACGGCGCGGCCACTTCGGCGTGGGAGTGGAGAATCCCGCCCTATGTCTATTACCATCAAAATTGGTCTTGCCCCAATTTAGAATTTTAACTTTAGTGCCAGCCCTATCATTCTCCATAGCTATCTTAAAACTAATGGAATTCTGGTCACTGGTTCCAAAGTGATCCCTCACTAACACTTCTGTCACCTGCCCTTCCTTATTTCCTAAGAGGAGGCCAAGTTTTGTCCCCTCTCAAGTAGGGCCATCCACATACTGAATGAGAAATCCCTCCTGAATATACTCAACAAATTTCCCTCCATCCAAGCCCCAAATGCTATGCCTGTCCCAGTCAATGTTGAGAAAGTTAAAGTCCCCAACCATTCCCACCCTATTTTTTTTGCGGCTATCTGTAATCTCCTTACATATTTGCTCCTGAATTTCCCGCTGACTATTTGGGGGCCTGTAGTATAATCCTATCAAAGTGATCTCTCCCTTCTTATTTTTCAGTTCTACCCATATAGACTCAGTGGGCGAACTCTCAGATATATCCCCTCTCAGTGCTCCCTAATCAAAATCGCAAATCCCCCGCCTCTCTTACCTCCTGTTCTATCTTTCCTGTAGCGTCTGTACCCCGGAACATTGAACTATTAGTCCTGCCCTCCCTTAGCATGTTTCAATAATAGCTATAATATCCCAGTCCCATGTACTCATCCTTACCCTGCGTTCATGACCGTGATAGTTAACATGGAACGGCTGCACAGAACCTTCCAGGTGCCATAAAACTATGCATGCACATAGCTTGGTGGTGAAATTGGAGGCCAAATTTATTTGCACACTTGTGGACCCAACTATGATGCACTGTTTGATGGTCATGCCTCAGTTTTGATTGTAGCACAAGTAGAAGTTATCTGACATCTAGATGCTCCAGTGGAAGCTCATACTTCTGTAATGCAAGGTCAGTTTGCTGCCACGCAAGCACAGGCAACTGCCGTTATGCTTGAAGGTTCCAGTGTTCAAAAGGGCTGACAACATTTCACAGCTGCCGTATCCTCCACCAGGTTATAAGGATTGCGGAGGAGTCACCCCAGGAGAATGGCAATGGCTGCGTGGGGCACAAACTTGCTGTTATCCCAGAATGACAGCATTCATCCTTCCACATCACCATTGCCTTTAATGCCACCTGTCAATCAGCCACCCCAGACTGCTGTCGTCCATGTCGAAATAGTGAAGTATGAAGCCAGAGCTATTAAAGGTCGAACTGCAAGGCCATTTTCAGTTTCCTCCACTGAAAATTAGGAGCCTTCCATCAGGTATGCTGGCGCCACTGGCATAGCACTCTGTATAAACACTAGGACAGGCAAAGGCACATGAAAGTCATTACTAAGGAAATACACAAGGATGATTGTATGCAATTATGTACAGCATCTTTTGATGCACATATTTGATTTGGAATACAGATTTTGTATTGGCTATTATTTTTGCATTGTAGTCAAGCGAATACTGAAATGGTTAATAACAGAGGGAAGCCAAGGTGTTGGACTATTGGTGAATGGGGTATTAAGGTTGTATTTACGAGTATTACAATTAGATAGGTTGATCACAGACAGCCTGACCGGAAAGGTGTTGTATTGGTTCCTTCCTCACTTCCTCTTCCTTAGCTTATCGCATACAGCTGCATATAATGATTGCACCCTCTAAAGCAGACCAGACAAAATTGGACACATGCTCTGCTGAGCACTACAGGGGCCCTCCAGAGTGGTCAGAGTAGAAATGTTGCTGGAATTTTCACAGTAACTTCATTGCAGTGTTAATGTAAGCCTACTTGTGACACTAATAAAAGATTATTAATTGTCTTCTATATCACATTTCATGTGGCTGCATGGCTTTGATTGTACGCATGCTGGCAACATGTGAAGGTTGCACACCGCAGGAGAGGCAGTTGCGCAGTGGTATTGTCACTGCACCAGTAATCCAGAACACCAATGCTCTGGGAACCTGGGTTCAAATCCCGCCACGGCAGATCTGAAAAATTTGGAATTAAAATAATTAATGATAACCTTATCTGGTGTGGTCTACATGTGACTCCAGATCCACAGCAATGTGGTTGACTCTCAAAATGCCACATTCCATGAAAGAATGAGCCATATTGTCAAAGAATAGAACTAGTCACCCAGTAGTCATCGTTTTGTTTGGCATGGTGGCTCAAATACTTCTGGGTTCAGCAACTGCTGCAGAATGAAGGTACCATAACTTTTTTTTAAAATATGTTTATTCAAATTTTCCAACAAAATTTTTAACAAACCCCCAAGAAACACAAACACAACAGGCAAAACTTATACAAAACTTTTACATTGGGTTTCCCCATATACAGTAACACCCCCATATGACATTCAAAGGTACCCGTAGGGAAGCCCCCCCCCCCCCCCCCGAAAGAGACCTCCCCCTCCCTTGGGTTGCTGCTGCTGCTGACCTCCTCCTAACGCTCCGCGAGATAGTCTAGGAACGGTTGCCACCGCCTGAAGAACCCCTGCACAGACCCTCGTAAGGCAAACTTTATCCTCTCCAGCTTAATGAACCCTGCCATGTCATTTATCCAGGCTTCCACACTGGGGGGCTTCGCGTTCTTCCATAATAGCAAGATCCTCCGCCGGGCTACCAGGGACGCAAAGGCCAGGATACCGGCCTCTTTCGCCTCCTGCACTCCCGGCTCGTCCGTTACCCCAAATAGTGCCAACCCCCAACTCGGCTTGACCTGGACTTTCACCACCTTGGACATAGTCCTCGCGAAACCCCTCCAAAACCCATCCAGTGCCGGGCACGACCAGAACATGTGGACGTGATTCGCCGGGCTTCCCAAGCACCTCCCACATCTATTCTCCACCCCAAAGAACCTACTCAACCTCGCCCCTGTCATATGCGCTCTGTGAATAACCTTGAATTGTATTAGGCTGAGCCTGGCGCAAGAGGAGGAAGAATTAACCCTACTCAGGGCATCAGCACACAGACCCTCATCTATCTCCTCCCCAAGCTCCTCCTCCCACTTGCCCTTTAACTCCTCTACCGAGGCCTCCTCCTCTTCTTTCAGCTCCTGGTAGATCGCCGAAACACTGCCTTCTCCAACCCATACACCCGAAATCACTCTGTCCTGAGTCCCCTGTGCCGGGAGCAGTGGGAATTCCCTCACTTGCATATACCTGATAGCATTTCCCGGGGTAACCCAAACTTCTCCGCCAGCCCCCCCAGGCTCGCAAACGTCCCATCTATAAACAAGTCCCCCATTCTTCTAATCCCTGCCCGATGCCAGCTCCGAAATCCCCCATCCACCCTTCCCCGGGACGAACCGATGGTTCTCCCGAATCGGGGACCAAACCGAGGCTCCCACCTCGCCCCTGCGTCGTCTCCACTGCCCCCAGATCTTCAACGTCGCCGCCACCACCGGACTCGTGGTGTACCTTGTCGGCAAGAGCGGCAGCGGTGCCGTCGCCACGCCCTCAGGCTCGTGTCCACACAGGACGCCATCTCCAACATCTTCCACGCCGCCCCCTCCCCCTCCATTACCCACTTACGGATCCTCGCCACATTGGCAGCCCAATAATAGTCACACAAATTCAGCAGAGCCAGCCCTCCCTGTCCCTACTACGCTCCAGAAACACCCTCTTTACCCTCAGGGTCTTATTTGCCCACACGAAACCCATGATACTCCTACCTGCCCGTTTGAAAAAGGCCTTGGGAATCATAATGGGAAGGCACTGGAACACAAAGAGAAACCTCGGGAGGACCATCATTTTAACCGACTGCACCCTGACCGCTGGCGAGAGTGGGCAGCACATCCCATCTTTTGAAATCCTCCTTCTTCTTCTCCACCAACTGCGTCAAATTGAGTTTGTGCAGGGCCCCCCAACTCCCAGCCACCTGGATCCCTAAGTACCGAAAGCTCCTTTCCGCCCTCTTCAACGGCAGGTCGTCTATCCCTGGTCCCCTGGATGCACCACAAAGAGCTCACTTTTCCCTACATTGAGCTTATACCCCGAGAAGTCCCCTAACTCCCTTAGAATCCGCATGACCTCCACCAGCCCCTCCACTGGATCTGCCACATACAGCAACAGGTCGTCCGCATACAGCGACACCCGATGTTCCTCTCCCCCTCGGACCAGTCCCCTCCATTTCCTGGACTCCCTTAGTGCCATGGCCAAAGGCTCAATTGCCAATGCAAACAGCTAGGGGGACAGGGAGTACCCCTGCCTCGTCCCTCGGTACAGCCGAAAGTACTCCGACCTCTGCCGATTCGTAGCCACACTCGCCACCGGGGCTCTATACAGCAATCTGACCCAGCTGATGAACCGCTCCCCGAACCCAAACCTCCGCAGCACTTCCCAAAGATACTCCCACTCCACCCGGTCGAAGGCCTTCTCCGCGTCCATAGCTGCCACTACCTCCGCTTCTCCCTCCACCGAGGGCATCATAATCACAATGAGGAGCCTCCGCACATTAGTGTTTAGCTGCCTGCCCTTTACAAAGCCCGTCTGGTCCTCATGAATCACCCCCCGGGACACAGTCCTCAATTCTCGTAGCCAGCACTTTTGCCAGCAACTTAGCATGAAGGTACCATAACTAATTCCAGACAAAACTAGCATGATGTACTGGTTCAGGTTGCATGCAAATTGAAAGTTGAAGAAGCCTTTCAGAGTAGACATGCAGCACCTGCAAAGTGATGTACATGCCCTCAATGGAATCCTAAACTGTGGGAAAGCCTGAAACGCACAAAGCCACCTGCTCGCTCCGCATGTTCCTCTCTCGCAAGAAAGAATAAAATGTATTCAGCTCTCTTGGAATTCACAGCATCAGTGACAACAGACTGCAAACTGGGAGATGTTGCAAATATCACATCATCATGGGAGTGTCCCTTTAAGAAACGCTTTTGTCTTATCACATGGCTTCAGTGATGACATTGTGTGGGTGGAGCTGGGCTGTGGCTCTTTGAATTTTACTTTGAGTTTTGGACTAGTTTGATCTGCACAGGTTGAAAGAAGTATTTTTCTAGCGTCATTGTAAAAGAGATAATTGCTTTCTGGAAGGAATTCAAATATGCTTTTTGAAAAGGGGAACAGAGTATCAATAACAAGTCTTACACCAGTAAGAATGCAGTGTGCTGGGCCACACCTTTGAAAAGGGGTTTCTGGTTTTACTTGGATTTTGTTATTAAATTGGAACAGTTAATGGGGAATTCATTAAGGGTTATAAATAGATTACTGTGGCTGTGTGGGGTCTTTATGTTTGTAGTTGATAAAAATTCTTACTGTGTGTGTTTATACAAAATTTAACTAAATTCTTAGAAAAAAGCTTGTTTTTTTTAATTAAAAGAGCTTAAGAACTCTGTTGAATAACACCTGAAAGGCAGGCTCCTGTGCTCATCCCAGCCAAATTCAATAAGTAGTTTTAGGTCAGGTGAACTCCATGATATACTTTGGAGTTTTCTAAACCCTGGCCCATAACAAAATGCTCCAGCCTGGAACAAGTCTGCAGATAAACAAAGATTTTCAGCCCTGGCAATGCCATCCTCAGCCCGCTCTGAAGTTACATCTGTGGCTGCAGTACAAAGTAAATTTCAGTGAGGTGATGCTTACTGAAGCGATGATGTCTGACACACTGTTTCTTGCTGAGGCTCAGGCAACAGAATATATCCTTGGACACTGGGGGATATGGCCTCCGGCTGAGAGCATACTCTTCCACCAGCAGCTTGCTCAATCTCGCCTTTCTCCATCACGCAGAAGAAATGCATACTGCTGCGGTTACACCTAGAGCAAGTGTTTTGTGCAGAATCCCTGAAATCAGGCTAAAGTCCTTCAGCATGTGTCAAACCACTCCATGTAGAATATACCAACTTCCAATAACTCTAGAAACTAGCAAATACTTCTACAATCGAGAAACAGCTAATAGAAAGCAATTTAAAACTAAAGTGCTAGTAGTTGACGATCCCTTCAAAAAGCACTGGTGAAACGTTCCTTCCCATGCTGAACACATGTCCAGTTGTGCATTTTTAGGATTTTGATTTGATTTGTCCCATGTACCGAAGTACAGTGAAAAGTATTTTTCTGCGGCCAAGGGAACGTACACAGTACGTACATAGTAGACGAAAAGAATAATCGACAGAGTACATTGATAAATGGTACATCGACAAACAGTGATTGGTTACATTGCAGAACAAGGGGCCAAACAAAGCAAATACATGACCAATAGCAGCATAGGGCATCGTGAATAGTGTTCTTACAGGGAACAGATCAGTCCAAAGGAGAGTCGTTGAGGAGTCTTGTAGCTGAGGGGAAGAAGCTGTTCCTATGTCTGGATGTGCAGGTCTTCAGACTTCTGTACCTTCTGCCTGATGGAAGGGTCTGGAAGAAGGCAAAGCCTGGGTGGGTGGGGTCTCTGATAATGTTGTCTGCCTTCCTGAGGCAGCACCGAGGTGTATGCAGAATCAATATGAGGGTGGCAAGCTTGTGTGATGCATTGGGCTGAGTTCAGCACACTCTGCAGTTTCTTGCGATCTTGGGCCAAGCAGTTGCTATACCAAGCTGAGAAGCAGCTGGATAGGATGCTCTCTATGGCACATCTGTAGATGTTTGAGAGAGTTGATGCAGACATGCCGAATTTCTTTAGCTTCCGTCTGAGTCAGCATTAGTTGGATGTTGAGCTCCAAAATAGCAGTACTGGTGCCAAATCAGCAACATCATGATCTGTCTACTCTAAATACTCTGGTAGATCCACTTTGCACGGACACTCTCACAAAAATGGTGCAGTGCGGCTCGCAGCAAAAGCATATGCACATGCTGCAAACTCCATCTTGGGAGCTTAAACACTCAGTACTGAAAAACTGAGCATTAAGGATCTGAATTTGTGGTCTCAGATTTTCCATAATCTTTTGTATGTTCTTGCAATTCTGGTTTTACATTTGATTGATCATCCTGTGTTTGAAACCCTACAATTTTAGATGATATCATAGGGCGTTCGGGATTTGACTGCTACTATTTGTCAATAATTCAGTGACATTACAAAATTTAATTCAGAAGATTGCAGTGCACGGCCCTGTATGCTGATAGAAACATGTGTGGCCACAAGTGAAACTATGTAACCTCTATCTTGGTAATAGGCAGCTGACCCTAGTTTACATCTGGAACAAAATTTACCTTAGTAACTGCTTTCTGTTTCTAAGGACCAGCCACAAGAACGGGACACATCATCATGAAAAAAAAATGTTGCTACAACAAGTGAGGAATGTTTCTGTAGCTGAGAGCAGTCTGGTAACAGCAATAGCAATAAACGCCACTCAGAAACCACTAATCTTTACAAAAAATCTATCACAGTTTTGATGATTATTTTAGGAACCTGGATAGGTATAAAGTTCTTCTTACCTCTCCTTTAAAATCCTCAATTTTTTTTACTGCTTGAACAGGAACTTCAGTACACGTGTAAGGTGTACTTTGAGAGATCAGGAGGCAATATCTTTCTTTCAGTAAAAATACTGTGAATGGAAATGCCAACCCAGTGTCACATCTTATGAAGATCTGACAGCACAATGAGAAAAAATAAATTGAGGGACAAAAAAAAAAAATAGAAAAACTTTTACATGCATATATTTAACAGGAAAAATGATTACTTCCAAGTTGCAAACCAGTAATAATTTACTTTTCAAAGCTGTGACCCTTCTGAGAAAAAGCTAAATGAGCTTCTGGAATAATAACCCCCATTTAAAAGGAAAAATGATTACTTCCAAGTTGCAAACCAATAATAATTTACTTTTCAAAGCTGTGAACCTTCTGAGAAAAAGTTAAATGAGCTTCTGGAAAAATAACCCCCTATCTCAAGCTGAATATGTTATTTTTCAGGCAATCACCTGTCTGAATATGTTTCCACTCCAAGAGATTTTAAGACTCGAATTGTGTCATGGGTATCATTAAGTGGGTTGAGCAGCATGGTTTTAGTGTGGGCAGGGGGAGTCCAGGTTCATTGCAAAGGTTAGCACGTTATTTGGTTTCCGAGAACATGCTGCCGTTTCGCTCCTCGAGTTCACACAGTCAGAACTTGAATGCCAAACCTCCCCTTGAAATAAAATTTTACACATAAAGAACTTAAAATCACAAAAACATAGGCATCAAATGAACAACCAAATCTGCAGTTAATAGTGGTGAACTGCACTCCAACCTTTCAAAGCATTTTGAAACAAGGCATTCTAAGATTTGGACATCTCTATTAACCTTTATACAGCACCCCTTTTATGTAAATAGCAGCAGAGAAGGAAGTTCACATTTTGAGTCATCCGGAAGAATCAATACTCAAAGGGTTACTTTATCTCTCACTTACTTTCACATTATTCAGAGTTTACACAAAGCGTGCATGAAAAAGTAAACAGGCAGCCTTGCTTGATGACTCTGCCAGTGATACTCTTGTGCCACCTACGTACAAGAGCAGCCTATTGTGATTCACCTATGATTGTTCGCTTCCCACCTGTGGTGAAGAGCCACAAACAGAAATTACCAATAAAAAGTTGAAGGTGCAAACCCACATCCTATAACTCCACATCACAGCAAACTTATGGCTCCATACTACCCATGGTATTGATCATCAACTTTGCAGCTAAGGGGAAAGTAATAGGAGCTACCAAAAACATTATTTAATCCTAGACTGTGTACAGTGGAAGAAAAAAAAAAGCCAATATGAAAATTTACCATTTCTAGGTTACATTGTGGTGTACTTTTATGCATGTGGAGGGTGGTTTACAATAAAAACTAACCATGTGTGAGCAGTGCCTCCTCACTTATCATAATACTTTGTCAACATAATTTAAAAATTAATTCTTCCAGTCTTATTTTAGAAGCTATGGCCATGTGTTCTGTATGCAAATTTGAAGGGTTTCTGCAAAGTAAAGAAGTGAGATTATTCCTTCGCTCCTGATAATGCTCCCCCTGAGAAATTGTGGGTATGATGCAGGTTAGAATGGAAACACATTACTTAAATGTTGAATTATTCAATTTAATTTTCCTTAATAGAGCTTAAAATTAATCATGGACCAATCCAGGCAATTTTTACTGAAAGATTAGTACACTGCATCTATCCCATCTGTGTACCAGTTGCAGTCGCTCAGTCGCTTTGTGATGCTGTAAGCAAACTGACAACCACCAGCATTCTATCTATTGAGAGAGGATGCTGCAGTCATTGCATGATTATATAATGGATTATAAACAGAAGATGCTGGAAATACTCACCAGGTCAGGTGCCATCTTTGGAGATGGAAACAATGGAAGTTTCAAGTCGATAACCCATTGTCATAACTGAAAGGTATTTGAGGTGCAACAGGTTTGAAGCAAGTACAGAGGCAGGGAAATCAGGTGGGGGAAGGAGAAATCAGTTGGGTGAAGGAGAAAAGAACAAATGGGAATGTCTGTGATAGAGTGAAAAGCAGAAGAGATTAAGTGACAAAAGTGATGATGGTGCAAAGTCAATGATAGTCAGGCGAGTAAAGAAAAAGGCCTGCAGCAGTTTTAAATTGTAATAATTTAAATAATTATCAACACCCGTTGTCCAAGATAGGAGCAATGGCTTTGAGCTGGGGTGGGGAGGAGGTGCTTTTTATCCCTGGTAAGTGACTGGTAAGTAGTTTTTCTTTTTCTTTTCCTTGGTATATTTATTTATTTTTTCTGTGTTTTCTTTGTCAGTGGGAAATTGATAGAGCTTCAAGGAAAACAATATATACCTGGTTACGCTGGATAGGATTGAGGAGAAAATAGCAAGAGTTGAGGGGAAAGGGTTTAGTAAACCATTCTTTCCATGGAAGCAAAGTCAGGCTTCCTTGGACTAGTGCAGGTCGGTACCAGAGATGAACCTTGCTGCCCTCTGCTAATGAGGCAACCTCCCACCGACTCCACAAATCCCACAGGATCAGTGCTGGAGGACATGGTCAGACATGATTCAGTCACTGGATAAAAGCAAATTACTGCGGATGCTGGAATCTAACGTTAGCTCTTTTCTCTCCCTACAGATGCTGCCAGACCTGCTGAGATTTTCCAGCAGTTTCTCATGATTCAGTCACCACCACCTTAAGCAATTTCAGTGCAATATTCCACTTGAAAGGCATCTCATAACAGCAGAAACATCTTTCATGAACAATCGACAGTTGACAAAAAAAATGTCTACAACCATTACAAAAAACCTTAAAGCTGTTGCAATATGTCAAACAAAGCTAAACTCTACCAAACCACCAATTTTGGTTACAGCAAATTAATCAACCTCTGGGGCGAAATTCTCAGTTATCGCCGCAAAGTCCGCCGACTGGCGGCAAAAACGGCGCAAATCCCACCTGCATCACGCCGCCAAAAACGTCGCAAAGTCT
The DNA here is from genome assembly GCF_047496885.1 of Scyliorhinus torazame. Classification (NCBI taxonomy): domain Eukaryota; kingdom Metazoa; phylum Chordata; class Chondrichthyes; order Carcharhiniformes; family Scyliorhinidae; genus Scyliorhinus; species Scyliorhinus torazame. Next base: position 55,529,210 of record NC_092708.1, on the reverse strand, counting down.
CCGGCCCGGAATGGGCTAGTAGCGACGTGATGCTATCCGCGCTGGCTCACGTGGTTCACGCCGTGCGGTGTCACACGGTGTGACGGCTCATTAAGGACGCGCTGCTCCCCCCACCCAACCAGAACACCCGACCGGATGGCCGCCCGCCGCTCAGCCCCGAGGTTCCAGTCTCGTGACATTGAGGCGCTCCTGGACGCAGTGGAGCAGAGGAGGGAGGCCCTGTATCCCGGGCACGGCCGCAGAGTTGCCCCACGCCACAGCCGGCATCTGTGGAGGGAGGTGGCAGAGGCCGTCACCGCTGTGGCCCTGCCACCACGGACAGGCACCCAGTGCCACAAGAAGGTGAACAACCTCGTCAGAGCAGCCAGGGTGAGCCTCCCCCCCCCCCCCCCCGCCCGATATCCATATCCCCCCTCCCCCATATCCCCCCTCCCCCATATCTGCCCTTCCCCATTTCCCCAAGTGAATCCAACCCTAACCTTAACTTCTACAATACACGCGCAACCGATGGCGTGCATTCATATACCTGTCTAACACTGTTGCCTTTTACCCCTGCCACCACCCCCACCCACCCCCCCCGCCACAGGAGAAGCACGCACACAACAATAGGGAGCATGTGAGGACTGTAGGAGGCCCCGCTGATGAGTGGCCACTGACTGAACATGAGGGAAGGGCCCTGGAACTGGCTGGCGGACCTGAGGACCGGGAGGTTGCTGATGCAGAGGTCGGGGGCCCACCAGCAAGTGAGCCACCGACAGCCCGTCCCCATATCCCCCTCCCCCATATCACCTGATCACTGACTGCGTGTTATCCATGCATGCTTCATTGTGTATCGCAGGAGCAAACGTCGAGGCACCCATCCCTGCAGATGCAGACCGCCCGCATGATTCCCCTCGGAGAACGGAGAGACCCGGACCCTCTGGCATGCGACGCCCGCAGGATGCCCCTCGGAGACCACTGGAGATGGAGAGACCCGGACCCTCTGGCATGCGACGCCCGCAGGATGCCCCTTGGAGACCACTGGAGATGGAGAGACCCGGACCCTCTGGCATGCGACGCCCGCAGGATGCCCCTTGGAGACCACTGGAGATGGAGAGACCCGGACCCTCTGGCATGCGACGCCCGCACGATGTCCCCCGGAGACCACTGGAGATGGAGAGACCTGGAGCAACAGGGAGACGACGCCCCCGTCTCGTGCGGGTGCGACGCAGGCGTGTGCCACCCAGCGACGAGTGGGGCAGCCACAGGCCCCCGTCACAGCCGAGCCACGAAACCACTACCCAGGACACCACTACTCAGGACACCCCTACCCAGGACACCCCTACCCAGGACACCCCTACCCAGGACACCCCTACCCAGGAAACTGAAATACAGGACAGTGACACAGATTGGATGGGCGGAGACGAACTGCCACCCCAAAGGGCCATGGACTCAGAGTGGGACGATGCGCACGACACAACGCCACTGCTGTCACCAACACCCTCCACCATCGCAGAGACGCTCACCTCGGTTGGGCACATTAGTGATGAGGCGTCTGGTACACTCACTGATGCGCACAACACAGCCGGTTCGGTACAGCAGGTTGAGGTAGGAGCAGCAGAGGGGCCGGGCGGTCAGAGGGCAGCCCAGCCCACGCGAACATCTCCCGCCCAGATGAATCCCGGGTTCCTGGAGTTACCACACCTACCCATAGATCCGATGCAACTACCGAACCGGAGACGAGCGAAGAGGGTGACGGCCGGCTTGCGGCGGCTGCAGTCGCAGGTGGAGGAGTCCACCCGCGTCCAGGAGCTGGGAGTGGTGCCGGTCATGCGTGCCACCCAGGCCGACACCGCACGGGTGGCGTCCGCGGTGGACGCAATGGGTGCGACGGTGTCAGACATGGGGAACGGTTTGCGAGGCCTGGGGCTTTCCGTGCAGGCGGCGTCTGTGGCCCAGGACATGGCTGCCCTCTCACAGGAGGCCATGAGCCAGCGGCAGATGGCAGAGGCGCTCAACGCCATAGCCCAGTCTCTGCAGGCCATGGCCCAGTCTCTGCAGGCCATGGCCCAGTCGCAGCAGGCCATCGCTGAGGGCATCGGCGCCATTGCCCATGTGCGAGCCGGCGTCGCACAGTCACAGACAGGGTTTGCCAATCCCCTGAGCTCCATGGCTGCAAACCTGCAGACCCCTGTCGATGCCAGCACGGGCCTCCAGGACTGGCAGCGCCAGATGTCGGGAGGGCGTCGGATGGCCAGTCCGTTCGCATCCCCCACCCATGTAGAGGCCTGGGGGCCATCGGGCACCCCGAGGGAGGAGGAGGTGCTGTGGTCCGTCCCGGGTCCCCCTGTAGGGGAGGTCCCGGAACACCGCGACACCTCGGACTCCCCCCCCCCCCCCCCCCTTCCGTCCCAGGTGCATCGGGTGGGCAACGGGCAGGACAGGCTGGCAGCTCGCCATCCCAGTCGCCCGGGCCGCAGCCTGGCCCATCTAGGCCAGGACGCCCCAGGAAACAGCCGCCAAAGGGATCCCGTGTCAGAGCGCAGGAATCACAGGAGTCCACCTCCAGTTCTGCTGTACCGTCTGGGGAACCACGTAGACGTAGTCATAGGGTCCGTAAGGCCAAACAATTAGGCACTGAGTAAGTTGGCACGGGTGCAGGGCACAGATGAGTTTTAGGGGCTAGGGCACGTGCATGAACTCCTTTCGTTATTAAAGTCAATGTCACACCTACAGAAGCTGCCTTTGTGCTCTGTCCAAAGCGTGCGGGGGTGTCATGTACGTTGAGCGCAAGTGTGTGTGTGAGGGGTGGTCTTACCTCAGCCCCAGGCGAGTCTGCCCCCTTCCCCCTGGGCCGCCATCAACATCCCCCCGGGCAGAGGACGGGACCGTGCGCTGCAGTGTCACAGCCGCATGCAGGGAAGGTCCGGGTGGATGGTGGTACTGTGGCCATGGGTCAGACATAGTCCAACGATGTGGAGCCAGGAGCTCATCGCAGGGCGGGTTGTCATCATCCTCCATGGCCTGCAATAGACACGCATCCACCGGCAGCTGAGAGAGCCCGGCCGTTGTGCCGCAGGTGGATCGGCAATGGGGGGTGGTGTGCATGCGGGTGGGGTGGGTGGGGTTGGGGAGGGGGGTGAGGGTGCTGGGTGGGTGGATGGGTGGGGGGTGTGGATGGTCGGCTGTTGCCATGGTGTGCGGTCTGTGGCCATACTACCCGATTCCCACGCCCATCTAGTCAGTGAAGCGGGCGGCTATCAGCCTGTCCCGTGCCCGCTGGCCCAGCCGGTAACGGTGGACAGCCACCCGCCCGTGTCTAGCCCGTCTGCCCTGACCATTGCCCCCATCCTCCTCATCTGGGGAGGACTGCGCCTCTTCCTGCTGCTCCTCCACTCCGCCCTCCTCTGCCTGCGGCACATCGCCCCTCTGCTGGGCTATATTGTGCAGGACGCAGCACACCACAATGATGCGGCCGACCCTATCTGACCGATACTGGAGGGCACCCCCAGAGAGGTCCAGGCACGTGAAACGCATCTTCAGCACGCCAAAGCACCTCTCTATCACTCCCCTTGCCGCGACATGGGCATCATTGTAGCGGTTCTCCGCCTCATTGCGTGGCCTCCGTATAGGCGTCATCAGCCACGATCGCAATGGGTAGCCCCTGTCGCCCAGCAACCAGCCCCTCAGCCGGGGATGGCGTCCCTCGTACATGCCGGTGATGTATGCCCGTGACAACACGTATGAGTCGTGTACACTGCCCGGGTAACGGGCGCAGACGTGCAGGATCATCATGCGGTGGTCGCAGACCACCTGTATGCTCATCGAATAGGTCCCCTTCCTATTGGTGAACACGGCCCTGTTATCTGCAGGTGGCCGCACGGCGACGTGCATCCCATGAATCGCGCCCTGGACCATAGGGAACCCGGCCACGGCAGAGAAGCCCACGTCCCGGGCATCTTGGCTGGTCCGGTCCACAGGGAAGCGGATGTAGCGGTGCGCCACGGCATATAGGGCGTCTGTCACTGCCCGGATGCACCGGTGCACCAATGTCTGCGATATGCCGGACAGGTCCCCACTCGGTGCCTGGAATGACCCCGTCGCATAAAAGTTCAGGGCCACCGTAACCTTGCCGTAACGGACACGGGGAGAGGGTGTCCCCCGCCAGTGCCACGCGGTGACAGGTGCGCCAGCAGGTGGCAGATGTGTGCCACGGTTTCCCGGCTCATCCGGAGTCTCCTCCTGCATTCTCGGTCCGTGAGGTCCCGGTATGACTGCCGGGGCCGGTACACACGGGGCGCCCTCGGGTGCCTCCGTTGCCGTGGGGCCGCGACGTCCTCCTCCCACTCCTCGTCCTGTCGGTCAGGTGTCCCTGCAGCCTGGTCGGCTGCCGCCTGCCACTCTGCGGTAGCCTGCGCCGCCTCTCTGGCACGCTCCTCCTCCTCCTCATCCAGGGCAACATGGACATTAGCGGCTGCCGCCACGGCGGCCAACATCGCTGGCTGATCGGAAAACATGACGGCCTGGGTGGGGGGGGGGGGGGGGGGGGGGGGGGGGGGGCGGCATGTCATCATTGCCCATACGACCCTCCTCCCCCCCAAGCCAGGTGGCATGGACCGCATGGGTCCGACTGTTGGAGGCTGGCACCTGGCCAGGTGGACCAACTCACTTGCCCCCCCCCCCCCACAACGTCCCTCCCCGGTACGGACCCCATCCCCCCATCCCCCTCCCCGGCACGGATCCCATCCCCCTCCCCGGCACGGACCCCATCCCCCTCCCCGGCACGGACCCCATCCTCCTCCCCGGCACGGACCCCATCCCCCTCCCCGGCAGGGACCCTATCCCCCTCCCCGGCACGGACCGCCCCCCCATCCTCCTCCCCGGCACGGACCCCATCCTCCTCCCCGGCACGGACCCCGTCGCCCCCATCCCCCTGCCCGGCACGGACCCCATCCTCCTCCCCGGCGCGGACCCCATCCTCCTCCCCGGCGCGGACCCCATCCTCCTCCCCGGCGCGGACCCCATCCCCCTCCCCGCCCCCCCCCCCCCATCCTCCTCCCCGGCACGGACCCCATCCTCCTCCCCGGACCCCGTCCCCGGCACGGACCCCATCCTCCTCCCCGGCACGGACCCCATCCCCCTCCCCGGCACGGACCCCATCCTCCTGCCCGGCACGGACCCCATCCCCCCTCCCCGGCACGGGCCCCATCCCCCTCCCTGGCACAGCCCCCACCTCCCCCCAATCCCCCTCCCGGCACGGACCCCATCCTCCGACCCGGCACGGACCGCATCCCCCTCCCCGGCTGGGGGGTCGGAGAATCTCGCCCCTGATGTTTAAATAACATAGAAATGAATTTTCCTGATTCCCAGCAAACAACCAATATAGGTTGGTTTCTTCTGAACATCTGTTTCACTGTTTAACTATAAAACAGACTCCCATAAAGGGTACACATCCCAGGGAATAAGAAATGGACATTTGTCTTCTTATCCCAATGGCTACATAATGGTCCCTCAGGGAAGCATGCTTGGCCCTATTCTATTTTTGTCTTCATTAGTAACCCTGTGATATCCATCAAAAGTACCATTATTTTCTTTGTTGAAGACACCACCCCAAATAGTGTGATTCACTTCACATAAGAATCAGCATTGAATCTCTACAGTGCAGAACTAGGCCATTCAGCCCAACGGGTCTGCACCAACAACTCTGAAAGAACACCCTATCTAGGCCCATTCCCCCACCCTATCCCCATAGCCCCACGTAACCTGTACATCCCTGGACACTAAAAGGGGCAATTTCATGTCCAATCCACCTAACCAGCACATCTTTGGACTGTGGGAGGTAACAGGAGCACGGGAGGAAACCCACGCAGACATGGAGAGAAAGTGCAAACTCCACACAGAGAGTTGCCCAAGGCTGTCCTTTTTTTTTAAACTAGTTACTACATGTGCCATGTTTTGAAAAAATTTTAATTCAATGCATCATGCCCCAGATAGGTTTTTCATATTACCACCACGTCTGGAGAATAGAGACCAGGTAACAATTAAAACCGCATCAGGACATACACATTGGCTAAAAGGATGGCACAGCAGGAACACCAGTGTATTCCATGTATACTCAGCAAGACCTAGGTGTCCTCATGTATCCTGAAAGTAAGCAAGCAGATACAGCGGGCAGTAAAGACGACAAATGGTATGGTGGCCTTCATCCTTCATAGCAAGAGGATGAGTAAAGGAATAGAGATGTTTCACTGCAATTGTATAGGGCAGTGTTCTTCAAAGTCGGGGGCGCGACCCGCAGGTGGGTTGCGGGCGGGTGTCGGGAGGGTCGCGGAGCCGTTGTCCGTGGCGCTCCCGATCGCGCAAATCCCCGCGCAGCAGCCAGCTTTTCATAATGCCGGCTGCAAGTGGCCACGAACATGTTTTTTTTAAAAATTCAGCCGCATTGCGCATGTGCGCATCATCGGGCATGCATGCGCAGTGCGGCCGCTATTTTTTTTTAAACGGTTGCAGCTTTTTGTTTCACAAGTTCTGTAGTGGTTTTTATTCATTTCTTTTATTCATTTAATTTTTATCATTTATTTTATTTATTTATTTTTTTACAAGTTTGGGGGGTTTTTATTCATATTTTTCATTTATTTTACTCATTTTATTTTTTATATTTTTTACAAGTTCGGGGGGTGGTTTTGTTTGATAAAATTTTACAGGAAAAAAATTCAGAACTTTGGACAGATGGAGACTCCATACTTTCCAACACCAGAAGGCTCAACCTTCATCCATTGGAGGGGCCTGTACGAGGGCCAAAGGGACCCCAAACCATTTCCTCCATTTTTGTCAGCAGCAAACAAGGTAAGAGGAAATGGTGGGTCGCGCAGGTCGGCCGGCGTGGGTCGCGAAGGTCGGCCGGCGTGCGTCGCGAAGGTCGGCCGGGTTGGGTCCCGAAGATTGGCCGGTTGGTAAAAGTGGGTCCCCGGAAAAAAAGTTTAATGAACACTGGTATAGGGCATTGGTGAGGCCACATCTGGAGTATTGTGTGCAGTTGTGGTGCCCTTATCTGAGGAATAATGTTCTTGCTCTGGAGGCCACGCAGCGAAGGTTTACCAGGTTGATTCCGGGAATGGCGGGACTGTCATGAGGACAGACAAAGTCGGTTAAGTTTATATTCATTGAAGTTTAGAAAATTGAGAGGGAATTTTATAGAAACCTACAAATTCTAACAGGATTAGGCAGGGTAGATTCAGAATGTTCCTGATATTGGGGGAGAGTCCAGAACTGGTTTGAGGATAAGGGGTAAAACTTTTAGGACGGAGGTGAGGAGAGATTTCTTCCCCAAAGAGTGGTGAATCTGTGGAATTCGCTACCACAGAAAGTAGATGAGGCCAAAACATTGTGTAATTTCAAGAAGGAATTAGATATACCTCTTGGGGCTAAAGGGATCAAGGGATATAGGGGGGGAAGGCGGGATCAGGATATTGAACTTGATGATCAGCTGTGATCATATTGAATGGCGGAGCAGGCTCGAAGGGCCGAATGGCCTCCTCCTGCTTCTATTTTCTATGTTTCTATGTTCCAAGATATTCCTTTAATAATAAAATCCTTACATTGCAGGAGGCCATTCAGCCCATCAAGTCTGCATTGATCTCTGAAAGAGCACCCTACCTAGGCCCACTCCACTTACCTATTCCACAAGCCCACCTAACCTGCACATCTTTGGACTGTGGGAGGAAATCGGAGCACCTGGAGGAAACCCACGCAGACATGGGGAAGCAGTCAGAATTGAACACGGGTCCCTGGCGCTGTGAATCAACAGTGCCACGATGCCGCCCAAAGGAACTCCACCAGTCCTCATGGCAAAAAGGTACTGGCTCTAAGTATCTTGAGCAATCTTGTCCTCTTTCTTCAGCTAATATCAATAAACATTCAAATATCAGCTATGTCTCACCCAATTTCCCCTTTAAGTCAGAAGGTTTGCTTTCAAGTTGAAGGACATCAACATGAAAATCAAAGATGACACTGTAGTGTGGTACTGAGAGAATAAAGGTGCCACCTTTTGGATGAGATATTAAACTGAGGCCCCATCTGTTATCCCACATGGACAACACTATTTAAAAGATCAGAGGAGTTATTTTGAGTGACCTGACTAACATTTATCTTGCAATCAACATCATAAAAATCAGATTATCTGATCACAATTGTATTTCTGTTTGTGGGAGCTGTGTACAAATTGGCTGTCACATTTCCTTTATTACAACAGCGGCTGTACAGCCAACTGAGTACTTTTGAAATAAAGCGCTTTCTTCTGTACTGTAGCTCTGTTGTGAAAGACGCAAGACAAATGTAAGTTTTTATTTCCTGTCTTTCCATGTTATTTTACATGATCAGAAACAAACTCTGCATAAAGTTTAAATACATTATTTAGCTCAACACACACACATCTTTGGTAATCATACTTCCCCTTAATGCAATTTCTAAACCTATTTGGCATCAATTTGATGTTAGGAGGTTGCATGATTGTGTTACAAATATGAAATTTGTAAGATCATACTTTGCGACTGTCTTTTTAATTTCGGGTAAAGGGAGGAACGAAGGAGGTCTTGTGCCCCACTCCGAATCCTATTCAACAACAAGCTTGGGTGGCTTGGTTGTTTATCTTGCAGGGAAGAAGGTGCAAGATACTCACACCTGCAAACAATCATCAGAGCAACTGTGCTGACTGTGGGCATACTTTTAATCTCGGCATGTTACAGGGAGATGTTAGGGATGTCAGGTTTTATAAATGGTTCCACTTCAAACTGTCTATTTAATTTTAGGATAGAATGGAGTTGGGAATGGAGTTTAGGGTTTATAGACTAGTCAATCAGTATTTCTACCTGGAACAAGGCCAATGTGATTAACAATGCCAAGAAGATGGGATTTTGGAAGGGAGACGTCCTTTTTTAAAAAATTAATTTTTTCCAATTAAGGGGCAATTTAGCGTGGCCAATCCACCTAGCCTGCATATCCTTGGGTTGTGGGGGCGAAACCCAAGCAAACACAGGGAGAATGTGCAAACTCCACACAGACAGTGACCCAGAGCTGGATCAAACCTGGGACCTCGGCGCCATGAGACAGCAGTGCTAATCACTGCGCCACAGTGCTGCCCTCGAAGGGAGAAGTCCTTAGGAAGCAATTGTAGGATCGGGTTCCGACGTTTCTCAATAATTTCCTGAGCCTCACAGACAGTCAGTCTGCAAGTATCTGAGAGAGAGAGAGAGAGAGAGAGACAGATGGAGACAGTCAGTCTCTATTGTACACCACAAAGAATGCTAGCGGGGGCTACTCCTTGGATTGAAGAGACCTGGTAAGTGAAGATTTAAATAAGGCTGGAAAATTCACCTAGTTTTGACTAGAGAGAAGGAGCAGCACACGTGGAATTACGCTTGCTTCCCAAATCCAAATCACTGATATAGATTGTAAATAGCTGGAGCCCAAGCACAGATCCTTGTGGTACACCACTAGTCATAGAATGACCCGGTTATTCCCACTGTCTATTTTCTGTCAATTAACCAATCTCAATTTATATTAGCATATTACCCCCAATCCTATGTGCTATAATTTTGTTTACTAACCTCTTGTGTGGGCCCTTTTTGAAAGCCTTCTGAAAATCCAAATACACCACATCTACTGATTTCCCCTCATCTATTCTGCGAGTTACATCCTCAAAAAAACTTGATCACGTTTCATAAATTCATATTTACTTTCCCAATGCTCCATTATTTCTAAGTATTCAGCTATCGGATACTTTTTTCATAGATTCTAGCATTTTCCCACTGATGATATCAGACCAACAGATCTATCATTTCCCATTTTCTCTTTTCCCCCATTCGTAAATAGTGGTGTAGCATTTTCAACCTTCCAATCACCGATGAAGGAGCTGCGCTCCGAAATCTAGCGATTCTAAATAAGCCTGTTGGACTTTATCATACAATTTACAGTGCAGAAGGAGGCCATTCGGCCCATCGAGTCTGCACTGGCTCTTGGAAAGAGCACCTTACCCAAGGTCAACACCGCCACCCTATCCCCATAACCCAGCAACCCCACCCAACACTAAGGGCAATTTTGGACACTAAGGGCAATTTATCATGGCCAATCCACCTAACCTGCACATCTTTGGACTGTGGGAGGAAACCGGAGCACCCGGAGGAAACCCACGCACACACGGGGAGGATGTGCAGACTCCGCACAGACAGTGACCCAAGCTGGAATCGAACCTGGGACCCTGGAGCTGTGAAGCAATTGTGCTATCCACAAGGCTACCGTGCTGCCCTGGTGCTGTAAGACTTCTTCCAACACCGGCATCTCCACATCACAGTACAAATGGGACATCAATGTCTTGGCCTGATTACATCACAAAAAGATTCATCTCTTGCTTTCTATTCTGCTAAAACTGCTACACTATCAGACTACTGCACCATTCAAGGGGCTTTATTTTACACTCCCCCACATGCTGATTTGAAGGCAGGGAGGCTAGTTAGATCCAGCACAAAACCTGTCAGTCACCTGCCTGCCCACTCCTTCCCCCACCACCATTTTACCAGAAACAGGGGTGGCAGCGGGTGGCCAGCCTGCCATTAGGCCAACTGAGGACCTTAAGTGGCAATTAATTCTCACTTAAGAGCGTCATCCCGCTGCCATAATTTAACTGGCTGAAGTAGAGACCCACATCAAGCAGCCAGCCTGGCAAGTTTCCTGTATCAGCTGCAGGCAGGCGAGGGCCATCAGAAGGCCCATCAGAAGGCACCCCCTCCCCCAAGATTTCATGCCCCCCTCCCCTTCCCCACTGGTCTCTCGATCAACACTCCACACACCCTTTACCAGGGCCTGCCAGCTTGGCACATAGCGAGACCCCTCCAGAAGTGACTGAGACCCCGATCCAACACCACACGTTTCTGTCTCAAAGTTCTGACGAGCTGCCGGACTTTATTGGCCAGCAGCCTCTCGGGGGGCAGAAATGCTGCCTTTAGTCTATTAACAGCCAGCCATCCACTAAATGATAAAAGCAAATTACTGCGGATGCCGGAATCTGAAACAAAAACAGAAAATGCTGGACAACCTCAGCAGGTTTGGCAGCATCTGTGGAGAAAGAACAAAGCTAGATTACTTTTTGTCCAAGTCCACTAAATGGCTGTGGGGAAGCCAACGTTTCCCCTAGGCTAGCTCCTCCAGCCTCCACAATGTTTTAGCCGGGAAGTGGTGAGGAAGGGAGCATTCAGCACCTCACATAATTGAGCTGCAGGTCTCTTCCTTTTTCATCAATAGAAGTTTTCCCTTCTCCTTCATATTTGGAGACACTTTTATTGAGTGACTGACAACAACAGTTATCCCACCATCGACAGCAGCAGTCTGTGGTAGCCTGCTTATTTTTGCAACTATTGGGAATTGGGAAAAATTTAGATTAAAAAATGAAAATGGGATAGAACAAAAAGGGGAATTGATAAGTAACGCTACCTTGAGGGGTGTTTTGAAATGCAAATGAGCATATCAATGAGAAAAACAAGTGTTCACCATATGACTAGGGGGGGAAATGGGGTGTAAAAGAAGTGCTTCAATGTAGAGAAATAAGGGAATTGACACTTCTATGGTTAAGAGCCGGGTCCACCGGGTGGGTAACATCAAAGGGAAAAATGATTTTTCCACAGCACAGTAACTGGAGAAAGGCACACAGTAGAAGCAGCTACCATCACAGCCATGCCAAGCTGCAGAAAACAGTCTCCTGAAAACAATTATTGCCAAAAGGTTAAAATCCCAAAACTCAAACAAAGATTACGCCATAGCTGAAACTGAAGACGGTTTCCTTTCAAACATGGACAAATAAGCTGTGGATGGTAACCATCCGCGGGATTTATCTCATAAGAATTATATAGAAGTGAATGTTGTTTGGGAACAAGGGGCATCTCAGAATTCAAGGTACGTAGTTAGTTGGGACAAATGGATAACTTTACGAGATACTGTGTGTGTTTGACCATCAGTGTACACGAGTGTACTGCTGTAGTGTATTATAGTCCTTCTTGTTATGTGTTTTTCTTTAAAGTTAATAAATATTTTTTATTAATCAATCGGAAAACGACTGGACTATGCCTCCACGGTTTGCATATCTTGTCTCACAGTATACCAAATTGAGAATATATTAAGAACCGATGTTTCAAGTTACCCTTCTGTGTTTGGGGATACTCTCGCATTTAACATCAGCAGAGTTAGAACGATAGAACCTTAGAATTCCTATAGTGCACAAGGTCATTCATCCCATCCAGTCTGCACTGACCCTCTGTAAGTGCACCTCATCCAGGCCCACTCCCTCACCCCATAACCCCACCTAATCTACACAGCTTTGGACACTACGGGGCAATTTTAGCATGGCCAATCCACCTAACCTGCACATCTTTGGATTTTGGAAGGAGACCGGAGCATCCAGAGGAAACCCATGCAAACACAGGAAGAAAGTGCAAACTGCACACAGTCACCCAAGGCGAGATTTGAACCAGGGTCCATGGCTCTGTGAGGCAGCAGTGCTAACTACTGTGCTATCCCTGACCACAGTGCCACCATGCCGCCCTTAACATAATATGGTGAATAAAGAGAAGGAAACCCTTTAACACAACAGTTGGAACATCAGCTTGCAGCTCTGTGGAGGCTATTGGAAAGGTGGGGGAAGGGTGGTAGTGAAGGCCGAGAATGAAAGTGAGGGGCACAGGACAACAGGACAAGGATGATGCACAGCTCAGAAGGCTGCTGAAGCATTGATTGACAAACTTTCATTTAAAAGATGCACACCAGGCCCAGAGTGAATAGTCCCATGATTTCTCCAGAATATAATTGCCTATTAACTAGGTCAGATGTTGAGTAAAACGCTGTCAACTCTGTCAACAACTGCCTCAATCCCAACTTCAATTGAGTATCCCTAATGCAAGGGTGTGTCTTTTTATATTTCCAACGTCAATCAGTTGTTGACTTGAAGTAAAATATTACTCTCAGAAACAGACGCATGGGCATTGACCTGAAACATTAATTAACTCTTTTTCTCTCTCCATAGATGTTACCTGACTTGTTGAGTATCTGCTGCATTTTCAGTTGTTATGTAACTCACAGTAACATTCAACAGCACATGCGTCGTGGAAGTTCACCCAACACTCATTTTTCATAGAATCCCGACAGTGCAGGAGGTTCAGCTCATTAAGTCTGCACCGAGCCGACTTCCGGTAGCGGCGGGCGGGAGGCAGCCGCACAATGGAGGGCTCCCGCTCAGGAATAGAATTTTCAGGGTTTTAACGCCCGGTCCCAGGGGCAACAGAGGCTGAAAAAGCTGTAAGAAGGCACAGTGAGGAGAAATGTCAAAGTTTGGGAAAAGAACGGCCGTGAAAAAGGGGGGTTAATGAAAGTCCGCCGGTGAGTGGAAAAGTCAGCGCAGGAACTGTAAGGAAAACGGAGGCTGGGGCACCAGGGGAGGCCGCATTGCTCACAGCAGAAGAAATGACCAAGGTGATGACTGTGGAACTTGAAAAACAGTTCACAAAGCACATGGAAGCGATGAAGAAGGAGATGGGGGTGGAGGCGATTGCCCTGGTGAGGGCTGCGTATCAAGTGCAGCGGCAGAGGTGCGGGAGCAAGGTGAGACACTGAAGGAAGTGGAACAGGCATTATCGCAGCACAGTGATCAACTTACCTCGATGGGGAAGGAGTTGTGGAAGGTGATTGAGACCAAAAAGAGTCTGCAAGCCAAAATGGAAGACCTGGAAAACAGATCCAGGCAGCAGAATCTGAGGAGCATGGGTCTGCCCGAAGAGGTGGAAGGCCCGAGGCCGACGGAGTATTTTGCCACGAATTTGGCGGAGCTATTGGAGGAGGGGGATGATCCCTCCCGATACGAATTGGATCGGGCTCATTGGTCGTGGAGGCCTATTCCAAAGGAGAGTGAGCCGCCAAGCATAGTAACTGTGTGTTTCTGTAAGTATCCCCTTATTAACAACAACAATTCCATCCTCCCACCACCCCCCAAACAACAGCTCGCCTAACAATATAAGCATCAAATAAAACAAACCCTCCCAAGGAGGAGAAAAAGGAAAAAGAAAAAGGAATCAGGAATCGCCGTCTCTGGTCACCACTGACATATTTAGTCCAAGCATCCCCCCCCCCCCCCCCAATATTCAACGCCATCCAATCCCCGGAAGAGTACCATGAATGATACCCATGAATTGTAGACATTTCCCCCCCGCTCCCCCCCCCCCACCCCCCCCCCCCCCCACCCCAGACTCCTCCCCTCCACTTTTTCCCCGCCTGGGTCTCCTTCCCCCTTGCCCGGTCCCAGGAAAATCAAGAAATCCCCTTTAGCACACAACCCCAGCATACACACCCAAGCCCCAAACAACCATCATTGCAAATGAAAGTCCCAACTCTTCCCTTGTCCAAATATGCAGCGTCGACTCATTTAGTACATACACCAACACGCAGTAAAAAAGTAAAGTTACATGAGGCTACATCGGTACACGACCCGCTCTCAGTCCCATTTCTCAATTCTGCCACAGTCCTTCTACCTTCACAAACTCCTCCACCGCTTCCGCCGTCCCAAAATAAAAGTCCTTGGATTTGTAGGTCACCCTCAACTTAGCTGGATATACTATGCCGCACTGCACCTTGCTGATGTACAGTGCCTTCTTCACCCGGCTGAAGGCCGCCCACCTCCTTGCCAGCTCTACCATCAAGTTCTGGTATATGCTTATACCAGCTCCAGCCCACTGCACCACCCGCTTCTGCTTTGCCCAGCACGGGATTGTCATTGTATTTGTTACGGTTTACTGTTTGTTGGTGGGGTGTAAATTTTGAAGAAAATGTAAAAATGGAGAATAAAATTTGTTTTTTTTTAAAGTCTGCACCGAGCCTCTGATAGAGCACTTCAACCAAGCCCGCTTCCCTGCCCCTTATACCAATAACCCCTTAACCTAACCTGCACATCATTGGAGTGTGGGAAGAAGCCGGAGCACTCGAAGGAAACCCACGCCAGCACTGGGAGAATGTGCAAACTCCACACAGGCAGTCAACCGAGGCCGGAATCGAGCCCGGGTCTCTGGCTGTGAGGCAGCAGTACTAACCACTGTGCCACCTTGCTGCCCTATGTCTGAATGAATGGCAATTGTGTAATTCGAACCCATCTCGTGTAGATTTCAATCAACCCCGTAGTCTCAGTGCCAACATAAAGTTGCTCAGGATGAGCAAAACTACCATATACAATCAAGTTACGTTTGGCCACAATAATGAGTATCAGTGAGAAAGACTTTAAATCTAGTTCAGAAGTAGGAACTCAATTTCACAGTCAAACATTCTGCTAAACTTTCCAACCACAGCAGGAAAGTTCCTACAGTACCCAACATATTTTCTAAAGTGCTATGTTGATTGACACTGGCCATAAAACTGTGGTCAACATTTATACAAAAATAAACAGACATTAGGCATGTAGCTTACTCTGCTTAAGTGGGTTGCTGATTACCTGTAAGTAGGCTGTTACCGAAAGTGTCGTTTTTCATGCCAAATTTCCCATTCACTTCAATAGAAACCTTTTCTTCCCCCTGCTGAGTGCACAATTAAGATAATTTTCTCTTAAAGAACAAAACTCCAACTATAGAAGCACTGAGCATTTATTCGCAAAAAGTGCCTAATGTGTGAATTCTTCCAAAATGTCTACAAATTAAAATCGTACGGTTCCTGTCTGTGGAAATCAGGTAGTATTTCCTTTGATTGTCAAGTATTAAAAGCCTCTGACTAAGATATTCCATCTGTTTTCAGTGGAAAACAAGCTTTCCTTGCAGACTTCATGATGTTTATTAAATACAAGCAAATCTACCAAAGTATGGCTCAAGGTGAGTCAGATAATATGCTGCATCATAACAAGGTTGACATGAACTTTATCTGAATAAAAATTTGAAACTTATCCTCTAAACTTATTGAAATTATCAAATCCAAACTATTAACAGGGGTTGAGGATCTTCAAGAAAAAATATTAATAGAGGTGATCAAAGGAAAGCTTCAATGTTTAAATTGAGAAATATTCAACTTCTGTCTATTTTATATTAACAGACCTGATATTGAACATTGGAAATTAAGAGTTACAATAACAAGGCTTTTTTTTCTCTTTAATAAAATTGGATAGCAAAAGAGTGATACACAACAAGTTAAGTGCACAGGAAGTTAAGTGTTATACGCAAGACTTTTAATAAATTATAGGCTGATTATGAAAATTGATACAGACCAATTAACCAAGGAGAGGAAAGAGAAAATTGCAGTCAATCCAAAGGTACCAACACCAGTGGTAAGAAGTTATCTCAGACTGCTAATGCATTCATTAAATTATCAACTGGAGAGAGTCCTCTTCACCACTGGAACAACAGAGCGCTTTGCAAAAGCTAATACATTAGATTTATACATAGGATTTCCTGCAGGACCATGTACATGCATACATGATCAATTTAATCCTTGTATTCGCGCAACTATTTAAAAATCTAAAATTCTCTTCCTGTTAATGTCTTTTGGCTTTGAAGTCTTTGTCCACATTTACAGCACTGTCACATATCATTTCGACAGAAGTCAATACATTTTGACAATCATACTCTAAATTCTTTGAGTGCCTCAAAATATATTACCACATTTTTTTGTATGGTTTAGATTCAGTTCTTCATAGAACCACTGATGATTTCAACTTTTGAGATTTTTGGATGCAGTTTCCCACAATTAGTTATTTGTAAACGTAAAATTAAGTTCAAGCGAGTTTTCACAGGTTTAAAATTCCCCTGTGGTTGCTGAGACAAAGGAAGTAATGATACATTAATGAGTCAACTATCCTTACTGCTTCCCACAATGACAATAGACATCAGTGCAAAAATTATGTGCAACAATCTTCAGCCAGAAGTGCTGCATCACAGATGCCAATCTTCAGCAAATTCGATTCACTCCATGAGACATCAAGAATCAGCTGAAGACATAGGAACATAGGAATTAGGAGAAGTAGGCAATTCATTGCTTGGATCAGATCATGGTTGATCTCTTCCTGGTCTCAAATTAACCTCCTTGCCTGTTCCCCATATCCCTTAATCCTGTTTTATCAGAAATATATCTATCTCCTTCTTGAAACCATTTAACGATTCAGACTCCACCGCATGGGGCAGCAAGTTCCACAAATTCATCACCTTCTGCGAGAAGTAGTTCCTCATCTCAGTTTTAATTCTACGGCTTCTCAACACTATATCTGTGACCTCTCGTTCTAGATTGCCCCACAATGGGGAACATTTGGTCCACATTTATTTTATCAATCCCTCTTAGTATTTTATATACCTCGATTAAATCCCCTTTCATTCTTCTAAACTCCAGCGAATATGAGCCCAAACTATTCAATCTCTCCTTATCATCCCCAAAATCTATCTGGTGAATGTCCTCGGAACTGCCTCCAATGCCACCACACCCTTCCTCAAGTAATGAGACCAAAACTGGACACAGTACTCCAGATATGGTCTCACCAACTATACAATTGCAACAACACCTCTCTACTTTTATGTTCGAGTCCTTTTGCAATAAACGCTAAAATTCCATTTGCCTTTTTTATTACATGCTGTACCTGCACACCAACTTGTGATTCATCAACAAAGACACCCAGATCTATCTGTCCAGACGCATTTTGAATCTGCTTTCTATTTAAATAATAATTTGCATTTCTATTTTTTCGGCCAAAATGGATAACCTCACACTTATCCACATTAAACTCCATCTGCCAAATTATGGCACTTTCTCCTAGCCTATCAAAATCCGTCAGGTGCTGTATAATGCTACGGCTATGGACCCTGATGACATCCCAACATTATTACCGAAGAATCCATAACTAGCTGCGCCCCCAGCCAAGCTGTTCCAGCACAGCTACAACACAAGCATCGACCCGACAATGTGGAAAAATGTCCGGTTATGTCCTGTATTAAGGCAGCATTTTGAAGAGTGTTGCATCGAACAGCCCGGCAAAACTGAAGTCAATGGGAATCAGAGGGAAAACTCTCCACTGGTTGGCTTCATACCGAGCACAAAGAAAAATGAATGTGGTTCTTGGAGGCCAATCACCTCAGTTCCAGGACAATGCTGCAAGAATTCCTCAGGCCCAACCTAAATTTTGAACATCAATTTCCACCAACTTAAGTTGCTTCATCAATAACTTTCTCTCCATCATAAGGTCATAAGTGGCGATGTTCATAGATGACTGAAAAATGTTCAGTCACATTCTCAACTCCTCAGACAGTGAAGCAGTTTCTGTCAATATGCAGCAAGACCTGGACAATGTTCAGGCTTCAGTTAATAAGTGGCAAGTAACATTCACGCCATGCAAGTGCCAAGCAGTGACCAACTCTAACAAGAGATAATTTAGGTTTCTCCCCTTGACATTCAATGGCATTACTGTTGCTGAATCCCCCACTATCAACATCCTCGGTTTTACCACTGGCCAGAAATTAAACTGGCCAACCATATAAATACTGTGGATACAAGAGGTCAGAGGCGAGTAGCTAATCCCGTGACTCCCCAACGCCTGTGCACCATCTACAGGGCACAGGACAGGAGTGTAATGGAATACCCTCCACTTGCCTGGATGAATGTGGATCCAACAACATTTAAGAAGCTCGACACCATTCAGGATAGACACCCCATCCACCAACCCTATATGTTCACGGCCTTGGCTACTGACAGACAATTGCAGAGAAGAATTTGGAGGCAGCCACAGAGGCTGCCGATGTCCCATTTATAATAGCAGACAGACCCTCGAACGAACACGCGCACGCACGCACACACATCATGCTCCCACCCACCTCCCATAGCACCTCATACCCCTATGTCAAGCTATGCCTCCCTGTAAGCAACCCCTATGTTTTCCCTGGGCTCAAGTATTTTAGTACTGTAATGAACGTCTGGGATCTCAGCCTAGAATAGATAACGAGACTTGGCCGCGAGCCCAGAATTCCATTAGCCTGCTGAAACACCTGAGCCCCAGGGAAAACATTCCTTGATCGACAACTTTTCTCAAGACAGTATTTTTGACACCCAGCAAGGAAAAGTCAGCAGGACAGTTCTGCCACTGCATGGGAACACAAAGAAAAAGATTAAAGGCACACATGTGAAGACAATGATTTCTGTAAAGTCAATGATTTCAGTTAAATCTGAGAAGGAAACTTGGCTCAGCAACTAACCATCTTCCGTTCAAGGTCAATCAATATCAGAAATCCCACCAGGATAAGTTAAGTTAGCCCATGGTTTTTTTTTTTTTTACTTCATATGGAAAGGTTTGATGTGAAAGAAATTTTACTTATGCAGAGTGACTTTCATTCACTTGCTTTCTGCAAAATGAATGAACTTGAGGATATGTGTCTCGCCCAGTCTCATTAAAATGTTTTCAATCCGCTTATTATAAGTGACTAAGGAAAGACATTATTCAATTCATTTCACAGGGTGGGGTATGACTGATACACAACCAAATTACACTCTTGTATGCTTTGAAAGTGGTTCGTGTGGCAAATTCCTGAACGTAAGCAGAAGATATCACTTATGGGAAGGAACAATGCGGAGGACAACTAAATAAATTTGTAACACTTAGTGGTAACTCATTAATGCACTTCACAGTAGCTCACTTTGTAAAGCAGTATGAGAGCTTGTACAAGGCATTGGTGAGGCCACATCTGATTTGATTTTGGTTTGATTTGTCACATGAACCGAGGTACAGTGAAAAGTATTTTTCTGCGGCCAAGGGAACGTACACAGTACGTACGTAGTAGACAAAAAATAATAATCGTCAGAGTACATTGACAAATGGTACATTGACAAACAGTGATTGGTTACAGTGCAGAACAAGGGGCCAAAGTAAATACATGAGCAAGAGCAGCATAGGGTGTCGTGAATAGTGTTCTTACAGGGAACAGGTGGGTCTGAGGGAGAGTCGTTGAAGAGTCTAGTAGCTGAGGGGGAGAAGCTGTTCCTATGTCTGGATGTGCAGGTCTTCAGACTTCTATACCTTTTGCCTGATGGAAGGGTCGGAAAGAAGGCAAAGCCTGGGTGGGAGGGGTCTCTGACAATGCTGTCTGCCTTTCTGAGGAAGCAGCAGGTGTTTACAGAATCAATGTGCGGGTGGCAGGCTTGCGTGGTGTGTTGGGCTGAGTTCACCACACTGCAGTTTCTTGAGCTCTTGAGCCGAGCAGTTGCCATACCAAGCTCTGATGCAGCCGGGTAGGATGCTCTCTATGGCACATCTGTAGAAGTTTGAAAGAGTTGATGCAGACATGCCAAATTTCTTTAGCTGCCGTAGGAAGTAGAGAGGTTGTTGGGCTTTCCTAACTATTGTATCAACGTGAGTGGACCAGGACAGACTGTTGGTGATGGTGACCCCCAGGAACTTAAAGCTATCGACCATCTCCAAAGGGCAGCACGGTAGCACAGTGGTTAGCATAGTTCCTTCACAGCTCCAGGGTCCCAGGTTCGATTCCTGGCTTGGGTCACAGTCTGTGCGGTGTCTGCACATTCTCCCATGTCTGCGTGGGTTTCCGCCGGGTGCTCCGGTTTTAACCCACAGTCCAAAGATGTGCAGGTTAGGTGGATTAGCCATGCTAAATTGCCTTTAGTGTTCAAAAAGGTTAAGGGGGGTTACTGGGTTACGGGGATAGGGTGGAGGCACAGGGTTCTCTTTCCAAGGGCTGGTGCAGACTCGATGGGCCAAATGGCTTCCTTCAGCACGGTAAATTCTCTATTTCCACTTCGGAGCCATTGATGCAGGCGCGGGGGGCGGGGGGGGGGGGGTTATCGTGCTATGCTTCCTGAAGTCGATCAGTTCCTTGGCCTTTCCAATATTTAGAGAGAGGTTGTTTTCGGTACACCAAGAAACCAAGTGATCTATCTCCCTTCTGTAATCTGCTTCGTCGCTGTTTGAGATACAACCCACCACAGTCGTATCATCCACAAACTTATAGATTGAGTTAGAGTTAAATCTTGCCACAGAGTCGTCTGTGTATAGGGAGTACAATAGAGGACTGGACACACATCCTTGCGGGGGGCCCGGTGTTGAGGACTATTGTGGAGGTGCTGTTGCCTATACTGACAGATTGCAGTCTGTTGGTGAGGAAGTCAAGGATCCAGCTGCACTGGGAGGGGTCAAGTCCCAGGTTGCAGAGTTTGGTGAGAAGTCTCGTCGGGATACAGCGGAGCTGTAGTCTATGAACAGCAGTCTCACGTAGGTGTCCTTGTTGTCGAGGTGTTCGAGTGTTGTTTGTAGAGCCAGGGAGATAGTATCTGCTGTGAACCGGTTGCAGTGATAGGCGAACTGCAATGGATCGAGACCGTCTGGGAGACTGGCGTTGATCCGTCTCATGACTAGCCGCTCAAAGTATTTCATGATCATTTCATCTGGTGAACTGTGCACAGTTTTGGTCCCCTTACTTGATGAGGGATGTAGTTGCATTGGAGGCAGTTTAGAGGAGGTTTACTAGATTGATTCCAGAGTTGGCTTACACATGTCTCATGAAGAGAGATTGAGCAGTTTAGGCGTATGCTCTCGAGGGTTTAGAAGAATGAGAGGAGATATAATTGAGGTATATAAGGTGATAAAAGGTATTGACAAAGTAGGCTTAGAGCAGTTGTTTCCTCTTGGGGAGCAACCTAGAATGAGAGATCATAGTTTTAGGATAAAGGGAAGCAGATTTAAAACAGAGGTGAGCAGAAATTATTTCTCTCAAAAGGTCGTCAATCTGTGGAATTCACTACTCCAGAGTGGGATGGATGCCAGGACATTGGGTAAACTTGAGGAGATTAACAGATTTTTAATTAGTAATGGGTTCAAGGGTTATGGAGAACAGGCAGGAAAGTGGAGTTGAGGCCTGAGATGAGATCAGCCATGATCGTATTGAGTGGCTAAATTGCCTAATCCTGCTCCCAGTTCTTACGTTCTTATAGTCTCATTCATCATGATGATGCATAATAATTAAAAAGCATCTTATACAACCCAGGACCAAATCTCTAAGCAACCAGATAAGAAAAAGGTGAGAAGATATGAATGTTGCTGTGCTCAACCATCACCCCCAAAGTTGCATGCAGTAGTTTATAGATAGCTCCCTGTACACCAGAGACCAGTCCCACCCTGCAATACTTTGTGTTTGACATCACAATTGCATACATGCTCTTGTCTCTGAACACATCATCGAATATAAATCTTTACCGATAAAAATATATTCATTTTCCTGATCCAGGTACCATAAGGCAAATTCTTTTGCAATTAAATATATACATTATGTTCTCCTTGATACTGCAATACATCCAAGACTGTTTCATCTGTGCAGTTCTTTTACTGCAAAACATCATCCCCACAAGTTCCTTTTGCCAGGCATGGACCTTTCCTGCATAATTAAAAACCTCTCTCACCTTACATATACACTGCATGGGAATCAGTATTGAGGATCCTCACTTTATTGCACCATAACAACCCCAACACAAATTACATGCTTGGTGATTGTGACCTAACAATGCCCATCTTTGTCCTCTCTGCAGCCTTTGACATGCTGACCATACCATTCCCCTCCATGGACTTTCCTGTATCGTCCAGTTCAGTGAGAAAACCTTTGCTTGGTTCATTCTTACCTATCTGAATATAGCCAGTGCATGTCCCACACTTATGTCTCTTTTTGCCTGCCACTGCACAGTTACCTCCAGATTACCCTAAAGATCTATCTTTGTCCCGTTCTCAAACAGAAGCTGGTAGCATTTACTTCAACTAAATAACTAGCAAAAGCATAAAGGTTGATACAAAGCAGCCCCAAACGCTGGCCTGTGACATGGAGCTACACAAAGCAAGGTGGGGAAAAGGGTCATCATAACTCATGCTAGAAGGGCAGCCAACAGTTTATCACTTGTGCAGTGGATAATTATTGAAAAATTGTGGAAATTTTCCCTCTTGCCTTCCAGGATTTCATAAGCCTGATAATTTGTTTTTATGCTTGTTACAGTGACACTGAAGTCTTCTTCTTTCCACATGCATAGGAGGTATGCTTCTCCTTCAGTTCATGCCAGCGATTTACTCTCATGCCCAGCCTTAGTCCATGCCCCCAGTCTTCTGCCTTTGCACCCTAAATTCCCACTGGCAACATATTAGCATGGATCAAAGTTTGGCTGGCTGGCAGTAAACAGCGAGTATGCATTAAATGGGTCTTTTTCTGATCGGCAGGATGCAACAGGTGGAGTCCTGTAAGGGTCGGATCTCAACTATTTAGAACTTATATCAATGTCTTAGATGAGGAGCGATGGCATGGTAGCTACATTTGCAGGTGACACAAAGATAGGTCGGCAAAGTATGCTGTGAAGAGGACATAAAGAGGTTGCAGCCATACATAGATAGATATGTTGAGAGTGGGCAAAATCTGGCAGATGGAGTTTAATGTGATAAAAATATGAAGTGGTTCACTTTGGCAAGAACAAAAAGGCAGAGTATTACTTCAACGGAGAATTCCAAGGTGCAGACGGATCTAGGTGCTCGAGTGCATGAATCACAAAAGGTTAGAGGTTAGCATGCAGGTACAGCAAGAAATTAAGAAGGCTATGGAATGCAATTTTTTATTACAAGAGGGGGCAGCACGGTAGCATTGTGGATAGCACAATTGCTTCACAGCTCCAGGGTCCCAGGTTCGATTCCGGCTTGGGTCACTGTCTGTGCGGAGTCTGTACATCCTCCCAGTGTGTGCGTGGGTTTCCTCCGGGTGCTCCGGTTTCCGCCCACAGTCCGAAGACGTGCAGGTTAGGTGGATTGGCCATGATAAATTGCACTTAGTGTTGGGTGGGGTTACTAGGTTATGGTGATAGGGTGAAGGTGTGGACCTTGGGTAGGGTGCTCTTTCCAAGAGCCGGTGCAGGCTCGATGGGCTGAATGGCCTCCTTCTGCACTGTAAATTCTATGATATGATTAAAGCAAGGACGTTATGCTTCAGTTTTAACGGGTACTGCGAGACCACGAACTGTGCAGTTTTGGTCTCCTTATTTCGGAAGGATGTAAATGCACTGGAGGCGGTTCAGTGGAGGTTTACTACATTGATACCTAGAATGGGTGGGTTGTCTTATGAGGAAAGATTGGTTAAACTGGACTTGTTTCCATTGGAGTTTAGCAGAGTGACGGTGACTTGATTGAATTATATAAGATCCTGAATGGTCTTGACTAGGTGGACGTGGAAAGGATGTTTCTTCTTGTGGGGGCCACTGTTTTAAAATTAGGGGTCACCCTTTGAGGACAGAGATGAGAATTGTTTCCTCTGAGAGGGTTGAAGGACTTTGGAACTCTCTGCCTCAGAAGGCAGTGGAGGCGGGGTCATTGAATACTTTTAAGACGGTGGTAGATAGATTATTCTTAGGCAAGGAAATCAAAGGTCATAGGGGGTAGGCAGGAATGTGGAAGTTGAAAAACAAACAGCTCAGCCATGGTTTTATTGAATTGTGCAGCAGGCTCGAGGGGCCAAATTGCCTACTTCTGCTCCTATTTTGTATTTTTGGATATATTGACGTCTATCCTTCAAGATGACACGCATCTCCCTTCCACCTCAGTTCATACTGATACTTCTCTCCCTACACGCTGATGCTTCTCTCCCTACAAGCTGACGCTTCTCTCCCTACACGCGGATGCTTCTCTCCCTACACGCTGATGCTTCTCTCCCTACACGCTGATGCTTCTCTCCCTACACGCTGACGCTTTTCTCCCTACAAGCTGACGCTTCTCTCCCTACACGCTGACGCTTCTCTCCCTACACGCTGATACTTCTCTCCCTACACGCTGATACTTCTCTCCCTACACGCTGATGCTTCTCTCCCTACACGCTGATGCTTCTCTCCCTACACGCTGATACATCTCTCCCTACACGCCGATGCTTCTCTCCCTACACGCGGACGCTTCTCTCCCTACACGCTGACGCTTCTCTCCCTACACGCTGACGCTTCTCTCCCTACACGCTGATGCTTCTCTCCCTACACGCTGATACTTCTCTCCCTACACGCTGATGCTTCTCTCCCTACACGCGGATGCTTCTCTCCCTACACGCTGATGCTTCTCTCCCTACACGCTGATGCTTTTCTGCCTACACGCTGATGCTTTTCTCCCTACACGCTGATGCTTTTCTCCCTACACGCTGATGCTTTTCTCCCTACACGCTGATGCTTTTCTCCCTACACGCTGATGCTTTTCTCCCTACACGCTGATGCTTTTCTCCCTACACGCTGATGCTTTTCTCCCTACACGCTGATGCTTTTCTCCCTACACGCTGATGCTTTTCTCCCTACACGCTGACGCTATTCTACCTACACGCTGACGCTTTTCTCCCTACACGCTGACGCTTTTCTCCCTACACGCTGATGCTTTTCTCCCTACACGCTGATGCTTTTCTCCCTGCACGCTGATGCTTTTCTCCCTACACGCTGATGCTTTTCTCCCTACACGCTGATGCTTTTCTCCCTACACGCTGATGCTTTTCTCCCTACACGCTGACGCTATTCTACCTACACGCTGACGCTTTTCTCCCTACACGCTGACGCTTTTCTCCCTACACGCTGACGCTTTTCTCCCTACACGCTGACGCTTTTCTCCCTACACGCTGATGCTTTTCTCCCTACACGCTGATGCTTCTCTCCCTACACGCTGATGCTTTTCTCCCTACACGCTGATGCTTTTCTCCCTACACGCTGATGCTTTTCTCCCTACACGCTGATGCTTTTCTCCCTACACGCTGATGCTTTTCTCCCTACACGCTGATGCTTCTCTCCCTACACGCTGATGCTTTTCTCCCTACACGCTGATGCTTTTCTCCCTACACGCTGATGCTTCTCTCCCTACACGCTGATACGTCTCTCCCTACACGCTGATGCTTCTCTCCCTACACGCTGATGCTTCTCTCCCTACACGCTGATACTTCTCTCTCTACACGCTGATACTTCTCTCCCTACACGCTGATGCTTTTCTCCCTACACGCTGATGCTTCTCTCCCTACACGCTGATGCTTTTCTCCCTACACGCTGATGCTTTTCTCCCTACACGCTGATGCTTCTCTCCCTACACGCTGATACGTCTCTCCCTACACGCTGATGCTTCTCTCCCTACACGCTGATGCTTCTCTCCCTACACGCTGATACTTCTCTCTCTACACGCTGATACTTCTCTCCCTACACGCTGATGCTTTTCTCCCTACACACTGATACTCCTCTCCCTACACGCTAATGCTTTTCTCCCTCCATCCCATCTTTTCTGAAGTTTGAACATGTTCATCTTAGTTGTCAGTCATTGTGGCTCTCTATTCCTCCCTCAGTTTATGGTGGCACTGTGCACTCAATTTTTCACCAACATGCCAGCCCATTTAATCCGAACTGTACTGTACTCCATGCTGGCAGCTTTCCACTCACCCTCCGCTTGTGTAACCCATCTCTCTAACATTTCCAGCTGGCAATCACCTCCAAGCATCCTTCTCAGTGGCACTCCATTGGTCCTACCCCCTGTCATTGAAAAATGAAAGATTGCTGTGGGAAGGATTGTCATGATTATGCTACAACCTTGTACATCGACCATCAGCTCAGTTAGCAGCACTCTTACCTCTCAATAATTAGGTTGTGGGTTCAAGCTCAACTCCCTGGCTTCATAATCTAGCCTCACATTTCAATGCAGACTGTGTCAAACTTGCATTTGGGCAAACAACCTCCCCCAACATCACACAGAAAGGTAATTGCAAACTAAATTAACAGAAACAAAATTCATAATAAGATACAGCATCATTTTTCATTTCATCTGAAAACACGCTACGAATTAAACATTTCAGTTTATTTCCCGAACACTAATATGGTAATCATTTGTCATAATGTTCCCTTCGGGAGCCATAAGAAAGCAGCAGTATAGTGAAGGGCAAGTCGCAATGAAGTACTGGGAACTCCAGCTTACTAATAATTATTTAGCAAAATGACTAATATACCTTATATTTTTGGGGTAACATTACCTAATGCTAATGATTCGGAAGCTTTTAGGGAACCATAAATAACACACTTTATTTTGAAGGTAGCGATTAACCTAGTGCAAAGTTATTGCAATTAGGAAATGGTCTGTACAGCAGGTCCTTTACTTTCACTTTCTGTCCATTAGCCAGCATTACAAGTGGCAAAGCTTTGTACTAAAATATTCTGAATATTGAAAAGTACAAAATTTTCTTACTGAGTTCAGATATGTCAAGACTCAATGCATTTGGTTTAAAAGTGTAACTTATTTTCATGTATATTGTTCTGAAAAGTTAATACAATTCCATCTATTTGAATAGATGTACAATTCTTCTCATTTTTTAATAATTTATCATCTTACCAGTCGCAATGTTCTTAAATATTAATAGCTCAGCTTTTGAACATTTCAATACTGGAGATGCTTCAGTTTTATGGGCCGGGGAGGAAAAAAAGAGAGAAGTTTATCAAGAATACTATAAGTAAATCAACCTCTGTTCCATCCTTACACTGCTTAACTGCACAATGTAAAATCCAATTGATTTCATATTTGTAGTATTTTCAAGTCTTGCACACAAAATGCACTGCCTGAACTTCTGCTGTCACCCTGTCTGTTATGTTAAAACTTACCTATGTTACTTCTGACTAAATAGTCCTGCTCAACTTCTGATTAAGTGGTGCTATTGTTTTTTCAGAATCATAGAATGATGCAACATAAAAAGAGACTATTCAGCTCATTGTGCCCATGCCACTCTTTGGTAGAATTATCCAATTAATCCAACTGTCCTATTTGCCGATATATCTGCTCTTGTATCTCTCCCTGACTCTTTGGGGGCATATAGTACACTGCCAGCAAAGTGATTTTTAAGTTCTACCCATATAGCTGAGACAACTTCCCTTCTCACAGCAGTAATTGACTCCTTGATCAATAATGTGACACCACCTCCTCTTTTGCACTCCTCTCCCCCCCCCCCCCCCCACTGGGTATAGCCTGGATTCTATACCCCAGAATATTGAGCTGCCAGTCCTGCCCCTGCCTCAACCATGTCTCTGATAGCAATAATATCATGCTCTCATGTGGTAATCAACATTAGCTTGCCGTCAAGCAACATCTTTATTTTATATTTTTTTACATTAATTTAGAGTACCCAATTATTTTTTTCCCCAATTGGGGGGCAATTTAGTGTGGCCAATCTACCTACCCTGCACATAGAACATAGTGCAGAAGAAGGCGATTCGGCCCATCGAGTCTGCACCGACCCACATTAAGCCCTCACTTCCACCCTATCCCCGTAACCCAATAACCCATATGTGGGTTGTGGGGGGGACCCACGCAAACACGGGAGAATGTGCAAACTCCACATGGACAATGACCTGGGGCCGGGATCGAACCTGGGTCCACAGCTAACCACTGTGCTGCCCATAACATCTCGATTTTAAAATGTTCACCTTTGTTTGCAAATTCCAACATCGTTTTGCACCTCCGTAATTCTCCAGCCCACAATCTTCCAAAATATCTGAACCCCTCTAATTCTGGCCTCTTCTAAATCCTTAATTTTAATTGCTTCAACATTGGTGGTCGTGTCTTCAATTGCCTAGGCCCCAAAAGCTCTGGAATACTCTCCCTACACTTCTCCATCTGCTTTCTTCCTTTAAGACACTCCTTAAAGTCAACCTCTTCGCCCATGCTTTGATCATACAACATAATATCAACTCAGTAACATATTTTGTTTTATAATGCTTCTGTGAAGTGCCTTGGGGGTTATTTTTATATAGGATCTTTAACCCAATAAAAGTTGTCGTTGTCAGAGGACTGGAAAATTGCAACCCTTGTCTAAAAAAGGTTGTATGGACAAACCCATCAATTGCAGTTAAACCTCAGTGTGGAAAGGCTTTTAGAGACAATAACCTGAAACAAAATTAGCAACAAATTTAGCAAATGCAGATTAAATAGGGAAAGCCAGAATGAATTGACAAATCATGTCTTAACTAATGTTTTTATGAAGTGATGTTTGATTAAGGCAATATGGTTTATATGGGCCAGGACTTTTCGGATGGCGGGGTTTCCAGTCCTGCCATACTAAGGGTCGGTAAGGAACACATCCCTGCTGATAGTGCCTTCCCCCCCAACTATTTCATGCATCAATATGCGTTAAGTAGCTGCAGGTGGGACATCCGTCCCTCACTCAGGAGGAATCCCCACCATAGAGAGCTGCCAAGCAATCATATTGGCGAGCAGCTCTCTAGTCCTTGCAGCGCCAGAAGTTGCAGAGAACAGGACTTGGATTGCATGTAACCCCCAGAGCCCAAGTCCCATAATTCCAGGAAAAGCTAAGTTTTGGAGTCTCAAGCAGGGAGGATAGGGTAGGCCTAGTGGAGTGGACAGTGAGGCATTGGGGTGTCATGGGAAGAGGTGTACCCCCTCTCCCATCATAGGCCTAATCCACTATTTTCGGACTTCCCCGATACCCAGGAACTCCTCCCACCAGCCTAAAAATGGAGGCCACTTAATGGCCTCAATTGGAGCACAGGTGGGCGGCCCATCCAAGGCCTTGCCCACCCCAGTGTAAACTTGCTGAGTGGTTGGGATGGGCGAGAACCCAGCGGGAAGCCCATCCATGCTATCTGATGCTGACCCCCGCCCCCGCCCCCCCCCCCCCTCCACTTACAAATTAACTGGCAAGGGAGTGGAGAATTCAGGCCATGCACCTCCAAAAGACATTTGATAACATGTCACATAATGGACTTTTAAGCAAAATTGAAGCCCATGGAATAAAAGAGGAAATGGCAGGTTGGACAGGAAGTTGGCTGATTGACAAAAAAGAGTGTGGGAGTGAATGGTTGCTCTTCTGCCTGGAGGACATTATGCACTGGGATCTGCCAGGGATAGATTCTGGACCACTGTTTTTTCATTATATTAATGATCTAGACTTGAATGTGTAGGGCACAATTTCAAAATCTGCATTTGACTCAAAACTTGGAAGTCTTCTGAAGTGGAAAAAGATGGTGATAAACTTCAAGGGGACACAGGCAAGCTAGTGGACACCTGACAAATGAGATTTAATGGACAGGAAGGAAAGGGGAAAGGAAGGAAGAAACGCGGTGACCTGGGGATATATGTGCACACATACTTGCAGGTAGCAGGACAGGTTGAGAAAGTGGTTAAGAGGCATACTGGATTGTAAGGTTTATAAACCGAAACAGAGTACAAAAGCAAAGAAGTTACAATGAATCTTTATAAAACCCAGATTCAGCTTCAACCGGGGTATCGTATCCAATTCTGGGCACAATGCTTCAGGAAAGATGTGAAGACTGTAAAGATAATACAGAAAATATTTACGAGAATGGTTTTAGGTATGAAGGGCTTCAGCTACATGGCTGGATTGGAGTAGCTAGGGTTGTTTTCCTTAGAGGAAATCAAAATCATGGTGGTGTCTAGGCAGAGTTCTTTGTGAGAAATTGTTTCTATTAGTATTAAGGTTGACAACCAAATGATACGTGTGGTGTTGGGTGCTCTGGTGCACAGATGAGCCAACACAGTTGTATGTGGTACAACTCTATTTTATTATAACTCTTATAATACAGTTCGTTCTGGATACTCTGCACGTGCTGTCTCCCTAAGTGTGTTTGGCAACAGATGTGTCCTGGTTCTCCTCTGCAGCTAATACTGACCACCGGGGGTCGTGTCTGTGCTTTTATATCTTTCTGTCATTGGTTGTGGTGTTGTGTGTTCTGATTTGTCTGTTGGTGTGTCTATCATGATGTGTGTGTTTGAATATCATGACATCCCCCCTTTTTACAAAGATATGTGCCTACGTGGTTATAAATATAATTGTGTCGTGAGTGCATCGAAGAGTGTGTGTGTGTGTTATGTACAGCGTGTGTATATGACGTAACTATTTACATGGGGCGATGTCGGGTGCGTCACACTAACAAGGTTGTACCATAACAAAACTTGGATGCGAGAGAAAAAAAAACTTGAACATTGGTCTGGTCAGACGATATCTGGAACAATAAACAACAACAGGTTATAATACAGAAGTGTTTGACTTTTTGAACGTATGAACAGCGTTATAAGTCCAGTCTAATGGGTGACCGCCTCAAGAATGGGCTGGTCCTCAAGCCGGTTCAGCTGTGGAGATTTGGGGTCACACTGGTTCACCTTGGACTGTTGGAGGTGATGCTGTTGCCGAAGTCTCTACTTTACCATTTGTTGTACTTCGTGCAGTGCTTGGTTTTTTCATTCGTGCAAATATAACATTCAACATCTTTGTTAGTGGTGCCTTGGCTGTGGTTTGGTTCTGGTGGCGATGGAAGGGGCATGATCCGTGGCATCTCCACGAAGTCATCCTTGGGAACCAGTGGAGGATCCGGCGTGTGCGTACGGTTCAGTTGCGAGCGTGGAAGGCGGCGCAAAGCTCGCTGATTGCGCCTACGCACCAATCCATCCGCCCTGCATGCCAGGAACAAGGTGGAGTCTTTTTCTTTTTATGTTTGTGGTGGACGGCATCTTGTAGCCGATGGGTCGTCGCCATCGAAGTAGCACCATCACTAATATCATGCAAGGCGATGACTGTGCCAGATGTGGAAGTTGGCCGAGACCGTATACGCTGGTTCCGGCCACCTGCTGTGCCGGAAGGGCGACTCCGCAGAGAAACGTCGAAGCATGTCGCCTTGGAGAGAGAATTGTTCCTCGCATCAACGTCTGGCGATGGCGCGAATTGGTGTGTCCATCTTGGACCGCCGGTGCTGGTTGCCACTGCCGACCCAGTGGGACTGCCACGCGATCCATTCCCTGTCGCCGTGGCATCCGCCGTCACCCTGAGCGTGCCATCACCGAGGCCGCGACACCGCCCGTCCGGAGCAAGGTCTGGCGTGCGCGAATCAGAGTCGGCGCTTGGCTGCTCCCCATCTGGAGTCCGGTCTGCCTTCCGTCGATGCCCCCCCGTCCGGAGTCCCAACAGGTTCACTGGAGGCAGCCGAGATTCCCTGAAGCTGCACTTCTGGAGTCGGAACATGCAGGAATGCACCAACCAGTGGAGAGGGTCGAGCCATCGAGGGTGGAAGCGGTGCGCCGCCACCGCAGTCGTCAGTGGTCCCACCGTGATCGTCGCGTGCCTCGGTACGCACTAGGCGAGGTCCGTCACCTTGCACCTTTTGCATGGGAAGTGGGATGCTGTCGTCACTCGTCTCACATCCCGTGGATAGATCCTCATTAGCAGCTTGCTGTTCACTAGGGTTGGGTAAATTGTCAGAGTTTTCATCTGGTGGTGCACACCATGTCGGTGGACTGTCATTGTCTTGCCGTTGTCCTTCATTTGGGCTTTTCTTCTTTGGAATTTTAAATCTTCCCCCAGACATTGCAGAACCTTGTTTATTACCCCCAAATTCTCCCATAGGTATGGTCTCGAATATAGGATCCAATGTTTCTATCGACATTGTACTATTTTCTAAAGAACATTCCGTTTCACTTTTCTTCTCAGGTGCCTCATATGTATCTTTGTCTAATGTACATGCCTTCATGGTCTCTGGGTCTGATTTTGCTGGGACTGGCATGGTCACAGTCTCTCTTTTACTGTTCTCAATTGCCCACATTATACTCCCCATACATAACTGCTTAATCACTGGGGTTAGTGTGGTACAATGGATAATCGGGTCGACCTTATCTGCATCTTCACCATTAGTGGAAAGCACACTTGGTTCACTTGAAACTGCTGTGGGTTTTAAATTCGTTATCTGGCTACTCGATGTCGGTGTCCTCAGGATTCTTGCTCCAATGTTCTGCTCAATAATCAGTGGAGCGTGTATAGGTTCAATGCAATTAATGTTCCCCTCAAGGTTTGAAGAGTCATTACTGACTAACTGCTGGTCTACGAAGTTGGGATTTTGCGGTGTTGTGTTGAAGGGAGACATTTGTCCCTGCTGTAGATATGATTCAGGTTGTGTTATTTCCATTACCTGAGGATCAATGTCTTGTCCATTTTTTCGATCCGTACTAAAACACTGGCAATTCTCAGTCTGCTCCTTGCAAGTTAAACATTCAATTAATTTCGTTAGCAAATCCTCAGCATCCTTCTGTGGCCGTGCAGCATTATTAATCTCTGTTCGGCTATAATGATCCTGAAGGTCAGCGCATAAACCTTTTTTCTTCGGGCTTGGACGAGGCGATTCCTTTGGCTTGTCTTCAGTTGGGCTTGAACAGTCTTCAGCGCTGTGCCCTTCATTGTAGCATGAGAGACCGTCATGTTCATGCTGCTGTGTAGTGGAGCATGGTAGGCTGTTATAGCCTTCTTGCTGTTCACGTGAGCATGGCAGACTTGCATCGTCTGCCGCTGGTTGGTCAGGAGAGGTTGCTAGACCCTCATGGTCTTGTTCCTGCAAGGACTGCGCTCTGGAGTCTTGCGTTCCTTCCATCGTGGAGTCCGTCCACGAGCTCTCTGTGGAGGCTTGTGACACTGGAGTCACTTCTTGTTCGTGCAAGGACTGCGCTCTGGAGTCTTGCGTTGCTTCTATCGTGGAGGCTGTCCACGAGCTCTCTGTGGAGGCTTGTGACACTGGAGTCACTTCTTGTTCGTGCAAGGACTGCGCTCTGGAGTCTTGCGTTGCTTCTATCGTGAAGGCTGTCCACGAGCTCTCTGTGGAGGCTTGTGACACTGGAGTCACTTCTTGTTCGTGCAAGGACTGCGCTCTGGAGTCTTGCATTTCTGCAATTGTGGAGTCTGTCCACGAGCTTGCTGTGGAAGCTTGTG
The DNA here is from genome assembly GCF_047496885.1 of Scyliorhinus torazame. Lineage (NCBI taxonomy): Eukaryota > Metazoa > Chordata > Chondrichthyes > Carcharhiniformes > Scyliorhinidae > Scyliorhinus > Scyliorhinus torazame. The sequence goes on along the minus strand of NC_092708.1, from coordinate 55,495,452 downwards.
ACACTGGAGTCACTTCTGGTTCATGCGAGGACTGCACTCTGGAGTCTTGCATGTCTTCTTTCATAGAGTCGGGAACGTTGAGCGGGACGTGGACCACGCTCTGTGTGGCAGCAGGGCACTCTCCGTGTGCTTACACCGCTCCCTGTCTGTTAATGTCAGGCTGCAGCATCATCCGGTACTGATAAGTTGGAACGTCATATCTGCTGGATTGAAGATCCTCAAATCCGAAAAATGAATCCGCATCTGCGTCGGATTCAATGTGGGGGCCGCCAATGTGCAACACGAAAGGTTCGTCCGAGTCATAGTCATATAGGACCACGGAGCTATCATTGGGCTCGCGAGGTCCGGAAACACTGTAAAGATCGTCATCGAAGTATTCAAGGTCGGAATCATCGGCTTGTGCGTAGGTAACTGTTTGTCGGAGGGTTCTTCGGAGGTCAAATTCATCTCCTGGGTCAATTTGCGGCACTGTGCTGTCATTCCAGGTGAGGGAAGGTTGTTTTACAGCTTTAACAGATTTTTGTTTTTTTGATTTGGGACGTTTCCCTTTTAAATTGGATTTGGGACGTTTCCCTTTTAAATTGGTGCAGTCTGGGGCCTCTGACATCCTGACGCTCGGTATGTAGCACGTAGGAAGCGACTGCGCATGCTCAGATCGCTGTTCCTTTACCGATGGCCGTTTTCCGGACTGCGCATGCGCAGCATCTCGCGCATGCGCAAACGAAACTTCCGGTTCTGCGCACTTCTCGCGCAACTGTGCTAGCGTGATACCTTTAGCAAGATGGCCGCCGACCTCGACCCAGCCTTCTCTCAGGCCCGGGATTTCGGCCTCTGGGAATTCGGGCTCCGGGATCCCAGCCACGAGGTGAGTACTGCAGCTTTTCTTACCTTTATTTGCCGATTGGATTGCGTTTTCTTCACAGTACTTGGATAATTTGCCCAGGACTGCCTGGTAATCGTACCTTTGCTGCTTCCTGAAGAACCTGAACCTTGTGAATATTTCTCTTGCCCTTGCACCGGCGATGGTGAGGAGAAATTCAATTTTTTCCCTATCATCCAGGTCTTGGAGTTCAGCTGCCACCAGGAACAATTCGAACATTTGCCGGAATCGCCGCCAGTTTTCGCGGAGGTCGCCGTGGCACTGGAGCGGCTGCGGAACCGGGAGCTCGTACATCATGCCTGGGCACTGCTGGTTGTCTGTGTACACGGAGGTATGCCGGCAGGTATCGATCCACTCCTGTACCATGTGGTGTTGGGTGCTCTGGTGCACAGATGAGCCAACACAGTTGTATGTGGTACAACTCTATTTTATTATAACTCTTATAATACAGTTCGTTCTGGATACTCTGCACGTGCTGTCTCCCTAAGTGTGTTTGGCAACAGATGTGTCCTGGTTCTCCTCTGCAGCTAATACTGACCACCGGGGGTCGTGTCTGTGCTTTTATATCTTTCTGTCATTGGTTGTGGTGTTGTGTGTTCTGATTTGTCTGTTGGCGTGTCTATCATGATGTGTGTGTTTGAATATCATGACAATACGGACTAAGATGAATGCCAAAAGAGCCAATGGCAATATGAGGGGAAACATTTTTAAACAAGTGGTTAGGATCTGGAGGCTAAGAGTATGGTGGAGACAGATAAAATCGAGGCTTTGAAAGGGAATTGAATAAGTACCTGAAGAGAAATAAATTGTAGATCCACAGGAAAAGACAGGAGTTGTGAAACCAGTTGATTTTCTCTAGTGGTGAGTGCTGGAGCAGGACAAGTAATCTCCTTCTGCATTCTAATATTGCGAGCAGTTTTGGGCCTCGTATCTAAGGAAGGGTGTGCTGGCCTTGGAGGACGTCCAGAGGAGATTCACAAGAATGATCACGCAAATGAAGGAGCAGTTGAGGACTCTGGGTATGTACTCGATGGAGTTTAGAAGGAGAATGAGAGAGGATCTTATTGAAACTTACTGAGACATAGATAGAGTGGACATGGAGAAGATGTTTCCACTGGCAGGAGAGACTAGAACCTGAGGGACACAGCCTCAGACTGAAGGGATGATCCTCTAAAACCGAGACGAGGAGGAATTTCTTCAGCCAGAGGGTGGTGAATCTGTGGAACTCTTTGCTGCAGAAGGCTGTGGAGGCCAAGTCACCGAGTGTCTTTAAGGCAGAGATGGATAGATTCTCAATTAATAAGGGGATCAGAGGTTATGGGGAGAAGGCAGGAGGATGGAGATGAGAAACATAGCCATGGTCGAATGGCGAAGCAGATTCAATGAGCCGAATGGCCTAATTCTGTTCCTATACCTTATGGTCTAACCCTCCTATGATTCTATGACCCCTCATTGAATCATAGAATTTACAGTGCAGAAGAAGGCCATTCGGCCCATCGAGTCAGCCCTTGGAAAGAGCACCCTACCCAAGCCCACACCTCCACCCTATCCCCGTAACTCAGTAACCCCACCCAACCTTTTTGGACACTAAGGGCAATTTAGCATGGCCAATCCACCTAACCTGCACATCTTTGGAATGTGGGAGGATACCGGAGTACCCGGAGGAAAGCCATGCAGACACGGGGAGAACATGCAGACTCCGCACAGGCAGTCACCCAAGCTGGGAATCGAACCTGGGACCCTGGAGCTGTGGAGCAACTGTGCTAACCACTATGCTACCATGCTGCCCCTAATGACAAAATGTATGTGAATTCCTTGCACTTCTTGAAGATGAGGGTAGAGGGGTCAGGGAAAATGCAGTGATTCGGGTTGCTCACCAGGATGCTCTTGACAATGCTCGCATTTCTGGCACAAAACAGTGAAGCCTAATTGAGCTTGATCGAGGTCCAGCCAGATCTGGTGATATATGGGCAAACAAGTTGCATGGCAGACAAGTTCAATTTTGTACCCCTTGGACTTGAGGAAGAAAGTAAATGCTTTCTGGGGACAGGGGCACCAAAGATGGATGCGGTTCAACAGATCCCCAACTGTAGAAGTATCGTAATCGATATTAAATTATCCTATATAAGTTGATAATATTGCAGGCTATTGGTTGGGATTTGCCACACAAGTCGGGCGGCACAGTGGCTAGCACTGCTGCCTCACAGCGCCAGGGACCCAGGTACGATTCCGACCTCGGGTGACTGTCTGTGTGGAGTTTGCACATTCTCCCCGTGTTTGCATGGGTGTAGCCCCCACAACCCAAAGATGTGCAGGTTATAATATATAATAATAATAATAATAATAATAATAATAATAATAATAATAATAATAATAATAATCGCTTATTGTCACAAGTAGGCTTCAATGAAGCTACTGTGAAAAACCCCTAGTCGCCACATTCTGGCGTCTGTTCTGGTTAGGTGGATTGGCCACACTACATTGCCCCTTAATTGGAAAAAAAAATGAATTGGGCGCTCTAAATTTATTTTTTATAAAGTGGGATTACAGGGATAGGGTGGGGATTGGGTCTGTGAAGGGTAGTGTTTCAAGTGGTCGGTGCAGACTCGATGGGCTGAATGGCCTCCTTCTGCACTGTAGGGATTCTATGAAAGCCACAGGTTAGTCAGGCAGCAGTTTGAAAGTAAAATTGTAAGTTGCTTCGAGTTATTCTTCAGAGTTAGTAGATGAAAGTTCAGTTCATAGAAGGTAGGGAATGTATAGAAGGTGAGGGATACAACAGATTGATTGTGAATTACGCTGTGTGATCTGAGAGTACAGAAGTTCTGAAGTAATGTTATAAATCAACATTTGACATCAAGCCACATAAGAATGTGGTAGGTTTTAAGAAGTCTCCCATAGGAAAAGAAAACAGACAGGTGAACATAGAACATACAGTGCAGAAGGAGGCCATTTGGCCCATTGAGTCTGCAGCGACACCCCCCGGCGGCAACCACCACGAGGCAGGTGGCGGAACAAAGAGGGATTCCCAACCCGACCAGAAGCCTCTCTCTCTCCTGACCCTGGTGAGTGAGGAGGGGAAAAGGAAAAGAAGAACTCCCCCCCCCCACTTGTTCAAAAAAAAAAAAAAAGACTTTGGAAAGAAAACCTTTAATTTCTTCTTTTTGTTTTTTTGTTTTTTCTTTTTTCTCCCACTTTAAAAAAAAAAACTTACCTGAAAAAAAATGCCAGATAGGAGCCAAAGCAGAGGGAGAAGGAGCACCAAAAGCAAATGGGACGACACTGTGCGAGCCCGTTCAGATGAGCCAACCGTCACACGAAGTGGGGGAACCAAAGCCACGCTGCACCAAAAAGACCCGGTCAGACAGGAGTATTCCCCCCCTGGGCCAGAGGGGAACTGGAAGGCAGCCTTTGCCGAGGCGCTGAGGGAACATCAGCAGGGAAACAAGGCAGAGACCAGAGCAGACATGGAGGCCGCAGTACAGGCAGCAATGGCCAAGGCCCTGGCGGAACTGCAACTCGCCCTGGGCAGAGCAGAGAAGAAAGTGGAAGCCCATGAGGAGAAACTGGAAGCCCAAGATGCGACCATTAAGGAGCTGGAAAAAGCCGCAACTGACATGAGCGACCAGATCATGGCCCTGGAGAGAGAGGCGGCGAGACTGGGCACAACGAAGGGGAGCCTGAAGGGCAGGGTGGATGACCAGGAAAACCGCTCAAGACGACAAAATGTCAGGATAGTGGGCTTAACAGAGGGGATCGAGGGTAGAAACCCCATGGCCTACGTGGCCGAGATGCTGGGCAACTTAGTGGGGAGGGAAACTTTCCCCAACCCACCAGAAATGGACAGAGCACACCGGTCGCTGCGCCCAAAGCCCAAGGTGGGTGAACACCCGAGGGCAGTTATAGCTAAACTGCACCGGTACAAAGACAGGGAAACAATCCTGCGCTGGGCCAGGAAAAACAGAACTTGCAAATGGGAAGGAAACTTCATTAGAATTTACGAGGAAATTGGAGCAGACCTCGACAGGATCGGCCCGAATTCAATAGAGCGAAAGCAGCTCTTCACAAGTGCAATGTGCATTTTGGTATGCTGTTACCCAGCGAAACTCTGGGTCACATATCAAAAAAGAGAGTATTTCTTCACAGCCCCCGCCGAGGCGAACAAGTTTATCGAGGAACACGGGCTGGAAAACAGCGAGGGTAGAAATACGGGGCCCCTGGCGAGGGGCAACAGCACTCCGACGGAGGAGGGGGAGGCAACGCCAGCCACCCCTCCCACCCCTACCAGGGCGAGCGCACCCTGAGCAAAGAGCAAACCACTACCTGAGGGATCGCCACAGGTGGGAGACCAGGTCCCAGCACGAGGGAACGAGAGCAGCGGAGAAGGGAGAGCGAGCGAGGAGAGCGCAGGGTAGGATGTGGGAAGAACGGGCAGAAAAACGCAGAGGCTGAGCAAAGGAGAAGCGAGACAGAAACTCCCGAGAGGGGGGTCACCGCACTAGCAAGAAAGCTAGCGATGGGGACATGCAACAAAGCAGGGCCGCAGTGCGCCCCCAACAGGTGGGAAGGCGCCAGGCAGGGGGGAGGGCGGACCACTCAACAGAGTCGGGAGAGCAAACGGGGATAGGAGCAGGGGAAAGAGGGACAAAGGAGGGCTATACGGGAGAGGGGGAGGAAAGGGAGGGACCGGGGGGAGGGGGCACAGGAAGGGAGGGACCCGGGGGATGTTGAACACAGGGACGGAGGGACAAACAAGGCTAGAAAAGGAACAACAATGGGGCTACAAAGTGCCACAACCGAGGGCTTGGACCAAGGAATCGCTGCAAGCATCTACCCAGTACGGTCTCTGGGCGAAGGGAGGCCCCAGAGTGCAGGGGGCTACCCGCGTGGCAGTCGCACAGCGGGCGGCCATGTCGCGTGCCCCCGGACGAAAGGAAACCCCGGAGCGCGGGGGCCCAACCGCATGGAGAGAGCAGCGACAGCGGCCATCCTGGACGCCCCCTAACAAGGGGGAACCCCAGAGGGCAGGGGCGCGTCCACCAGGTAAATATGGTTAATCCCACAGGAGCGAGGGGACAGAAGCCCCCCACCAGGATAGTCACCTGGAACGTAAGGGGACTCAACGGCCCAGTGAAAAGATCCAGAGTCCTAACCCACTCAAGAAACATGAAGGCGCGGACTTCTGGGTGCGGCGATGACCAGCTGAGTCGCACGTTTCGGCAGCTCCCTGTGAAACGGACTTTTGGGCTCTTGATAGGAGCCCCAACGGCAATTTTGACGGCTAAAAACACTGTGCGGTAAACCAGAAGGGAATCCCCCCTGGATACGGATGGAAAAAGGAGGAGAGAGTGGCCAGATTGCTGTGGATCCTTTAGAACAGCGGCAAGGAAGGCAAGCAAAAACCAAGATGGCGTCGGAAGGTGGCAGTTTAACATGGGGCCCTGAACAACAAGAGTTCTTGAAATGCTGTGTGGAAGAGATCAAAAAGGAAATGAAGAAAGAGCTGTTGGCCCCGATACTACAGGCGATCGAAGGGCTAAAGGAGGAACAAAAGACCCAGGAGCGGGAGCTTCGGGTCGTGAAGGCAAAGGCAGCCGAGAATGAGGACGATATACAGGGCCTGGTGGTGAAGACGGAGACGCAGGAGGCACGAGGAGGAACAACCTGAGGGTTCTTGGTCTTCCTGAAGGTGTGGAGGGAGCGGAAGTCGGGGCATATGTGAGCACGATGCTGCACTCGTTAATGGGAGCGGAGGCCCCGGCGGGTCCGTTGGAGGTGGAGGGAGCATACCGAGTGATGGCGCGAGGACCGAGAGCAGGAGAAATTCCCAGAGCCATAGTGGTGAGATTCCTCCGTTTTAAGGATCGAGAAATGGTCCTTAGATGGGCGAAGAAAACTCGGAGCAGTAAATGGGAGAACGCGGTGATCCGCGTTTATCAAGACTGGAGTGCGGAGGTGGCGAGAAGGAGGGCGAGCTTTAATCGGGCCAAGGCGGTGCTTCATAAAAAGAAGATAAAATTTGGAATGCTGCAACCGGCAAGACTGTGGGTCACATATCGAGGGAGGCACCACTACTTTGAGACGGCGGATGAAGCGTGGACTTTTATTGTGGAAGAAAAACTGGAATGAGCGGGTTATTAAAAAGAACGTTCGAACAAAGTGGTGGGGCGAATGTGGGGGGCAAAGAGGGGTTTTATGTACTAATCCTGCGATGTGGTAACTTTTCTCTCTCCCACAGGTGGTGATGGGGGAGGAGGGGAGGTGGAGGAGATGGGGCGTTGGCCACTGGGGGCGGGGCCAAGGGAGAAGCGCGGGCTTGGTTCCCGCGCTATGATAATCATGGCGGGAATAGAGAAGCAGGAAGGAGGGGGCGTCGCACGGTGCGAGCCGAGGTCACGGGGGGAAGCCGAGGTCAGCCAGAGTTTGCTGACTTCTGGGAGCAACATGGGGGGAGTAATTACGCTAGCGGGGGATCTAGCGGGGGGGGTGGGAGGGGGGAATTACTGGGTTGCTGCTGCTGGGGAGAGGGGGGAGCTGGTATGGGAGAGGATGGGCGGGGGGGCACCGCCTGGGGGAGATACAGCTGCGTGGGAACCGGGTGAGGAGCTGGAAAAAGGTGATGGCTAATCGACAAGGGGGGGGGGGGGGGGGGGGGGGGGGGGGGGGTAGGAAGCCCCCCAACTCGGCTGATCACGTGGAACGTGAGAGGGCTGAACGGGCCGATAAAGAGGGCACGGGTACTCGCACACCTTAAGAAACTTAAGGCAGATGTGGTTATGTTACAGGAAACGCACCTGAAACTGATAGACCAGGTTAGGCTACGCAAAGGATGGGTGGGGCAGGTGTTCCATTCGGGGCTAGATGCGAAAAACAGGGGGGTGGCTATATTAGTGGGGAAGCGGGTAATGTTCGAGGCAAAGACTATAGTGGCGGATAACGGGGGCAGATACGTGATGGTGAGTGGCAAACTACAGGGGGAGACGGTGGTTTTGGTAAACGTATATGCCCCGAACTGGGATGATGCCAATTTTATGAGGCGGATGCTAGGACGCATTCCGGACCTAGAGATGGGAAAGCTGATAATGGGGGGAGATTTTAATACGGTGTTGGAACCAGGGCTGGATAGGTCGAAGTCCAGGACTGGAAGGAGGCCGGCAGCAGCCAAGGTACTTAAAGATTTTATGGAGCAGATGGGAGGTGTAGACCCGTGGAGATTTAGCAGACCTAGGAGTAAGGAGTTCTCGTTTTTCTCCTATGTCCATAAAGTCTACTCGCGAATAGACTTTTTTGTGCTGGGTAGGGCATTGATCCCGAAGGTGAGGGGAACGGAGTATACGGCTATAGCCATTTCGGATCACGCTCCACACTGGGTGGACTTGGAGATAGGGGAGGAAACAGGAGGGCGCCCACCCTGGAGAATGGACATGGGACTAATGGCAGATGAGGGGGGGTGTCTAAGGGTGAGGAGGTGCATTGAAAAGTACTTGGAACTCAATGATAATGGGGAGGTCCAGGTGGGAGTGGTCTGGGAGGCGTTGAAGGCGGTGGTTAGAGGGGAGCTGATATCAATAAGGGCACATAAAGGGAAGCAGGAGAGTAAGGAACGGGAGCGGTTGCTGCAAGAACTTTTGAGGGTGGACAGACAATATGCGGAAGCACCGGAGGAGGGACTGTACAGGGAAAGGCAAAGGCTACATGTAGAATTTGACTTGCTGACTACAGGCACTGCAGAGGCACAATGGAGGAAGGCACAGGGTGTACAGTACGAATATGGGGAGAAGGCGAGCAGGTTGCTGGCACACCAATTGAGGAAAAGGGGAGCAGCGAGGGAAATAGGGGGAGTGAGGGATGAGGAAGGAGAGATGGAGCGGGGAGCGGAGAGAGTGAATGGAGTGTTCAAGACATTTTATAAAAAATTATATGAAGCTCAACCCCCGGATGGGAGGGAGAGAATGATGGGCTTCTTGGATCAGCTGGAATTTCCCAAGGTGGAAGAGCAGGAAAGGGTGGGACTGGGAGCACAGATCGAGGTAGAAGAAGTGGTGAAAGGAATTAGGAGCATGCAGGCGGGAAAGGCCCCGGGACCGGATGGATTCCCAGTTGAATTCTATAGAAAATATGTGGACTTGCTCGCCCCGGTACTGACGAGGACCTTTAATGAGGCAAAGGAAAGGGGACAACTGCCCCCGACTATGTCTGAAGCAACGATATCGCTTCTCTTAAAGAAGGAAAAGGACCCGCTACAATGCGGGTCCTATAGACCTATTTCCCTCCTAAATGTAGATGCCAAGGTCCTGGCCAAGGTAATGGCAATGAGAATAGAGGAATGTGTCCCGGGGGTGGTCCACGAGGACCAAACTGGGTTTGTGAAGGGGAGACAGCTGAACACGAATATACGGAGGTTGTTAGGGGTAATGATGATGGCCCCACCAGAGGGAGAAACGGAGATAGTAGTGGCGATGGATGCCGAGAAAGCATTTGATAGAGTGGAGTGGGATTATTTGTGGGAGGTGTTGAGGAGATTTGGTTTTGGAGAGAGGTATGTTAGATGGGTGCAGCTGTTGTATAGGGCCCCAGTGGCGAGCGTGGTCACGAATGGACGGGGATCTGCATATTTTCGGCTCCATAGAGGGACAAGGCAGGGATGCCCTCTGTCCCCATTATTGTTTGCACTGGCGATTGAGCCCCTGGCGATAGCGTTGAGGGGTTCCAAGAAGTGTAGGGGAGTACTTAGGGGGGGAGAAGAGCACCGGGTATCTTTGTATGCGGACGATTTGCTACTATACGTGGCGGACCCGGCGGAGGGGATGCCAGAAATAATGCGGATACTTGGGGAGTTTGGGGATTTTTCAGGGTATAAATTGAACATGGGGAAAAGTGAGTTGTTTGTGGTGCATCCAGGGGAGCAGAGTAGAGAAATAGAGGACCTACCGTTGAGGAAGGTAACAAGGGACTTTCGTTACCTGGGGATCCAGATAGCTAAGAATTGGGGCACATTGCATAGGTTAAATTTAACGCGGTTGGTGGAACAGATGGAGGAGGATTTCAAGAGATGGGATATGGTATCCCTGTCAATGGCAGGGAGGGTGCAGGCGGTTAAGATGGTGGTCCTCCCGAGATTCCTCTTTGTGTTTCGTTACCTGGGGATCCAGATAGCTAAGAATTGGGGCACATTGCATAGGTTAAATTTAACGCGGTTGGTGGAACAGATGGAGGAGGATTTCAAGAGATGGGATATGGTATCCCTGTCAATGGCAGGGAGGGTGCAGGCGGTTAAGATGGTGGTCCTCCCGAGATTCCTCTTTGTGTTTCAGTTCCTCCCGGTGGTGATCACGAAGGCTTTTTTTTAAAAGGATTGAAAAGAGCATCATGGGTTTTGTGTGAGCCGGGAAGACCCCGAGAGTGAGGAGGGGATTCTTACAGCGTAGCAGGGATAGGGGGGGGCTGGCACTACCGAGCCTAAGTGAGTATTATTGGGCCGCTAATATTTCAATGGTGAGTAAGTGGATGGGAGAGGAGGAGGGAGCGGCGTGGAAGAGATTAGAGAGGGCGTCCTGTAGGGGGACTAGCCTACAGGCTATGGTGACAGCCCCATTGCCGTTCTCACCGAGGAACTACACCACAAGCCCGGTGGTGGTGGCTACACTGAAGATTTGGGGACAGTGGAGACGGCATAGGGGAAAGACTGGAGCCTTGGGGGGGTCCCCGATAAGAAACAACCATAGGTTTGCCCCGGGGGGAATGGATGGGGGATATGGAATGTGGCAAAGAGCAGGAATAACGCAACTGAAAGATCTGTTTGTGGATGGGAAGTTCGCGAGTCTGGGAGCGCTGACCGAGAAATATGGGTTGCCCCAAGGGAATGCATTCAGGTATATGCAACTGAGGGCTTTTGCGAGGCAACAGGTGAGGGAATTCCCGCAGCTCCCGACACAAGAGGTGCAGGACAGAGTGATCTCAAAGACATGGGTGGGGGATGGTAAGGTGTCAGATATATATAGGGAAATGAGGGACGAAGGGGAGACTATGGTAGATGAACTAAAAGGGAAATGGGAAGAAGAGCTGGGGGAGGGGATCGAGGAGGGGCTGTGGGCAGATGCTCTAAGCAGGGTAAACTCGTCGTCCTCGTGTGCCAGGCTAAGCCTGATTTAGTTTAAGGTATTACACAGGGCACATATGACTGGAGCACGGCTCAGTAAATTTTTTGGGGTGGAGGATAGGTGTGCGAGGTGCTCGAGAAGCCCAGCGAATCATACCCATATGTTTTGGTCATGCCCGGCACTACAGGGGTTTTGGATGGGGGTGACAAAGGTGCTTTCAAAAGTAGTAGGAGTCCGGGTCGAACCAAGCTGGGGGTTGGCTATATTTGGGGTTGCACAAGAGCCGGGAGTGCAGGAGGCGAGAGAGGCCGATGTTTTGGCCTTTGCGTCGCTAGTAGCCCGGCGCAGGATATTGCTAATGTGGAAAGAAGCCAAGCCCCCGGGGGTGGAGACCTGGATAAATGACATGGCGGGGTTTATAAAGCTAGAGCGGATTAAGTTCGTCCTAAGGGGGTCGGCTCAAGGGTTCACCAGGCGGTGGCAACCGTTCGTCGAATACCTCGCAGAAAGATAGACGGAATGGGAAAAAGAAGGCAGCAGCAGCAGCCCAGGATCGGGGGGGGAGGGGGGGGGAGGAACCAGAAGGACTCTCAGGGTTGTTAATATATACTGTATAGTATGTATAGGTCGTTGCTACAGATAATTATATATTGGACTGTTAAATTATATTTTTGGAGAGTGTTACTTGTGACAAGGCAGTTGCCAATTAGGGCTAGTTTTCATTTTTGTTATTTATTATTTATTCATTTTTTGTTTATAAAATAGGTCATCGTTATTTGTGTTGTTATAATATTGTGTAAAGGATGCACAATGTACTGTGTTGGTTGACCAAAAATTTTCAATAAAATATTTAATAAAAAAAAAAGAAACATGAAGGCCGACATAGTCTTCCTCCAAGAGACACACCTGAGAGAGCAGGACCGACTGCGGGTAAGAAAGGGCTGACAGACCTACCATTCCTGCTACGGGACGAGGGCCTGGGGGTGGCAATTCTGATCAGCAAATGGACGATGTTTAAGGCGACAAAGACGGTTAAGGACCCAGGGGGACGGTACGTCATGGTCAGCGGGGCCCTGGATGGGGCACCGGTAGTACTAGTTAACGTGTACGCGCCCAACTGGGATGACACGAACTTCGCCAAGAAGACTATGGCAGATATCCCGGACATAGCAACGCACTGAATAATCATGGGGGGGGGGGGGGGGGGGGGGGGGGGTGCATTTCAACTGTGTACAGGACCCAACGACTGACAGATCAAACCCCAAAACAGAGAAAACCTCAAGCATGGCAAGGGAACTCGGTCACTTTATGGAACAGACGGGAGCGGTGGCCCCTGGAGGTTCACCCACCCAGGGAAGGAGGAGTTCTCCTTCTTCTCCCTAGTACACAACATATACACAAGAATTGACTTCTTTGTGGTGGGGAAAATGGTGCTTCCGGGGATAGACAAAGTGGGATACTCTGCAATGGTGATACAAGACCACGCCCCACACTACATGGACGTGAGGCTGGAGACGGGCAGGGCCCAACGCCCCACATGCAGGTTGGACATTGCCCTACTAGCAGACAAGGCCTTCAACGAAAAGATATCGCAGGCCATAGCAGAGTACACGGAGAACAACCAAAACGGGGAGGTCTCACCCTCCATGTTCTGGGAAGCGCTAAAGGCCGTAATAATAGGGGAAATCATCGCTTTCAAAGCACGAAGGGATAGGGAGGAAAGTGATGTGTGGCCTCCTACAGCTGCTGCCGAAATGGCTGCAGTTCGGAGAGCACACACATTTATACTCCGCCTACTGGGCGGAGCCAGCAGGCAGGGAGCTACCCCCGTACCTGTAGTACAGGGCCCTTACCGTAATACCCTCGTATGCAGTGCAGTATATACAATATAATACAACAGTGGTGACTATTACATTCACCCCCTGTTAAAAAGGAGACCTGCGGGGGTGGTAGAAAACTATTTACATACTGGTTGTCATTAAAACTTCAGAGAAGGTTACAAATTTAGACGGTCGGGCACCTTGATCAGTCGTTGAGAGCTCCGCAGTGCTGGTGGCGAGTCAGGCGTCGGCGACACGGGAGTGTGTCGACATCCTCTTCTGGTCCGTAGGGCCAGCTGGACGGCCATTCTCCTGCTCCACCTGCCCGTTTACCCGGGGGTTGTAGCTGATCGTCCTGCTCGAGGCAATGCCCTTGTTGAGCAGGTACTGGCGCAGCTCATCGCTCATAAATGAGGATTCCCGGTCGCTGTGGACGTAGGCGGGGAAACCGAACAGAGCGAAGATGGTGTTGAGGGCTTTGATGATGGTGGCAGACGTCATATCAGGGCATGGGATGGCGAAGGGGAATCTGGAATATTCGTCGACCACATTGAGAAAATTGTTGTGGTCGGTGGAGGGGAGGGGCCCTTTGAAGTCCAATCTGAGGCGTTCAAAGGGGCGGGAGGCCTTCACCAGGCGCGCATGGTCTGGCCGGTAGAAGTGCGGTTTACACTCCGTGCAGACCTGGCAGTCTCTGGTGACAGCCCTGACTTCCTCGATGGAGTAGGGCAGATTGCGGGCCTTAATGAAGTGATAAAAGCGGGTGACCCCTGGGTGACAGAGATCGTCGTGCAGGGTCCGGAGTCGGTCCACTTGTGCGCTGGCACATGTACCTCGGGACAGGGCATCGAGAGGCTCGTTGAGCTTACCGGGGCGATACAAAATCTCGTAATTAAAGGTGGAGAGCTCGATCCTCCACCGCAAGATCTTATTATTTTTGATCTTACCCCGCTGTGTGTTGTTAAACATGAAGGCAAGCGCTTTTCCGAGCCTAGCGACGAGGCGGCCGCCGCGATGAACGACACTGTGACCGTCAGAACAAGAAAGTTCATGACAAACCGCTTGCTCCAACACAAGCAAATGGTCGTCGATGTCCTCCATCCTGGCAAAGCCACAGTTCCCAAGACAGAAATTAGGGAAAAGTTGGCAAAAATGTACAAAACGACACCAGGCACCGTGTTTGGTTTTGGCTTCAGGACACAATTTGGCGGCGGCAAAACAACGGGGTTTGCCAGGGTTTACGATTCCTTGGATTACGCAAAGAAAAATTAACCCAAACACAGGTTGGCAAGGCACGGTCTGTTGGAGAGAAAGAAGGTTTCCAGGAAACAGCGAAAGGAACGCAAGAACAGAATGAAGAAAGTTCGGGGCACAGCGAAAGCAAACGTTGGTGCCGGCAAAAAGTAACATGGGAAAGACATTGAAGGCTTCTTGAAATACTAAACTACCCACGGATCACCACTTGTAATTATTTGTCTGCGTCCTCAAATAAATTCTATTAAATTGAAAAAAAAACATGAAGGCAACCGACCGTTGGTCTGTGAGGAGAGTGAATCTACTGCCGGCCAGGTAATGCCTCCAGTGCTGCACAGCTTCAACGATACCTTGGGCCTCCTTTTCGACGGAGGAATGCCGAATTTCGGAGGCATGGAGGGTGCGGAAAAAGAATGCCACGGGCCTGCCTGCCTGGTCGAGGGTGGCGGCCAGAGCGACGTCTGATGCATCGCTCTCGACTTGGAAGGGGAGCGTCTCGTCGACCGCGTGCATCGCAGCCTTGGCGATGTCGGCCTTGATACGGTTGAAGGCCTGATGAGCCTCGGCCGTCAGTGGGAAACCAGTGGAGTGGATGAGTGGGCGGGCCTTGTCCGCATAGTTAGGGACCCACTGGGCGTAGTACGTAAAGAACCTCAAGCATCGTTTGAGGGCCTTGGGGCAGTGGGGAAGGGGGAGATCCATGAGGGGGCGCATGCGATCGGGGTCGGGCCCCAGAACTCCGTTCTGAACCACAGAGCCGAGGATGGCTAATCGGTTTGTGCTGAACACACACTTCTCCTTGTTGTAGGTTAGGTTGAGGAGTTTGGCGGTGTGGAGAAATTTGGAAAGGTTAGTGTCGTGGTCCTGCTGGTCGTAGCCGCAGATGGTGACGTTATCCAGGTACGGGAAAGTGGCCCGCAGTCCATACCGGTCAACCATTCGGTCCATCTCCCGTTGGAAGACCGAGACCCCGTTAGTGACGCTGAAGGGAACCCTAAGGAAATGGTAACGGCGGCCGTCTGCTTCAAACGCGGTGTACGGGCGGTCCGCCTTGCGAATGGGGAGCTGGTGGTAGGCAGATTTCAGGTCCACTGTCGAGAAGACCCGGTACTGTGCAGTCTGATTGACCATATCAGATATGCGTGGGAGGGGGTACGCGTCGAGCTGCATGTATCGATTGATGGTCTGACTGTAGTCAACGACCATCCTGTTTTTCTCCCCCGTTTTCACCACTACCACTTGGGCACTCCAAGGATTGTTGCTGGCCTCGATGATACCTTCCCGCAGCAGCCGCTGGACCTCAGACCTGATGAAGGTCCTGTCCTGAGGACTGTACCATCTGCTCCTGGTGGCGACGAGTTTGCAATTCGGGGTGAGGTTTGCAACAGAGAAGGTGGGTCGACCTTAAGGGTCGTGAGGCCGCATACAGTAAGGGGTGGTAGGGGCCCGCCAAATTTCAGGGTTAGGCTCTGGAGGTTGCACTGGAAGTCCAGGCCAAGTAGCAAGGCAGCGCAGAGGTTGGGGAGGAGGTAGAGCCGGAAGCCGCTGAACTCTACACCCTGGATGGTGAGGGTGGCGGTGCAGTACCCCCAGATCGCCACTGAGTGGGATCCGGAGGCCAGGGAGATTCTTTGGTTAATGTGGTGAAAAGCAAGGGAGCAGCGCCTTACCGTATCGGGGTGGATGAAGCTCTCAGTGCTCCCGGAGTCCAAAAGGCAGGATATCTCATGCCCGTCGACCTTCACCTTTGTCGACGCAGTTGCGAGGTTGTGCGGTCGGGACTGGTCGATCGTGACGGAGGCGAGACGCGGCTGGTCATCAGCAGTTGCAGGCGATGAGCGGCCCGATGAGGTGCCTGACGGGCAGGGGTCCTGAGGCGGGGAAGATGGTGGCGCCCATGGGCCGCACGTGTCCTGAGGCAGGCAAGATGGCAGCGCCCACGGGCCGCACATGTTGTGAGGGGAGTAAGATGGCGGCGCCCAAGGGGCCGCACGTGGTCTGAGGCAAGGAAGATGGTGGCGCCCACTGGCCGGACGCGGGGAGTGCAGGGACAATAGCGGCGATTGAGCGGGGCTGGAACACTGCAGCGAATGTCCTTTCTTGCCACAGGCCTTGCAGAGCGCGCTCCGCGCCGGGCAGCCCTGCCGGGGGTGTTTTGTCTGTCCGCAGAAGTAGCACTTGGGTACCCCAGGGTTGGTTGGCTGCCGGGCGGCGCAGGCGTGGGGTTGGCTGGGGGCGGTCGCTGATCGGGTCCACGATGGGGTGGCCGCTGGTGGAGTCCACGATGCCCAGGAGGGGGGGCTGTGCGGTCGGGGGCATACGCCTGTACGTTGCGTGAGGCGACTGTGAGCGAGGGCGCTAGTTTCTTGGTCGCTGCGAGGTCAAGCATAGCCCCTTCTAAGAGGCGCTGCCGGATGTAGCCCGACCCTATGCCCATAATGAACGCGTCTCTCGTTAGCAGGTTAGAATGTTCAGCGGCCGAAACGGCCTGGCAATCACAGTCTCTCACCAGGGCGAGCAGGGCACGCCAGAAAACTTCCACAGACTCACCGGGAAGTTGGTGCCGCGTGGACAGGAGGTGCCTGGCGTAGATCTTGTTGGTCTGCTGAGCGTAGTTCTCCTTCAGTAGCGCCATGACCTCTGTGGAGGTAGGCCCGTCCTGGATGAGGGGAAAGACATCAGAGCTCAGCCGCGTGTACAGAATCTGGAGCTTCTCCGCTTCTGGGATTGGGTCTGTCGCAGATCTGATGTATGCTTCAAAGCAAGCTAGCCAATGTGCGAAGTCCTTTTTGGCGTTGTCTGTTTGAGGATGCAGCTGCAGGCGATCCAGCTTGATGCGGAGATCCATCTTTGTAAATTCTCTGTGTAATAAATTGATGCACTATCAATTATGACGAGACGAGAGTAGAGAGTAATCAAGGCTTTATTACACAGAGATGTGTGGCCTCCTACAGCTGCTGTCAAAATGGCTGCAGTTTCGGAGAGCACACACATTTATACTCCGCCTGCTGGGCGGAGCCAGCAGGCAGGGATCTACCCCCGTACCTTTAGCACAGGGGTCTTACTGTAATACCCTTGTATGCAGTGCAGTATATACAATATAATACAACTGTGGTGGCTACCACATTGGGGTTGTTGGAGGTTACTAATCACAGCTCTAGGGCACTGGTGCATGAGTTCTTCAGGGCTGCATCCTAGTCCCAACTGTCTTCATTAATGCTCTTCCCTCCAGTACAAGATCAAAAGTGGGATGGTTCACTAACGACTTAAGTTTCAGCTCCATTTGCAATTCCGGAGGTAATTCAGCAACTTGTGTCAAGTGTAATAACACCAGAACAACATTCAGGTTTGGGCTGACCAATGGCAAGTAATAAAGAACAAAGAAAATTACAGCACAGTAATAGGCCGTCTGCCCTGCAAGCCTGCACTGACCATGCTGCCCGTCTGGACTAAAAACCCCTACCCTTCCAGGGACCATATCCCTCTATTCCCATCCTATTCATGTATTTGTCAAGATCCCCCTTAAATGTCACTATCATATCTGCTTCCACTACCTCCGCCGGCAGCAAGTTCCAGGCTCCCACCAGCCACCGTGTAAAAAAAAACTTACCTCGTACATCTCCTTTAAACCTTGCCCCTCGCACCTAAAACCTATGCCCCCTAAGTAATTAACTCTTCCACCTTGGAAAAAGCTTCTGATTATCCACTCTGTCCATGGCCCTCATAATCTGGTAGACTTCTATCGGGTCACCCCTCAACCTCCGTTGTTCCAGTGAGAACAAACCAAGTTTATCTAACCTCTCCTCGCTAATGCCCTCCATACCAGGCAACATCCTGGTAAATCTTTTCTGTACCCTCTCCAAAGCCTCCAATCCTTCTGGTAGCGTGCCGACCAGAATTCAACACTATATTCCAAGTGCAGCCTATAAAGCTGCAACATGACTTGCCAATTTTTAAACTCAATGTCCCAGCTGATGAAGGCAAGCATGCCATTTGCCTCGACTACCTTCTCCACCTGCGTTGGCACTTCCAGTGACCTGTTTACCTATACACCCAGATCCCTCTGCCTATCAATAATCTTAAGGGTTCTGCCATTTACTGTATATTTCCCATCTGTATTAGACCTTCCAAAATGCATTACCTCACATTTGCCAAGATTAAACTCCATCTGCCATCTCTCCGCCCAAGTCTCCAACCGATGTATATCCTGCTGTATCCTCTGACGGTCCCCATCGCTATCTGCAATTCCACCAACCTTTGCATCGTCCGCAAATGTATATCAAACCAGTTACATTTTCCTCCAAATTTATATATATTAAAAGCAGCAACGATCCCAGCACTGATCCCTGAGGAACGCAACTAGTCACAGCCCTCCAATTAGAAAAGCATCCTTCCACTGCTATCCACTGTCTTTTATAACCGAGCCAGTTCTGTATCCATCATGCCAGCTCACCTCTGATCCCATGCGACTTCACATTCTGTACCAGTCTGCCATGAGGGACCTTGTCAAAGGCGTTACTGAAGTCCGTGTAGGTAACATCCACTGCCCTACCCTCAATCAACTTCTTCAAAAAAACTCAATCAAATCAGTGAGAAATGACTTCCCCTTCATAAAACCAGGTTGCCTCTCACTAATACGTCCGCTTATTTCCAAATGGGAGTAAATCCTGTCTCAAAGAACCCTCTCCAATAATTTCCCTACCACTGACGTAAAGCTCACTGGCTTGTAATTACCGAGATAATTCTTGTTACGCTTCTTAAACGACGGAACATTAGCTATTCTCCAATCCTCTGGGACCTCACCTGTAGCCAGTGAGGATACAAAGATTTCTCTCAAGGCCCCAACAATTTCCTCCCTTTGCCTCTCTCAGTATTCTGGGGTATATCCCATCAGGCCCTGGGGACTTGTCTACCTTAATGTTTTTCAAGACCCAAAATACCTCCTCATTTTCGATCTCAACATGACCCAAACAATCTACACACCCTTCTCCGGACTCCTCATCCACCAAGTCCTTCTCTTTGGTGAATACTGAAGCAAATAACTCATTTAATACCTCCCTTTTTCCTCTAGCTCACATCCATAAATTCCCTCCCCTGTCCTTGAGTGGGCTAATCCTCTCCCTGGCTACCCTCTTGCTCTTTATATATGTAAAAAAGCCTTGGGATTTTCCTTAATCTTGCTGGCCAATGACTTTTTGTGACCCCTTTTAGCCCTCCTGACTCCTTGCTTAAGTTTTTTTCTACTTTCTTTGTATTCCACACTTGCTCCGTATAGTTCCCAGCCTCCTAGCCTTGACAAATGCATGCTTTTTCTTTTTGACTAGGCTCACAATATCTCTCGTTATCCAAGGTTCCCGAAACTTTCCATACTTATCCTTCATCCTACAGGAATGTGCCGGTACTGAATTTCTATCAACTTACACTTGAAATCCTCCCGCATGCCAAATGTTCATTTGCCCTCAAACATCTGTCTCCAATCTACGTTCTTTAGTTCCTGCCTAATATTGTCGTAATTAGCCTTCCCCCAATTTAGCACCTTCACCTGAGAATTACACTTATCTTTATCCATCAGTAACATTCACAATACACAAGTTCTAGGCAAAACCCTAACAATCTCCCCTTGACATTCATTCAACCTCTTCATCAGCAACATCAAGGGCAACATAATTCACCTGAAACTCAACTGAAACAGTGACTTAAGTGCAATGGTTACGAAAGCAGACTATGGACTGAGCACTCTGCAGTGAATGATTCACTTCCTTACTCCCCAAACGTCACCACCATCTACAAAACATACATCAGGAGTGCACTGGAATATATATTTGCCTGCTATGGTACACATTTGCCGCAGCAAAATCCAGGATACAGCAATCTATCTGATTGGCACTCTATCTATTAGCTTAAATATACACTACCACCCCTAGAATACTGGAGCTCATTGTCTATTATTTACGTCACGGAATATTTACAGCATAGGATCAGGCCTTTCAGTTCAATAAGTCTATGTCAGGGCTTATGCACCACTAAAACCTCCTCCCACCCATCTCCATCTACTGCCAAAATCACATTTATTCCTTTCTTCTTCATGTATTTATCTAACTTCTCTTTAAATGCATCAATACTTGCACCAGATCCTTTTGCTCCTCTTATCCACTTGGACACTTATTTTCATAGAGGTATGTGGCTGCTTTACTCTTCCTCCTGCAGAAATTCGTAAGGCTACGGCAGCACCTCCCATACCCGTGATCTCTATCACCTAGAGCCACAAGAGGAGTAGAGTTCATGTGAACACCATCACATCAGATTCCTTCCAATTCACACACCACTCTGACTTGGAAGTATATTGCTTCATAGTCACTGGGTCAAAATCCTGGAACTCCCTGCCCAACCGTGTTTTGTGACACCATGACTACACAACTTAATGGTTTGAGAACAAGGCTGCCACCACTACCTCAGGGCAAATGGATGGCAATAAATGACAGACTTACCAGCAACACCTACTTCCTAAGAATTTGTTTTTAAAAAGCCGTGTGAGATGGCAAGATCAAGGGTGGGAAAGCTTACATAAAGGGAGAGATTTAGTGAGGACAATTAGTGAAATCAGAATATCACAAAGTGAATTATGATGAAGATTGAAATCTGTGACGACGGATTTCAGGCTCAGCTGTCATATATTTCACACTGAAAATACTCATTACATTTCACACAATTTAAAAAAAGGGTGGACAACATAAGTATTGTTCAGAAAATGGTACCAAACCACTCCCATGATTTAGACACTCATATAATGATCCCTTTACAATGCTGAAACTAGCATCCTTTACTCAGCAGTAGTACTCTAAAGTAAATGTGGTGCTGTCACAATCAGCTAAAGAGCACCACTGGCTGAAAAAAAGGCTGAAGGTGAGTCACGTAGGCAAGCGATACAAATATGCGATGCCTAGTAATGAAGGAAGGTCTGACAGATCAGAAGTAAAGAGGCAGACACCAACTGCAAGTGGACAATCTTGCGATGTTTAATAGTTTGTCCGTTGCCCGCTCTGCTGTGAAATACACACCATGATATAAATGGCCTAATTCCACATTATCAGGAGCTTGGAGGTTAACAAGGTTTTGTCTAATCGGGGAATCACAACTAATGTTGGACACTATTTTTGAGTTTTGCGAGCATGGACTGATTGGGTACAGTACTTTCCCTGATGCGAACAGCTGACAGGATGCGTTACTTGATACAATCCAGTATCATTCGGTCATATTAACATTGCTGCCTCACAGAGCCAGGGACCCAGGATCGCTTCCGACCTTGGGTGCCTGTCTGTATGGAGCTTGTATGTTCTCTCAGTGCCTGCGCGAGTTTCCGCAAGGTGCTCTGGTTTCCTCCCACAGTCCAAAGATATGCAGGTTAGGTGGATTGGCCATGCAGGTTGGGTGGGGTTATGGGGACAGTGCGGGGGGTTGGGTGGGGTTATGGGAACAGGGCGGGTGATTGGGTTTAGGAAGGGTACTTTTTCCAGAGGGTTGGTGTTGACTCGATGGGCCGAATGGTCTCCTTCTGCACTGTACGGAGTTTATGAGTCTGTACGGCGTCTATATCTGGCAACACACCAGCATTGAAATTCATATACCACATTGCTGAGGTGTGTGATAGACAGAACATCATTTTGACTTGACAGCAGCATGGCCGTCAAGTGCCATGCTGCTGTTAACTGAGAACACCATCCATGTTGCAATTGGACAACACCTGCTGAGTAATCATGATTGTGCTAAGAATTACACTGAAAACAATTTAAGATAGTCAGTCAGGCTCACAGCATGGCTCACTTACACATGCTAACAGTAAATATATTCACACACAGGGCCTCGTCTTTAACAGACAGAAGAAACATGTCCACACTTTGTGTCTACATGTCTACACTTTGTGCCTTTTTCAACTAAACAAAGGCTTAACGAGCAGTCATGCCCCAAGGCAATGCCTTGACCAATCAAAGTCGACCTGCCCGATTTGAATTTAACCAAAGCTGGACAGTTAACTGTTCCATGTTGCATTCCTCATGGCAAAGCCTCCACCAATCAGTGTCCACTTGCCAAACAATCAGCACTCCCTTCTCATGCAGCATAAATTGTTCCCTGTTAAGAGTTGGCAATTTCTTGAGAACTATCCTGATGAGTGCAAGACAAAAGTTTTGGAAGCATGCCTCTTTTTTCAGCAATACCTGTATTATTGGCTGCAACAGCATACATTTTTATTCTCAGTTTCAGAAACACTTCTACAAATCTGAAACTGATGCACTACATTTTACAGTACGTGGATAACTAAACTCCACCAATGGTTTCATTGATAAGTGCACTGACAAGAGTGGAACTGAACGAGCCAGCTCAGGCTTATTCTTGGCAAGGAAAACAGTTCAGGAAACTAGTTTGTTGTCCCCACATTTAAAATGTGCCAGTAAATTATTCTATACTCACTGATTTGATCCTTGGTCTGGGCTAAGCACTCTGCTGGGACAATAGGCGAGGTGTAACAATTCTCATTACTCCTGCACAAGGAAGGCAAGAAAAAAAGTAAACAACCACACTTCCAGATCATAATCACAAAATGAGTCCTTCTAGCAGTTGTGTGAACAGTTGCTGGGTATCAGATTAGGATCTGCTATGATCTTTCCACTGAAGAATAACCTACGGATACTCACTTTCTACACAGATGCATTAAGAATGACGTGTGGGCAAAATGTAGCAAGGTTGATATCCTCCTTGCAACTGTACCCAGCAAGAATCAGCACGTTCAGGAAGGGACCAACAAAACTGGGATGAAACAATAAGCACATTTAGAGCAATACTCCAAGTGAAGGGATCAAATGAGGTTCATAAATCACTCAAGGTTTGTTCTCAGTTGCTGATATCATCTCAACCACTTGACTAGATTGCTACCCTGCAATTTAGAGGTATCCATTATCCTCTACGTAATACGCAGGATTATGTATACCTTGGTAAACATAGCCATTATTTTTCAAAAGGGAACAGTCACATCCTATCAAATGACAAACTATATATTTTACTTTTTTCCTAAAATCCCTCTTCCTAGGATATGAAGGAAACAGCGTGGGCAAAGTTCAGCAGTATTAATGATGTGGTTACAGAAATCAGTAGAACAGAAAAACTCAGCAACGAAGATCAGAAGCGGGTACAATTGTGTCTTTCAAAAAGCATTTAGATGGTTACATGGGTAAGATGGGTATAGAGGGTTATGGGCCAAGTGCGGGCAACTGGGACTAGCTTAATGGTAAAAAACTGGGCGGCATGGACTGGTTGGGCCGAAGGGCCTGTTTCCATGCTGTAAACTTCTATGATTCTATGATTCTATAGAAAATTGAATCATTTTATGCAAGAAAAAAAAATACAGGCTGTAACATAATCTCAGGGATCTGACTACTCTAGTTATTATTTACTGAATTACTGCATTTCAGGACTAAGATCTATCTTCTCCTCTTTGGTTCTGTACAATCATCAGGATATGTAGATTATTGCTCTGTAAGTTTGTACCTTCCGTAGTAATGTTATATATTGTCAAACACACAATGTTCTCTGCTGGCGGCAAGGAGTTACATACATTGATTAGTCTATGCAGGTACAAGTTACTGTGCTGCAATACTTACCAAGTCACCCAAGAACCAGATTCAGCTTCTTCTAATTTACTCCTAGTCATTTATTTACTATGTACATATATTTATTTCCATAGTGATATTTTTGTTTCCAATTATATTACAATCGAATTTTTTTACCTTGTAATGGATTGCACCTTCAGTCATTGTAAAATTCCTTCTCATCTCCCAAAAGAAAAAGCCTCAATCTACTGTAGAGATGCAACTTCATAATTTTAAAGTAATTGCTTCTATGATCCCTTATTTTACAAAGTCTGATTAACCTTATTTATTTTGAGCACAGCATTAAATTGTTCATTTGGTTCCTAGGCTGTGTGCTGTACGCTATGATGGTCCTGGATGAGCCATGTGATAGCATCTTTCATGGAGGAAACTGTTGCCTCGGCCATACAGAATGCAATAACCATTCCAGAAAACTGGAGGTTAGGACCAATTGGAAAGTGTAGATTGTCCTGATGTGCGCAAGATGAAAGCTTCAACATGTCTCTTTTTCAGCATTACTCAAGTTCTGTTCTACCAAACTACTGATTAGAAATTTAATTTTTCGGCATATGTGGGAGAATCACCATAAGACCAATGTGGACAAGGTGTGGCGGTGGTGGGAAAGAGAAGGGGTAGAGTGGGTTAGGATGGAGGAGGAATCTTGTAAGAGGTCTAGTTTGAGGGCTATGGTGACGGCAACATTGCCAATGGCTCCGAGTAGGTGTTCAGGGAGCCCAGTGGTGCGGTCCACGGTGAAGATATGGAATCAGCTGAGGAGGCATTTTAGGGTGGAAGGGATGTCGGTGCTAACGCCGCTGTGCGAGAATCATGGGTTTGAGCTGGGGGGGGGGGGGGGGGGGGGGGGGGGGGGGGGATGGATAGTGTAGACAGGAGGCAGAGGGAAGTGGAGCTGGTCAAGGTGAGGGATTTGTATTTGGAGGAAGGGTTCACCAGTCTGGAGGAGCTAAAGGAGAGGGTAGAGCTGCCGACTGGTAGTGAGTTCAGGTATCTACAGGTTAGGGACTTTGCACTAAAGGTCTGGAAAGGGTTCCCTAGATTGCCGGGATACACCCTGCTGGAGCGACTGCTTCTTCCGGATGTGGAAGGGGAGGGAATTTTATCATAGAATTTACAGTGCAGAAGGAGGCCATTCGGCCCAACGAGTCTGCACCGGCTCTTGCAAAGAGCACGCTACCCAAGGTTAACACCTCCACCCTATCCCCATAACCCAGTAACCCCGCCCAACACTAAGGGCAATTTTGGACACTAAGGGCAATTTATCATAGCCAATCCACCTAACCTGCACATCTTTGGACTGTGGGAGGAAACCGGAGCATCCGGAGGAAACCCACGCACACACGGGGAGGATGTGCAGACTCCGCACAGACAGTGACCCAAGCCGGAATCGAACCTGGGACCCTGGAGCTGTGAAGCAATTGT
Source organism: Scyliorhinus torazame (assembly GCF_047496885.1). Classification (NCBI taxonomy): domain Eukaryota; kingdom Metazoa; phylum Chordata; class Chondrichthyes; order Carcharhiniformes; family Scyliorhinidae; genus Scyliorhinus; species Scyliorhinus torazame. Next base: position 55,470,317 of record NC_092708.1, on the reverse strand, counting down.
GCTATCCACAATGCACAAGAATTGGGGATAAATATAAGTGGCTGGGGGAGCAGGGTGGTGAAAATCAAGGAGAAACGTGAAGAGGAGTTGGGGATGGAGATCAATTGGGGAGTATGGAGTGAGGCACTGCGAAGGTTAAACGGGACCTCCTCTTGTGCAAAGATGAGCCTGATACAGTTTAAGGTGGTGCACTGGGTGCATATGACTCGGGCGAGAATAAGTGGGTTCTTTCAGGGGGTAGCAGATGAGTGTGAGAGGTGTGGTGGGGGGCCTGCGAATCACGCGCACGTGTTTTGGCGTTGTGAAAAATTGGGAAGATTCTGGGCGGGAGTGTTCGCGGTCTTAGCCAGGATAGTGGAGGAGGGAGTGGACCCGGACCCTTTGGTGGCGATATTTGGGGTTTCAGAAAAGCCGGAGCTCATGGGGAGGAGGAAGGCCGATGCCTTGGCCTTCGCCTGTCTGATTGCACGGCGACGGATTTTGCTGGAGTGGTGGTCGGCATCGCCACCAGGGGTAGCAGCATGGTTGGGTGACCTGTATGACTCCCTGCGGTTAGAGAAGATAAAGTATGAGTTAAGGGGCTTAGCAGGGTAGTTTGAGAAAAGGTGGGGGATGTTTGTGACCGTATTTGAGGAGCTGTTCGTCGCAAGGGGGTGGGGGGTGGGGGGGGGGGGTGAAAAAGGAGAAAAATCTGTACAAACTATATAGTTGATTGTTGGAAAGAATGTTTCCCGGGGTGTTTATTTGCTGTAACCTACTTTGATACAAGTTTGAATAAAATGCGTTTTGAAAAAATAATAAGACCATAAGACATAGGGGCAGAATTAGGCCACTCGGCCCATCGAGTCTGCTCCGCCATTCACTCGTGGCTGATATTTTCTCGTCCCCATTCTCCTGCCTTCTCCCCATTACCCCTGATTTCCTTGCTAATCAAGAACCTATCTATCTCTGCCTTAAAGACACTCAGTGATTTGGCCTCCACAGCCTTCTGCTGCAAAGAGTTCCACAGATTCATCACCCTCTGGCTGAAGAAATTCCTCCTCATCTCTGTTTTAAAGGATCGTCCTTTTAGTCTGAGATGGTGTCCTCTGGTTCTAGTTTTTCCTACAAGTGGAAATATCCTCTCCACGTCCACTCTATCCAGGCCTTGCAGTATCTTGTAAGTTTCAATAAGATCCCCCTCATCCTTCTAAACTCCAAGTACAGATCCAGAGACCTCAACTGTTCCTCATACAACAAGTTCTTCATTCCAGGATCATTCTTGTGAACCTCCTCTGGACCCTTTCCAAGGCCAGCACATCCTTCTTTAGATACGGGGCCCAAGACTGCTCACAATACTCCAAATGGGGTCTGACCAGAGCCTTATACAGCCTCAGAAGTACATCGCTGGTCTTGTATTCAAGCCCTAACGACATGAAGTAGTAGCATGGATAGAGGATTGGTTATTTAATAGAAAGCAAAGAGTGGGGATTAATGGGTGTTTCTCTGGTTGGCAATCAGTAGCTAGTGGTGTCCCTCAGGGATCAGTGTTGGGCCCACGATTGTTCACAATTTATGTAGATGATTTGGAGTTGGGGACCAAGGGCAATGTGTCCAAGTTTGCAGACGACACTAAGGTGAGTGGTAAAGCAAAATGTGCAGAGGATACAGGAAGTCTGCAGAGGGATTTGGATAGACTAAGTGAATGGGCTAGGGTCTGGCAAATGGAATACAATGTTGACAAATGTGAGGTTATCCATTTTGGTAGGAATAACAGTAAAAGGGATTATTATTTAAATGATAAAATATTAAAACATGCTGCTGTGCAGACAGACCTGGGTGTGCTAGTGCATGAGTCGCAAAAAGTTGGTTTACAGGTGCAACAGGTGGTTAGGAAGGCAAATGGAATTTTGTCCTTCATTGCTAGAGGGATGGAGTTTAAGACTAGGGAGGTTATGTTGCAATTGTATAAGGTGTTAGTGAGGCCACACCTGGAGTATTGTGTTCAGTTTTGGTCTCCTTACTTGAGAAAGGATGTACTGGCACTGGAGGGTTTACAGAGGAGATTCACTAGGTTAATCCCAGAGCTGAAGGGGTTGGATTACGAGGAGAGGCTGAGTAGACTGGAACTGTACTCGTTGGAATTTAGAAGGATGAGGGGGGATCTTATAGAAACATATAAAATTAGAAGGGAATAGATAGGATAGATGCGGGCAGGTTGTTTCCACTGGTGAATGAAAGCAGAACTAGGGGCCATAGCCTCAAAATAAGGGGAAGTAGATTTAGGACTGAGTTTAGGAGGAACTTCTTCACCCAAAGGGTTGTGAACCTATGGAATTCGTTGCCCAGTGAAGCAGTAGAGGCTCCTTCATTAAATGTTTTTAAGATAAAGATAGATAGTTTTTTGAAGAATAAAGGGATTAAGGGTTATGGTGTTCGGGCCGGAAAGTGGAGCTGAGTCCACAAAAGATCAGCCATGATCTCATTGAATGGTGGAGCAGGCTCGAGGGGCCAGATGGCCTACTCCTGCTCCTAGTTCTTATGTTCTTATGAATGCGAACATTGAATTTGCACTTCTTAACTGCCGACTGAACCTGCACATTAACCATGAGAATCGTGAACAAGGACACCCAAGTCCCTTTGTGCTTCTGATTTCCTAAGCATTTCCCCATTTAGAAAATAGTCTATGCCCAAATTCCTCCTTCCAAAGTGCATAACCTCACACTTTTCCACATTGTGTTCCATTTGCCACTTCATTGCCCACTTTCCTAGCTTGTCCAAATCCTTCTGCAGCCCCCTTGATTTCTCAATACTACCCGTCCCTCTACAGATCTTTGTATCATCTGCAAACTTAGCAAGTGCCTTCAGTTCCTTCTTACAGATCATTAATGTTCTGGTAACAGAAATGATTAAACTTGGAAAGATTTAGAAGGTACAATTTACAAGGTTAAATGCTTAAATTATTGAATTCCCCTCCTCACCAGCTTTCTTCCACATCTCTGCTAAAACATGTGTAATGGGCACCATAGATTGATAGTGCAACAGAGTGTGTTGCATGGTGCCCTCTACCATAGGTCCCAGCTGAAGATTGAACTAGTGGAGGTACAAACCCACTGACTGCCATTGCATGTTATCTACCTAGTTATCTCCCTGCTGACTGCCATTGTATAGTGAGCCATCATCAAACACTGGCAGCATTTTATAGCTGCCATTTCCAGCATGATAATTCGGATTTTAGTAAACATAAGTGTGGAGCATCTATACATTAACAACAAGGATAGTGCTAGATTTTATCTTTTCAGTTGAGGATTCTGTCGAGAGCTTTAACGCCAAGGTAAAGCACATCTGTAGCCATCCGAGATTGCCACCTGCAAAGGACCATGGGAATTATGGCCAACCCAGGACACAGACAGATACAGAGCTTTGTGTATTTGGAATGCAGGTGATCGAAACTCCCGCTTGTTTGCATTTTAATGGCCTGTTCCCCAGAACAATAGGACTCCAATCAAGAAACCGGTACAGCCACAAACTGATCAGCGCCACACCCTTTACTCAGAGAGCTCAACTGCCAAGGTCAATGACCGCTAAGGACCCGCCCAGCCACCAAGGCACCTGCCCCTTTAATGGCCGAAATCGAAGGCAGTGATCAGAGCCCTCTCGAACTATTGGGCCCAAGATCAAGGACCGCCCCAAAGAGCGCAAAATCGCAGAGGGATAAAAGGGGACACAGCCATGTGTTCGGCCACTTTTAGACCCGGCCTGTGCCAGCCTCTTTTGGGATCGGCCTGTGCCCACACCAATTGCAGCATAACGACCAGACAGCCAAGTTCAAGACCAACTATCGCTACCTGACGGGTGAGTCCAGCAGAGACGGAGCCGCTTCTTCGAACCAGCCACGTGAAATCAAGATAAAGGCCTTATCCATTTGCACAGTGCCGGTCGCCCTGAGGTTAAGTATAGGTTATTGTAGCTGATAGGTGTAGTTTAACTCGTAGTAGATATGTTTGCATGTTGAAGTAATCAGAGTGTGTGTAAATAAACCATCTTTTGAACTGACTAACTAGTTGTGTGGTCATTTGACCAATATAAGGGAAAGACTTGTGGTTCACCGAGAGAAATAGAAATACCGACAGTATTGGCGACGCTGTTGAGACGTAACATCATACCATAAATAGAGCCTCATTATTAAAAGAGCAACATTATTTGCGAACTCTGACGGGACTCGATTAGAAGTGACTTTGTCACTCCAAGAGAACCCACAAGCTTTGAACCCAATTGCGATAAAGAGAAAGAACCACAAGTGCAAGTCCCATATCGACCAAATCACCGAATTTCGGAAGTGTGCACTAACCTGCATGCGTACCTAACAGGGAAAGTAAGGTAAACTCACCAGAATTGTGTAAAACAGTCGAATTATTGTGAACCGGAAAATAGCTTAGGCCTTACTCACTGTTCGAATCGCCGCCTTATTCCCCTGTCCCAAATTAAAGGTAGGAAAAGAGATATTACAGGTAGGGAAAGAGAAGTTAACAGTAGAGCAAGAGATATTAGAGGTAGAGCAAGAGATATTAGAAGCAATGGCCACTAAAGCGATGGAACGTTTAATGAACCCACAGGACTCCGAAGTCGCAGCGACCAACAGAGCAGAGCAATGCCCCATATGGGAGGAAGAGTTGAGGAAGTATTTAAAGGGGAAAGGGTGGCCCCTTTGGTCCAATTTTTGTGCAAATGATGAGTCAGGTCCAGGAAGCATAGGAAAAACTTGGTGGGACAATCTAAGTGAGGTCCATTAGAAAAATGTAGAAAAAAGCCGATGGCAATAGTGTCCTGTTTGGCACAGTTGCGAGGCACAGAGGAGGCCGTGAAGGTGCTCCGTAGGCAGTTAGTTGAGAAAGAAGAGAAGAACGCGCGAAACAGTAGTGAAAGCGAAAAAATAATCGAGCAACTCCGGGAACAGTTAGCAGCTAAAGATAAGGAGATGGCTGATGTGAAATGTGCACACCAATCTTATTTTGTTCACCTTAGCAGCTTTCAGACCCAGTACGATAAAGCCTACAAGATACACAGAGCGCAGTCCTGGTAAGAGAAGAGACAGAACAGCAGGTAGCACATCTGCGCATTAACGAGTCAATGCGCAGATTTAAAAGCAGCTTTGCGAGCGCTCCACAGCTCCACGAAAGAACAGAGACAGAGTACAGTAGACCACGCGAAATGCAGACAACAGATAGAGAAGGTACAGTCACTGCTCTCAGTGCAGAATGGCTTTAGGTATACTTTTGGCCAGAATTTAGATGAGGAAGATGCTCTCGATTAGCAAGAATTAAATGAAAGCGCCCAGAGAGATTAAGAGGACACGGGAAGTCAAAATCGAACCCCCCACGCCCCAAAAAGGAAAGCACCCGCACCACCGACTGCACAGGCAGCACACAGCCCCACTCACAATTCGACCCCCATGAATCCGGTTACCACCCAACGCAAGTCATCGGATCCGGAAAAGCCTGATATCGTTTACACCACCCCACTATCCATAATCCAATTAAGAGAAGCCTGCACAAAAATTAGTCCATTCCAGCCCACCGCAGACCCGTACAGCTTCTTTAAGGAGGTGCGCCAACAAAAGGTTATGTACGGCCTTGGCGAGAGAGAGAAAGTCAAGTTGATTATTATGAGCCTTTGCCCTTCTGTAAGATCAGCTTTGCCAGGACCCGAAAATGTAGCAGGAGGAACCCTACAGGAAATGAAAACAGCCATATTAGATGCAATCGGGTATAACAAAGGAGATCCAGTCGAGGGTTTAAATCACTGCAGGCAAAAGAAGGGGGAGCATCCGACTGCATTTGCTGGTCACCTTTGGATTCATTTTATGGCAGTCTCCGGACAATTGAACTGCGCACACCTAAATGAGGACGACACCACTAAATGGTCCCACACTTTAGTCTCGCATGCCACAGAGGCAGGTCAAAAGGCTTGTGTAAATTATGACCCCGCATACCACACACACAATGAAGTTTGGGTTTTGAAATGACTCTCTAGAGCATGGGAACAATCCCTACACAGACAGACAGATCAGGACGAGTTAGAAGCAAACATGCACCCAGTTAGAACTAGCCAGGACCCAACATGGATAAATGAGGGTAGACATGAGGGACATCATCCCACAGCACAGGCACCACGAGGTTGCTATAATTGTGGCCACATGGGACATTACACCCGCGATTGCCGACAAAACCCCCCGAACCAGCAACGACACCAATAACCAAACCCCCCACCGAGGAACAATGTTAGGCCCATGCATACTGTTAGCACCCGTTCAGGCGATTTAGCAGTCAATTCCACAGATTGACGGTGTTCGGACTCCCCAACTTGGGTCTGTGACACACTCTGGGACAAATCAGGCAGACCAGTAGTCACAGGTACAGTCCGGGGACAACCAGTCGAATTTCTTTGGGACACAGGAGATTCCCGCACACTTTAAACTCCTCCACCATGTTTCAACGTGACAAATGGCCCACCACAGTCACCATCACCCTTAGTGGATTTACCGGCCACGTACAGCAAGGATACATCACAGCTCCCGTAGCCATTCAGATAGGGAACATTAGCGCCAGACACCCCGTCGTTTTAGTTGACTTACCCCAAACAGCCGAGCACATTCTAGGTATTGATTTTATGAGCTCCCATAACATTTCGTTTGACCCAGTAAACCAATGTGAATGGTCAAAACAGCTAGGGCCCCCGCTACGCTCACAGTAGGGAATTATAAAAACAGGATTTGCTCAGTAGGAGACTATTGGTTTAATCCACAAACAATTAGTGCAGACCAGACGATTACAGAGGTCCTCATAAAACACAAAGCTTCGTTCGCACAACACAAACACGATTGTGGAAAGATCCCAGGTACGGTCACAATTTCAGGTCCCGATCCAAAACCACAGAAGCAATACGGTTTCCCACAGCAAGCAAAGGGTGAGATATCAAAAGTTATTCATAGTTTATTAGACCAAGGAGTTATTTGGCCCGTAGCGTCCACAAATGATGCCCCAATTTGGCCTGTAAAAAAGCCCGATGGTGCATGGCGATTAACGATCGACTACCGAGAACTTAATAAGGTAACCCCTTTAGCAGCCCCCACCGTTGCCAGCCATGAGTCCCGAGACCATGCTCAAACAGGGAGTACAGCAAATTACTTCACAGTGCTGGACATTAGCAATGGCTTTTGGTCCAGCTTGCTAGACAAGGCCTGTCAGTATAAGTTCGCGTTTACATTTCAAGGGCAGCAGTACACATGGACATGCCTCCCGCAAGGCTTCCATAACTCCCCCTCCATTTTCCACCGACAATTGGCCAACGGACTTTCTAAATTTTCCCGACCTGAATGCCTAATACAATATGTAGACGATCTGCTCCTGCAAACGGATACAAAAGAGGAACATGTCAGGCTCCTATCGGAATTACTAGGCCTTTTGCAATCCCATCGGATGCAAAGTCAACCCCAAAAAGGCCCAGATTTTAAAGGAAAAGGTTGTTTATTTAGGCAGTATCATCACCCACGGGAAGAGAGAAATTGAACAGAAACGGATCAAGTCCATAGTTAAATTGCCCCTGCCCCAAAATGTCACTGCATTCCGGTCATTCCTAGGTTTAGTAGGATATTGCCGAAATCATATAGATGGTTTTGCCACTAAAGCAGCCCCACTCTCAGAACTCCTTAAAAAGAACGCCCCATGGGAATGGCTTCTGCAGCACACAGACGCCATTGATGCTTTAAAATGCGCCCTAGGCACAGCCCCCGCTTTACAAGTTCCAGACCCAGACTCGCCCTATGCCATAGAGGTAGCAACCAGCGACCGAACCCTATCAGCAGTACTCCTGCAAGAACGCCATGATTGCTTAGGACCTGTAGCCAATGCCTCAAGAGTATTAGACCCCGTAGAGCAAGGATTCTCAGCCTGCGAACGTCATTTGCTTGCAGTCTTTTGGGCAGTACAGTACTTTGCGTACATCACAGGCCTTAACCCAGTAACGATCTTGACCGAGCACACCCCCACGCAACTATTACTAGACAGTAGATTAAAGTACGGTTCAGTCAGCCAAATCAGAGCAGCTCGCTGGACACTACTGTTACAAGGCAGGAACATTACGGTCAAACAATCCAAGACCCACACACTTCTGGCCGATAATCTCCAATATGCAGAGACCCCACATGTGTAGTGTAGTGTCTCCCACCCACCCTCCTCCTCTAACCTAATAAGAAAATCCATTGGTCTGAGGTAAGTACCATATTTTTATTATATTATTATTATTTTTTATAAAAATTTAATTTAGTTGTTAGCCAGATCTTGGTAGAAAGTTAGAGGAATGGCAGGGAAGGGAGTGCAATGTTCCTCCTGCAGGATGTTTGAGGTGAGGGATGCAGTTAGTGTCCCTGCTGATTTTACCTGCAGGAAGTGCTGCCATCTCCAGCTCCTCCAAGACCGAGTTAGGGAACTGGAGCTGGAGTTGGAAGAACTTCGGATCATTCGGGAGGCAGAAGGGGTCATAGATAGCAGCTTCAGGGAATTAGTTACACCAAAGATTGGAGATAGGTGGGTAACTGTAAGAGGGACTGGGAAAAAACAGTCAGTGCAGGGATCCCCTGCGGTCGTTCCCCTGAGAAACAAGTATACCGCTTTGGATACTTGTGGGGGGGACGACTTACCAGGGGTAAGCCATGGGGTACGGGCCTCTGGCACGGAGTCTGTCCCTGTTGCTCAGAAGGGAAGGGGGGAGAGGAGCAGAACATTAGTAATTGGGGACTCTATAGTCAGGGGCACAGATAGGAGATTTTGTGGGAGCGTGAGAGACTCACGTTTGGTATGTTGCCTCCCAGGTGCAAGGGTACGTGATGTCTCGGATCGTGTTTTCCGGGTCCTTAGGGGGGAGGGGGAGCAGCCCCAAGTCGTGGTCCACATTGGCACCAACGACATAGGTAGGAGAGGGGACAAGGATGTCAGGCAGGCTTTCAGGGAGCTAGGATGGAAGCTCAGAACTAGAACAAACAGAGTTGTTATCTCTGGGTTGTTGCCCGTGCCACGTGATAGTGAGATGAGGAATAGGGAGAGAGAGCATTTAAACACGTGGCTACAGGGATGGTGCAGGCGGGAGGGTTTCAGATTTTTGGATAACTGGGGCTCTTTCTGGGGAAGGTGGGACCTCTACAGACAGGATGGTCTACATCTGAACCTGAGGGGCACAAATATCCTGGGGGGGAGATTTGTTAGTGCTCTTTGGAGGGGTTTAAACTAATGCAGCAGGGGCATGGGAACCTGGATTGTAGTTTTAGGGTAAGGGAGAATGAGAGTATAGAGGTCAGGAGCACAGATTTGACGTCGCAGGAGGGGGCCAGCGTTCAGGTAGGTGGTTTGAAGTGTGTCTACTTCAATGCCAGGAGTATACGAAACAAGGTAGGGGAACTGGCAGCGTGGGTTGGTACCTGGGACTTCGATGTTGTGGCCATTTCGGAGACATGGATAGAGCAGGGACAGGAATGGATGTTGCAGGTTCCGGGGTTTAGGTGTTTTAGTAAGCTCAGAGAAGGAGGCAAAAGAGGGGGAGGTGTGGCGCTGCTAGTCAAGAGCAGTATTACGGTGGCGGAGAGGATGCTAGATGGGGACTCTTCTTCCGAGGTAGTATTGGCTGAAGTTAGAAACAGGAAAGGAGAGGTCACCCTGTTGGGAGTTTTTTATAGGCCTCCTAATAGTTCTAGGGATGTAGAGGAAAGGATGGCGAAGATGATTCTGGATATGAGCGAAAGTAACAGGGTAGTTATTATGGGAGACTTTAACTTTCCAAATATTGACTGGAAAATATATAGTTCGAGTACAATAGATGGGTCGTTTTTTGTACAGTGTGTGCAGGAGGGTTTCCTGAAACAATATGTTGACAGGCCAACAAGAGGCGAGGCCACGTTGGATTTGGTTTTGGGTAATGAACCAGGCCAGGTGTTGGATTTGGAGGTAGGAGAGCACTTTGGGGACAGTGACCACAATTCGGTGACGTTTACGTTAATGATGGAAAGGGATAAGTATACACCGCAGGGCAAGAGTTATAGCTGGGGGAAGGGCAATTATGATGCCATTAGACGTGACTTGGGGGGGATAAGGTGGAGAAGTAGGCTGCAAGTGTTGGGCACACTGGATAAGTGGGGCTTGTTCAAGGATCAGCTACTGCGTGTTCTTGATAAGTATGTACCGGTCAGACAGGGAGGAAGGTGTCGAGCGAGGGAACCGTGGTTTACCAAGGAAGTGGAATCTCTTGTTAAGAGGAAGAAGAAGGCCTATGTGAAGATGAAGTGTGAAGTTTCGGTTGGGGCGATGGATAGTTACAAGGTAGCGAGGAAGGATCTAAAGAGAGAGCTAAGACGAGCAAGGAGGGGACATGAGAAGTATTTGGCAGGAAGGATCAAGGAAAACCCAAAAGCTTTCTATAGGTATGTCAGGAATAAGCGAATGACTAGGGAAAGAGTAGGACCAGTCAAGGACAGGGATGGGAAATTGTGTGTGGAGTCTGAAGAGATAGGCGAGATACTAAATGAATATTTTTCGTCAGTATTCACTCAGGAAAAAGATAATGTTGTGGAGGAGAATGCTGAGCCCCAGGCTAATAGAATAGATGGCATTGAGGTACGTAGGGAAGAGGTGTTGGCAATTCTGGACAGGCTGAAAATAGGTAAGTCCCCAGGACCTGATGTGATTTATCCTAGGATTCTCTGGGAGGCCAGGGAAGAGATTGCTGGATCTTTGGCTTTGATTTTTATGTCATCATTGGCTACAGGAATAGTGCCAGAGGACTGGAGGACAGCAAATGTGGTCCCTTTGTTCAAAAAGGGGAGCAGAGACAACCCCGGCAACTATAGACCGGTGAGCCTCACGTCTGTAGTGGGTAAAGTCTTGGAGGGGATTATAAGGGACAAGATTTATAATCATCTAGATAGGAATAATATGATCAGGGATAGTCAGCATGGCTTTGTGAAGGGTAGGTCATGCCTCACAAACCTTATTGAGTTCTTTGAGAAGGTGACTGAACAGGTAGACGAGGGTAGAGCAGTTGATGTGGTGTATATGGATTTCAGCAAAGCGTTTGATAAGGTTCCCCACGGTAGGCTATTGCAAAAAATACGGAGGCTGGGGATTGAGGGTGATTTAGAGATGTGGATCAGAAATTGGCTAGCTGAAAGAAGACAGAGGGTGGTGGTTGATGGGAAATGTTCAGAATGGAGTACAGTCACAAGTGGAGTACCACAAGGATCTGTTCTGGGGCCGTTGCTGTTTGTCATTTTTATCAATGACCTAGAGGAAGGCGCAGAAGGGTGGGTGAGTAAATTTGCAGACGATACTAAAGTCGGTGGTGTTGTCGATAGTGTGGAAGGATGTAGCAGGTTACAGAGGGATATAGATAAGCTGCAGAGCTGGGCTGAGAGGTGGCAAATGGAGTTTAATGTAGAGAAGTGTGAGGTGATTCACTTTGGAAGGAATAACAGGAATGCGGAATATTTGGCTAATGGTAAAGTTCTTGAAAGTGTGGATGAGCAGAGGGATCTAGGTGTCCATGTACATAGATCCCTGAAAGTTGCCACCCAGGTTGATAGGGTTGTGAAGAAGGCCTATGGAGTGTTGGCCTTTATTGGTAGAGGGATTGAGTTCCGGAGTCGGGAGGTCATGTTGCAGCTGTACAGAACTCTGGTCCGGCCGCATTTGGAGTATTGCGTACAGTTCTGGTCACCGCATTATAGGAAGGACGTGGAGGCTTTGGAGCGGGTGCAGAGGAGATTTACCAGGATGTTGCCTGGTATGGAGGGAAAATCTTATGAGGAAAGGCTGACGGACTTGAGGTTGTTTTCGTTGGAGAGAAGAAGGTTAAGAGGAGACTTAATAGAGGCATACAAAATGATCAGGGGGTTGGATAGGGTGGACAGTGAGAGCCTTCTCCCGCGGATGGATATGGCTGGCACGAGGGGACATAACTTTAAACTGAGGGGTAATAGATATAGGACAGAGGTCAGAGGTAGGTTCTTTACGCAAAGAGTAGTGAGGCCGTGGAATGCCCTACCTGCTACAGTAGTGAACTCGCCAACATTGAGGGCATTTAAAAGTTTATTGGATAAACATATGGATGATAATGGCATAGTGTAGGTTAGATGGCTTTTGTTTCGGTGCAACATCTTGGGCCGAAGGGCCTGTACTGCGCTGTATTGTTCTATGTTCTATGTTCTATGAGTGCCAGATCATAGGAGCCCAACACCACACAGGACCCTTTATCCCAAAGTCACTACACCCAAGAGCAGGCAGTAAAGAACAGAATTCCCAAACTACAGGCAATGCTTTAAAAATTTATGTAGACGGCTCCTCCACGATCGAAAATGGAATCAGGAGGACTTCCGGTTGCGGCGATGCACTGCTAAGCCGCACATTTTGGCAGCTCCTGTTCTAACGGATTTTTGGGCTCTTTTCGGGAGCCCCAACGGAAATGTTTTTTAGACCAAACCCAGTGTGGGGTGACGAAGGAAGATCCCCCCCCCCACCCCCCGTGTGTGTATGGAAAGGACCAGCAGTAGTGGCCAGATTGCGAAGGATCCTTTGGAGCAGCGGCAGAGAAGAGAAGGGAGAAGCAAGATGGCGGCGGATGGAGCCCAGACGACATGGGGCCCGGACCAGCAGGAATTCCTCCGACGATGTGTGGAGGAACTAAAGAAAGAGGTGCTGGCGCCGATGTTATTGGCAATCGAGGGACTGAAGGAAACACAAAAGGTCCAGGCGATAGAGCTCTGTGGAGTGAAGGCAAAGGCAGCCGAGAATGAGGATGAGATACAGGGCCTGGTGGTAAAAACGGAGACGCATGAGGCGCTACATAAGAGGTGCATTGAAAGGCTGGAAGCCCTGGATAACAGCTCGAGGAGGAAGAACCTACGGATTCTAGGTCTCCCCGAAGGAGCAGAGGGAGCTGATGTTGGGGCTTATGTGAGCAGGATGCTCCATACGCTAATGGGAGCTCAGGCCCCAACGGGCCCCCTGGAGGTGGAAGGAGCGTACCGGGTCCTTGTGAGAAGACCAAAGGCAGGTGAAATACCAAGGGCGATAGTGGTGAGATTCCACCGCTTAATGGACAGAGAGGCGGTCCTGAGCTGGGCCAAGAAGGTACGGAGTAGCAAGTGGGAGAATGTGGTGATACGAGTGTATCAGGACTAGAGTGCGGAGGTGGCGAGAAGGAGAGCGAGCTTTAATCGGGCCAAGGCGGTGCTTCACATGAAGTAAATAAAATTTGGGACGCTGCAGCCGGCGCGATTGTGGGTCACGCATCAGGGCAAGCACTACTACTTCAAAATGGCGGATGAGGCATGGACCTTCATTCAAGAAGAGAAACTGGACTAGATCTGAGAGTTTGATGTTGGGGGGGAAGCAACGAGGTGGTGGTACAGAAATGTAAAATGGGAAAGGGGAGGTTTATTATATAGTAACGTTGGATGGGGAATTTCTCTCCCCTTGATGGGGGTACACGAAGAAATGTGGGCGCCGGTGGGAAAAAGGGACAGAGAGGAGGAGGGGGAATGAGGGAGCTGCGCCATAGGGGACGGGGCCAATAGGAAAGCACAGGGTTTTCCCTCGCTATGGAGATGATGGCGGGAAGATAGGCGCAGGAAGGAAGCGAGCCCCACACGCAGGGAGGTCAAAGAGAGAACGGGGGAAGCCGGGGTCAGCTAGAGTTAGTTGACTTTCGGAAGCATTATGGGGGGAGTAACCATGCTAGAGGGGGATCTAGCGGGGGACACGGGACTAACTGGGTTGCTGCTGCTGAGTGCAAGGGGGAGCCGGCAAGAGAAGAGGTGGTCGGGACGGGAAGGCGCCGCCTGGGGGACAGGTGGGTGCGCGGGACCTGGACGGGTGCTGGCCCAGAAAAGGGGATGGCTAGTCGGCCGGGGGGGGGGGGGGGGGGGCGCCAATCCGGCGGGAGGGGGGGGGGGGGCGCCAATCCGGCTTATCACATGGAATGTGAGAGGCCTAAATGGGCCGATTAAGAGGGCCCGGGTGTTCGCGCACCTAAAGAGACTGAAGGCGGACGTAGTCATGCTCCAGGAGACGCATCTGAAGGTGGCGGATCAGGTTAGGTTAAGAAAAGGATGGGTGGGACAGGTATTCCACTCAGGGTTGGATGCGAAAAACAGGGGGGTGGCGATACTGGTGGGGAAACGGGTGTCGTTCGAGGCTAAGAATATAGTGGTGGATAACGGGGGCAGATATGTGATGGTGAGTGGTAGATTGCAGGGAGAGGCGGTCATGCTGGTAAATGTATATGCCCCGAACTGGGATGACGCGGGATTCATGAAGCGGATTCTGCGACGTATCCCGGACCTGGAGGTGGGAAGCTTGGTAATGGGAGGGGGGGGGGACTTTAACACTGTGCTGGATCTAGGGCTAGACCGGTCTAGATCCAGGACCGGGAGAAGGCCAGCAGCGGCCAAGGTGCTTAGGGGATTTATGGAACAAATGGGGGGATTGGATCCGTGGAGGTTTGCTAGGCCGTTGGCAAAAGAGTTTTCCTTTTTCTCCCACGTCCACAAGGTATATTCCCGAATAGACTTCTTTGTTATGAGTAGGGCACTGATCTCGAAGGTGGCAGGAACGGAGTACTCGGCCATAGCCGTTTCAGACCACGCCCCGCACTGGGTGGATCTGGAACGAGGAGAGGAGAGGGAGCAGCGTCCACTCTGGCGACTGGATGTGGGATTATTGGCAGATGAGGGGGTCTGTGGAAGGGTGCGGGGGTCTATTGAGAGATACCTGGAGGTCAATGACGGTGGTGAGGTTCAGGTGGGGGTAGTATGGGAAGCGCTGAAGGCGGTGGTTAGAGGAGAGCTGATCTCCATTAGAGCCCACAAGGAGAAACAAGAGGGCAAAGAAAGGGAGAGATTAGTGGGGGAGATTTTGAGGGTGGATAAAAGATATGCGGAGGCCCCAGACGAAGGACTATATAGAGAAAGGCGAAGACTTCAGACGGAGTTTGACCTGCTGACCACAGGAAAGGCAGAGGCACAGTGGAGGAAGGCACAGGCGATGCGATATGAGTATGGGGAAAAGGCGAGCCGGATGCTGGCCTATCAACTTCGTAAAAGGATAGCGGCGAGAGAGATTGGGGGAGTTAGGGATGAAACGGGAACTATGGAGCAGAGAGCAGGGAAGGTAAATGAGGTGTTTAAGACCTTTTATGAGAGGCTATATATGTCGCAACCCCTGGGGGGAAAAGAGGGAATGCTACATTTTCTGGAGCAACTAAGGTTCCCGAGGGTGGAGGAGCAGGAGGTGGCAGGTCTGGGGGCACCAATTGAGGTGGACGAGGTGACTAAGGGACTGGGGAACATGCAGGCAGGGAAGGCCCCGGGACCAGACGGGTTTCCAGTGGAATTCTACAGGAAATATGTGGATCTGTTGGCCCCGCTGCTGGCGAGAACCTTTAACGAGGCCAGGGAAGGGGGGATACTACCCCCGACAATGTCGGAGGCGACGATATCACTAATTCTGAAGCGGGATAAAGATCCGCTGCAAAGCGGGTCGTACAGGCCTATCTCACTCCTAAATGTAGACGCCAAACTGCTGGCAAAAGTGCTGGCGACAAGGATAGAGGATTGCGTCCCGGGGGTGGTGCATGAAGACAAGACAGGGTTTGTAAAGGGGAGACAACTGAACGTTAACGTTCAACGGCTGCTGGGGGTGATGATGACGCCCCCAGCGGAGGGGGAGGCAGAGAAAGTGGTGGCGATGGATGCGGAGAAGGCATTCGATAGGGTGGAGTGGGACTATTTGTGGGAGGTGCTGAGGAGGTTTGGGTTCGGGGAGGGGTTTGTTAGATGGGTCAGACTCCTGTATGGGGCCCCAGTGGCAAGTGTAGTCACAAACCGGCAAAGATCGGGGTATTTTCGGCTACACAGGGGAACAAGACAGGGCTGTCCCCTGTCTCCATTACTGTTCGCGTTGGCAATTGAACCACTGGCCATAGCGTTGAGGGACTCTAAGAAATGGAGGGGAGTGGTTAGAGGGGGAAAGGAGCATCGAGTGTCACTCTACGCTGATGACTTACTGTTATATGTTGCGGACCCTGTAGAGGGGATGGCAGAGGTTATGCAGATACTGAGGGAGTTTGGAGATTTCTCGGGATACAGGCTAAATATGGGGAAGAGCGAGCTTTTTGTAATACACCCCATGGACCAGGGAAGAGGAAAAGACGCTCTGCCATTAAGGAGAGTGGAAAGGAGCTTTCGATATCTGGGGATCCAGGTAGCCAGGAACTGGGGAACTCTACACAGACTTAATCTGACGCGACTGGTGGAGCAGATGGAGGAGGACTTCAAGAGGTGGGATATGTTGCCACTCTCATTGGCGGGCAGAGTGCAGGTGGTAAAAATGATGGTCCTCCCGAGGTTTCTTTTTGTGTTTGTGTCTCCCCATTCTGATCACAAAGGCCTTTTTCAAAAAAATAGACAGGAGCATTATGAGCTTTGTGTGGGCAGGGATGACCCCGAGGGTAAGGAGGGGGTTCCTGCAGCGCAGTGGGGATAGAGGGGGACTGGCGCTGCCGAGCCTGAACGACTACTACTGGGCCGCCAATGTGGCGATGGTTTGTACGTGGATGAGGGAGGGAGAGGGGGCGGCGTGGAAGAGGCTGGAGATGGCGTCCTGTAAAGGAACGAGCCTAAAGGCACTGGTGACGGCGCCGCTGCCGTTCTCCTCGAAAAGGTATACCACAAACCCAGTGGTGGTGGCAGTCTTGAGGATCTGGGGGCAGTGGAGGCGACACAGGGGGGTGACGGGTGCCTCGGTGTGGTCCCCGATTAGGAATAACCACAGGTTTGTCCCAGGAAGGATGGACGGGGGGTTCCAGAGTTGGCAACGAGTAGGAATTAGGAAACTGCGGGACCTGTTTATAGGCGGGATGTTTGCAAGTCTGGGAGCGCTGGAGGAAAAATATGAGTTGCCCCCGGGGAATATCTTTAGATATATGCAAGTGAGGGCGTTTACGAGGCAACAGGTGAGGGAATTTCCGCTGCTCCCGACACAGGGGATCCAAGATAGAGTGATTTCCAGGGTATGGGTCGGGGAGGGCAAAGTGTCCGAAATATATCAGGAGATGAGACACGAGGGGGAGGCGATGATAGAGGAGCTGAAGGGAAAATGGGAAGAAGAGCTGGGAGAGGAGATTGAGGAGGGGCTGTGGGCTGATGCCCTAAGCAGGGTAAATTCCTCGTTTTCGTGTGCCAGGCTTAGCCTGATTTAATTTAAGGTTCTACACAGAGCACATATGACGGGAGCAAGACTGAGCAGGTTCTTCACCTCCCGTGCTCGGGAAGCCCGGCGAACCACACACACATGTTCTGGTCGTGTCCGCCATTGGATGAGTACTGGGGGGGGGCGTGGCAAGGGTGATTTCAAAGGTGGTGAAGGTCCGGATCAAGCCAGGCTGGGGGTTAGCGATATTTGGGGTAGCGGAAGAGCCGGGAGTGCAGGAGGCGAAAGAGGCCGATATTCTGGCCTTTGCGTCCCTAGTAGCCCGGCGTACGATTTTACTCATGTGGAAGGATCGAAACCCCCCGGCGTGGAGGCCTGGATAAACGACATGGCAGAGTTGATAAAGCTGGAACGAATAAAATTTGCGCTGAGAGGATCGGCTCAGGGGTTCTCCAGGCGGTGGCAACCGTTCCTTGACTATCTCGCGGAACGTTAAGGGAAGATAGAGCGACAGCAGCAGCAACCTGGGGGGGGGGGTGGAGCACTATTTTTTGTCACTTTGTTAGTTCACTATATTATTTAAATAATGTTATTTACCAGTTATTGTATTATTTTTATGTTGATTTGTAAAAACGGAAAAACTTTGTTTGAAAAATTTAATAAAATATTTTTATTTTTTAAAAAGAAAACGGAATTAGAATAACTGGTTGGGGAATTTACGTAGAAGATGTGCAGGGACGTCCACTAGAAGAGATCTCTTTAAAATTGCCCGGCCACCTA
Organism: Scyliorhinus torazame; assembly: GCF_047496885.1. Lineage (NCBI taxonomy): Eukaryota > Metazoa > Chordata > Chondrichthyes > Carcharhiniformes > Scyliorhinidae > Scyliorhinus > Scyliorhinus torazame. Next base: position 55,452,306 of record NC_092708.1, on the reverse strand, counting down.
GGTTCAAAAGCAGCAGAACTCACAGCCATAGCCTATGTAGTTCAGCATCCCGATTCTTTCCCAACCCCCACAGACATACACTCGGACAGCCTGTATGTGTGCAACAGCTTAACAGAATTCCTACCCCTGTGGGAATCTCGAGGTTTCGTATCAGCCGATAGAAAACCCCTACCCTCTGCCCGTTGTTATATCACATTCTCAGGACATCCTCAGACCGCATATACGGTATTATTAAAGTAAGAAGCCATCATCGCTCGTCCCCACCCGGTAATGTAAAGGCAGACGCCTTAGCCAAAGCAAGATCACGCCATGGACACTTCTGGCAGCCCCCCGAAAGCGAACCGATACACTCAGTCCAGATTTCCCAGACCAATATTGAGGATCTATCCCAGGCCCAAAAAGCAGGCGACACCCTCAAACAGGTTTCCAGCCCATGATAAATGGAAGGACTCACTGATGGTACAGGACGGCATAGTTTTAAAAAATTGAACTTATGTGGTTCCCACCCTGGACAGAAACCAGCTCATTTACCAGTTTCATGACAGACACGGACATCCACATAGCATATCACCCCCAATCCAGCGGCATATTTGTGCGAATAAATCGCACTTTAAAAGCAACCATTAGGAAGATGGTGCAACAGAATAATACCACATGGGACACAGTCCTCCCATTTGCCCTTATGTTTATTCGGAACGCCGTTTCCAGTTCCACAGGTTTCACCCCCCCCCCACACTCTCATGACCAGATGGCCCATGAAGGGAATTGAATATTAATTAGGTCTCGATTTGGCAAGCCCCACAGTAACCGCCCTCACCCACGAAAAAGCAGTCCAACAGGTCACAGATAATATTAAAGCAGCACAGCTCGCTGCAGCTGTCCAATTAGGCGCTAGAAGGAAGCAGAGTAAAGCCTGATTTGACAAAACCTTCCACCCCGTAGAGTACACAGTCGGTCAGCAAGTAATGGTTTCCCTCTACAACCCCAGTTCTTTCCTCTCCCCCAAATTTGCAGGACCCTACTCCATTTCGGAAAAAGTGAGCCCTTCCGTGTACAAGATAACGTACCCCAATGGCAAAACTGGTTTGTTCCACATCAACCAACTCAAAGTCTACGGATCCCAATGTAGCCACTCCCACCACATCTCTCTGGCAATAGGAGATGATTCCGCCCCGCCCATCGACAACCTAGTTCAACCCCTACGCCAACCCTCCCCAACCATGCCAGCACGTCCACGCCCACAGACCCGAACTTGTCTCCGCTCACAGGTACAGACTTTCGCCTTGAACTTGACTCCGACGATAGCGAAAGCCTCCCCGAATTGATCACTATCCCTGACCACTGGTGCAATCTTTCTGCCCCCAGTCACCCCAGCCCCCGGAACCACGACTTAGATATCTTTGGCCCCCTATATGCCGTTCCCCAGCCACCACCCGCTGACAGTAACTTGCGCTCCACTCCCACCGCCCCTACGCCTCACGACAAACAAACCCCTCTTTGGCACCGCGACAACTCTTGTAGACTGGTAAGAAATGAAAATCGCTTATTGTCACGAGTAGGCTTCAATGAAGTTACTGTGAAAAGCCCCTAGTCGCCACATTCCGGCGCCTGTTCGGGGAGGCTGGTACGGGAATTGAACCGTGCTGCTGGCCTGCCTTGGTCTGCTTTAAAAGCCAGCGATTTAGCCCAGTGAGCTAAACCAGCCCCTTGACATGACATGACATGGCAATTCAGATTATCCGACGGCCCACGCGGCAATGGCACAGAAATGGCAGACCGGGAGATGGTGATGATTCAGATACTGACTCTCGTTTCGGTAATGCTTTCACAACGCTGTTTGGTACAGAACCCTGAGGTGTCCAGGTGATGAGAAAGAGACACCGCCTAAGAATTAAGGTGTCCTAATTTCTGATGGAGCCTGCCTGTCTTCTTCTTTCTACCTTATCTTTCTTCTCAATACATGGTTTTAACTGATGTCGGCCTGACACCCGATTTCTTGATACAGTCATGGTTACTCTTCTCACAGAAATACAGACGCAGTCTACTGACCAATTGCCGTTAAAGGCACAATTGTTGGATCTCACATGGCGACAAATTCCTTCCGCTCGTTAGGTCACCCAAGTAGAGAGTCACGGCACTAATCCCCGCCCTACCCGAGGACCCCAAATGCATCCGGTCAGTTAAGCTCAGGTAGTGGAGTAACGACACTGATCACCGCCCTACCAGGAGATTCCACCTATTCTTGCCCTGGCGTGGCCCACACGCACCTCATGTTCCTGTCACTTTGCGTACTCTGGAATGGTTCCCTATACTCTACGCTGTATTTGGCAGGTCTTAGTTTCACCTTCTCTGCTCCCTTTTTGTCGTAGTTTAAAGAATGCCCTTTGCCACGGTTCTGTACGCTCACCCATCTTTCCTTTACCTTCCACGACCCTTTGATCGCTCCCCACCTGCTATTTACACACATGACACACTTGGTTGCCACATATGCTGCTACACGCAAACTACCTCTGGACCCTGTGACGAAGAAACCTTATAAAATTGGCTGCCCTAAAATTCGGCTAGTTAAGATGAGCCTCAACCACCACTGGTTGTAGTAAAGAAAAGACTGGACGGATAAATTATCCGCCCACTCCCCGCATCGACCACCAGCTGTGTGAATCTCTGTACTTTGAAAATTGGTATTTCTTGTCTCTCAAAAAGTTATTTCAAAAAAAAAAAATGAGGGAGTCACACATGGTGACGATCATAATGGGTAATTGGAGTAAGGCGAGAAAGACAAATCAAACGAGATATTAACCGAAGATAATAACACATACTATGCTTGCACCCCCAGGAATACACGGAAGACGGGATGAAGCAAGAACTGCTGACATGTGTTTTGATCATCACTGGACTTCTGCAACTGCGCACGCAACAGACTATTTTAATGTACACCACACCAGGCCCGAATACTACCACACAACATGACACCCCTAACCCGGACACCACACCACACACAAAGACAGACACAAAACCCCCACTTGGTGCGAAAACATTGCCAAATGGTACCCCCTTTCATACACAGTAGAGGTCCTTCTAGTAATTCCAATAATCTGCAGTGTAATTCAGACACTTTGTCTCCGTAAATGGCGAGCAAAAGCCACCCGGTCCCCGATATATACAGTCCGAGCCCCCTTCTTTGGAATTCAACAAGTAGAAATGTAATGCGGCTGTTTTAAAATTTTTGTACTGTCCATAAGTTCTTTTTGATATTCGCCAGCAGCATGAGAGTAGCTTAGATAGTGTTAGTTAGTAATCAACTGTACGGATAAGTTAAATGTTTAATAGTAAAATGTTTTATAGTGACCCATTCGAGATTAATTAATGTATGATGTGTTAATAAATATTAGGTAAATGCCCCAAAACATAGGATAGGATAGAGTAGAATCTGGCCTTGACCAAGGGTGACCGGTACACCAAGGTTGGATAGGGATCAATTGTGTGATCCACCATGTTTCGCGTTCAGGATCAATAGGACGGTATGTAGCCATCTGAGATGGCCACCTGCAAAGGACCATGGGAATTATGACCAACCCAGGACTCAGACAGATACAGAGTTTCTGTGTATTTGGAACGCAGGTAGCTAGACCTGATCGAAAGCCCCGCTTGTTTGCATTTTAATGGCCCGTTCCCCAGAACAATAGGACTCCAATCAAGAAACCGGTACAGCCACAGACTGATCAGCGCCACTCCCTTTACTCAGAAAGCCCAACTGCCAAGGTCAATGATTGCTAAGGGCCCGCCCAGCCACCAAAACACCCGCCCCTTTATTGGCCGAAATTGAAGGCAGTAATCAGAGCCCTGTCAAACTATTGGGTCCAAGATCAAAGGCTGCCCCAAAGAGCGCAAAATCCCAGAGGGATAAAAGGGGACACAGCCATGTGTTCTGCCTCTTTTGGACCCGGCCTGTGCCAGCCTCTTTTGGGATCAGCCTGTGCCCAAACCAATTGCAGCATAACGACCAGACAGCCAAGTTCAAGACCAACGATCGCTACCTTACGGATGTGCCCAGCAGAGACAGAGCCGCTTCTTCGAACCAGCGACGTGAAATCAAGATAAAGGCCTTATACAATTGCACAGTGCCGGTCGCCCTGAGATTAAGGATAGGTTATTATAGCTGATAGGTGTAGTTTAACTCGTAGTAGATATTTGCAAGTCGAAGTAATCCTAGTATTTGTAAATAAACCATCTTTTGAACTGACTAACTGGTTGTGTGATCATTTGACCAATATAAGGGAAAGACTTGTGGTTCTGTCATGTGCACATCCAACGTTATTAAAACTGCGCAGGCTTTATAAAGATCCTGCAAGTGCATCCAACAGTATCTCCAAGCTCCCCTCCACATCATACACCATCCTGACTCGGAAGTACATTACAGTTCCTTCATCGTCACTGGGCCAAAGTCCCGGAACTCCCTATCTATCAACACCATGGGTGCAAGGATTGAAAGCGGCAGCTCGCCACTTGTTTCGCAAAGACAATTTGGGATGAGCAATAAATGTCGGCTTTGCCAGCGACACTTGCATCTTGTCAGTGAATAAATAAACATTCATCTTCACAAAACCAGCAGAGGAGAGTATTTAGCAACAATGAGTTATACGGGCATTCGTCCCCTGTAGACAATTCACCGGGTTAGTAAACGGAATATAATGTTAATCACAAGCTGGTACCATAGAAACTTTGCTTATAATTAGGTCAAAAATGTGTTAGGTTTGTGATGCAGCATATGTAGCATGAAATTCTTGTAATCAACATGGCAACAATGTTTTCAGGAAATACTGCTCTTCATCTCAAGGGGACTGACAAAGCCAACCCCAAAGACACTGAAACAGGGTGTAGTTGCTTGGGGGGGGGGGGGGGAAATAAATATATTTTTAAGCCATTTACTCATTTTCTTTTCACTTGATGAAGTCAAGCCAATGAGATCTACATTGATAGCAGCACAAATCTCATTTTGTTAGTTGATTGCTTGATTCCGGGATTAATTAACACTTCGTGCCATATAAACATGATACCACCATCACTCCCAAATCCTACCAAAGGAAGCCATGTGTAACCTGGCACCAATTACTGTCATTGTGATAATATGAAGGAAATTAATTTGTATGCTTGCATGCACATTACCAACCAATACTATACAGACTGAACAACATTAAGAGTCTTTGCTACTTTCTAGTTTGAAAATGAGGAATTCTACTCATCCTCGTTCCTATGCCCTCCTGTTGCTCATCATAGATTAGAAACCCTACTGTGCAGAAGGGGGCCATTCAACCCATTGAGTCTGCACCAAGCCCTCCAAAGGAACACCCCACCCAAGCCCCCTCCCTATCCCCACCCAACCTGTTTGACACTAAGGGGCAATTTAGCATGGCCAATCCACTTTAACTGCACATCTTTGGACTGTGGGAGGAAACCTGAGCACCCAGAGGAACCCCACAGAGACATGGGGAGAAAGTGCAAACTCCACAGTCACCCAAGGCCAGGCCATCAAATTAACATTCTTCCTGCTCAATTTCAGGCAAATTAAATCAACAAGCTCAGCACAGAGCAGGAATCAAACCATACTTTATAGGATGCATGGTGCAGCAGCCATTTACTTAACCCATATTTATTTGGTTTCTCAAAGCTAATTTGAAGTGCAATGACTGTTGTTTGACTGTGGGCAAATTGAGTTATTAAGCTCAGGATTCTATGACCAACAATGAAACAAATGCCGAGGTATATTTTGGTACTGCAAATGGGAGCCATATTGGCCAGGATATTAGGACTTCAGGTTTTCAAACAGTGCTCAATGAACTTTAATATTCACTAGACTAGGCTAGGCCAGCTTCAGTTTCTCACCTCATCTTAAAGCAGCACCCACTCATTAGAATGTGGCCTAAAGTAGGTTTTCTTTTACAAATTTAGAGTACCCAATTCATTTTTTCCAATTAAGGGGCAATTTAGCGTGGCCAATCCATCCACCCTGAACATCTTTGGGTTGTGGGGGCGAAACCCACGCAAACACAGGGAGAATGTGCAAACTCCACATGGACAGTGGCCCAGAGCCAGGATCGAACCTGGGACCTCGGCGCCGTGAAGCAGCAGTGCTAACCACTGTGTCACCGTGCTGCCCTCGCATTATCATTTTAAAGGCCTTTCTCACAGGCTCTACACAAAAGCCTACTTAATTTCTACATGAATGAGAAAAAAGTTACAGAAACAATTTATAATTGCTTGTATTGGTAAAACATTGAGTACACGTAATAATAATAAATAATAATCGCTTGTCAGAGGTAGACCTCAATGAAGTTACTGTGAAAAGCCCCTAGTCGCACATTCCGGCGCCTGTTCGGGGAGGCCGGTACGGGAATTGAACCCGCGCTGCTACCTTGTTCTGCATTACAAGCCAGCTATTTAGCCCACTGTGCTAAACCAGTCCTTAATGGTATAATGACAGCATGAGGCTGACAAGGAATGGCTTGATAGTGCTATAAATTGACTTTTTATAAAGCAAAATACTTTATCACTTCTGTTAATCTGCAGACAAATTTCAAAACTTCATCAATAGAATCTTTTTTGAAGCCCAAATGTTTAAAACTATCCAAACATCAACTGCTGTGCAAAATGTTGCACAATCCATTCTATGAACTGCATGCGCACACAGATTTTCTATCTGAAAGCCAAAGGTTGATGACAATCCCCCGTAGTGGGCAAATATCGAACCCTAAAATGAAATGAAATCATGCGATGCAATTTTGATATGCTCCTTATAAACAAGGCTTTGCATTCCTACTGCAGTCCGAAACGTGAACCATGATACTCAATTCTGTAACCATTCACACCAGTTTTAAGATAGCTGAAGAAAAGTCCTGTAAGGGCTCCATCCCATTCTCCCAGTTCCTTTGTCTCTGCCACATCTATTCCAATGATGCCACTTTCCAAAACTGTGCTGCTGACAAGTCTTCCTTATCGGGGTTTCCAACACACTGTGGTTAACAGGGCTCTCAGCCTTGTCTGACCCATCTCCCGCACCCCTGCTCTCACCCCTTCTCCTCCCTCTCAGAACCAGGATAGGGTCCCCATTGTCCTGACTTGTCCCAGCAGCCTCCGCATTCAAAGTATCATCCTCTGCCAGTTCCGCCAACTCCAGCCTGATATCACCACCAAACACATCTTCCCCTCACTCCCCGTCAGCATTCCGCAGGGACTGCTTCCTCCAGGATACCCTAGTCCACTCCTCTATTACCCCCAACATATCACCCTCTTCCCACAGCACCTTCCCATGCAATCGCAGAAGGTGCAACACCTGCCCTTTTACCTCCTCCCTGTTCACCATCCAAGGGCATAAACACTCTTTTCCGATGAAGCAGCGTCTCATGTGCACCTCCTTGAATCTAGTCTATATTCCAATGCAGTTTACTCTACATTGTAGAAACTAAACGCAGACTGGATTTCTTTGCAGAACACCTTCGGTCTGACCGCAAGTAGGACCCATACCTTCCCGTCGCTTTCCATTTTAACATACCATCCTGTTCTCGTGTCCATATGTGTGTCTTTGGCCTGCTGCTGCTGCAATGTTCCAGTAAAGTCCAACACTGGTTGAACAGCACCTCATCTTCCAATAAGGCACGTTACAGCCTTCTGGGCTTACTATGGAACTCAACAACTTCAGACTAACTCTCCACCTTCACCCCATTTCTATTTCTATCAATTGATTTTCATTTCTTCCATTTTCCCTTACCACCATCTAACCTCACCCCCACTGCACCCTTCTAGGACCATCTGTTCCCTGTTCCAGGTTATCTTTTGACACACTGCTTACCTTTGTTCTACCATGAACACATTCTGATTTCTTAATGTGCCACTATCAGAATCCTTCTTAGCCATAATCACCACCATTTATATTCTCTTTGTATTTTTGTCCAAGACATCTTTGTCAATCTCTCCCTTGCCTCTACCTAGAACTGGCCCTCAATCCAGCCCACTGCTCTACCTCCATCCACGCCCCCCCTCCTCCCCCCACCCCCAACCGCAACAGTATAAATCGCATCCTATTTCCAGTTCTCTCTAGCTTTGACCAAGAGTCATCCAGACTCAAAACATTAACTTTGTCCTCTCCACAGATGAAATAAATCATTCATCTTCTCCCCCACTCAAGACAATGTCTCTTGCTGGGGTAAACCATCCCTAGTATCTCACCCATGTGACGAGTGACGATACTTGAAGTGTGAGTCAGCCATCAAGAATTGGCAAGCTACTCAACAGAAGTAGTCGTCCGGGGGGGGCATTGCAACAGAGCCCTACAACAATTTTGTAATTTTAATATATTGGATCTGCAAAATATGCAGAGGAAATGCACACTCCAAAGAAAATAAAATAAACTCTAGCAGATGTATGCCCTTTTTAACCAGTTTACTGCCACCAGTTTATTTAGATTCAAGAGAAAAAAAAAGTTTATTGGATGGCACACAATCTGCATTCTGTTTGAAATTAGCTCCTTACTTTCAGACAATCAATTTTGTTTCTATATTATTAATTGGATGTAAAATACACCCACCCTCATGAATATAAGGCTTTTAACTATGGTAGACTCTCCTTTATCTTTGATCCTATACTTTAAAGGTTATATTTTCATAAAATACCATGAAGCATTTCATTAAGCATAGCAACTCATATTCAAGCATGTTGAAACACTGGTTCCTGAGTGTTCAGATACTAGTGCTTCAATCATTTTTGTTTTAAACTTGCTTTCCTCGTTTAGTGTAAGACCATCAACAGATTGCAGAAAAATACAATCTTTGATGCAAAATAAACTTCAGCAAGGACCATGTTTTTCTAAAAAATAAACATAATCTCCAATGGCTCCACCTTCTTCCTGACCACATATGCTCTGTAGACCATGAGCTTGGTGCTGGATTTGAGGTCTCAGTCTTCGAACACTCCGTTCCTTATGCGTCTGAAGACTGCACTGGCACATTGGAGTTGATGCTGGATTTTATCAGCGATGTCTGCTCGGAGGCTCCCCAGGTAGAGGAAATGATCCACACTGGCCAGGGACTCACCATGAATCTTGATGATTTGTAGGGGATGCGGGGGGCGGGGAGCACAAAATCCTGCATATCCACTGGCAGGATAGGCGTACCAACGTGAACATACTCCCCTCGGCCAGTATCCCCAGGATCATGGCACTGGTCATGCAAAACCTTGGCATGCTGTACAACCCCAGAGGTAAATTTGAACTTCTGATCCCCCATCAGGATCATTTCTATCTCTCTCTGGCATACCTTACCTCCACAGATTTTGTCTACCTCACACCCAATTTCTGCAGAAATTCATCACTATTCTCCCCTGCTCTCCAAGAAAGGCAAGCCGTGATCCTCACCAAATTGTGTGCAAACTGGGGTCAAACAGGGCTGTGTCATTGCACCAAAGCTCTTTTCCATCTTCCTCACAGCAACACTCTACCCCATCACTCTGACGCTCCCCATTGGAATGGAGCTAAACTACTTGACAAGCGGGAAACTGTTCAACCTCCAACACCTCCAGGCTAGAACCAAAACCACCCCAACTTCTGTCATCAAGCTGCGGTACACAATGCCTGTGTGCACGCACACTCAGAGGCTGAGCTACAAACCATCATCAACGCATTCACCGAGGTATATGAGAGAATGATCCTCAGACTAAACATCCCGAAAACAAGATTCTCTACCAGCCCGCTCCTGCCACACAAAACTGCTCCCCGCCCCCCGCATCCCCTACAAATCATCAAGATTCATGGTGAGTCCCTGGCCAGTGTGGATCATTTCCTCTACCTGGGGAGCCTCCGAGCAGACATCGCTGATAAAATCCAGCATCAACTCCAATGTGCCAGTGCAGTCTTCAGACGCATAAGGAACGGAGTGTTCGAAGACTGAGACCTCAAATCCAGCACCAAGCTCATGGTCTACAGAGCAGCCAAGGTCCCTTCCCTCCTGTATGCATCAGAAACATGGAAAATGTATAGTAGACACCACAAACCCCTGGAGAGGTATCACCAACGTTGCCTCCACAAAATCCTGCATATCCACTGGCAGGATAGGCGTACCAACGTGAACATACTCCCCTCGGCCAGTATCCCCAGGATCATGGCACTGGTCATGCTTGACTAGTTGCAATGGGCGGGCATAATTTTCCACAAGACTCCCAAAACAAGTGCTCTACTCCAAGTTCTGCAATGGCAAGTGATCACTAGGAGGGCAGAGAAAACATTACAAAGACACTCTGAAAACCTCCCTTAATAAATGCTACATTCCCATTGTGGCACAGTGGTTAGCACTGCTGTGGGCGGCATGGTGGCACAGTGGTTAGCACTGCTGCCGTACAGCTCCAGGAACCTGGGTTCAATTCCGGCCTTGAGATGTGAGTTGATGTGCGATGTGGCAGGTCCGGGAGGCTTCCAGCGTCCCGGATGGCTTCATCTGCAGGAAGTGCACCCAACTGGAGCTCCTCACAGACCGCATGGTTCGGTTGGAGCGGCAATTGGATGCACTTAGGAGCATGCAGGTGGCGGAAAGCATCATAGATCGCAGTTATGTAGATGTGGTCACACCCAAGGTGCAGGCAGAGAAATGGGTGACCACCAGAAAGGGCAGGCAGTCAGTGCAGGAATCCCCTGTGGTTGTCCCCCTCTCGAACAGGTATACCCCTTTGGATACTGTCAGGGGGGATAGCCTATCAGGGGAAAACAGCAGCAGCCAGAGCAGTGGCACCACAGCTGGCTTTGATGTTCAGAAGGGAGGGTCAAAGCGCAGAAGAGTAATAGTAATAGGGGACTCTATAGTCAGGGGCACAGATAGGCGCTTCTGTGGACGTGAAAGAGACTCCAGGATGGTATGTTGCCTCCCTGGTGCCAGGGTCCAGGATGTCTCCGAACGGGTAGAGGGCATCCTGAAGGGGGAGGGCAAACAGGCAGAGGTCATTGTACATATTGGTACTAACGACATAGGCAGGAAGGGGCATGAGGTCCTGCAGCAGGAGTTCAGGGAGCTAGGCAGAAAGTTAAAAGACAGGACCTCGAGGGTTGTAATCTCAGGATTACTCCCTGTGCCACGTGCCAGTGAGGCTAGAAATAGGAAGATAGAGCAGCTAAACACGTGGCTAAACAGCTGGTGTAGGAGGGAGGGTTTCCATTTTCTGGACCACTGGGAGCTCTTCCGGGGCAGCTGTGACCTGTATAAGAAGGACGGGTTGCATCTAAACCGGAGAGGCATAAATATCCTGGCCGCGAAGTTTGCTAGTGTCACACGGGAGGGTTTAAACTAGTACGGCAGGGGGGTGGGCACGGGAGCAATAGGTCAGAAGGTGAGAGCATTGAGGGAGAACTAGGGAATAGGGACAGTGTGGCTCTGAGGCGGAGCAGACAGGGAGAAGTTGCTGAACACAGCGGGTCTGGTGGCCTGAAGTGCGTATGTTTTAATGCAAGAAGTATTACGGGTAAGGCAGATGAACTTAGAGCTTGGAATAGTACTTGGAACTATAATATTGATGCCATTCCAGAGACCTGGTTGAGGGAAGGGCAGGATTGGCAGCTAAACGTTCCAGGATTTAGATGTTTCAGGCGGGATAGAGGGGGATGTAAAAGGGGAGGCGGAGTTTCGCTACTGGTTCGGGAGAATATCACAGCTGTACTGCGAGAGGACACCTCAGAGGGCAGTGAGGCTATATGGGTAGAGATCAGGAATAAGAAGGGTGCAGTCACAATGTTGGGGGTTTACTACAGGCCTCCCAACAGCCAGCGGGAGTTAGAGGAGCAGATAGGTAGACAGATTTTGGAAAAGAGTAAAAACAACAGGGTTGTGGTGATGGGAGACTTCAACTTCCCCAATATTGACTGGGACTCACTTAGTGCCAGGGGCTTAGACGGGGCGGAGTTTGTAAGGAGCATCCAGGAGGGCTTCTTAAAACAATATGTAGACAGTCCAACTAGGGAAGGGGCGGTACTGGACCTGGTATTGGGGAATGAGCCCGGCCAGGTGGTAAATGTTTCAGTAGGGGAGCATTTCGGTAACAGTGACCACAATTCAGTAAGTTTTAAAGTACTGGTGGACAAGGATAAGAGTGGTCCTAGGATGAATGTGCTAAATTGGGGGAAGGCTAATTATAACAATATTAGGCGGGAACTGAAGAACATAGATTGGGGGCGGATGTTTGAGGGCAAATCAACATCTGACATGTGGGAGGCTTTCAAGTGGCAGTTGAAAGGGATTCAGGACCAGCATGTTCCGGTGAGGAAGAAGGATAAATACGGCAATTTTCGGGAACCTTGGATGACGAGAGATATTGTAGGCCTCGTAAAAAAGAAAAAGGAGGCATTTATCAGGGCTAAAAGGCTGGGAACAGACGAAGCCTGCGTGGAATATAAGGAAAGTAGGAAGGAACTTAAGCAAGGAATCAGGAGGGCTAGAAGGGGTCACGAAAAGTCATTGGCAAATAGGGTTAAGGAAAATCCCAAGGCTTTTTACACGTACATAAAAAGCAAAAGGGTAGCCATGGAAAGGGTTGGCCCACTGAAGGATAGGCAAGGGAATCTATGTGTGGAGCCAGAGGAAATGGGCGAGGTACTAAATGAATACGTTGCATCAGTATTCACCAAAGAGAAGGAATTGGTAGATGTTGAGTCTGGAGAAGGGTGTGTAGATAGCCTGGGTCACATTGAGATCCAAAAAGACGAGGTGTTGGGTGTCTTAAAAAATATTAAGGTAGATAAGTCCCCAGGGCCTGATGGGATCTACCCCAGAATACTGAAGGAGGCTGGAGAGGAAATTGCTGAGGCCTTGACGGAAATCTTTGGATCCTCGGTGTCTTCGGGGGATGTCCCGGAGGACTGGAGAATAGCCAATGTTGTTCCTCTGTTTAAGAAGGGTAGCAAGGATAATCCCGGGAACTACAGGCCGGTGAGCCTTACTTCAGTGGTAGGGAAATTACTGGAGAGAATTCTTCGAGACAGGATCTACTCCCATTTGGAAGCAAATGGACATATTAGTGAGAGGCAGCATGGTTTTGTGAAGGGGAGGTCGTGTCTCACTAACTTGATAGAGTTTTTCGAGGAGGTCACTAAGATGATTGATGCAGGTAGGGCAGTAGATGTTGTCTATATGGACTTCAGTAAGGCCTTTGACAAGGTCCCTCATGGTAGACTAGTACAAAAGGTGAAGTCACACGGGATCAGGGGTGAGCTGGCAAGGTGGATACAGAACTGGCTAGGCCATAGAAGGCAGAGAGTAGCAATGGAAGGATGCTTTTCTAATTGGAGGGCTGTGACCAGTGGTGTTCCACAGGGATCAGTGCTGGGGCCTTTGCTCTTTGTGGTCTATATAAATGATTTGGAGGAAAATGTAGCTGGCCTGATTGGTAAGTTTGCAGACGACAGAAAGGTTGGTGGAATTGCGGATAGCGATGAGGACTGTCGGAGGATACAGCAGGATTTAGATTGTTTGGAGACTTGGGCGGAGAGATGGCAGATAGAGTTTAATCCGGACAAATGTGAGGTCATGCATTTTGGAAGGTCTAATGCAGGTAGGGAATATACGGTGAATGGTAGAACCCTCAAGAGTATTGAAAGTCAAAGAGATCTAGGAGTACAGGTCCACAGGTCACTGAAAGGGGCAACACAGGTGGAGAAGGTAGTCAAGAAGGCATACGGCATGCTTGCCTTCATTGGCCGGGGCATTGAGTATAAGAATTGGCAAGTCATGTTGCAGCTGTATAGAACCTTAGTTAGGCCACACTTGGAGTATAGTGTTCAATTCTGGTCGCCACACTACCAGAAGGATGTGGAGGCTTTAGAGAGGGTGCAGAAGAGATTTACCAGAATGTTGCCTGGTATGGAGGGCATTAGCTATGAGGAGCGGTTGAATAAACTCGGTTTGTTCTCACTGGAACGAAGGAGGTTGAGGGGAGACCTGATAGAGGTATACAAAATTATGAGGGGCATAGACAGAGTGGATAGTCAGAGGCTTTTCCCCAGGGTAGAGGGGTCAATTACTAGGGGGCATAGGTTTAAGGTGAGAGGGGCAAGGTTTAGAGTAGATGTACGAGGCAAGTTTTTTACGCAGAGGGTAGTGGGTGCCTGGAACTCGCTACCGGAGGAGGTGGTGGAAGCAGGGACGATAGTGACATTTAAGGGGCATCTTGACAAATACATGAATAGGATGGGAATAGAGGGATACGGACCCAGGAAGTGTAGAAGATTGTAGTTTAGTCGGGCAGCATGGTCGGCACGGGCTTGGAGGGCCGAAGGGCCTGTTCCTGTGCTGTACATTTATTTGTTCTTTGTTCTTTGGGTGACTGTGTGGAGTTTGCATTTTTTCCACGTGTCAGCGTGGGTTTCCTCCAGTAGTTCCGGTTTCCTCCCACACTCCAAAGATGTGCAGGTGGATTGGCCATGCTAAATTGCCCCTTAGTGCACAAAAGTTAGGTGGGGTTACTGGGATAGGGTGAACGTGTGGGCTTAAGCAGGGTGCTTTTTCAGGAGCCGGTGTAGACTCAATGGGCCGAATTGCTTCCTTCTGCACTGTAAATTCTATTTTATGATTCTATGATACATGGCAATCGCTTGCCTTAGAACGCACAAACTGGAGACGAAGCATCCCTGAAGGTGTCAATCACCTCCAGTGTCGCAGTGTGGAGCACACGGAGGCAAAGTGTAAACAGTGGAAAGAGCGTGCAGAATGTTGAGCATCCCACCCACACACTTCATCAAACACCACCTGCCAAACCTGTGGCAGAGTCTGCAGATCCAGGATTGGACTATTCAGCCACCACATAACTCAACTCCACAGAGTAGAAGCAAGACATCCTCGGCCCTGAGGGACTGTCCAAGAAGAAGACACCCAATTTCGCCAAGGCCCTCATCAACCTTCAATCCTCCACCTGAACAAGCTGCCCATATGTCCCATTCGCTCATTAATCCCACCTTCACGGACTCCTTATCTTCCCAACACAATGGTGGTAATTGTAGCCTAACCAGCTTGTACCCTTGCCAATTTTGCTTTCCACTTTAAAGTGTAAAATCGAATGAGAGTAAAAAGGGTGTGGCTTGTCTCATCCCGTCAGTTTCCTGCCTGGCAGGTTAGGTTAAAAAAAATTCCTTTTATTCGGTCATGACATCAGGCTTTGCTGGCTAGGCCAGCATTTATTGGCCATCCCTAACTGCCCTTTGTTCTGAATGGCATTTCACAGGGCATTGTAAGAGTCAACCACATTGCTGTGGATCTGGGGGGTCACACGTAGTCCAGACCAGGTAAGGATTGCGAATTTACTTCCCTAAATGACATTAGTGAACCAGATGATTTTTTTTTTTTTACAACAATCGACAACGGTTTCATTAGACTTTTAATTCCAGATTTTTACTGAAATCAAATGTCATCATCTGCCGTGGTGGAATTCAAACCCGGGTCCCCAGACCATTACCCCTGGATTTCTGAATTATTAGTCCAGTGATAACACCACTGCACTACTACCTCCTCCAAATTGCACTTGAATTTCAAATTCTTGCTTATAAGTTCATAAGATATAGGAGCAGAATTAGGCCATTCGGCCCATCAAGTCTGCTCCACCATGGCTGATACGTTCCTCATCTGCTACCTACGATATTACAGGCCAAGGGCTGGATTGCGAAATCAGCCAGAGCATCTCCTCCCTAGAAAACATGATCTAAGAGTGGGAGTAGGCAATTTAGCCTCCCCAGCCGAATACCCTCAATGTGATCATGGCTGATCCCATCCTGGCCTCAACTCCACCATCCTGCCCGTTCTGCATAACCCTTCAACCCATTACCAATTAAAATCTGTCTAACTCCTCCTTAAATTTACTCACTGTCCCTGCATAGTTCCCATCACACTCAGGGGGAACAAATTCCAGATTCACAACCCTTTCGGAGTAGTTTTTCCTCAAATCTGTTTTAAATTTACCACCTCTTTTTCAAGATTTTTTTTTGTTGATTTTTAAAAATATATTTTATTAAAGTTTTCAAACACAATTTTTCCACTTTACAAATCAACATAAAAAATAACACAATAACTAATAAGTAACATTATTTAAATAAAATAGTGAACTAGCAACGTAACAAGGAATAGTGCCGCCCCCCCCCCTCTCTCTGGGCTGCTGCTGACGATCTATTTTCCCTTAACGTTCCGCGAGATCGTCAAGGAACAGTTGCCACCGCCTGGAGAACCCCTGAACCGATCCTCTCAACGCAAACTTCATCCTTTCCAGTTTTATGAACCCTGCCATATCATTTATCCAGGCCTCCACGCCGGGGGGGTTTCACTTTCTTCCACACAAGTAAGATCCTTCGCCGGGCCACCAGGGACGCAAAGGCCAGAATGTCGGCCTCTTTCGCCTCCTGCACTCCCGGCTCTTCCGCTACCCCAAATATAGCTAACCCCCAGCCTGGCTTGACCCGGACCTTCACCACCTTTAAAATCACCCTTGCCACTTCCCTCCAGTATTCATCCAGTGCCGGACATGACCAGAACATATGTGTGTGGTTCGCCGGGCTTCCCAAGCACCTCCCGCACCTCTCCTCCACTCCGAAGAACCTGCTCAGTCTTGCTCCCGTCATGTGTGCTCTGTGTAGAACCTTGAATTATATCAGGCTACGCCTGGCACACGAGGAAGAGGAATTTACCCTACTTAGGGCATCAGCCCACAGCCCCTCCTCAATCTCCTCCCCCAGCTCTTCTTCCCATTTTCCTTTCAGCTCCTCTACCAGCGCCTCCCCCTCGTCTCTCATCTCCTGATATATTTCGGACACTTTGTCCTTCCCGACCCATACCCCCGAAATCACTCTATCTTGGATCCCCTGTGTCGGGAGCAGCGGAAATTCCCTCACCTGTTGCCTCGTAAACGCCCTCACTTGCATATATCTAAAGATATTCCCCGGGGGCAACTCATACTTTTCCTTGCAAACCCCCATCAATAAACAATTCTCTCAATCTCCTAATTCCTGCCCGATGCCAGCTCTGGAACCCTCCGTCCATCCTTCCTGGGACAAACCTATGGTTATTCCTGATCGAGGCACCCATCACCCCCCTGTGTCGCCTCCATTGCCCCCAGATCCTTAAGGTTGCCACCACCACTGGGTTTGTGGTATACCTTTTCGGGGAGAGCGGCAGCGGCGCCGTCACCAGCGCCTTTAGGCTCGTTCCTTTACAGGACGCCATCTCCAGCCTCTTCCACGCCGCCCCCTCTCCCTCCCTCATCCACTTGCAAACCATCGCCACATTGGCGGCCCAGTAGTAGTCGTCCTGATTCGGCAACGCCAGTCCCCCTCTGTCCCTGCTGCGCTGCAGGAACCCCCTCCTTACCCTCGGGGTCTTCCCTGCCCACACAAAATTCATAACACTCCTGTCTATTTTCTTGAAAAAGGCCTTAGTGATCAAAATGGGGAGACATTGAAACACAAAAAGAAACCTTGGGAGGACCATCATTTTTACCGCCTGCACTCTGCCCGCCAATGAGAGCGGCAGCATATCCCACCTCTTGAAATCCTCCTCCATCTGCTCCACCAGCCGCGTCAGATTGAGTTTGTGTAGAGTTCCCCAGCTCCTGGCTACATGAATCCCCAAATATCGGAAGCTCCTTTCCATTCTCCTTAATGGCAGGGCATCTATTCCTCTTCCCTGATCCCCGGGGTGCACTACGAAAAGCTCACTCTTCCCCATATTTAGCCTATATCCCGAAAAATCTCCAAACTCCCTCAATATCTGCATAACCTCTGACATCCCCTCTACAGGATCCGCCACATATAGCAGTCGGTCATCTGCGTAGAGTGACACTCGATGTTTCTCTCCCCCTCTAACCACCCCCTTCCATTTCCTAGAGTCTCTCAACGCTATGGCCAGTGGTTCAATTGCCAGCGTGAACAGTAATGGGGACAGGGGGCACCCCTGCCTTGTTCCCCTATGTAATCGAAAATACTCCGATCGCTGCCGATTTGTGACTACACTAGCCACTGGGGCCCCATATAGGAGTTTGACCCAACTGACAAACCCCTCCCCGAAACCAAGCCTCCTCAGCACCTCCCATAGATACTCCTACTCTAACCTATCGAATGCCTTCTCTGCATCCATCGCTACCACTATCTCTGCCTCCCCCTCCGCTGGGGGCATCATTATCACCCCCGACAGCCGTCGCACGTTGACATTCAGTTGTCTCCCCTTTACAAACCCTGTCTGGTCTTCATGCACCACCCCCGGGACACAATCTTCGATCCTCGTCGCCAGCACTTTTGCCAGCAACTTGGCGTCTACATTCAGGAGCGAGATAGGCGAGATATGTGACCCGCATTGCAGCGGATCTTTATCCCGCTTCAGGATTAGTGATATCGTCGCTTCTGACATTGTCGGGGGTAGAGTCCCCCCTCCTCTGGCCTCGTTAAAGGTTCTCGCCAGCAGCGAGGCCAACAAGTCCACATATTTCCTGTAAAATTCCACCGGGAACCCGTCTGGTCCCGGGGCCTTCCCTGCCTGCATGTTCCCCAGCCCTTTAGTCACCTCATCCACCTCAATTGGTGCCCCCAGACCTGCCACCTCCTGCTCCTCCACCCTCGGGAACCTTAGTTGGTCCAGAAACTGTTGCAGGCCCTCTTTTCCCTCTGGGGGTTGGGACCTATATAGCCTCTCATAAAAGGTCTTAAACACGTCATTTACCTTCCCTGCTCTCCGCTCCGTAGTTCCCGTTTCATCCCTGACTCCCCCAATTTCCCTCGCCGCTATCCTCTTACAAAACTGGAGGGGCCAGCAGCCGGCTCGCCTTTTCCCCATATTTGTATCTCATCCCCTGTGCCTTCCTCCACTGTGCCTCTGCCTTCCCTGCGGTCAGCAGGTCAAACTCCGTCTGAAGTCTTCGCCTCTCTCTATATAGTCCTTCGTCCGGCACCTCCGCATTTATTTTATCCACACTCATCTCTCCCTTTCTTTGCCTGCTTTTTTCTCCTTGTGAGCCCAAATGGAGATCAACTCTCCCCTAACCACCGCCTTCAGTGCTTCCCATACTACCCCCACCTGGATCTCACCGTCATCATTGGCCTCCAGGTACCTCTCAATACATCCCCGCACCCTTCCACAGACCCCCTCATCCGCCAATAGTCCCACATCCAGTCGCCAGAGTGGGCGCTGTTCCCTCTCCTCTCCTAGTTCCAGATCCACCCAGTGCGGGGCATAGTCTGAAACGGCTATGGCCGAATACTCCGTTCCTGCCACCTTCGAAATCAGTGCCCTGCTCAAAACAAATTAATCTATCCGGGAGTATACCTTATGGACATGGGAGAAAAAGGAGAACTCTTTGGCCAACGGTCTGGTAAATCTCCACGGATCCACTCCCCCCATTTGCTCCATGAACCCCCTGAGCACCTTGGCCGCTGCCGGCCTTTTTCCGGTCCTGGATCTAGACCGATCTAACCCTGGATCCAGCACAGTATTGAAATCCTCCCCCCCCCCCCCCCCCCCCATTACCAGGCTTCCCACCTCCAGGTCCGGGATGCGTCCCAGCATCCGCTTCATAAATCCCGCGTCGTCCCAGTTCGGGGCATATACATTTACCAGCACGACCTCCTTTCCCTGCAATCTACCACTCACCATCACATATCTACCCCCGTTGTCCACCACTATATTCCTAGCCTCGACCGACACACGTTTCCCCACCAATATCGCCACCCCTCTATTTTTCGCGTCCAACCCTGAGTGGAACACCTGGCCACCCATCCTTTCCTTAACCTAACCTGATCCGCCACCTTCAGGTGCGTCTCCTGAAGCATGACCACGTCTGCCTTCAGTCCTTTTAAGTGCGCGAACACTCGGGCCCTCTTAATCGGCCCATTTAGGCCTCTCTCATTCCACGTGATCAGCCGGATTTGGGGGCTTTCCTGGATCGGCCCCGCCCCCCATGGCGCAGCTCCCCCATTCCCCATCCCCCCCTCAGTCCCTTTTTCCACCGGCGCCCACATTTCTCAGTATCCCCCCGTCAAGAAGAGAAAAAACCCCGTCTATCGTCTCGATGCTGTGAACCTCCCATTCCCCAATTTACATTTCTATACATCGACATCGTTGTCTCCCCCACAGCATCAGTCCCTCAGTTCTGGTCCAGTTTCTCTTCTTGGATGAAGGTCCATGCCTCATCCGACGTTTCAAAGTAGTAATGTTTGCCTTGGTGCGTGACCCACAATCGCGCTGGCTGCAGCATCCCAAACTTTATTTTCTTCTTGTGAAGCACCGCCTTGGCCCGATTAAAGCTCGCCCTCCTTCTCGCCACCTCCGCGCTCCAGTCCTGATACACTCATATCACCGCTTTCTCCCACCTGCTACTCCGTACCTTCTTGGCTCAAAACGGCCTCTCTGTCGGTGAAGCGGTGGAATCTCACCACTATTGCCCTTGGTGGTTCTCCAGCGTTTGGTCTCCTCACAAGGACTCGGTGAGCCCCTTCCACCTCCAGGGGGCCCGAGGGGGCCTCAGCTCCCATTAGCGAATGGAGGATCGTGCTCACATAAGCCCCAACGTCAGCTCCCTCCACTCCCTCGGGGAGACGCAGAATCCGGAGGTTCTTTCTCCTCAAGCTGTTCTCCAGGACTTCGAGCCTTTCGATACACCTCTTATGTAGCGCCTCATGCGTTTTGTTTTTACCGCTAGCCCCAGAATCTCATCCTTGTTTTCGGATGCCTTCGCCTTCACCCCACGGAGCTCTATCGCCTGGGCCATTTGCGTTTCCTTTGACCCTTCGATTGCCAATAACATCGGCGCCAGCACCTCCTTCTTTAATTCCTCCACACACCGTCGGAGGAATTCCTGCTGGTCGGGCCCTATGACGTCTGGGCTCCATCCGTCGCCATTTTGCTTCTTCCTTCTCTTCTCTGCCGCTGCTCCAAATGATCCTTCGTAATCTGGCCACTACCACCGATCCTTTCCATACACACCCGGGGGGACTCCTTCCTTCGTCACCCAACACTGGGTTTGGCCCAAAAATATTTCCGTTGGGGCTCCCGAAAAGAGCCCAAAAGTCCGTTAGAACGGGAGCTGCCGAAACGTGCGGCTTAGCAGTGCATCGCCGCAACCGGAAGTCCTCCTTTTTCAAGATTATGACCTCTCGTTTTAGAATGCCCCACAAGAGGAAGCATCAGCTCCACGTATACTTTTTCCATACCTTTTAGCATCTTGTATACCTCAATTAGATCTCCTCTCATTCTTCTAAACTCTAGAGTATCGGCCGAAACAGTTCAATCTCTCCTCATATGGCAAACCACTCATCTCTGGAGTCTTGCCACACTCTAGCTTTAAACATCCTTTAGCCTTTGATATGAATGGCTCAGCGGCAGCACTTGCCTCCAGGTTAGGATTGGCATTGTGAGTTCAAATCCAACTCGAGACTTAAACACATAATCTAGACCATCAGTTCAGTGCAATAATGAAGAATTGCTACATTTACAAAGGTGCCACCCCTTGAATGAGATGTTGCACTGAGATCCAGTCTGCCCTTTCATGTAGTCACAGGAGATCCTGTGGCACTATTTTGATGAACAGATAAGTTTTCCCTGATATCCTGGTACATATTTAGCCTTCAACCAACATCGGTAAAACAGTTACCTCCAAAACATCATCGATATCCTGCAAAATCGGTCTCTGGCCTATTATGCAACCTCTCGCTTTGAACCATCACTGTTTGCAGAGTTCCCATGCTGTGCTTACTTAAAACCAACCATTTTCACATTAAAATTTCTTACGTGAAGCTCATAGTGTCCCCATGTTTGCATGGGTCTCACCCCAACAACCCAAAGACGTGCAGGGTAGGTGAATTGACCATGCTAAATTGCCCTTTAATTGGGGGAAAAAAAAGAATTGGGTACTTTAAATTTATTTTTTATAAAGTAAAGCTCTCTGATTCTCTTTTCACTTTTGAAGACCAAAATTTATCTTTTCCACCAATCTCCCCTAACTCTGATTGCATGCTAGGTTCCCTTTTTACTATGTTTCCACTTTCCCTTCACACTGTAAACTGCATCAGGACATTTTATTACATTAAAGGTGTTATACTGTTGTGCTTAAACTTTATCCCCCTTTCCTCTACTCCCTAATCTTCTCCCTCTTTTTCCTTAGCTTATTGAGCTAAGATTTTATAAGGTCAATTATCTCAGTTCAGACCTGTTAAGCTCATATAGAACACAGATTGGAAGCTGAAATTTTCCTTGTCAGGATGACTCAGTGGCATACCAGATATTCACCCAGTGCCACACCCCTGCCTTAACCCCATAGTCCTGCATATTCTTCTTTTTCAGATACTTAAACCACAGGCTACATAGAAATGTTATTCCTCATGTCACCATTGCTTCTTTTGCCAATTCTTTTAAATATGTGGCCTGCGATTCACCATTCTTTGGCCAATGGGAACAGTCTCTGCTCAGCTACTCTTATCGAAGTCCCTTATTATGGATACCTCTACCAAATCTATAGTTTTAAAACAAAGAAACATTTGGCTATTATTATATAGCGTACATAAAATAAGGAGTATTTTTTAGATCACCGAAGTGCTCATATTTGTTCCATTGAAGGGCTGTGACCAGTGGTGTTCCACGGGGATCAGTGCTGGGACCTTTGCTGTTCGTAGTATATATAAATGATTTGGAGGAAAATGTAACTGGTCTGATTAGTAAGTTTGCAGACGACACAAAGGTTGGTGGAATTGCGGATAGCGATGAGGACTGTCAGAGGATACAGCAGGATTTAGATTGTTTGGAGACTTGGGCGGAGAGATGGCAGATGGAGTTTAATCCGGACAAATGTGAGGTCATGCATTTTGGAAGGTCTAATGCAGGTAGGGAATATACAGTGAATGGTAGAACCCTCAAGAGTATTGAAAGTCAAAGAGATCTAGGAGTACATGTCCACAGGTCACTGAAAGGGGCAACACAGGTGGAGAAGGTAGTCAAGAAGGCATACGGCATGCTTGCCTTCATTGGCCGGGGCATTGAGTATAAGAATTGGCAAGTCATGTTGCAGCTGTATAGAACCTTAGTTCGGCCACACTTGGAGTATAGTGTTCAATTCTGGTCACCACACTACCAGAAGGATGTGGCGTCTTTAGAGAGGGTGCAGAAGAGATTTACCAGAATGTTGCCTGGTATTGAGGGCATTAGCTATGAGGAGCGGTTGAATAAACTCGGTTTGTTCTCACTGGAACGAAGGAGGTTGAGGGGCGACCTGATAGAGGTCTACAAAATTATGAGGGGCATAGACAGAGTGGATAGTCAGAGGCTTTTCCCCAGGGTAGAGGGGTCAATTACTAGGGGGCATAGGTTTAAGGTGAGAGGGGCAAGGTTTAGAGTAGATGTACGAGGCAAGTTTTTTACGCAGAGGGTAGTGGGTGCCTGGAACTCGCTACCGGAAGAGGTGGTGGAAGCAGGGACGATAGTGACATTTAAGGGGCATCTTGACAAATGCATGAATAGGATGGGAATAGAGGGATACGGACCCAGGAAGTGTAGAAGATTGTAGTTTAGTCGGGCAGCATGGTCGGCACGTGCTTGGAGGGCCGAAGGGCCTGTTCCTGTGCTGTACATTTCTTTGTTCTTTGTTCTTGTTCCTTAAGAACCTTTCCTTACTTAGTATACCGTTACAGGAGGCTAAATAATCATAATTTAAGTATAAAGCTCTCATTTGATTTATTTGTATTAGTTATGTCATCATTAAATCTTACCTCAATATTGTACATTTGAAATAGGCATGACTGTATACTGCAATTATAATGTAATTATATGGAATGATAAATGTATACATTATATAGATGCTCACAAAACATACTGGACATTTTACAGATCAAAGGGCCCCAATGCAAGGCTAATCCCAAAGTTACACTGAATTAAAAAGTAGACGATCGGTCAGTCATGAGACTGAGCAGTATTTGTTTCTAACAATCTGATGCGTCACTTTGGGGAGAAAAATCTAGCACTTCAATTTAAGATTCAAGAGCACCATCAAAAAGCCCCTTAGTGGCATTTCACCAATAAATGGGTGCATTCAATGTCAGCAACATTTTGAAGAGCACATTTCATAAGAACATAAGAATTAACAGGAATAGGCCATCTGGCCCCTCGAGCCTGCTCCGCCATTTAATGAGATCATGGCTGATCTTTGTGGACTCAGCTCCAATCTCCGGCCCGTACACCATATCCCCAAATCCCTTTATTCTTTAGAAAGGCATCTATCTTTTTCTTCAAAACGCTTAAAGAAGGAGCCTCAACTGCTTCATTGGGCAAGGAATTCCGGAGATTCACAACCCTTTGGGTGAAGAAGTTCCTCCTACACTCCGTCCTAAATCTACCTCCCCTTATTTTGAGGCTATGCCCCCTAGTTCTGCTTTCCCCGACCAGTGGAAACAACCTGCCCGCATCTATCCTATCTATTCCCTTCATAATTTTATATGTCTCAATAACATCCCCCCGCATCCTTCTAAACTCCAATGAGTACAGTCCCAGTCTACTCAACCTCTCGTCATAATCTAATCCCCTCAACTCTGGGATCAACCTAGTGAATCTCCTCTGCACTCCCTCCAGTGCCAATATGTCCTTTCTCAGGTAAGGAGACCAAAACTGAACACAATACTCCAGATGCGGCCTCACCAACACCCTATACAATTGCAGCATAACCTCACTAGTCTTGAACTCCATCCCTCTCGCAATGAAAGACAAAATTGTGAACAACTGCGGGCCCAACACTGATCCTTGAGGGACCCCACTAGTTACAGGTTGCCAACCAGATAAACACCCATCTATCCCCACTCTCTGCTTTCTGTTAGTTAACCAATCCTCTACCCATGCTACCACTTTACCCTCAATAACAAAGAACAACAAAGAACAAAGAAATGCACAGCACAGGAACAGGCCCTTTGGCCCTCCAAGCACGTGCCGACCATGCTGCCCGACTAAACTACAATCTTCTACACTTCCTGGGTCCGTATCCCTCTATTCCCATCCTATTCATGCATTTGTCAAGATGCCCCTTAAATGTCACTATCGTCCCTGCTTCCACCACCTCCTCCGGTAGCGGGTTCCAGGCACACACTACCCTCTGTGTAAAAAACTTGCCTCGTACATCTACTCTAAACCTTGCCCCTCTCACCTTAAACCTCTGCCCCCTAGTAATTGACCCCTCTACCCTGGGGAAAAGCCTCTGACTATCCACTCTGTCTATGCCCCTCATAATTTTGTAGACCTCTATCAGGTCTCCCCTCAACCTCCTTCGTTCCAGTGAGAACAAACCGAGTTTATTCAACCGCTCCTCATAGCTAATGCCCTCCATACCAGGCAACATTCTAGTAAATCTCTTCTGCACACTCTCTAAAGCCTCCACATCCTTCTGGTAGTGTGGCGACCAGAATTGAACACTATACTCCAAGTGTGGCCTAACTAAGATTCTATACAGCTGCAACATGACTTGCCAATTCTTATACTCAATGCCCCGGCCAATGAAGGCAAGCATGCCATATGCCTTCGTGATTACCTTCTCCACCTGTGTTGCCCCTTTCAATGACCTGTGGACCTGTACTCCTAGATCTCTTTGACTTTCAATACTCTTGAGGGTTCTACCATTCACTGTATATTCCCTACCTGCATTAGACCTTCCAAAATGCATGACCTCACATTTGTCCGGATTAAACTCCATATGCCATCTCTCCGCCCAAGTCTCCAAACAATCTAAATCCTGCTGTATCCTCTGACAGTCATGCATCTTTAGTTTATGCAGCAACCTTTTGTGTGGCACCTTGTCAAAAGCTTTCTGGAAATCCAGATATACCACATCCATTGGCTCCCCGTTATCTACTGCACTGGTAAGTCCTCAAAAAATTCTACCAAATTAGTCAGACACAACCTACCCTTTGTGAACCCATGCTGCGTCTGCCCAATGGGACAATTTCCCTCCAGGTGCCCCGCTATTTCCTCCTTTTCTTTTGAATAAGACTCAATTCATCCAACTCAGGCAAAAGCTCCCAAAAAAACTTAGGCCTTTTGTTACCTCAGGACATCCGGTAAACACTTTCCACCCAATGGAAGTAACACTGACCGACAATATTATTTACAGTAAAATCCACTTGTAAGGAATTGCCAAAAACAAGAAAACTGCATATTAAAAATACTATATATGGTACTGATTATGATTAGGGAAAATAAACAAAGTAATATGAATATACGGAAAGCAGCAGCAAAAAGGAACAGATTTCTGAAATCGGAAGAAAATACAGAAATGTTGAGTTCTGATAAAGATGTTGCAATTCAACCATTATCTCCTCTTTTCTGCACAGATGCTTATTTATCGGCTGAGGAATTCCAGTACATTTTGTTTTTCTAACACCAAGGCAAACTTATTACCATTACTAAAACTACCTTTCAGTGGACCTTCTTGTCACTTCCTTGCAGTACCCACAAAATATCACTGCAGCCTGTGATTCAAGCAAGTTAAATTATTGATACAACACTGTAAAAGCATAGAATTTGTCTATTGTTCAGCAGTAGGCCATTTATATTTTAGTTTGTATTGAAAGCTCCAGATATTTCTCACTCAAGGACTAGAGAAATGAGAGAAGAAATGACAATAAGCAATACCCATAGAAAAATATTGGGTTCTCATCTCAATATTTTCCATTAAAATACTTAGTTTCCAAACTAAATAATGTAAGCTATTTTGAAACGTCTGGACCTCAATTCTCTCTTGTGTAGTACTACTGAGGTGGAGTTAAAGGAAGGTATATTCAGAAAGCGGGTGATACTTTCCAAAATGTTTTGAATGAATGTCCAACCTAATAGCAGTTGATTACAAACGAATGCGCATTTCCTTCCGTGTGCTTCTCCCACCCCAAAATTCACTTTGTCAGGAATTCTACTGTAATTTTTGTGCGGATCTTGTCGCAAACTAAAAACAGCAACCCGGGCAGTGGAGGTTGCTCGCTCTCGGTTCGAGGGGGGCTAATGTAGTTCTGGTCACTGGGTAAGTGGCATTGCACCAATAGGCGGGTGGGTGCATTCGGTGTCAGCAGCGTTTTGGAGGCCGCATCTCTCTCTCGGAGTAGGACTCAGTTCGCCCAACACGACACAAAAAACCGCGAGGGGAAAACTGCAAGGAAAAAACATCATGGCACTACTGCAGCTTCGCAAATGTTGTCGAGAGAGAGTGTGTGTGTGTGTGTGTGTGTCGAACCCCGCCCGCCCGGGCCGCAGACAGCCCAGGGCACCTTCCAGGCGACACCGAGGCCCTCCCTTGGGCCTAACGAACTGAACGAGCCCCCCCCCCCCCCCCCCAAACCAACCAACCCCAACCCCAACCAACCGACCGTGAAGTTGAAATTATTCAACGTTTTCCTCCAACCCACCCCATCCCATCTTAAAAAAACGACTGGCTCAATGAGAGGGAGGGAGCGCGCGCGCGGCGGCGGAGCGTCTTTAAAGGAAGCGACCCTAACCGCTGAAGCGCGAGCTGCCAAGCGGCCTGCCTGCCGGCCCCCACCTGTCACTCAGGCCCGTCTCTTTCCCCGCACCACCTCCTCCGGGCGGCTCCGTCACCATGACAGCCGCACCGCGCGCGTGGACACCCCAGGGTACGTCCCCGCCGCCGCCGCCGCCGCCGCGGCGCGCGCCCCGAGTCACCTGCTGGCGCGCGCGCGCGCGCGCGGACACCCCGCGTCACCTCCCCTCAGTGAGAGAGGAGAAGGAGAGATAGGGAGGGTGCTGTTAAAAGTTTTAAAAGACGACTTTTAAGAGCAAAAACAAAATGCTCTGTTGCCCTCTCGGACTAAGCGCCACTTTCTGGCAGCGGGACATGCAGGGCGGGCGCTCCGCGCCCCCCCCCGATTTCTCCCTGCAGCTTCTTTCTGCGAGATGCTTCAATCGGAGGGATTTTTTTGCCTCCCTTCCTCCCCCAATCCCTCTCCACAGTGTTTAATGTCTTCCTCCATCCGATCATCGCTCATCAAAACAAAAGTCTTTGGCAACCTAGTATGTAAAAAGTATCTTACTGTTGCCTGCCCTTAGAAGAAATAATGTCACGACTTAAATGTGCAAAAAAAAAATGAGATGGGAGAAAGGGAAGATGTGTGCAACAGAAATAAAATTCTTCCCCCCTTCCATGTGTTGAATGCAGTGAATTGGCTCTTGTCCACAGCATTCGCCTGGCTCGGGCCACAATTCTTGAGGGGGTGCATCCAAAACTCGTTTCTTCTGCTGTGCATTTTACGGATGCTCTTGTTACATTGGAACTTATTTTAAATTTGGTGCTGAGTGACTGCATTGCTTAAATCTTCCTGGATTTAATAGGCAGCCCCCGCCCCTACTTCCATTTACTTTACAACGTTTTCCTACTGGGACCAAATAACAAGTGTTTTGCTCTCCGAGATAACACTAACTTCGTTCTCCTCCGGCGAATGGTACAACCACAGTGCGGGCTAAATCTGTGAAAAGGCCAAATGTCTGCAATTTTATATGATGTGGCTCCCATGTTAAATTGATGAAGATAGTTTACATCGGGTCTGCTTTATCGTGGCGGTATTATTAGCATACTAGTGAACATTGCCAGGAATACACCACACCCTAAGCCTATTGAGAGAACGTGAAAGTGAGGACTGGAAAGAGGGCCCAAATAAACGTTGTGCTCGATCTAAAATGCCTGCCTTTGCTCCATTTTATTTTGGACAGCAACAACTTTATTGATGTTGCTTTATTGTTTGTCTGAAGCAAGTTGTAGATTCCTGTTTATCAATAGTTTTTTTTAAGTTCCTTTTTATGGGATGTGGGTTTTGCAGGCTGGGCCAGCATTTATTGCCCATCCCTGAGGGTGTTTAAGATCAGTACAAAGTCTTACAACACCAGGTTAAAGTCCAACAGGTTTGTTTCGATGTCACTAGCTTTCGGAGCGGTGCTCCGTCCTCAGGTGAATGAAGAGGTATGTTCCAGAAACACACATATAGACAAATTCAAAGATGCCAAACAATGCTTGGAATGCGACCATTAGCAGGTGATTAAATCTTTACAGATCCAGAGATGGGGTAACCCCAGGTTAAAGAGGTGTGAATTGTATCAAGCCAGGACAGTTGGTAGGATTTCGCAGGCCAGATGGTGGGGGATGAATGTAATGCGACATGAATCCCAGGTCCCGGTTGAGGTGTTTAAAATGACATTGCTCTGGGTCTGGAGTCTAGGCCAGACCAGGTAAGGATGACAGATTTCCTTCCCTAAAGGACATTAGTGAACCAGATGTTTTTTTTACAACAATTGACAATGGTTTCATGCTGGTCATTAGACTTTTAATTCCAGATTTTAAAAATTGAATTCAAACTCTACCATCTGCCCTGGTGGGATTCGAACCCTGATCCCCAGACCATTACCCTGGATCTCTGGATTACTAGTCCTAGCAACACTATGCCACTGGCTTCACCATCAAAAGCTTTGATACTTGATCTAAATTTCTGAATTTTATTTTGACCTCTCACTTTCCAATATTGGAGTCCTTGTAAAAAGTTTATCTCAGTATCTTCTTGGGGTAGTACAATCTGTTTTAACATGTTAACCTCCATCATGACATTTGTGGAATCTTTCGAAACCATGCGTGGGGACATTGACTGATTGTGTGTTCTGTTAATGGTTTAGGTTCCCAGAGTCCTGGTGAATTTGAAGCCAATGAAGATGTTGATTTCTGCCATCAGAAGGTGCTCAGCTGATTTGGTCTTTTGTGCACAAGTACTTTTAGAAAATAGCCAGCAGTATTTCTGACCCTTTTGAGGTTTCCTGTCTTTTAGAAGCAGTTTCACCACATAGGTGAGTGCACATGCTTCGCACTGTTAGCACTCATTACACCCCACAGAACACAAGTCAAACTTCTGCATTGATCCTAATCAACTCCCCAAAAAGTATTTAACACAAAGTATGTAGAAAGGATTTTGGGATGAGCAAAATAGTGGCACAGTGGTTAGTACTGCTGCCTCATAGTGCCAGGGACCAATGCATGGGATTATGGGGAGAGTGCGGGGGAATGGACCTATGTAGAGTGCTCTTTCGGCGGGTCGGTGCAGACCCAATAGTCCAAATCGCCTCCTTCAGCATTGTATGAAATCCAACCTGAATACACCATTGTGGCTAGGTTAGCTGTCCATTTTTTTAAACTGCTCTGTTAAAGTGGAATAGTACAGAATTGGTATATTACAACAGTACAGTTATTGGCTCTTTGGGAAATTCTGAGGTCATGAACAGTTCTATATAAATGCAATTCTGTCTTTATAATATTAATTATAAGCAACACTTTGGAAAGAATTTGGGGTTTCATCATGTTTATTCGCATCATTTTGCATTTGATTGTAGGGTAACAGATGCCTGGGATTCAAAGTGTCATTCAGTTGAATAGTTCTGATGATGTCAACTCTACATGCAAACTAGCTACCAAATAACAAAGAACTCCAAAATTGAACTATGACCTTTATCTCACCATCAGCTATTTGCTGTTCTTTGTATGTAGATCTTCTATACATTATTGTAGCATGGTCAATTTGGGCATACGAAAAGTGATGCAGGCATTAGAGTCATTGAGTCACACAGTACACAGCCCAGTGAGTCTGCACCAACAAAACTACACAAAATCTACACTAATCCCACTTTCCAGCACTTGGCCCATAGTCTTGAACGTTTTGACATTTCAAATGACATCATGTTCTTTTTAAAGGTTGAGTGGTTTCCCGCCTCTACTACCCTCCCAGGCAGTGCACTCCAGACACCCACCACCCTCTGGATGAAAAACATTTTCCTCAATCCCTTCAAAACCTCCTGTCTTTCACCTTAAAATTATACCCCCTTATTATTGACCCTTCAATTATTCATCATATAATACAAAGAGGAAGTTTTGTTTCAAAACTATGGTGTCTTAAAGAGATGGAAAGAAAACCCACAAAAGCATAAGTCCAAAAGGAAAAAGGAAAATACTAGAAATACGTAGGAGGTCAAACAGCATCTGAGGAAAAAAAGGCAATCTTTCCAGATGAGATCCTTCCTCAGAACATCAGTCATAGAATTCCTATAGTGCAGAAGGAGACCATACAGCCCATCGGGTCCGCACCAACCCTCCGAAAGACCACCCTACCCAAGCAAAGCCTACTCCTCCGTCCTATCCCCAGAACCATGTCTAACCTTTGGACACCAAGGGGCAATTTTAGCATCGCCAATACACTTAAACTGCATATCTTTGGGCTGTGGGAGGAAACAGGAGCACGCAGAGGAAACCCATGCAGACACAGGGAGAACGTGCAAACTCCACACAGTCACACGAGGCCAGAATCAAACCCGGGTCCCTGGCGCTGTGAGGCAGCAGTGCTAACCACTCTACCGCTGTGCCGCTTGGATGCACTAGCAAAGAGTCCCACCTGAAGAGTTTTCTTTTGCAGGTGTTGTCTAACCTGCTGTGCAGTTCCAGCTTTTACTGCAGAAAAACAACCTGAATACGACCTACTCTTTTGTGCCTTAAACTGCATTATAAATGATTAAATCAAGCATTTTCAAACCTGTAACATTTCACTTTAAAGGAATTACCATTTTAGAAACACAGTTCACTTAATTGTGTACTGTAGGTACGCCATTGAATCAATATGACTTAATGCTAATATTAAGTTAATACTCTTGAACAATTACATTTTCATCAATGCTAATCTGGTATTCTTGTGCCACGATCATTTATGATATGTTTGCACATGTATGTAAAGTCTAATTTTTGTTACTTGCCGCTCAGATCAGTTTAGGTACAAGTCAAGAACACATTTTTAAAATGCGGAAGCAAGCTAACAGCAAAACAGCATATGAATTCTTAATAAACTTTAAATTATTCTGTTTACTATTCTAATCCCATGATTTAACAATATGCAGCCTTTTCGTTCACTTGGAGAATTTAAGAATGTTTTCCAAAATCCTCCAAATTTTTTTTTTTTTAATAATGCCTTCTTTTACTGAGTTGTGCATGAATCTTAAAGTAGTTATGTCATGCAAATTATAATGTCAATAAATTAGTGTCAAGGCAGTTGGAACTGTAACACAGCACTTTTCATCAAGGAAGTCACTCTCAAAGGAAATTATACATTCGATTAAACTGAAGTGACCCTGTTTATAACTTGTCTTGTGTGGTTTAACAGTATTTAGTCAGTGTTGCGCATATTAATTGTGCTTTATTGATTACAGTCAAATGCATCTGGCATATGCTTTAGAATTTGTTTACAGCTTCCACAATATTCCCGCAATTAAAAATGATTAAAAAGTAGCTTCAGTGTAACTTGCTGAGGAATTACTAAACTGCGTTCACATTGTACTCAGATCAAATGTTGAAACATCATTCTCAAAATACCATCATTTGATCAATACGTTTCTAATAATTGACTTCAAAATAGTTAAGTAAACTTTCCTGTCCCTCATTCTTCAAATTCTCTGAATTACAATCTTCTTTGTCTAATGCAGTGCAGATCAATTCTACACTAACATTTCTGTTCCAGTACACATCATTAGTCCTACTGTAAAATGCATTTAGCTTTTGTGCCCATGTATTAGGACCTAAGATTGAAATTTCTAATTTCAGTAAGATTAATTTTGGTAGCAACACCTCTTGATAGTAACAGCAAATACAGACACTGTCTTTTTACAGCAGAAGAAAACAAATTTATCTACTATTAGCTTTTGTATTGCTTTATTGAATTTTTTTAAAGAAGCAATCTGAAGCATAACTACAATCCAAATCATGAACTATGTTTCTTGAAGAAGTAATGTGGACTGTTTAAATTGTATAGACTTCATGGCTTGAATGTTAAATGTAGTCCAATCATTTGTTGAAACCGAATAAATCACCGCTGGTCTATTGTAAAATTTGTTCCAAACGTTGATTTTATGCCGTTACCATATGCACAGCTGTGTCAAGACTTCTTTAAAATTTGATGGAACAAGGCGACATGTCTTCGTTGTCTTTTATTAGATCACTATTTATAAACCTTGCCTTTGCTGCATTCTTGATTAATGTGTTAATGACAGCATTCATGGGCTTTCTTCAGAAATGTTCACTCACACGTCCACACAGAATCCAATCGACTCTTGAAATCTTACTTCTATTTTTATCGCTTTACAAACCTTGCTATCCATGTCCTGATGACAAACATGCTGAAGTATGAAAATAAATAACATCTCCTTATACATGTTAGAACATAGTACAGAACAACTGCTAAATCATTTTGAGGTTGTTAATGTTTTATCTGCTTAGTGATTTCCCACGGTTGGATGGGAATGAAACTTATCTTTTTAGAGTGATCCAGAGGGGGTCATTTAATGTAATATTTTATATTATAGTGAATATAGTTAGTAACAAGAAGAAATCTGCTGTTGTATTAAGGGTCAGGCTAAGGGAAAAAATCAATTGATCTACTTTTTTCCTTTCCTCAGAGAGATTATAATATTATTATTCTCAAGGTTTCTTGAATGCTTATTCTTACAACCAGGCGTTATTTTAAAATCAATCAATTGTAAAACAAATTACAGAACAGAATTTTTAAAAACTTTCAAGGCGAAGGGTTTAAAAGCTTCACTTTACTCTGTTTTATGTGCACTTTGACTGAAACATATGTATTTTAGTACTGTCCTTTTTTAAATGCTTTCCATCACTATGGATATGCAGTGAAAATATTACCAAAATGCTTGGGGCATTCTTCAACAGACATATAATGACCTCACTGTTTTTATTCTTGCAAATAATTATGTCCAAGGTAATTCACAGATCTTCAGAGAACATGTTTAACAACAGTCCTGTTCAACCCTGTCAATATATTATTCTACATTAAAGAAAAATATTTATTAATATAGTAAAGCAATCATATTTTTCAAAAAAATGCTGCTGGGAAAATATATCTGAATATTTACTTTGACTCTATTTTCCTAATGCCACGAGAAATGTATCATCGTCCCTATACGGTGTCAAATCTGTTCGAGCTAAGTACCTGCTGCTGCTGCCTTGGAACAACTGATGACTGAATGTTCAACGTAATGCGTTAAAATCACTAATGATGGTTTAAGGATGGGATCTCCCTAGGTTTCTCATCAGATAAGGCAACTGGTAAAAATCTACCTCTTATAATCTGGGCAAATTGACTGCTAGTACCAAAATCAAAAATGCTGCTTTCTATAGTTTTAATTAAACAAAGTTTCTGTGAGATTGAAACTACTTTTGTTCCCTTTCTACAAATTCAAAGCATTTCATCAGCCATTGTCATTAATGCGGAGACTAGATTCTGTATTTGTTTTGTTGGGAATGTGAAAAAGTGTTTGATCTTGCAGTAATGATTTCACTCATTTAGGTCCTGCGACATTCCCTTAATATATTAAAATGCACTTTATGTTTTAAGAAAGTTCAAATGAAACACTTGATTAAAAATAATTGTTCACTCAGAAGTTATCAGTCTGTTTGTGGAAAGATTGTACCTGCAATGTTCTGGGAATGGAAAAAATATAGCTGACAATAAGAGAAAGTAGTATTAGTGTGGATGCCTCTATAATAAAGCACACATTATAAATACTTATTATGAACGACATATGGGTTTCAGAATGTGAACTTTAAGAAAAATGTGATTATATTTTAAAGGTGTATAATGCTGAAGTACTCTTAAATGGCCTTAGAGCTGAATGGTTGAAAAGAATTTTACAATCCCAGGCAAGCCTGACACCAGCTTTTTTAATTGGATTTTGTAATGGATGTCTTTTAAAAGTCTTCCTCTCAACCTGCACTAGTAAGAAAATTGATGTTTTTTTTAAAGACACCAATCAATTAATTGGTATATTTCTGAGATCAACTTAAACGAGCTGTAAAAGCCATTTCAAAATCAATGGTTTGGCAGTTCAAAAAACTGCATGTCAATCACAATCCCTGGTCTTTTAGTTATCATCTGATCTCCGATTTGTCTTCATTACGTGTAATGTATCTTAATTGCCTGCTGGAAATTCAGACTGTAGTGTAACAAGATCCTAGTTACAATATCATGGAGGGACTGTTCAAACCATCACTGGCCTATTTCTGGGAGAATCTCAGTCTCTTTATTCCAAAGACAGCATTCCATTTTGTTAGCCTACACAGACTGTATGATGAAATGATAAATCTGTGTGTACATCTCACAACTTACAAAGTACTCTATCCTTAATCAAAAGCTCAATATTGATTTTCCTTCAAATTAAATCCTGTTAATAAAATCTAGATGGCTTATTTAAAAGAAGCCCCTATTTTATACGGCAGCCAAGCTACATTTCTTGATGGTACTTTGCACCTTATTAGAAGAATGGGTGCGCAATGGAGTATACCCTGTAAATTCACCTGCATATCACCTTTTGAAGCTCAAATCAACTAAAACAAAGGCAGCATAAGGAATAAATTCTCCTTTGTTGCAATGCCAGTTTTATACAATGTGCCCAATCCTCATTTAGTCTGTTGCTTTCCTCGCAGCAAGCTTATGAAATAAATCCAACCATATAATTTTGTTTATTTTGAGATGGTGAGAGAAATATAAAAGTGGACATCGAGTGAAATAAATAGGACGACAATATAAATTTAAGTTAATAAATATTTTTTTGTTAACAATGCTGTGGATGAAACTGTAATTCTTCATGGTTTGTAGACAATCCTACAGTTAGGAAGGAAACACTATACATTATTATGCACATCAGTTTTCTGCAGTGATGTCCATAGAACCTTAAGCTGCACGTACAGGTCCTAGTTTGGCTACATTTTATTCGAGCATGGTCATTTCCAAGAGAAATTACAAATTGAAAATTTAATAATACTTTTACAAAGACAATTCAGGAAAGATTTCTGTCATGGTATCATACATTGTATTTTAACAGTCCCTCTTTTTTAGCTAAAAAACAGATGAAGAAAGTGGAATTTTCAGTCGAAAATACAGTGTTTTCACAAGATCGTATCAAAAGTTCTCAAATTTGGAATCCAGTAATTGGAAAACAAAATAAAATAATAAATTGAAAATTCGTATCTCACAATTAATGTTTG
Organism: Scyliorhinus torazame; assembly: GCF_047496885.1. Classification (NCBI taxonomy): domain Eukaryota; kingdom Metazoa; phylum Chordata; class Chondrichthyes; order Carcharhiniformes; family Scyliorhinidae; genus Scyliorhinus; species Scyliorhinus torazame. The sequence goes on along the minus strand of NC_092708.1, from coordinate 55,416,210 downwards.
AAAACACAATAAATGCTCTTCTCATTACGTAAAATTTGCCCAAATGATCAACCTCATGTTCCTTTACTAAAATATATCTATATATTGAAGAACTATAATACTGTACACTACAGTATGAAATAAATAAAATTAGGAAATATAAAATGAGCAACATAAATAAATGTTATTTGACCTAAAATAAAATGAATGCAAATTGTTGCAAAGTTTGGTGTAATACTGACAAGTTAATGAACAAAAAAAGTACAGAAAATTGCACAAACATATGTAAACTAAGGAACTGCTGCCTAGAATCTAATACTGACATGAGTGCTTCAAAGAACAGGGTGAGCTGTTTAATACTGAAGCTGGTGCAAGGTAACTTTAGTTACCTCTTTTAGCACTATACAAGGATGGCACTTGCAGAACACACAGATTAAAAGGTTTGCATATAAGGCTTTTTAAAACCACCTTTCAAAAGGCTTTCTCCACCAACTGTCCCTCTCTCTCTCTCTTACTCTCTCTCTTACTCTCACTCTTTCTATTCCTTCATAGCTGGGCCACATTAGGACTTCAATGTCTAAAAAAATCACACATGCATCATTTCATGATCCTTCAAAAAATTCTTGGGAACCTAAAATATTGTGTGGTTGCAGAAACAGGCCTAAAGACTGGGTCAAACTACAAACAATCCACTAAAATACTGTTGTTTACTTATACAGGTATGGGTAGAAGCACAGGCATTATATTTTCAAGTTACTGTCATGTGATAATATACATAGGTAGAAACATAGACAATACATTTCTTTTTAGAATTTTGTGTAGTAATACAAGTGGCATGTAATGCAATATACTCCACTATTTTGTGCTAAACAAGAAACTATTAACAGAAGGGTAATTTAGGCTGCTGGAACCACACATTCTTTTAGGCCCTAACACTGAACATTTTTTTTGCATAATGCAACTCTTCACAACCCAAACTTGACTAATTCCTTCTAACACTGCCGCTTTTTTTTCTTTTTTTTTCCTTTTTTTGCATCTGACAGACTGCCCCATCTGTCCAACACTCAGGCTTCCAGGAAGCATCAGGCACGTGCATGTACAGCTTAACACAGCAGTGTTTCAAGCAAGTAACAATACTACTGGAAGAAGTAGGAAGCTAAAATGCAGTAGTTATTACATGCCATCTTCCACAATGTCTTCATGTTCTGATTTGGTTTCCGTTTTCTCGTCAACTGAGCTATCGTCCATTGAGTGGTCACCATTCTCCTCTTCGTCTCTTATTGTATCCTGATCTGTATCCATACTTTTATTTTCACTCTCTTCTTCTTCCTCTTCATCAAATTCCTCTTCCCCTTCTTGCCGTACTAATTTCTCTTCATCCTCTTCTCCTTCCTTTTCCTGCTCTCGTTCGCTCTCTACTTCTCTTGGCATGCTTTCTCGCTCCTCAGAGTCCGAGTAGCCCTGAGGAGTAATGCTCTGTAAGTAGGGCCGATTCATCAATAGCTCTGCAGGTTCTAAGTGACCCTTCTGGCGGGCCTCTCGCTCAGCTGCTTCCCTTTCCTCTGCCTCCCGTTTGCAATAGGAATATCTGTGGTTCATGTGCTGCGAGTAGGACCCTGAGTGTGAAAAGCGTTTGCCACACTTGTCACACTGATACGGTTTCTCACCAGAGTGCAGTCGTGAATGTTCAATAAGATGATGCTTGTGTTTAAATGCCTTCTTACAAATTTGACACTGATGTGGGCGCTTTCCTATAATAAAAAAAATACAAGCAAGAAAACCGATTAAGATACAATGCTAAAATTTTCTAATATAATTCAACAATCTTGTATTAACTTATATACCTTTGGTGCAACTCCAAGCACATGTCAAAGTGTCAGAAATCTTCAAGTATTCAGAATTACTGTCAATCATAACTGTCAAGGGTACTACAGATCATTTCTCTGCCCTGAAGCTAAAGAATGTTTTGAGTACAGACTTTCTGTACTTTTGGAAAGATAATTTATGATTTAATAAAGTAGAATATTTAAATGTTTCAGCAAAAAAACCCAATGAAAAATACTAAAAGTAAGGATTCCGGTCAAGAGTGGAAAAATAATGATTTTTTTTCAGATAGCAGCTGTAATGACAGAAACGAATGATATATATTTATAACGACATCAAGTTATGATACACACTTCATTTTTAACTTATGTAATTGAGAGCATCTCCTTTGGCATTTCAGCCAACGTATAAGCAGAGTTTGGAACTTGGAGCCTCAGCCAAGTAAACATCTGGCTAATTCCACACCACAAATAGCATTGGAATGCATTCAACACCTTCCATAGCTGCAATATTTGTAGCATATTTCAAAAATAGACATGACAGCAAATCCCTGTCAGTCTGATACCATGGGTCAAAATGGAGGACAGATTGGAAAGGGGGTGACGCAACAGGGTGAAAGTGTGAGCATGTACGAGAGTAAAACGAGGGGACAGAAATGGACAGTAAGTTTAAATTGTACTAAAATGGAAAACTGGATGACTAACCTGGGCAGGAAAAAAACAGTGCAGCGGTGTTTCCAATTGCAGTGCAAGTGTTACATCGTAAAGTCCCCCACCCATAAAGATGTAATGTCATACTCCCATCCCATCGCCTGTGAGCAGATGATTCCACATCCCATATCCTTAACACCGTGTCATGTTAAATAGCCTTAATAAATTCTCTCTTTGTAAAATAAAAAAATTGTTGCACCATCACGGGTAATAACTTTTCCTTATTATTTTAGAATTAAGACATGAGAATCAATCTAACAGGTCTTGGCAGTGCAAAGCAAAGAAAAAAAACCATACCTGTGTGCTCATATTTATGTCGCAGGAGGGAACTGCTTTTCTGGAATGTTTTGTCACACAAGTCACATGCATACATGCCACTTTCTGTCTTCTTGATCTTCTTTCGGGACAGACAGGAATCTGAATCTGTCATGTCATCCAAGCCTGACATGTAATCTGTAGTTCCATCAAGCAATTCCCCCTAAGATAACATACATTTTTATTAGAAAACCCACTGACCTCCAATACAAATAAATACCTTGCGCTGTCTCTTGTGATTTCACGATAGGCAAATGCAATACCATATATAAAACATTTAATTTACAAGGCTCAAGTCTGAAAAGGCATTAAACCGGAGAGGAAAATGAAAGAGATTTATATATGCATTAAATGCACAAAGTGAATTTTGTCTCTGTTTGTATGTGCGCATTTGCTGGTTCTGTAAAATAGTTTTGTCTCAGTGCGGAATTCTTTTACTGGAAACAAAAAAAAGTATTAGTTGCTGATAAGGCTTACTGTGCCTGTAGCCTTGTGAGTAACTGCCTTGTAACATTCTTTTAAATTATCAGTACTGATTACACACTTTCAGCAGCTATGTTAAATATCTTTATCCTATATGGTTATGATTTATTCTTAATGCAACCAGGCTGGTGAGAAAGGTCTGTAATTACTATGAAAATGACTCCTTGTATGTGAAAACAGGATTTAATTCAACAGTAACGTACATGAAAATGTGCATTACAGCATGGCAACATTCATTTTGGCATGAGATGAAGGGAAGTGCTAAAAGTAATCCTAAAGTGTAAAAATGCACACACACACCTTCCCACTTTGTCAGTGCTATTACATTTTGTCGACAGAGATATATTAATTAATACCTGCATAAGTTAAAATTAACTGACTAGTCTGAATATATTTTTTAAATAGGACAGCTGCACCGTCAAAATGGAAAGAAAAGGTAAATGTAAATTAGGTACCATAGCATTTAGTTTACATACACCTTTGTCATTGTAACTATAGTGTCAAATAATATCTGATTCTCATATTAAAGCATTAAAACTTTGAAGCACTGGCTCCAAATGGAACCAATATTGAAATAAAAATATCAAATGTTCCCAATTTTTGTATTTATTATCCAGTGCCGGGAGCTAGGTGTGTTCAGATTAAATGAAACATTTTTATTTCTTCTATTATTACATAGGCAATAAAGGCACGTTTATGAATACGTTCCTCACAACAGTATCTTTTTCAAATTTAATTTAACCCCTAAAATACTAATTAGCCACATAGCATAGCCCACTATTTTACACAGAATGGCAAAATGTGAACCAAGTTCAGTTGGTAACCCCCAACACCCATTTCAGCATTAGACTTTATGGTATTGGTCTCAATAAAAGTGAAAATGAATATTATGACTGAATTTTCTTTCAGAGTGCAGCACTTGTACTTCAAAAATTAATGGTTTTTGATATAATTTAAATACTACTCTGTCATAATGCGCTATAAATAAACATTATCCAGGTGAAAATACACAATTAAACTATTCTATGTCATTTTTATGTTGATCAAATTGACCTTCCTCTCACCAGGATTGAAGAAAATGTGATTGTATCTATTATAAGTCGGTGGCGCTGCAATTGCGTATCAATCTATCACAACATTTAATGTGTTCAAATGAATGCTCCTTTTTGCAAAAATTTCAGAAATGTGACAGAATCAGTCAGCTGCCATTACCTGGAAAGTTTGCTTCCGCTGATACTTTCTCCTCTGTTGCAATTCTGCAAATGTAGCTGCACCTGTTCCATATGTGTAGGCCATGTGCGGGAGGAAGCCCATTTGATCTAGCCCTGGGTATGGTCGCAGACCTGGAACACTAGACTGGACTGAGGGCAAGAAAGCGGCCGGGGGAAATGCGCTTTGCGGCGGAAGCGTTGTGTACAACGGTTTGGCACTAAATGGATTTATGCTGAATACTGGCTTAGTGCTTTTCTCTAGGGTGTTGTTAGTATTAGGCAATTCCTTCTTCAGGAAAGTCAAGTTCAAGGGCTCATCTGGATTCTCTGATAGATAGGAAATACTGTTATGGTCAACAATAATACTATTGGTTTTATTTCTTATTTTTCCTGTGACAACACTTTTATGTTCATTCCTTTGTTTTGGCAAAGACAAGTCCAGAGGCTCAGCCTGAGGCTCTTCGGAAGAGAAGCTGTTTGGAGTGTATGAGCTACTATGGGAGTTCTTAGAGGAAGTAGAGGAAAGATTCAAAGGGGAAGGAGTATTGCTCCTTGAGTGGTCCATCTTATCACCAATTGATTTAATACTGTTAAACTGAGATTTTATAAGCCTGAGTGGTGCATCACAATTTGTAACACTGTTATGCAATTCTGCTATTGATGGCGATGTAATTGAGTCCATCGGCTTTAATGGTGTTGTTGGGTGCCTAATTGACAGACAGTCTTTACTGATGAACATGTCGGTGGCAGCAGATGCCAACTCAATACTGGTCCGATCCAGTGGCGGTGACCTGGAATTAGAGAACTGGTAGACCTTCCTCTGCTCAAACCATTCTTTTACAAAATCCTGAGGGAGACCAACGGCAATGGAAATTTTCAGTAGTTCTTCAGAATTTGGCTCCATATTCATGGCGTAATAAGCTTTCAATACAGACATGTGGTCCTTATAAGCATGTATGGGGCTGGGGATAACTTTTTCTGAAAGAAGGGAGGACAACATATAAGCGTGCTTTTCACCCAGCACTCCTGTTTTATTGGTAATTACAACCTCACTGGGTTGAAGAACAGCTTTGATTTCTTCATTCATCTTGCACATGTAGCGTTCATGCTGATGTAATGGAATGGGACCAGGGAAAGCCTCCCTGCAAAATTGACAAGAGTAAGGAGATGTGTTAATGTTGTCAAATGTCTTTTCCTCCATACCGCGATCTAATGCAGAACAGCTCATGTTACGTAACCTGTCCTTTTTTAAATTGTACATTTGTCTTTGTGAGTCCGTGCTCAAGCTCTGAAGACAAGCTTTGGCTTCATTCACCTTTTCTAGTGTGTAGTCAATAATACTTTTAGTGGCACCATTATGGCTGACAACTGGAAGACCAACAGATGGCATAACAGGGGAGGTAACTCCTTGTTCCTCAGCCAAGGAAGCTTGAGACGCTGACTCTTTCACATGGTAACCTTTAAATCTTGAAATCTCTTCAGATTTGCAGTCCATTTTTTGCCTACATACTGTATTGTCAACAATTTTGAGGACTTTTTGGACTTCACTTAAGTTACTACTTGCTACATTTGAAAAGCTTAGTATTGCTGCATCCATCCCTACTCCTAAGTGCTGCATTGGACTTAGAACTGAAGTGTTGATCGACAGTGGGCTGCTAGCTCCTACTCCACCATTTTGGAAATTACCAAACCCATGGGAAGCCATCATGGCCTTGTAGTCATTGAAATCTAGTGGTTCTGTCTTGATTTTAAGTAGTCCTGGCTGCTCAGGAATACCAAGAGGCTTGCCATTCTCCAGTTTATGCCGCAGTTGTGTAATCGCTGAATTGGTAGGCGAGGAAGAAGCCGAAGTAGGAGAAGAGCCTGGTTTTAAGCTGGTTCGCATTCTTCCATTGACAGAAATCAGGCCAATGCACTTCCTGCTACTGATGTGAGAGCTGTAGGAACCGGAGTGAGAAAAGCGCTTCTTGCAGTTTGGACACTCATACGGCTTTTCACCTGAAAAATGTTTTAAGCAATTAAATTTAAACTTGTACAGTATTCGGTAATCACACCAAAATTATGCATATCAGCAAACTAATGAGATAAACATACATGAGAAGAAATCATAGAAATTTACAGCATGGAGGGTAGCCATTCAGCCTATCATATCTATGACGACCCACAAGGCACCATCTGGCCTAGTCCCACTTTCCAGCTCTTGATATGTAGCCTTGGAGGTTATGGCATTTCCAGTGCATATACAAGTATTTTCTAAATGTTACAAAGGTGTCTGTCTCCCTTTATCAAGCTTTCAGGGGGTGTGTTCCAGATCTCCTCCACCCTTTCAGTGAACATAAAATCCCCTTGAATTCACTCTTAAACTCCTACCTCTTACCCAAAACCTATGCCGACTGGTTACAGACCCATCAACCAAGGCGAATAAGTCCTTCCGATCTAATCTATCTTAGACTCCTTATAATTTTATCCACTTCAATTAGGCCGCTCCAGAACCTTTTCTGTCACAAAGAAAACAACTCTGGACTATCCAGGTGGCGGCACGGTGGCACAGAGGTTAGCACTGCTGCCTCACAGCTCTAGCAACCCAGGTTCAATTCCGGCCTCGGATGTCTGTCTGTGTGGAGTCTGCACGTTCTCCCATTGTCTGAGTGGGTTTCCTCCAGGTGCTCCAGTTTCCTCCCACAGTCCAAAGATTTGCAGGTTAGGTGGATTGGCCATTCTAAATTGCCCCATAGTGCCCAAAAAGATTAGGTGGGGTTACTGGGTTACAGAGATAGGCTGGAGGTATGGACTTAAGTCGGGTGCTCTTTCCAAGGGCTGATGCAGACATGATGGGCCAAATGGCCTCCTTCTGCACTGTAAATTCTATGATTGTATGATCCTATTCAATCTAATCTTCTCTCGAAGAAAGAAATATACATTAATTGTACAAAAATAATGACATTTATAGACTCATTTTTAATTTATAAAAGTTGCTACTTCACACCAAAGTCATAAAAATCATAGGGGTAATTTAACAAATTTGTGCTCTTGCTATGGAGCTCCGCTCACTTGGAGCACATATCAGGATTTCAGGAGAGGAGGTCATGTGTCCCTGTAAGGCATTCTGGAGAATAATTTTAATGGACAGATATCCAGCGGGGCCCACTGGTGTCCGCTCCTGCAGTTACAATGTGCATTTCTGACAGGTGAAACACCACACCGAGAGCCTTTTTGTAAAACTTAACCTCATCCTTCAAAGCACAACTTTTATCTGGCAGATCAAGAAACATTATGCTTACCACTATGAATTCGCAGGTGTTCCTTCAGATGGTGTTTGTACTTAAAGGCCTTGCCGCACTCTGTGCATTTGAACTTGCGATTGCCAGCACCGTGGGTCAGCATGGGGTGCTATAGAGAGAAGATACTGAAATGAATCTTGCACACAGCTTGGTGAAATTTGTGAACAGTCACACCTAACAGAACAGACATGCCAAATGTACCCCATTTACATATATACATTTTAGATACCAGAAAGCTTCTAAATTTGTTTTGTCTTTCATATTATGGTTTTTGAAAGAACTATTAGGTCCTTCAGGTCTCACATCAAATACAAAAAAAAATTCCAAAAGAAAATTACTGCCACAAGAGGTATAACCACCATAAACAATTTCTGCACTATAACAATTCTATTGTTCTACTATTGGCACATTCTATAATCAAGTGTCATATGGATATTGTAAAGTCAGAAGTAAAAGTGTATTCATTTTTTGTTGGGACCTTGTTGATTAAATGCAGATGATGTATCTGAACAGTAGTAGATGAATAGTTAAAAGTAATTAATATTCAGTCACATTGTGTAAAAACAGTTAAAAATCTCAACAGAGCTGACCTTTCTTAAACATCTGGCAGAATGCACAATATGAAAATTAACTGGCAAGAAATTAAATTGATAGCAACGGATACTCAAGGTAGGAGGTCAGCTTTCTAAAGTAGCAAGATACAAAAGCTTTGCAAGGGAACAGTGCTGAACAGTGTGACAACTGCTAGGGTGTGCTGACTCTTCCCACATTCCTGGTGAGACAGATGGTGTTGGACAGGACACAGGGAGGTTTGTTCAAACAGCAGCAACCTTCAAAGATCAAGCAAACCCTGGCCTGCAGAGCGCCAATGAGGGACTGGTGCTCATATGTTGCTGAGCTGCATAAACAAACAGCAACAGCTGCTTTGTCTCCCCTCAATCCTTGGAGGACTGATGCAAACTTTAGTTGCGCCTCTGTTAATATGATACAATCATTTGTAATTACTAAGTGGGAGTACCATGATCAAATTAGGGGGCCTTTTTTTTCCAATGTTGAAGCTAAACAGAAATAAATAAAATTTAAAAGTGAGGACACAAAAAAAAACAATACTGGACACATAACTGGGCAAACTAACCCAGCCAAAGACACACAAAATAGTGCGACTCTGTGACAAGGAAACAGGTATACACAAAATTGGAGATTCTTTTACAGCATTCTTCAATCTTCAGATAAAATAATGACGTGGTTTATGTTCAATTATAATGATGCAAAACAAATATATTTTTTGTGAGGCCTCCACAGATATTTAAATGGTTTTACATTGATGGACTGCTGTCAGCTACAGCTGCATTGTATTCCCGACGTCAGTGGCACTCTTTAATATAACTGATTCAACCTTCAGTGACTTGTCAGCATCGACAACTCACATTATGCTTAATTCTGCGAGCTACCATTGAGCCCCAGTTAAACCAAAAGAAGGATGCAGCTTTCCTCACTTTTCGCATTGGGAATAATGTGTCTCCACTGTAGATTTATTGTAGTGGTTGAAATAAAAGAAAATAATGGAAAGTGGCCCATGGAGCTGGTGTGTGTTGGTTTGCTGGATCCAATTTTACCATGTTAAAGTGCCATCAGTAAAATTGAGAACATCATTATTCTGTAGGTGCAGATTGTTTTCCTGACAAAGGGCAACTGTAATACCGATATTTGAACCTTTAAAAGAGAGTAGGAGTCAAGTTCAAAATATTACAGTCATCATTTATAACAATGCTGAGATAAAATGAGCCTTGTGTTTTTAATAAGGCACATTCTGTAATTCTGAAAACATTTTTAACTCAGTTTTTAATGGTACAGCCTCTGCACCTAAAGGTGAAAGAGACGCTTCATTTAAAATAAAACTACACTGCCATAAAATGCCTTATTTAAAACCCAAATGAAATAGAACTGTCATAAAATTATAAAACAAATCACAATATATGACTGCTTAAAGTTTCCAATAGATTTTTTTTTCATGGTCTTGGATAATTATCTCATCTTCCAAAGTAACAAAGCTGTCACATTGAAAGGTAAATATTTGAAAGAAATCATTCTCTAATATGATAACGATGGAATAAGTACACTTTCACATGACTATTTGCAATATTTCACATCTCTCAGGACAGAGGAAGATACGCTACATAATACAAAATGGTTTGGAATTTTTTTTTACCCAAGCAAGGGTTCCATTGTCAGGAGAGCGTGGATGTGTCAAAGAACTGGGAACAATTTTGTGTAACTTCCTTCCTTCCACCGCCTGAGTATATAGATGGTTAATATTACAAATATATTGATAAGTGTATGTCTAAAAGGATTGGGGGGAGGGAGGCATTGATGAGGATGATAATTGATGAGGATAATAGTGGGCTTTACGAAATCAAAAAGTAGTTCAAATGGAAATCTTTTGAGTATTTGTTTAATGGGACACAACCAGACCATGGTTGGAGGGAATTGGCAGTAATTATTAAAATAAAACAGTATGGCAGGCAGAGAAAGCAAATGATCAGCAGAGATGGTAGCTTTATTTAACAAAAACTGTTGCTTTCAGCTATTAGCTAGACCATAGGATGGTTTTGAATCGTCTAGTTTGATTAAGGATACCGGTACAGTCGAGGTGACACACCATTTTAATGAGATTTTGAAAATTAAGGTAAAACACCAAACTTAAGCTAAACTTAAGTTCAAGTGCTTGTAATGTTTCTAAATTGGATATTAAAATGCTCATTCAATCGTGAGTACATGATATTAAATCATTCTGGAAGAGACCATCAAAAAACCATTTAAACCTAAATTAGAGCTATTACCATTAAAGATTTGCATCTTCAAAATGCCATAAAAAATTAATAGCCAACGGCAATTAAAATGATATTTATCCTCTAAGGGTTACCCATACCCATCCAGTGGCCCCACCTGATCTCTCCCTGGCTTGTGCGTGGCCATATGTCGTTCAAGCTGGGTGCGGTAGGCAAATGTGTAGTTGCACAGGGGGCAGGCGAAGTTGTCCTCATTCTTTTCATGTCGATACTTAATGTGCTCCTTTAGTGATGTCAAGCGCTTGTAGCCCCGGTCGCAGTATGGACAGGTCAGCAGTTGGGCAAAAGCATCTGGAGTTCCAGGTGGCAGGTCTGCAGCCAGGGAGGGAAAAGGGAGAGCACAGGCCAAGAGGTCAACAATCAATGGCAGTTAATGGGATGACTGCCCGGATGGTATGACTGGAATCGCTGCAATCTGCTGCTCCAAGTGGCATCATTACAGTGGCCTCTGCACACTTCGATTCCCCATACACACCCAGGCCAAGCTTGCACATGTCACTTCATACTGTATCTGGAACTTCAGACTAGAATGTGAAATACTGTTTTAAAAAATACATTTGCTCTGAATAATTCCACTAAAACCTCTGACACACTTACAAGAAAGCTCAGCCACATCATTTGATACTTCAACATAGATAAATGGAAAGGATGATAATCTATGGTCAAATAATAGAGCATTTTAAATAGTCATTTCACATACTATAATCAAAGAAAGCAAAATCCAATCAGTTTTCCTTTTTAATTTTTGTTTTGGAAGGATGACTTAATTTTGAATGGCTAATTCACACCATGTCAATATCAGTGAGAATGTTTAGATTTCCTGTCGAAATATTATAAAGGAAGCCATTTTGCAATAAAATCGGTATTTAAATAAAAATCAGTCACTTCTTGCAGTGAACACTACAGGAATTTGCGAGTATTTTGTTTGCACTGTACACTTCAGAGGGAGCATGTGGCTCTCACTGGGGTGACATGAAAATAATAAGAAAGTGTGTACAACCGTGAATATTTTGTGTGAAGAAAAAAAGTGGCAGCAAGCGGAAATTGACTAAAGAAGGAAACAACATTCAAAGGTAAGACTGGAATTCACTAAACCCGAGAATAGTGTGACAATGTGGAATCCATTGAGCGCACTTGTATATACGAAAACAGCACTAGTCGCACAGATTCAAAAAGAAATAGGATTAATGTTTGAAAATGTGAGGAGTACAGAGCCCAGATAATAAATGACGATGTTAAGCAATTTTTATTAAAAATGGAATACTGTGCTTTTAAGTTAGGCCGTTCAAGTTTTTTTTAAAGCTATCAGCTAATGGTCAGCCGAGGCAAATCTTAACACCTCTGTGTTTATTGCTCCCAAATTGAAGTACAGATTTAATCTCTCTACAAGGGCCTCGCTTAAGAGAAAAATGAAAGCTGGCACCACGCATGAAGTTTGGGCCGTGCTTAAAGTGGAAGCATTTAAGGTTTTAAATGACAACCTGAGACCACAGCAAGAGGCATGGAAATTGGTGACAACCACGTCAACTCCCTAAAATCAATCATGCTTTTCTCCCCATCTGCTGGTTGAAAAAGACCCATTTATACCCGAGGCCAATAATGCTTTTAAAATGTTCACAGCTGCACTCTGGTTGCTACTCTGAGGTATAAATGGGGCATAGTTTGATGCTGTTGTTATAACCCAAATAAATTGCAATCTTAACAGCGGGCAGGAATTACAACTTTTTTTTTTAGGTTGTCCTACTTATTTGAAACGTGTACCCAAATTTCGATAATAGATATTTCCCTCATAATAGCAGGTGCAGGATGCAATTCTTCAATTTTGCTCAGTGTAAGAGCCCTTCCTGCTGATTCCCTTATTTCCCCTTTTATTTTTTTGCCGTTTTATATTTTTGATCCATGGGTGATTAATGGGCATATATTTTGAAGTCAAGCAGCAGAAAGAATGAGGAATTCAAGAAGTTGGGTCGGTGCAGACTCGAAGGGCCAAATAGCCTCTTTCTGCACTGTATGTTCTATGTTAAGTTGCAACATAGTATATGGTGCGGCTAGCTTTGGGCAGCAGAACCCAGACTTCTCGGCACCTGAGAGATGGGGTGGGACTCGGTTCAATTGATTGGTTGGTGGCCAATTAATTGGCCAAAAGGCCAAATTCTGGGGCTGGTTTAGCACAGTGGGGTAAATAGCTGACTTGCAATGCAAAACAATGCCAGCAGCGCGGGTTCAATTCCCGTACCGGCCTCCCGAACAGGCGGCGGAATGAGGCGACTAGGTGCTTTTCACAATAACTTAATTGAAGCCTTCTTGTGACAATAAGCGATAATAATAATAATATTATTATTCTGCCTGGTAATAAGTGGTGATTGGATGCTGCCTGAGTGGAATGATTTTCAGGGATCCAAGGTGGTCAGTTTCAATCCTGCACACTCGGGTGAAAGGTCCTTCTCTATATTCTCTCTGTCTCTGTCTCTCTCCAGAAAGGCTGTGAGTTGCTGTAGTTCTGAACCTACAGAGAACCTGAATGAATGAATCTACCGTGAAACCATTGCAGGCTGCAAATAGTGACCTGGATCTGAAAGCTTACTTTGAAGGAAAATGTGCTTAAAGACAGCCATCTGAAACAAAGACTCTTTTTCCTTTTACTTATGATTTTCACCCCTCTCCCCCCCTCTATGTTTGGCTGTCTTGTGTGTGTGTGTTCATGTGTATATAGTGGGTGGGGGGTAAGTTAAAGTGGGGAATTATAAATTAGACAATAATTAACCAGTTGTATTTCATTATATTTCTTATTATAAATAAAAAGTATTTCTGTTTACATTTACAAGCCAAAGACTTTGGGCATTTTCCTAAACATTATTGGTCACTTCAATTGTGTTGCAACTCCTTGTTAAGTGGGGCTGGAATTGATCATGCACTAGCCCAGGGTATCGTAACATCAGATAAAATGATTTAAATATCACTGTTGATGTTGGTGATGACAAACAAAAGGGAAGACTATGGAAAGGCCAAACCTTCTTGTGATTTACCAACCTTGAAGGACAGAAAACTTTATAAAGGGACGATTCAAACAGAATATTGCAGGTGAGATGGGCACAGATCTGGGATGTTTCTTGGAAGGAAGAGGAAGAATAGAGATGGGAAGGGTATTATTTTAGCGAATCAGAGCGAGAGGATCTACAGATAACAAATTTGAAATCTGACATCCAGTCAGTTGCTTGTAATGGGAATATTGTGATTCTAAACACTGCAGGGTGTTAAATTCAATAGTCTGATCTGGAAGCTACCATCAGTGGTTGAAAATAGACCATGTGGACTGTAAGTAGATTTATCCCATTACTGACTGTTCAGAGGGAAACCCAGGTCCTTATTATCAAAATGTATTGTCCAAGCTGGGCAGCTTTTGAAAATAGATTTCCATTGTGATTTCTTCAGCACAAATCCTTTTCCCTGATCATTTGAAAAGTCAAAGAAATTATTGACCCATCAACAAATTTGACCAAATAGTAGCTGTTTTGTGCTCATGTGTCTTAAAACTTTGGCAGGAGGGGGGGGGGGGGGGGGAGCAGGATGGGCTCCGCTGGCTAGGCCCAACTCTAATTGCCCTTGAGAAGGTGGAGGCAAGCTGCCTTCTTAAACTGCTGCAGTCGCTGCGGTGTAATACACACACAGTGCTGTTAGGGAAGGAGTTCCAGGATTTCCACCCAGCGACAGTGAAGGAATGGCAATATATTTCCAAGTCAGGACAGTGAGTGGCTTGGAGGGGAACTTCCAGGTAGTGTTGTTCCCACATGTCTGCTGCCCTTGTCCTTCTAGATAGCAACAGTCGTGGGTTAAGGTGCTACCCAACGAGCCTTGGTGAGTTCCTGAAGTGCACCTTTTAGATGGTATACACAATGCTGCCACTGTTCAATGGTGGTGGAGAGAATGAAAGTTTGTGGATGGGGTGTCAATCAAGTGGGTTGTTTTGTGGTGTCACGCTTCTTAAATGTCATTGGAGCTGCGTTCATCCTGGCAAGTGAAGAATACTGCATCACACTCCTGACTTGTACCTTATAGATGGTGGACAGGTTTTGGGGAGTCAGGAGGTGAATTACTTGCCGCAGGATTCCTAGCCTCTGACCTACTCTTGTAGGCACAGTATTTATATGGCTAGTCTAATTAAGGTGCTGGTCAATGGTAACCCCCAGGATATTCATACTGGAAGATTCAGTGATGGTAATGTCACTGAATGTCAAGGGGCATTAGATTCTCTCTTGCTGGAGATGGTCATTGACTGGCACTTGTGTGATGCAAATGTTACTTGCCACTTGTCAGCCCATTCCTGGATATCGTCCAGGTCTTGCTGGATTTGGGCATGGACTGCTTCAGTATCTGAGGATTCGTGAATGGTGCTGAACTTTGTGCAATCATCTTCGAACATCCCCACGTCTGACTTTACGATGGAAGGAAGGTCATTGATGAAGCAGCTGAAGATGGTTGGGTCTAGGACACTACCCTGAGGAACTCCTGCAGTGATGTCCTGGAGCTGAGATGATTGACCTCCAACTACCACAACCATCTTCCTTTGCGCCAGGTATGACTCCAACCAGCGGAGAGTTTTCCCCCTGATTCCCATTGACTCCAGTTTTGCTAGGACTTCTTGATGCCATATTTGGTCAAATGCTGCCTTGATGTCAAGGGCAGTCACTCTCACCTCACCTCTGGAATTCAGCTCTTTTGTCCATGTTTGAACCAAGGCTGTAATGAGGAAATGGCAGTAATGAGAAAACAGCTCAGAACTTATCAATGCAGTTGTTGTTTCTAGAAATATTTATATACATGTTTTGTCCCATAAAAGTTGTGCATTTAAATTTATATACAAAATATATTTTTTACGTGTTGGGAATAACTTTTTGGAAATATTATCATCCCCATTTAACAAAATTTTATCACTGGAGAACTGCGGAAATAGTCAGGTTTATAGAGGCAATGCTGCAACATACCAGGGAATGTACATTTTAAGAGTAGCAATACTGTTTTTGCAATATAGTTTCTTTTGGTTAAACTCACAATATGCATAAAGCTGTTCCACAACAGTTAATTATATGATTCAATTAAAAAGGAGCTTCAAAAATAAATGTCTGTTCATTTCTGATATCTTCGGTCTAACTTGTAACATTCTACATATGCAACAGTGCCAATTTTCATCCTTTTTTTTTTAAAGAGTGAACAGGCATTTCGCAGACCAAAGTGGAGTTACACCATTTATCATCCTTTAGCCACAAGCATACAACCCTATATGCTTTTAGAGCAAGTCAAGCAATAAATAAGCAAACCCAGAACAAAAATTGGTGGATGTCAACTGAAATATGCAAATAGGGGTTCTACACCATTAAAAGGGCCCAATTCTATTTGGGGGCACTAAAGAGTGGAGCTTGCAGTCTTTGAACTTCATCCAATGAACATTGAGTGGATAAGCGAGCAAGTTTTCAACGGTCTGTTGCAGGCCACTCTCAAACCAGGGTACAAATCACTCTGGTGGCTAATATGCACATAAATGCTTCTTCTTCTAGCCTCATAATATGTTCCTAATTGCTATCAGTCCCTCCATGCCTCTTTCTCCCCCTCTCCCTCCCCCATCCCCCGTCTCTCTCTCCCCCCCCCCCCCCCCCCCCCCCCGTCCCCCATCCCCCCCACAATGCAGCCAGGTTTCCTTAATATTTACCCACCTCATTCCCAGGCGATGAACCGTTTGTCAGAGCTCATTGAGCACTGGTAGCTCACCAAGAGTGCTGTAATGAGGCCAAACCATGAAATGGTTTGGGGTTCTCACTGCTGCCATCGGGTGGGCAGTTCAATCACTTCACCCGCCAACCACTCAATGCGCACACTAAATAAGATGGGTCCTCCATGTCTACATTCCTTGTGGTGCAAATACATGCTCGTACTACCTAAATATTGCTGACGTTAAAGTTCTGGACCATTTCAAATAACACAGAGCAAAGCAGCTATCCTCTTTCATATAACCCAATTCTTATAAAAAGTTTTAAGTTCTACATCACCCAAATACTTCTTTATTTTAAAAATGTATTTTGTATTCTAGCATTGAAACTGGGCATCCTAGTATTAGCACTGTTTATTTCTTTTTATTTAGCGTGATGAGTAGTCGAGATAATACATAATATGGTTTCAAAGAGACCAATTTTGATAAACAATTAACTAACTCACATTTGCAAATGTAGGAATGGGTGGTGGGACAATTCAGTGAGCGTTGTGTGCATGAATTGCAAAGCTGTAAATGTCTGTGCAAGAAGTCTGGCTTGCAAAGCAGCTATCCTGTCTGAATATTCGTAAAAATCAATGATAAAGCACCTTTTATTATTACACTAGTTGAAAACAATAATATATATCTACCCTTTGAAAAACAAATGACCTGTTTGTCTTTTTCATTTTTTCCACTATGTTGTTTCTGATGTTCTCTGCTTTGCCCCTCGTATTTGAAGAGTGGTGAATCATGCTGAGTCCATTTGTATTGACATGTGTAGGCATTTGTCGAATCTGCTTCTCAACAATAAGTGCCAGTCCGCTAAACAACCTGAGGCCATCCTAACTGAGGTCAAGCCTGAGTGTTCTTTTCCAACTTGCCCACCTTCAATTTCAGTAGGATTTTGTGTGGAGAAAATATGGTGATCCAAGATAATATTCTTTCTCTTCTCTAAACCAGGGACACTTAGATCAGCACTAGCTTGAACACCTGGTTATCTCTGTTGGCTCAGTGTCAAAATTGATGACTGACTTCTCAGTCTTGCCTGTTTTAAACTAACTAAGCCTGGGGAGTTCCAAAATTGAGTGCTCTTGCCCCGCCCAACTCATAGGGCTGTATGTCACGCTCCCTCCCCCCCCCCTTCTACCCCACCCCCTTCTCCCCTCATTATTTAAAGAGTCAGCCAGCAGCCAATAGACCTGAAAGAAACCCGCCCAATGGCCATAATGCACTGTTGGTGGGCTAAACAAGCAGAAAGTGGGACTTGAGCCCACTGTGGGAGTTCCCATTCCTACATTTGCAAAGAGTGGGAGGAAGTCCTGCCCTCAAGAGCTTCCAGCAAATCTGACCGGCCAACAGCTCCAGTAGTCACAGCAGCGCCATAACTCTGTAGTGGGTGCTGCTGGGACTGCAAGGAGGTTGTGGGATGAAGAGGACATGGATCCTGGAGAGAGATATTGGACGGGGAAGAACTGGAGAACCTAGGAGGGGGCTGAGGTGGGGGGCGGTGAGGAGGCAGGCTTTGGGACAAATAAGGGGGGGGAAGGTGTCATGTGGGCAGCTGCCCGTCAGAGGATGAACCCCTCCCCCTCTTCTTTCCTTCTTTTTAAGCAGCTTAATCCCACCTGTCTGCCCACATGAACCATTTTATGGCATTGGCAGCGTGTTTTTCCCATCAATGGGCTAGGTAACAAACTCAATTGACTATTAATTTCTTATTTTAAAATGGCCGGTGTGCGACTGATTTCTGCCGTGTTATGGGGGACAGCTCAGGGGTGGGTGAGAAAGCTTGTTATCCCTCATATTTTACCTGTCTCTCCACCCTCACTGAAAACATGCACAGTGAGGGTCTGTAAAATCCAGCCCTTAGAGTCAAACAAAATCACAAGGTTGAGGGCAACTCATTTAACCTCAATTTACCAAAATACCAACTCTACCAACATTGCATTACAGTCTCCTGTTGTTTCCTCGATTAATTCAGTGTCCTGGGGTGGGGTTTGCCAGCCCTTCCTTCCTGCCAGCAGAATCAACCCCCTCTCCCCTCCCCCCACCCTGTCCCGCACGGCGGGTTCCTCGACAGGGCACAAAACACCACAAACACCGTGGGACCAGAGTTTCCTGCTCCCGGCCATTGATGAGCCATAATTGCCGCTGGAAAATCCCACCTCAGGTCTCCCTTCCCCTGCAGCTGTGCAGCTTTTCCCAGTTAGCAAATGGTATAGTAACAATTACGTCAGGCGCCAATACCTGCCTGTGGACAGCTGCAAGATCCATCAGTTCCCAACATGTAGCAACACATCCACCACCACCCGCCCCACCCCACACAAAAAAGTCAACTGTTCTCACCTACCAGTGAACAATACATTCTAATATCTCCATTTTCCTATGTATTATATTGAATGTTATATGTGGAAATCACTTCAAGGCCCGTTTCATAATTCTTTGGTGTGTCACATGCACTGATAGAAAACACAACTTAGACTTCAAGGTCTTTGTCTTTCTAACAACGTCTGGGCACAGCAACTTTGAACGGAATCTTATAGCCCCGGTCAGCAAAATTTGCCAGTCCCATCAATGTCATTTTCCGATCCCGCCCCTGCCAGAGGAGGGGGCTGGGGAGCATTGTTGTTCTTATCCAACAACCATCCACTTCCCTGTATTATCCAGCAGAAATCATTGGACAGTAACAAGAAATGGTTGTTTTCCCCCCCCACCCCTTCCTATTCCTGGGTCAAGGAGCCTAAATACACTGTCCACATGCTGCCCCAGCTAACTCAGTTTGTGACAGGAATCAGATTGACATCACTTACTTCTTATTGCTACACTGGTTGATGTAGTTAACCATTGAAAGCTGTGGGTGGTGGTGGTGGTGGCGCGGGCTCATTTTTCAGTATAATTGGTTAGATATGAAAAATTCTGAACCATCCAAGGGAATGAGTGTGAATGATTATCTGAAGTAATAATCAAATGAACAGCTATACATGATAACACCTTTAAAATAACTTCTTTAAATGGGTGCATGCTTAAGTGGAGTGAACAGTATTAAAGTAAACAGTTATAAAGTAATCCTACCTACACCGGCTGCTCTAAGTGTGTGACCCAAACAGTGACTATTCACTGTTTAAACAAATGCTTAAATAATATTTGTAAAGTAAATGTGTGACACAAAACATGCCACTATGAAAAATGCAGTACTTAAAATGACATGCCCGACAGCCTATGGCACAACAGCCTATGGCCACATAGCGCCAGGGACCTCAGATGCCAGTCTGTGTGGAGTTTGCATGTTTTCCCCCTGTCTGGGTGGGTTTCCTCCAGGTGCTCCAGTTTCCTCCCACGGTCCAAAGATGTGAAGGTTAGGTGGATTGGCCATGCTAAATTGCCCTGAGTGTCCAAAGCTTGGTGAGGTTACAGGGATAGAGCGGGAGATAGAGCCTAGGTAGGGTGCTCTTTCTAAGGGTCGGTGAAGACTCGATAGGCCGAATGGCCTCCTTCTGTACTGTAGGGAATCTATGAAGGCTCAGTGCTACATTTGATACTCGAGCTCTGACAGCTGTTACAACCACCCCACCCCCAAGTTTGAAGGTAAACACTGAGGTATGCAATTAATTTATGGTGTAAGTATGGGCAGCACGGTGGCATAGTGGTTAGCACTGCTGCCTCATGGCGCCAATCTATGTGGAGTTTGCACATTCTCCCCGTGTTTGTGTGGGTTTCGCCCCACAACCCAAAGATGTGCAGGGTAGGTGGATTGGCCACGCTAAATTGCCCCTTAATTGGAAAAAAAATTGATTGTGTACTCTAAATTTATTAACATACATAGAACGTAGAACATACAGTGCAGAAGGAGGCCATTCGGCCCATCGAGTCTGTACCGACCCACTTAAGCCCTCACTTCTACCCTATCCCCGTAACCCAATAACCCCTCCTAACCTTTTTATGGTCACTAAGGGCAATTTATCATGGCCAATCAACCTAACCTGCACGTCTTTGGACTGTGGGAGGAAACCGGAGCACCCGGAGGAAACCCACGCAGACACGGGGAGAACGTCCGGACTCCGCACAGACAGTGACCCAGCGGGGAATCGAACCTGGGACCCTGGCGCTGTGAAGCCACAGTGCTATCCACTTGTGCTGCCCATATTTGGCATATTGTCAAAAAATGTCAAATTCAAAAAAAATATTTATGGTGTAAGTATAACAGTGCAATGGCTACCATTGTAAAAAAGGCTCACCATTGTCCTCTTGCCCATTGGCCTCTGGTGTTCCATGCCGGGATAGTTCTTCAGGTGCTTCTGGGTAGATAATGGCTGTGTCACTCCGCTGCAAGTATTCCGCAATGCTAACCGCATGGCTGTCTCCTTCTTCAAGCTTCCGTTTGGCAAAATACTCCTCAAGATCTGACGTGCAATCTACACTCTTTCCTAAAATAATATATTGAGAAAAGGAAGGAGGGAGAAGAATGTCAGTCACCCATGGTCCAATCTTTCGATACAAGCCAGAGTGACTTGGCATCTCTCAAATCACAATGCACAGTTCTGAAGGACTGCAATTCTACTTGGAATTTCTGCTTCCCCATACTGTTTCGCTCTTGTGGGAACTCTAACTGTTAGGTGGAGATAGCTGAAATAATCACAAACAAAGCAAATAAAACCACAGCGTTCATTAGCCAGGAAATGACGGGCCCTTATTGGTACATGCTGATTACAAGCCTAAACTGCCTGACTTGCTGGCATGCCAAGTTTTACTTCTGTTTTCCTCAGCCTTGTTATCTTTCAGGGTTTTTCCTTGAATTTTTTTGTTACAGACATTTCAAACTTACGCTGGAAACCTAGGTGCTATTTAAAGAGAAAAACATTTACAACATGAAACTATGTATTTCAATAACAATCTGACTACCTACAGCTTCTATACTCCCAGAAAGAGGATTTTCCCTTCAGTCCAGTAACTACAAGTCTGTGGCATGAAAGATAAAGTTTGGCAGTGTAGTGACAGATTATAGCGGTTTCTTTAGAATACACTGACATAATGGAAGATAAATTGAAAACAGGCACAATTTAACCAACCTGCACCCATTAATTGCAATTCAGGCAGCATGCAAATCTTGTGCACCTTTCTTTTGATAGATGCGAGCCAGTGCTAACCAAGTTGTTCATTGGCTGGATGTATCAGCAGAGGGTCAATATCATGAGTGGCTCGCGCCACTTAAAGCTAGCCTGCACTGCTTAAAGCTAGCCTCCATTGTTTGTAGCAGGAGCCGGGTTTCAGTTTTGAAGGGAAACTGGCCTGGGAAAGTGTAAGGATTGGCACAATATGGAACAGAGTACACTCCATGTTTTTTGGATGCTGAACTGGAAGTTTTGGTGAAGGGGATGGAAAAGAGGAAAGATGTCCTGTATCTGCAGAGGAAGGAGGCCTTCTAGATACATGGTCAAAAGACAATAAATAGGAGCAGTTAGCCATGAAGATCGGTGCTAAGAATCCAGCCTGAAGACCTGGATACAGTGCCACAAGAAATTTAATGACCTCACATGAGTAGCCAAGGTTAGTGAATGCATCGTCAAATATCTTATCTTGCCAACTGCATCAATGGCCTTAGCTACTTCTAAAATTATCTCCATTACTTACTCACCAACAATCTCTCTCAATTAGGCCTCACAGCCGACATTCATATGCTTCACCTCGTTCTCAGATTCCTGTCACTTTTCCTCATGCTGTTGTCCTGAAGCTGTTCACTACCTATGTTGGCAGGGGCTGTCCCATCATGATGACAATACTGTATAATGCAGCATGAGATCACCAAGAAATTTTGACACCATGTCTGCCAAGTATTGCAGGGCTCCTCCAGCGCAATTGGGTATTGTTTCAGCATAATAATGGTCTAGTCTGGAAGAGTGAATATTTAGTGGTGTTCTCTCCAGGTGCAGGAGCGGGAGAGGGAAGGTTGCCATTTAGGTATTTGGTGATGCAGGTGGGCACGATTTTGTAAGCTTAATTTCACGAGCCTTCACGAGGGTGAAGGAGGACTTGGTGAGATGGCAGTTCTCCCCTTGTCACTGGCAGGCCGGGTGCTGACAGTAAAAATGAACATTTCGCCATGGTTCCGGTTTGTGCCAAATTCATTCTTTTGAGGAGTGGACAGGCTGGTCTCGTCGTTTGCGAGGGCAGGGAAGGTAGCTACGATAAGGAAGGCGGTGCTCCAAAGGAGGGGGGGGTGGTGGTAGTTGGGGGGGCTTGGCCCTTCTGTACTTGTTTCAATATTACTGGGCGGTGGATGCGAGAAGGTGCGGGGCTGGAGTAGAGACAGAGACTTTGTGGGTGCGGATGGAGGTGGGTTCTTGAAAAGGGTTAGGGTTGTGGGCACTGGCAACGGCACCGCTCCTGTTCACGCGGGGGGGAAGTACTAGGGTAGTCCTGTGGTGGTAGCCATGCTGAAGATTTGGGGGCAATTCCGACAGCACTTCAAGTTGAGGGCAGGTTCGACGGTGATGCCGATAAGAGGGAATCATGGGTTTGAGCCAGGGAGAATGGATGCGAGATTCTGGGGATGGGAAGAGAAGAGGGCAAAAGAGATGAAGTGTCTGTTTTTGGAAGGGCAGTTCGCAAGCTTGGAGGAGTGGGTTTTGTTGGGGTGGAGGTCAGCTTCTCCCCACCTGTGCCTCGGCGTGGCTGGGATATCTGATGGAGTTCCTGTATTTGGAGAAGGTGAAATGTGCTCTGAGAGGGGCTGATGAGGGGTTCCAGCAGAGATGGGGTTTGTCTGTCTTACATTTTGGGGATCTGGTTCCGTCAAGAGGTGGCGGGTGGGGGGAGAGGGTTTTTTTACTGTAAAAATGTTGAAAATTTGAATAAAAATATATTTTTCTAAAACAATGGTCTACTCTGCTACAGTTCATGAGGCAAAGTGATTTTCATTGTATGCAAATCGTGCAGATGTGTGCAGGTTGAGCACCAGTCATAAGCCATATCATCAATCGATAACCTTTGTCACCCAGTAGCCACCCTTTGGTTTGTCATGGCTTAAATGCAGTTGGCACAACAGAATGCCACAGAATGAAGGCAACATGTTTGCAGCCAGGATATCAGGCACTGACTTGCATGATTAATTCTCAATGTTCATGCACCAGCTGAATGTCGAAGCAATGGAATTCATTTGGATTCTGGCATACGATATAGTTGACATGTGACGTCCAGAAAGCAACATGTGTGCAGTCAATGGCATCCTGCACTATATTGATCCTGCAGTCCTAGCAAAGCCATGTGTTCACTCCACCTATTTGGCAAGAGAGACTGAAATGTTGCTAGCTCTCTTTGAAAAGACATCCTTAATGATTTCCTTTGCTCAACTGTGTGTGAAAGGCAAATATCTCCAGCTCCAGCCTGGAAGGAATAAGGTGCATAAGATTCATCACTATGGTAACCTTTCACTGGCCAAGTGGTCCTTCTTCTTGAGGTTGCAGTTGTGGCTGCAGCAAATGACAGATTTCAATGAAGATCTCCTTACTGAAGTGCACCACACCTCACTGAGATTCAGGTTAGAGAATTGCTCGCAAAACACCATAGCTGGGTATGTCTTCTGCTGAGAGGCCTCCCTTCTCCTTTGTCTTGTCCAGCAGTTTTCTTGTTCTGCTTGGCCTCTCTTCATTCTCCGTGTCATATGGCATTCCAAATGGACTGCCTATTCATGCAACCATGTTTGGGAGCAATTGGCTTGTGCAGAAGCCTTGAAGTCAACAAAAAGTCCTTCAGAACATGCTGATAAGACATTTGCAACTTGAGAGGGGAATAAGAAAGCAACAAACACGTGTAGGATAATGACAATGGCCAAAAGGAATCAACTCGCACCTAATCTGTAAGGAGCGAGCCTGCTAATCACTTTGAATACTGCTGGTAGAGGATCCTACCAACTGCATGCATGCTAATACCACACCAATATGGCAAAGGCACGGTTCCCCCAGAGGTGTGCACTGCAGACAGTGTTTTGGGGCCAAAAATGGCAAATTTACAAACCAAATTTTTTGTTCAGTGTTCTAGGACAAGAAGAATAACATTCCTTCATGGTAAATTCCTGCTTTAGCGAGAGAGATTGTCAAATTGAAGCTAGTTGCTTTCCCACTGAGTTACCCAAAGGTCTTCCTAAGATTCTTAGTGGCAAAGTTAAGAATAGCAGATCAATTATCTGCTGCTGGGATGGGGGAGGGGGGGGGGGGTCAATGCCCAAGTGTTGGAGTAATAGGATTGGTGGTCCGATTGTGTGGACTACAGATTCAAGCAGAGCACTCCTGCTCCTACTGGTTTGACAGAAAAGTTGTTTTTATTTTGAGTTCCATTTAAGTGATAGCCACAGGAACGCTGAAGGATCACAAGTACATCAGGCCTTCAATGACATATTTTGCAGACGGGGTCCTTCAACAGGCATTAGGCCGCAAATTGATAAATTCAAGAGCTTCATCCTTTCTTAGCCCACAGGAAAATGATTGCACAAAGCCTGATCCCTCTAAACTGGGATGCTTTGAACCTATGTTACACTGAAAAATGGGCACAATGTGTCCCAGTCTCTACTCCATAATCTAGGTTAATGCTTCATTGCAGCCTGCTGCATTGTTACTACTTATTTTTTCAAGGCCAGCATGGTCACTGAACATAAATACTGACAGTCCTTGAGTCATGATCTCGTCAAGACCTAAGAGATAGAACGCATTTATTTGTTCCTACTCAAGTGCACTTATCTATGGTAAAATGGAATGCCAGATCTAAATCCAATCACCCTTGCTTACAAATTCGTGCCAATGGACTGCACACTCTCAAAGCTATCAAAAGGCGAAGAAGGATTGTTAAAATGGTGGATTTGTGCCCCATAAAGAACAGATGACGGGCCACAAATACACAGCCTGGCAGACAAATATAAAAATAAAACTGCCAACCATTTATCAGTCTAAAGGAATGAAATAATAAAAGGGATTATTGTGAATTGCATTTCCAACATGAAGCAAGCACTGAACAGAGGAATAGTCTCATATTTTTACATTTATTTCTATATTTATAATTTTCAAACTACCATTAGAATTCTGCAGTTTGTCCTATTAAAGAATAAAAAGTTATGGGAGCTTTAAAATTTTCTATTGGCAAAATGTTGCAACTGAACATCCCATGTGAGCTGCCCTCTCTTTGGAGATTTGAGGAAATGCAGAAACACACCTGCTGACTTGGGGTTTTAGGGTGGAAAGTGGCTTAAAATATGTATTTAAATTTATCTTTATTTTTGATGCATTTGCAAAATCAGAAACAGCTTAGCTTGTTGCTTCTGTTTGTTTCAAAACCTGTGACCAGTTTTCACGAGATTAGCAAAATATGTCATAGTGCAACCAGCTACTGGTAAAGTTCCCATCCTGAAGCTAAATTTAGACCGGAACGTAAGTCTCTGTGGTTCAATGTCACAACTTTGATTTGCATTCTGGAAAACACCTTGATGAGCTGAAAAAAAAGTGTTCAATCTAATAACTGAGAGGAAGGAACTCTTCTGCAGACACCTGCAGAAGAACTTTCAATTTTGCTGCCCCACGGTTTTGACGAAAGCTCTTTATCAGGTAGGAAAAATGCTCGGAATGCCCATGAACACATGGTTGAAGGAATGAGGTCAGCCCCCACTTACAATCAGTTGTTGGATTTACCGGGATAGCTTTGAACAGCTTAGATCAGAATTAAAGGCACCCAGCTCCATAAATGTCCACTGTTTAATTTACTGGTGTTTACATGAAGAATAAACAAATTTAGACTGCAGAGATTTTAGACACACAAGCATTAGGGCTTTTGTGGATTTCAAGCCTCACACAGGGCATTGAACCCACTTGCTTGGTTGGGGTGGAGCAGTGACAGAGGAAGAAAACTGGTTGGAAGGCACAAGAAGACTTAAACTTTAGGCCATTCTGAATCCAATCAAAGCCCACAGCTTCACTGGTAGCAGAGTTTCACGCAGCGAAGCTAAAACAGTTAAGAGAATTTTACTTCACACTGAGCCTTTTATAATAAAATATCATACTTGATCAGAGAGCATGAGACACAGCAGATGTTGTACTCACCTGTACCGTGACCTCTACTCGGCTGAATTGTGGCTTCAGGCCCCATAGTGTCATACTCTTCTTTCATTTCTTCTGTAGAGAAAAGGGACATGAGAAGAGGCTGAGTACTTAATGAGCTTTTATTGAAATGGAATAAAAATCACTTATTGTCACAAGTAGGCTTCAAATGAAGTTACTGTGAAAAGCCCCTAGTCACCACATTCCGGCACCTGTACCAGGAGGCTGGTACGGGAATTGAATCGTGCTGCTGGCCTGCCTTGGTCTGTTTTCAAAGCCAGCGATTTAGCTCTGTGCTAAACCAGGTGTGGTAACCTGCACACAGTAAACGGTAACATAAACACAGTAAACACCGGGTAAAGTGAGGTATTCTTTTAACCACAGAAAAGATTGCTCTAAACACTTGCCTACAATATCTTGTCTCGGCCTTTTTGATGAATTCAGTCACCCTGGGCCAGACCAGTACTTAGTTACCTACAACATTACAGCTTAGCAGTGAAAAACAGTGTGAAGAAACTGGACTGAGAA
The DNA here is from genome assembly GCF_047496885.1 of Scyliorhinus torazame. NCBI lineage: Eukaryota > Metazoa > Chordata > Chondrichthyes > Carcharhiniformes > Scyliorhinidae > Scyliorhinus > Scyliorhinus torazame. Next base: position 55,389,211 of record NC_092708.1, on the reverse strand, counting down.
GTGTCAAGCATTAGAAGCATAAGACAGATATACTTCAATAAATAATCAAACCCAACAATGGTAACTAATCTCACAAAGACAAAGCACTGAATTAAAGGTATTTCTGGAAAGAGATCAATAGAGATATAACTATTGTACTGTACTATTGCTCATCTCATGTGACTCATGTGAGTCATAAGCATCATAAGTTTTCCACCTGAGGGCACTTGAACCAACTGAGGGAAAAAAAGACGTACTGTATTTTTTGCATAATACCAGTAATGCTCAAGATTTCTACTTCTCTTACTTCCTCAGTGTCATTTTTAGGTAAAGGGTGAGTGCAGTTGTAATGCCCTGCACTATCTGTTTGCTGTGTTAACATGCATAAATATGAACAATGTTTGCAGATTGTTTTCTTGAGCTCTGTTTTGTTGTTGCAGTTCCATAGACTGTGTGGCACCTTTAGTTAAAACTGCTACAATCATGGCCTTGTAAACAAATCAGGCTCAAAACAGAAAATGCAAACTGTGTAAAAGAGGCAGTATCCCTTTGGTTGGTCCCTGGAGGGCAGGTTTGAAAGCAAAAAACAGCACAAACATTCTCTTTTCTTTTGCATACCCCCATCATGAAGTTCAAAATAATCAATGTAAATAATAAGACAGACAAAGTTGACAGATATTTAGCATTGCTGCATGTTCTCACCACACAGACTACAAGAGAGCAATATTTTTTGTATTTTTCTTTAAACTGCCATGCGCTGACACTGTGATGTCCAAAAAGGGATATTGTTACTTACTCAACAACTAAGAGAGCAATGAACCTAATTCACTTTAAAAATAATCATAGCGTGTTACTGCCTATCATGCATGGCCGAAATTTCATAGAGGCACTTAGTTCTGGACAAGAAGGGTTGAATAAGCAAAAGGAGATGACACGCAGGTGATTTATTTGAGCGTCTGTCAGTAATGATGTCATGTTTTCCAGAACACTGTATCCACCCATTGTGGGATAAAAGAATGTCAAGGACAATTCAAAACACAAAACTTTTATTGTGCTGTAACCGGAAGGAACAGTAAGAACTCGAGCAGGTCAACTATGCTCTTCAGCTGAGAACCTATTTCCTGCTAACAAAGTATTGTAACACAGGAGAGAGAGAGAAATAAAGGGAGGCAGTGGATCTGAAAGTGAATGCAACCTGAGCTAGTGAGAGGGCAATTTTTTTTAAAGTGGTACAGGAATGAAAATAACTGAGAGCCTGGTAGGAACTGGTCAAAGTTGAAGCAAAGATGTGTGTGTGTGTGTGTTGGGGGTAAAATGGGGAGGGGGTGCAGCTGGGAAGGACAGGAAGAGTTGTAAGAACCTCAGGTAAAATTATATGATCAAAGGCAGCATCTATGTTGCAGGTGTACCAGAATCTATGTTGTTACCATGTGCCCCTACCAGCCAGGACAAGCCGAGGACCTGTGCTTGTGCGTGGGAGAGGGTTAATATTGAGCGTTCACTGTTTTGGGGTCCTCACACAGCCTTCAACCAACCAGTCAGCATGTCAGTTTCCCAATCCCTACAATTTCATACCTTGAAATGAACACTTTAGAATCAAGCGCGAAAGTAGTCTTGCCGTCAGGTATTTGGGGATAAAATGATTCCTAAGTCAAAAAAAAATCTTACCGATGGAGCACATGGCAGCTGCTTTCCACCAGTTTCACCGTGCGTTTTCAAGTAGGCACAGAAACATGACATTTGGTCAACTTAACTCAATTTCTAATGGAGTAATCTGGCTTCAAAACTACATTTAGAAATAAATTTTATCTTAGCAAATCGGGTGGGGTGGGGATGCAAAGTTCCATATGAGAATGAAGAGGTAACACCAACAACAATTTTCCTTTATGTCACACCTTTATCATAGAATCATAGAATTTACAGTGCAGAAGGAGGCCATTCAGCCCATCGAGTCTGCACCGGCTCTTGGAAAGACCACCCTACCCAAGCCCACACCTCCACCTTATCCTCATAACCCTCTAACCCCACCCAACACTAAGGGCAATTTTGGACACTAAGGGCAATTTAGCATGGCCAATCCACCTAACCTGCACATCTTTAGACTGTGGGAGGAAACCCACGCACACACAGGGAGAACGTGCAGACTCCACACAGACAGTGACCCAAGCCGGGAATCGAACTTGGGACCCTGGAGCTGTGAAGCAATTGTGCTACCCACAATGCTACCGTGCTGCCCTTTAAAGTAGGAAAATCTCCAAAATGCTTCACAGGAGCACAGTCACACGAAAATTGACACTGGGCCAAAGAAGGAGAAAATGCGATCAAACGCTTTGTTAAAGAGATAAGTGTGGTGAATGTATAATTACTGATAATTCACCAGTGCACTATGTTATTAACCCTGTGGGCTCTACCTATGGGCCATTGTGTGGCTTCACCCACAGGGGATATGTTGGGGTATGTACGGTTTACAGGAAGTATAAGAGCTGCCGACCTGCGGGGCCGCCTTCAGTTTTGTACCGGTCACAGGCAGGCTCAGTTCTAAGCTGATTAAAACCACGGTTTACTTCTCCACGTGTCTTCGAGTGAATTGATGGTCGCATCAATTTAATCAGCTTAAAATACTACTATGGAATCAGCCCTCAAACCTGACAGACTGGAACTCGATCCACAGGCCGCGGAGGCGAAATACATTTTTTCACATTGGCTTCGATGCTTCAAGGCCTATCTCGCCACGTCATCTACGCCATCCGTCACTGACAAACAGAAGCTGAGTCTCCTCCACGCACGGGTCAGCCATCGCATTTCTGTCCAGCTTGGCGAAGACACTTCCTATACAGAGGCCCTCGCACTACTCGAACGCCTCTATGTGCGGCCTGTGAACGAGGTACACGCGCGACATGTCTTCACCACTCGCCGCCAGCGCCCCGGGGAGTCGCTAGATGATTACCTACGCGACCTCAAAGCCCTCGCGCGCAACTGTAACTACCAGGCGGGGGTCCGATCGAACTATGCAAGACAGCACCTGCTCGAAAAAGGGGCCCAGGACCTGGACGACACGGTAAAACTGGCTACTTCTCTGGAGGCCGCTTTTCAGAGCCTTACTGCATTCCTGGCCGATCATGCGACCCTCTCGTGGGCCCCCGACCCGAGAGAACCCCAGGCCTGTGCCACGCGGCCGCCTGCCCATCATGGGGGGCTACCCTGCTACTTTTGCGGCCAGTCCCAACACCCCCAACTGCACTCCCCGGCCCGCAACGCGAACTGCAGCAGCTGTGGGTGAAAAGGACACTTCGCCAAGGTCTGCCTGGCCAGGTCTAAGAACTCAAACTCACAGACCCGATCCACAGACTCACAGGCCCGCAGACCCCGCAAGGTGGCAGCGTGTCTGCCGACTCCGCCTCCGCATAACATGTGCGACTCATGGGGGCCGCCATCTTGGCCATCCTCTTCCACGCGGCCGGCCACGTGCGATCTATGGGGGCTGCCATCTTCCTCACCGCCCGCCACGCTCGACCAACGGGGGCCACCATCTTGACCGCCATCTGTCTGCTACATCGCTCGACGCGTACGACCTACACGGACAGCCATCGCGGGGCCGCCCCAGCACCTCCGATCACGCCACCGGCTACCCACACCTCAGCGTGGTCACTCTGGACCAGTCGTGACCTAAGCACCTCCGGAGCTCCATGATGGCCGTCCGGGTTAACGAGTATGAGACACCTTGCCTTTTCGACTCCGGGAACACACAGAGCTTCATTCACCCGGACGTGGTAAGACGCTTCTCGCTCCCAATATTCCCGACGCAACAAACCATATCCCTCGCCTCTGGGTCGCACTCGGTGCAAATCCAAGGGTGCACTACTGCAACCCTAGCGATACAGGGCGCTGAGTATGCTAATTTTCAACTATATGTGCTCCCAGACCACTGCGCTCCTCTCCATTTGGGACTCGACTTCCAGTGCAACCTCAGGAGCCTAACTCTTAAGTTCGGGGAGCTCCTGCCCCTGCTCACCATATGCAGCCTTGCGACCCTAAGAACCACCCCGCCCCTCTTCGCAAACCTCACCGCCGATTGCAAGCCAGTAGCCATCAGAAGCAGGCGGTATAGCATACAGGACAGGACGTTCATTAGGCCCGAGGTCCAGCGTCTCTTGCGGGAGGGGGTCAAAGAGGCCAGCAATAGCCCCTGGACAGCTCAGGTGGTGGTCGTCAAGACCGGGGAAAAGTTCCGGATGGTGGTTGATGACAGCCAGACCATTAACCGGTTTACGCAACTCGATGCGTACCCCCTTCCCCGGATTGCAGACATGGTAAATCAGATCGCGCACTACCGCGTGTTCTCCACGGTGGATCTGAAGTCTGCATACCACCAGCTCCCAATCCGCCCGGAGGACCGCCACTACACGGCGTTTGAGGCAGACGGCTGCCTTTTCTATTTCCTCCGGATCCCCTTTGGCATCACGAACGGGGTTTCGGTGTTCCAACCAGTACGGGCTGTGGGCTACGTTTCCGTACTTGGACAATGTCACCATCTGCGGCCATGATCAGCAGGACCACGACGCCAACCTCCACCGATTTCTCCAAACCGCCCAAAAACTCAACCTCACCTACAACAAGGAGAAATGCGTTTCCGCACAACCAGGCTAGCCATCCTCGGCTACGTCGTGGAAAACGGGGTCCTAGGGCCCGACCCTGACCATATGCCTCTTACAACTCCCTCTCCCTCACTGCCCCAAGGCCCTGAAGAGGTGCCTTGGATTTTTCTCGTATTACGCCCAGTGGGTCCCCTAGTATACGGACAAAGCCCACCCACTATTTAAGGCCACCCTCTTTCCACTGGCAGCCAATAGCCGCCAGGCCTTCAACTGCATCAAGGTGGACATCGCCAAAGCTGTGATGTGCACGGTGGACGAGTCCGTCCCCTTCCAGGTGGAGAGCGACGCCTCAGAGGTCACTCTCGCCGCCACCCTCAACCAAGCAGACAGACGGATAGTGTTTTTTTCACACACCCTCACCACCTCCGAAATTCAACACTCCTCAATCGAAAAAGAAGCCCAAGCCATCGTGGAAGCCGTGTGGCACTGGAGGCACTACCTCGCTGGTAGGAGGTTTACCCTCGTCACCGACCAACGATCGGTTGCCTTCATGTTTGACAATACGCAGCGGGGCAAGATCAAGAATGATAAGATCTTCCGGTGGAGAATCAAACTCTCCATCTATAACTACGATATAGGATATCGTCCTGGGAAGCTCAACGAGCCCCCAGATGCCCTGTCCCGCGGCACATGCGCCAGATGACCAACTACGGGCTATCTACGATGACCTCTGCCACCCGGGGGTCACCCGGCTCGCCCATTAGATCAAGGCCCGCAACCTGCCTTACTCCACCGAGGAGGTCAGAGCTATAACCAGAGACTGCCAACTCTGTGCGGAGTGTAAGCCGCACTTCTATCGGCCAGATAAGGTAAAGGCATCCCGGCCCTTTGAATACCTCAGTATCGATTTCAAAGGGCCCCTCCCCTCCAATAACCGCAACACGTACTTCCTTAACATCATAGATGAGTTCTCCCACTTCCCGTTTACCATCCCCTGCCCTGATATGACCACCCCCACTGTCATTAAAGCCCTGCATTGTGTCTTCACCCTGTTTGGTTTCCCCAGTTATGTCCACAGCGACAGGGGCTCGTCGTTCATGAGCGACGAACTGCATCAGTACCTGCTCAGTAAAAGCATCGCCTCGAGCAGGTCTACCAGTTATAACCCCAGGGGAAATGGGCAGGTGGAGAGGGAGAACGCAATGGTCTGGAAGGCCATCCTACTGACCCTGCGGTCCAGGAATCTCCCAGTTTCTCTCTGGCAAGAGGTCCTCCCCGATGCGCTCCACTCTATTAGCTCCCTCCTTTGCACGGCCACAAACCAGACTCCTCATGACCGTTTGTTTGTTTTCCCTAAGTGAGCTACCTCAGGGGCCTCGCATCCGCCCTGGCTGATGACACCGCGTCCAGTCCACCTCCGAAAATATGTTCGGAGCCATAAGACCGACCCCCTGGTAGAGAGGGTCCAGCTCCTGCACTCCAACCCACACTATGCGTACGTCGAACACCCCGATGGCTGGCAAGACACCGTCTCCCTCCGGGACCTGGCGCCCGCAGGCTCCAACACCACTCCGACTACTGTATCCCCCACACTATGTCCCGTCCAACCTCCCATGTACAGCGCCACCACCCCTATATGGTTCCCGCGCTCCCTCCCACCCGCCACACCGGTCCACAGGAATGAAGCTCCGGAAGAGCCGCTCCCGGAGTCCACGCCTGTGCCTGCTCCGGGCCCAGCTCCACAGCCACCCGAAGCGGCTGCAACACCAGTGCTTCGGCGGTCGCAACGTACGATCCGGGCACCGGACCAACTGAAACTATGAGCCCGTCACCCCCGCCGGATTTCATTTTTAAACAGGGTGTGAATGTGGTGAATGTATAAGGACTGATAATTCACCAGTGCACTGTGTTATGTTATTAACCCTGTGGGCTCTACCGATGGGCCATTGTGTGGCTTCACCCACAGGGGATATGTTGGGGCATGTACGGGCTCCGCCCATGGCTCCACCCCCTTTACAGGAAGTATAAGAGCTGCTGACCTGCGGGGCCGCCTTCAGTGTTGTATCAGTCACAGGCAGGCTCAGTTCTAAGCTGATTAAAACCACGGTTTACTTCTCCACGTGTCTTCGAGTGAAGTGATGGTCGCATCAGTAAGTGTAAATGAGGGTCTGAAGTAGGAGAGAGTTGGCTAGATGGAAAGACTTAGAGAGGGAATTCAGAGTTTAGAACCTAGTTGGCTAAAGTCATGACCATCCATGGTGCATTAAAGGGAGTGGGCCACAAGTGACCAGAGTTGGAGGACTGGCTTCAGGATGCGATTTACATCTTCAAGGACATAAAAGGAAAAAAATTATTTTGGAGCTGGGGCAGTATTTTCTCAGGACAGATGGGTGAAGGGTATTTTTTTTTGAGGAGTGAGGGTGATGATGGCTGGGATTTTCTGGTCCCATCCATGGCAGGGATGGAAAATTCAGAGATGCTGCCAAATGTCCAGTGACTTTGGGCAGGAATTTCAGGTCCCTCCATATGAGTAAGGAACCATTTATAGTAACAGCTAATATGGGGGACAGGAAACAAAGCGGTGACATCAGAGGTTTAGGGGGTACAGGGTCAGAAGAGCAGCAGTTAGGTGCCATGGTCAAGATGTGTTTGGGGAAAGCATAAGGAGATAAAGGGGATGCTTGAGAACGATGTAATTCAGGTTTGCGGGCAGCACGGTAGCATTGTGGATAGCACAATTGCTTCACAGCTCCAGGGTTCCAGGTTCGATTCCGGCTTGGATCACTGTCTGTGTGGAGTCTGCACATCCTCCCCGTGTGTGCGTGGGTTTCCTCCGGGTGCTCCGGTTTCCTCCCACAGTCCAAAGATGTGCAGGTTAGGTAGATTGGCCATGATAAATTGCCCTTAGTGTCCAAAATTGCCCTTAGTGTTGGGTGGGGTTAATGGGCTATGGGGATAGGGTGGAGGTGTGGACCTTGGGTAGGGTGCTCTTTCCAAGAGCCGGCGCAGACTCGATAGGCCGAATGGCCTCCTTCTGCACTGTAAATTCTATGATAATCTATGATAGACAAGGTATGAAGGGCCCGGTGAAAGCTCACTTGGTGGGTGAAGGGATGCAACAGAAGCAGCTGAATTGATGGCCTTAATTTTCTTAACATGGTTGTCCATGAGCACCTCGCACAGGCTGTTGAAGGTGAATTAAAGTTGTTGGGCGTTCTTCTTAACCATTTAAATATGACTTTCCTCAAGAAACAGTTGTTATTCTGTTTGAAGTATTTAAAACCAAATATTTGACAAAACCTGATATATCTTTTACACTGAGTTTGGCGAGGTATTAGAACAGTTGGCTGCTAGTGCGTGAGTTGTTGGACGGTAAATGGCAAAGTCAAAATAAATGCACTAGCTTTGCAAAGTCTGGCAGATGGGAAAACTTAATAAAAAATGAATTATACCAACCATGGGCTATAATGAATGTGGCAGGTATACTTTCAAGTTGATGTTGGCTACACAATATTTAGAGCTGGCAATATTATCACCCTATTTTTTTTTCTTGATTCTTTCATAGGATGCAGGCATCATTAGCAAGGCCAACATGTCTTGCCCATTGCTAATTGCCTTTGAACTGAATGGCTTGCTAGACCACTTTAGAGGGCAATTAAGAGTCAACCACATTGCTGTGGGTCCGAAGTCACATGTAGGCCAGACTAGGAACAAATGACAGATTTCTTTTCCTGAAGGACATTACTGAACCAGATGAGTTTTTACAACAATCATGGTCACCATCACCAATTCCAATTTTATTAATTGAATTTAAATTTCACCAGCTGCCATTGTGGGATTTGAACCTTTGGCCGCACAGTATTAACCTGGGCCTCTGGGTTACTAGTTCAGTAACAGAACCAATTATGACACTGACTCCCCCTACATTTAACATGTTGATGAGGTGAGATGAAGAAAGCTGGGAGGAGGCTCATTGGAGCATTAACGGCCTGCATAGATTTTTTGGGTTGAATCGCCTATTGCTGTGCTGTAAATTCTATGTAATTCTGTGTAAAGCCACATCACAAGATGGATGCCACTGAATCGTATTTCAGGCTCTTTCATATTCATACTTTCACATGTCAGGTTTCTGGAGAGCAATGTATGTGTACCCCTACCTGTGTGTGTACTGAAAAAGCACCAGTAGGCCTAAAGGTTGCAGAACTCTGGAACTGGCCCCAGCCATCAGCAACCAGAAATATTAACCTTGAACACGTGGACCTGGATCTTTATCATTTTAGTAACCACACATATTTTGGTTGGGCAGGGGTGGTCTGTACAAATGGATGAATCTGGATCGACCTTGCATCTAGACCACTGATACACCTGTGAGTTTTTAACCTTTGTTCAGCATTTGGTTCATGTGGCAGGGCAGAAAGAACTGATTGGTTCTCCATTCATTGACTTATGTCCCGATGGAGTCATTGCACCCCAAGGCTTGGATGATGAGCAATTTACTTGTTCATTTGAGTTACATTCTTTCAGCCAAAGGGTGGGTTCAACATATTCTTAGATTGATTCAGAGTACAATATTCTGTAAGTTTACACCAGTAATCAACCGTTTGTGTTAACTGTTGACCTAAACAAGCCATTGATCTCAAAGGTGGAAACCAATTTCCATTCCAAGTCGTATTTTCATGGAACAGTCAACAGTTAACTTGTACCAATGCTGAGGATTCTTCGTTGTTTCAGATATTATGAATGGTAACTAATCTGTTACTTATTTGCATTTAAAGGATGCCTTTGGCTCGGGAAAGGGTTAACACACAAATAATGAAGCAGGCTACTGAATTTCTAATGCCTGATCATTTCTTCAGAATGTAGCCTTGACAGCTTTGCAGTGGGCGTCATGCATGTTCTCTTGGGTGACCTTTCACTAGCCCATTGTATTTATTAGCAATCTGGATTATTGCCCGGCCTTAGTGAGGCTGGTATGAAGCTGCCATGCCTTCACTTGTGTAGGCGCAGCCTGTGTATAGATTATCTACATATAGTGCTCTGTTCCACGAGAACCTTTAGCACCAATTGTAACAGTGCCAAACTGTGGTATATTTCTAATTTATTAATGTTTTACATCACAATTTAGATAATAGAAAAGCTTAATAATGTAACCTCAAGTGCACCAAGGTACTGAACTGCTACTCTAGACGGCAACACTGACAAAGAATAGTCCACATGGGATACTGCTCCAATTAAGTTGTGTACACTTACAATCTCTCCATCCCATTCCCAACAACATATTGTAGATGTTTTTTCAAATTACTTTTCAATTGGCTAAAGTGCTCTGGGCTGGAGAAGGGGTTGGTTCTCATCTTTGATCATGGTACTCAAGCCCCTACTGGTGGTGTCCCATGTGAAGACAGCAGAAGAATAGTGGGGTTTGACTGCAATATTTACCACAGTCAGACAACCTGTTTATGTATATGTGAACAATGGTCCCTTGAATGAGATATCAGAAGGCAACAGCCACTCATAAAACATAACACCAGTAAGAAGAAAAGGGAGCAAAATAAAACAAAGAATCTTCCTGGTTGGAGGATCTGGGGAAAATAATTAATGCCCTTGGAGGGCTCTTGTATCTGCCTCACCTCCCCGGATAGAAGTCCTTGTGTAAAAATGTTTTGACAAGTAAAAATATCTGGTGACATCCCTTTCAGCAGCTTCAACAGACTGAAATGATTAAAAAATTTATTACAAAACACTCTTGCAATTAAAAATGTATTAAACAAATCTTCATCCCACCTCAACCATCTACAATGTATTACCCACAGTACAATAAGTTTTTTTTATTTGCCAGTGGCAGGTGAGATGTGTGTAGTAATGGGCATCATTGGGCCCGCAGAGTCAGTTAATAATTGGCAATCACATCTTTTATAGCTAATGTATTTTTCGAGGCACTATTATCTAATCCTTGTATTGACAGTGTTTTATCATGTTGAACTGTTTCAAAGCACTTCACTCAATTAATTACTTTTGAAAGGCAGTGACTCTTTATATTTTGGCAATAGGTAAGAAGTTTCTTTACCCTTCTACCCATACTGTCCACTTAATGGTCGCATGCGCTGAGAGGTGCTGTTTTTGAGCAGCATGGCAACAATTTGGACAATGATGTTCTGACTGGACAGTGCTCTGTATGCGTGGTGTAAATGAGAGCTCGGAGATGGGGGGGAAAAAAATCAAATCTGATACTAGAGCTGACATATTCATTAACATTGTCCTCCCATTCCCGAGTTCCCCATCACAATTACCTTCCCTGTCCCCGTCACACTCCCCCCGTCCCCCCAACCCATGGGCGCCATGAGGCAGCAGTGCTAACTACTGCGCCACCTTGCTGCCCCAATATATATGCAGTTGAAAGACCATTGCAGTGAGTGTTACTCTTAAATTCAATATGTGTGTTGCTAGACCAGATTAAACTCGTTTTTGAACCATAAGCTGAATCAAACCACTTTAAGACAAACACAAACAGTTGCTTGATTAAAACAGCAAATTATTTTTAAGATGGAGTCCCAATTTTGAAAATCCAAGCAAGCTATAGTAACTGATGAAAGGGTAGAAATGAGTGGTTGAAACCATGCATTTGTTGGTACTAAGAAAATTAAAGCTGATTAGAAACTTCAGCAGAAAAGGTAAAATAGATTAGCCAGAAAAGATTACAGGAAAGTAAAGGACCACATGTATAAAGGTACCTATGAAAGAATAACTTTGCATTAGATTGCAACTCTTTTATTGCTTTTTCCACTTAAGGAGTTAGATAATACTTCTGTCTGTAAATACGTAATTGCATTATATCAGTTAGATTATTTGCTTGTTGATTTGATGAGTTAAAATTAAAATGATGTCTGATGTGATGTTCTACTGTTTCTAAAGACTTGAGAGAGCGAGATCCTGTGGAGTTAGCATAAGTTCAGATCGCCTCGGAATCAGCAGATAGGATTTTCTATTTGTTATCCTACATTTGCTACTATTACCTTGCTCTCAAGGCTACATAGACACTCATAAGAACAGGGAGTTGGGACTCACTCATGAGAGTGATGTAATATATGACAAGTGAAGTCATCTAGAGTGGGAAGATTAGAAAGGACCCAAAGATTTAAAATCCACCTTGGAAGATGGTAAAACCCAAACTGCCTCCAGCTTTGGGGCAGTGAGATGTAGAAGGGGAGCCTATCCATGGAGCATAAACACAACGAGAGGTTAAGATGTGGACGTAAAGCAACATAATCTGAATTCTTCTATACGTGCTACTGCTTGAAAATACTTCCACATAGTTAATGGGATATTCTGTATAAAAGCAAGACTTGCATTTATCAAACATTTTCCACAACCTCTGTACTTCATAAAGCGTTTTGCAGCCCGTGAAGTATTTTTGAAGTGTAGGCATGGTTGTAATGTGGGGAACAAAGTATATATGATGCCTAGATAGCACTATGGAACTTCTAATCAATTCACAATAGTAGCAAATGATTTTTTTTTTTGCAACAAGCAACCAAACTCGCACCACATGATTCAAAGAGTAGCATGTAACTCATACAGGAATTCCATATTTAGGCCAAAATTCTCCATCCATTCATCCCGACGGATTCTCCGGTCCTGCTGCAGTGAATAGAGTTTTGGCTGAATGCCAAATTCTCAGTTCTCGGTGGCAGGATGAAGATGGATCGGAGAATCCCGGTCATAATACAAATATATAAGGGGCGCGATCTTTCCAAAAGGGAACGAAGTCCCCTCGAGAGTGTGTTTAGCCACGTGTTTCCCGGTACTCGCAGTGGCGAGAAACACGTGGCTATTCAACTCTACCCGTGTTGAATAAGGGGACTAAACTGGGAGCGCGCAGCTGAAGCTGCACATAGCCCCATTTTTTACAACGGGGAACTCCGCTTGCCAGAACTCCCTGTTGTAGCGACAGATCGGGACACCATTTTTAAATCACGTCCCGATCTCAGAGACCCAAAACCCACCCCCCGACTTTCCCCCACCACCAAACACCCACCAACATCCACGGTGGGCAGCCCTGGCCCATTTGCGCGTGTGCAAAAAATGCCAATTTGGCAGTGCCAACCTGGCAGTGCCCCTTCCAGCTGGCAGTGCCACCTGAGCACCTTGGCAGTGCCAGGGTGGCACCCAGGTGGTACTTCCATGGTGCCAGGCTGGCACTGCCAGGGTACCCAGATGGCACCAGCAGAGCCAGGGCACCACTTTGCCCAAAAGGCATGCAGCTAGGTGCCTCTGATCCCCTTGTAGACCCCATGAGTGCCGTTCCATCTTGTCCCCGTTTGTGGGGACCAGTACGAAACAGCACTCGCCCGAGGTCTCTGAGACGAAGGGATTGAATCCCAAAGCCTCAGATACCTCGGGAATCTGCAGATTAGGCCTACTGCCTCGCTCTAATATGCAGATTTGCCAAAAAGCGATCCCGCCCATTGTGGCCGGGATTCTCTTTTCAACACAATCTAGCGAGACATTGCATCTCACGAAGTGTTGCGAACCAGGTGGATCGTGGGAGTGGGGTCTCCTGGCTTTCATCGGCTATGCTGCGACGCGGTGAGATGCTTTTCCGGAGCAGCGTCCAACGTTAACAGCACTTAGGGCTGGATTCTCCGGTACCAGCGCAGGCTTCTCTGCCGTGCGCCATTCGCTGGTGACGGGACTCTACCTTCCTGCCGCTTGTCATTGGGATTTCCCATTGTAACCACACCAAGTCGCGAAATTCGCTGGCGGGAATAATGAATTCCGGCCTAGGAATCCTTATTTTAATTAGACGTGTGAAAAGGATACAATATAAAAGATTAATTTTAAAATGTTAGTGTCTTCCATCGGAGTTGCATTTCCTTTAGCAATCTTCTTCTACCCTAATTAAACATATTTATCGTTCTACTACACTCAGTTATTACTTTATTACATTTTAACTTTACTGGTAACAGTTAAAAATCTTTCAAGCAATAATGAATGTAATTGTGAATCATCTTTACTGAAGCAGTGACATTTCTAAAAAATGTTGATATATCTTTTGAGCGTAAAAATTAAATCTGTGTGTGATTGTGAATTATAAAATTTTCAACACCTAGCAGATAATCCACAGGTTTAAATTTGTAACATCAAATATTGTGATAGGTTTTTAAAAACGTGTTACCCTCCTACCAGTGCCAACTCTATGTAGCAACCCTCTACAACATATTATTAAATACAAAACTGATTTTCCATGATTTCTAATGTAGTTGTGTGGTAGGGTGCCCCTTTAAGGGGTGGGGTCCTGAAGGGTCATGTGAGCCGTCGGGCCAATCAGGCCAGAGCATGCAAATCCTGGGACTGAGCGAGGGTTTTACTGTTACTTTTAAGTCATGGAGTACGGTAGACTTTATCGCTCTGTGAATAGTTATTTGCCTCAATAAAGTGTTTATCCATTAATCTACTTGGGAGTCCCCTGTCCTTCAAGGTACTCCGGCCACAATTCAACTGGAAAAAAAATCTATGTCCGGCTTTGGGCGCGTTTAGCACCTTTCGTTTTGGCCTCATGGAGTTTCTCTTCATTGAGGCCGTACTTAAGTCATTTCCTGGCAAGCCAAGCAGGAAAGACTCCTTGCAGATCGGGCCACCACTTTGTCTGGCTGCCACGATCTCCCCTCAACCTTTCAGCCCCCCTCCCCCCACCGTTTTTGACCCTCTCAACCTTGGGGAGGCCCGCGGCCGCACCCCCTCATCCATCTGGTAAGTTCCCTGGCCCGATCCCTGGCCATGCCAATCTGGCACCTAGGCACCCTGGCATCACCACCCTGGCACCCTGCCAATGCACTAACCAATGCTCAAAAAGCTTACTCACAAATCGAAAAAGAGGGACTAGACTTTGGAGTGAAAACCTTCCATCAATATGTCCATGGACGACCTTTCATAGTAGTAGTTACTGAACACAAGCCCCTGTTGGGCTTATTTAGGGAGGATAAGGGCATTCCATTGCTTCATCTAGGATCCAACACTGGGCTCTATTGTTAGCAACCTGCAAGTATACGTTGCAACATAGGCCGTGCACACACATTTCAAACGTGGACACTTTTAAGCCACCTTCCCCTATTCTAAAGTATATCACCTCTGTCAGTACCAAAGGAAATCATTCTTGCTTTAAACTTTCTCAATACGTTCCCTGTATCACCCCGACAGATCAGGCTTTGGATCCCAAAAGACCCCATGTTATCTCAAGTTAAACACATGGGGCACGATTCAACTGAAACAAATCTATGTCTGGTTCTGGTGTGTTTAGCGGGGTGTTTCTCGGTGGCTGCAGCACCAAGAGAAACCTCGCTATTCATTGGCACTTTTGCCATTTCTTTTGGCCTGGGGGAGTTTCTCTCTGCCAAGGCTGCATTTTTACTGCTGGCGAGTCCAGCAGGAAAGGCTCTTCGCAAATTGGAGCACCATGTTATCCAGCTGCCCCGATCTTATCCTCCGCCCCCCCCCCTTTCAGCAAACACCCCAACCACGGGTAGGCCCTCGGGGAGGCCCCCGGGTACCCCCCCCCCCCCCCTCCACCTCGTAAACGCCTCCTCAGCCCGATCCCTGGCAGTGACAACTTGGTGCCTGGGCACGCTAGCAGTGCCTCTGCCAGCCTGTCTAGGTGGCATTGCCAGGGTGCCAGGTTGAGAGTGCCAACGAGATGTCAAAGGAGGAGCCAGGGTGTAACCCTGCCCTGTTCCCGAACTCGCGGGGGTCTCTACACCTGGGTGCCATTATGACTGGTCCACATTTGTGGAAACCAGTACTAAATGGCTCCCTGGCGATGTGTCCCAGGCACAGCCATTAGATTCCAGGCACCGGGTGAATCCTGTGAATGCTTATTTAAAATCAGCCTAATGAATCATTTAAATGTGCAGAACGTGGTTCTCCCAATGAAAGCGAGATCCAGATCGTGACATCTCGCGAGACTCAGTTAAATCTCACAAGATGCTTCGAGCGTCGCAAATATCGCAAGAGGCCTCGTGAGACTCATAGACCCCATCCCGACACCAAATTGGGCGTGGCAGGGCTGCTGAATCACACCCATTGTCTTCCACAGCTGGCATCATACCAACAGGTCTGAGCAGTTTCAGATCAGAAAAGACAAGTTAATTGTGAAGACGGCATGTTATTATGGGGGGCAATGGTGGTCGCTACCACTCCCGTTAGACAGATATTATTGCAAAAGCTACACTGTACCCATCCTGGGATGACAAAGAGGAAGATGCTCGCATGCCCTGCCATGCCCGATTTGGTGTCGGGGCGAGGTCTTTGAACCTCACGACGCCTCTCGCGATAATTGCGACGCTCGAAACATCGTGAGATTTAACGGAGTCTTGCGTCAAATGCAGCAAAATCTGCCGTCTGCAGGTGGCCGGGTCGACCATGGGTGTGACTACATGTCGATTTTGCAGGCCCATTCATCTCACATCTTCTTGCTCAGCTCAAATGCTCACTCCAAGTGTTTGGGCATACATAAAATGAAATCCATGACTTCATCAGCAATGGCAGAAATATTGCGACAGACGTTCGCCACTCACGTGTTGCCTGAGGTGCTGGTAGCAGATAATTAAAATCTAGAATCCCTACAGTGCCCATCGAGTCCACAGCAACCCTCCAAAAAACCACCACGTCCCTGCCCCATCCCCGTAACCCTAGCTAACCTTTGGACACTAAGGGGCAATTTGGTAATCCACCTAACCTAAACTTTGGACTGTGGGTGGAAAACCGGAGCACCCGGAGGAAACCCACGCAGACATGGAGATAATGTGAAAACTCGACACAGTCACCAAAGGTCGGAATTGAACCCGGGCCCCTGTCCTTTGAGGCAGCAGTGCTAACCATTGTGCCACAGTGCCACCCTTTCTTTTAACAGTGAAGAGTTCCAGCATTTCATGAGAACCAACTGCGTTCAACATATTACTTTTATTTATTTTTAAATTGTTCCAATTAAGGGGCAATTTAGCGTGGCCAATCCACCTACCCTGCACATTTATGGGTTGTGGGGGTGAGACATTTATGGGGAGAATGTTGAAACTCTACATGGACAGTCACCCGGGGCCGGGATCAAACCCGTGCCCTCGGTGCTGTGAGGCAGCAGTGCTAACAACTGCACCACCGTGCCACCCCACACTCAACATATTCGACCTGTTCTCTACCACCCTGCTTCAAATGGACAGGCTGAGAGAGTTGTCCAAACATTCAAACCCGCTATGAAGAAACAGTCATCAGTCTCTTTACAAACCAGACTGGACCGTTTGCTGCTCGCCTACTGAATAACACCCCTTATCACCAAAGTTGTTATACCCGCTGAGTTGCTCATGGCAGAGGCATTAGAACATGGTTGGATCTCATTTTTCCGAATTTGGTGGCGAGGGTGGAGGTAAAACAGAAAGCACAGAAGGTGACTCAAGAAAACCTGAGAGTTCGTTTGAGGTAGATGACTTGATATCTGTAAAGAATTTTGTTGCTGGTCCAAATTGGATCCCTGGAACGGTCCTGGCCCGGATAGGTCCTGTGTCTTACGAGATCGGTGTTCAAGGGAAAAGGGTGAAGAAATACCTGGACCATTTGAGGAGAGAATCGCACACCAAAGCAATGGGGCATCCCACCCTGAGTACACTCATCAGTGATATTGGTATGGATGAAGTAATGCTGCAGCAAGCTACCCCGAGCTACAGCCCAGTTATGTTCCAGGGGAACTGGGGGAATTATCTGCATGGGCACATCTTTGCAAGATGAGAATCAACCCATTGAGGCTCAAGCCGAAGTTAGCTCTACTGTGGGAGCAGCTGCTAATGATTTATGGCACTACCAAAGGATCAGGAAGCCCCTTGACCAACTTACCTTATAAGGGACTGTGCTGAGATCGATTTGTTGCGTAATATTGTAAATAGTTCCATTGTTGTTGCAATGTGTTAATCAGGGATTGAAAGGGGGCGGGATGTGGTAGCGAGTCCCTTTAAGGGGGCGTGTTCTCAGAGAGTCATGTGACCCATAGGGCCAATCAGGCAGGAGAGCACGAATCCTGGGCTGAGTGCGAGTTTTAATGTTAGGCGTTTGGAGTCGCGGAGTACAGTAGCATTTATCTCACTCCCTGTAAATAGTTATTTGACTTAATAGACTATTTATTTGTTAATCTGCTTGGTGGTCACCAATCTTTCAGGGTAATATTACTTTGGTGTAGGCCCCTGGGCTGGGAAGTCAATATTAGCCAAGGCTCGCACTCCTGAACGCTCATGTCATAACTACTGCTGGTGATGCATACAATTGTGGATGTTTTTTAAAATAAATTTAGAGTACACAATTCTTTTTTCCAAAACACGCTTGGAGCAACGATCCGCCCCGGGAGGCAATTTTACGCTGGCTGGCCAATTAACGAGCAGCCCGTGTGAAGCACGCTCTGGGAAAGACCCGAGGCTGCCAGAGAGGGTGGGAAGAATGGGGGGGGCACCAAGAAAAGGAAGGGTACGGTTTGCTCTTCTAATGTGTTTCCTCAGCGGACAGCCACTGTGGAGCTGTCTCATGGAGCTGCAGACCTGCAAAAAATAATTTGCAGCAGAGAAAGGCTGCAAAGGACCTCTCAGCAGCACATTCAACCACAAACCGCAGTCTCCCAACACCTTTTTAATACTGTTGGAGACCAGGCATTTCATCCCGCCCTGGTTAGAGGCTGCAGCAAGAACGTAAAGGCCGCCTGGTCAAGTGGCCCCCCTGATGACCCTAAAAGTAGGCGGTCCTCGTAAAATTGCATTTAGTTGGCCCCTAACAGGCTAAATAGCTTGCTTGTTGGTTGGCGCGCTTCTCACTCTCGCGTGCGCCTGCCGATCGAAATATTGTGTGTGAGCGAAGACGTTGGGATTTGCGTCCGATATCCTTCTCACCTCATTTCTCGCACTTCCAGGTCCGGGGCTCGCCCGCCCAAGCAACATGAAAGTCTTGCCTTGCTGAAGGCAGATGTTGGGCTTGATTTACCAGCTATATCCTGCTGGAATCGGGACGGGACAGGGCCAGTAGATCCCCGGAGAAGCCCCACAATGGGCAGGACTCAGTCTCGCATGGTTAAATGAGTCTAAAAACCAACTTAACCGTGCTGATGCTGGATCAAACGGCCACCCAGCATCTATCGGCCTCGCCGAGGAGACCCCGACTGAGCGCCAATTAGTACCGGTCCCCACAAACTGAGACCAGGCAGAACGGCAGTTGGGGAGGTCTCCCAGGCGATCGCAGGCCCCCGGATGGTTGTCCTCTGGCCAAGGTGGCAAGCTGACACTGTTGATGCCATGCAGGCACCTTGGCACAGTCAGCCAGGCACCCTGGCAATGCCACCTGGGCACCCTTGTAGTGCCACTTGGTTGCCAACCTGGCACTGCCAGGGCACCCCGGTGGCATTGCCAGGGTGCCAGTGGCACCTGCGCATCCTTGCAGCGTGCTGTTCGATAGCGGGGTCAGAACGGACTCTTTTTTTCCCAGTTAAATCACGCCCATAATTTGCCTGTGTTTCTGCCGGGAGCCACTTGAAGATCAGTGAATCATGAGTCCATCCAGCCTGAGCTGCAATCCCCATCCCTCTTTCTTGAGGGTGTATGTGCTTATCAAGCATTGTCAGTCACTGCTTTTTTAAAGAAGTTTTGAAATATCCCACAGGACACCTACTTCCTTTTTTCGGGTGGTCAGAGATGCAACTGCCTTTTGACAGTTTGCTTTACACTTAATGGCTTGTTGCTTCAAGTGGCTGTGGTCATATACTCCTGGAGATCTCATCCGTAAATTGCAATTACACGGGCAAGCTCATTAACATTCTTCAAATAGTGATGCAAAATTAAACGATGCACAGTTTACAACACTGGTTTAGAATTTCAAAAAGTTTTGCAATCCTTATTGCCTATTGTGGTGATAGAGCTATGTCATCAAAATCATGGTTCCTCCAGGCGTGAATTGAAAGTTATATCTGCTCTCCTGAAAGTGGCCATTCCTGTTCAAGTACATTTCTAAGAGATTTCCGACCAGTCTTCATGCAAAACCTTCGTGTCACCATGCTGTTTTTTTTAATTTAAATGTTTTTATTCTCCATTTTCACACTTTCCTTCAAACTTTACACCCCACCCACAAACAGAAAACGGTAACAAATACAAAATCAATCCCCTTAACAATACCAACAATCCCATCCTCCCACCACCCCAAACAATGGCCCACCTGTCAATATATGCATCCAATAAAACAAACCCTCCCACGGTGGCAACAAAAAAACAAAGGAGAAAAAGAAAAAGGAGTCCGGGACCACCCATGGTCACCATTGACTTATAGAGTCCAGTCCCCCTCCCCCCCCCCCCCCCCCCCCCACACTCAACGCCCTCCAACCTCTCAAAGAGTACCGTATATGATACCCAAGAGTTGTAGCCCCCAGTCTCCAACTCCTCCCATCCACTGCCTCTTGTAAAACTCCTCCTCCCAACCTCGGTTCCTTCCCTCCAACTTTCCACCCGGCTAGACCACTCGGACCCTGTTCTGCCAGGCTCCGATGGCCGCAGCCCCTCCCCCACCTCACTCCCATTCACTGGCCGGCTTAAACCGGCCAGCGTGGAGGCCCCCGCCCGGGTCCCTTTCCCACTTGCCCGGCCCTAGGAAAGCCCAGAAATCCCCTTTTAGCGCACAAACTCTGCATATCCACCTACACCCCAAAGAGCCCTCATTTCGAGTGAAAGTCCCATCACTTCCCTTGTCCAAATATATACAACATTGGCTCCTTTAGCCCATACACCCGCACGCAGTGAAACAAAAAAGAAGAAAATACAGTCATGAGGTTACATCGGCACATGGCCATTTCTCAATTTCTTAGTTCTGCCACAGTCCTTCTGCCTTCGCAAACTCCTCCGCTGCTTCCGCCGTTCCAAAATAAAAGTCCCTGAGCTTGTAAGTCACCCTCAGCTTCACTGGATATACAATGCCACACTGCACCTTGCTAATGTACAGTGCCCTCTTCACCCGGTTGAAGGCAGCCCGCCTCCTCGCCAGCTCCACCGTAAAGACCTGGTATACTCGTATACCAGCTCCAGCCCACTGCACCACCCGCTTCTGCTTGGCCCAGCTCAGGACCTTCTCCTTCACACTGTACCTACGGAAGCACAGAGTCACTGCCCTTGGCAGCTCACTCGCCTTTGGTACAGGCCTCCACGACCGATGAGCCTGATCCAGTTCATATCGGGTGGGATCCTCCCCCTCCCCCAATAGTGTCGCCAGCATCGCGGCAAAATACTCAGTCGGCCTCGGTCCTTCAACTCCTTCGGGCAGCCCAACATTCCTCAAATTCTGTCGCCTGGCTCTGTTTTCCAGGTCTTCCATTTTTCCTCGCAGATCCTTGTTAATGTCCATCACCTTCCGCATCTCCTTCCCCATCGAGGCAAGTTGATCACCATGCTGCAATACCGTCTCCTCCACTTCCTTCAGCGCCTCCCCTTGCTCTCGCACCTCCGACACTGCACTCGCCACCGCCTTCGTCACCGGGGAAATCGCCTCCTCCACTAGCACACTCAAAACCTCTCTCATCTCCTTCCTCATTGTCTCCATGGATTTTGTAAACTGCCTTTTGAATTCCGCAGCCATCACCTTAGTTATTTCTTCAGCCGTAAGCAATGCGGCCTCCCCTGGTGCTCCAGCCTCCATTTTCCTCGGTGACCACGCGGTGACCTTTCCACTCCCCGACGGACCTTCAGCTGTTTTCCTTACGGACGTTCTTTTGCTCACCCTCGGCATTTTTCTTCACTGTGCCTTCACTCAGCCGCCTCTGTGCCTTCTCCCTGCTTTTTCCGCCTCAATGGACCCTGGGACCGGGCTTAAAGCCCCGAAAATGCCGTACCCGAACGGGAACCCTCCATTGTGCGGCCGCCTCCCGCCCGCCGTCACCGGAAGTCGTCACCATGCTGTTTGTTCGTGGGGTTCATCATTTGATGGTCAATGGTGTGCAGAGAAAAATTTAGGTCTGTTGGCTATTGACTGATAGAGCAGCGGAGAGGCTCAGGCCTCATTAACATTGTCTCAGGGAGCTGTACACTTCTAATGGGTGCCCACAGCAACTTGCTGTGAGGCCAGCTGATAGCTGACTCTAACGTTGAGCTGGGCCATAGGCAGAAAGGGTAAGGGGTGGGGGACAAGCCCAGGCTGGCAGGGTGTGCACTGTGGATTTGCACCTCAAAATTTCAATTGGGGACCAATGTAAATTTAAAGATGGGCAGGTTCTCTAGCCACCCATCAGGAGGTCGCTTCCGATATGGCGGCTGCCAGAGTGCATCTACACCTCTCCTCCTTAGGTACCATGCCCTGAGGGGACTTTCGGAACCATGGACATGTTGGTCTGTGGTTATGCCTGGCAAATTACTGGAGTGGTTTGTCCCTGCCTTCTGCAGATGATTGACCAAGAATCTCTCCAGCTCTTACCCATCTACGCCAATGGCAGGTGGTAAGATTTGTACATTGATTTCATATAGCTCTTGGGGCTAAAGGGATCAAGGAATATGGGGGAAGGGGGGATCAGGGTATTGAACTTGATGATCAGCCGTGATCATGATGAGTGGCGAAGCAGGCTAGAAGAGCCGAATGGCCTCCTCCTGTTTCTATTTTCTATGTTTCTATACTTGACCTGTTTGACCATGTTGTGAACACATTTTCCTTGACCATCAAGCCCTGGTGTGGGACTTGAACCCAGGGCGTCTGGCTCTGAACCTATTGTGCAACAAAATTGCGACCACATTTTTCTCAGGAGTGGCAATCAGAAGCTAGAATCTATGCTGACCTTTCACCTCCTTAGCCAGGAGCATTGTGGCCAATTAAAATGCTCCAGCTGATTGAATCTGGAAATTTCCTGGTCAATTAGGTTTTTTTTTCAATTTTTATAACTGAATGTTTCTGTGTTGACATTGATAAGCCGTTCATTTGAGATCAGAATTATCTGAAGTTTCCCAGCAGTAAATAGTGTGTAATAAATCTATAATACGCACCTAAAGGGGCTGGTTTAGCACAGGGCTAAATCGCTGGCTTTGAAAGCAGACCAAGGCAGGCCAGTAGCATGGTTCAATTCCTGTACCAGCCTCCCCGAACAGGCGCCGGAATGTGGCGACTAGAGGCTTTTCACAGTGACTTCATTTGAAGCCTACTTGTGACAATAAGCAATTTTCATTTCTTTTTTTAAAAAATATTTCTTTATTCTCCTCCTTTTTCGCATTTTCTCCCAAATTTACACCCACCAACAATAAACAATAATCAGTAATAAACAATAATCAGTAACAAATATGTCAATCCCCATATCGATAACAACGATCCCATCTTCAATTTTCATTTCATTTCATTACATATTTATATATCATTAAGAGTTCAACAATGGTCACAAACCTAAGGGGCTGACAAAATAAACTCAAAGAGTGTAGTATGCAAACAAAAAAAATTCTGCAGATGCGAGAAATCTGAAATAAAAACAGAAAATGCTGGAAGTACTCAGTAGATTGGCAGCATTGGCAAAGAGAGAAACAGAGTTAACGGGCGGGATTTTCTGCGCCACCTGCCGCGTGTTTTTCTGGTCCCGCCATCATCAACGGGATTTCCCGTTGAATGCACCCCGCGTCACCGGTAAACCCGAAGCGGGGGGTGCGCTGTCGGCGGCACTGAAAGGATCCCGCCGGTGTGAACAGTCGGTAAATTTTGGCCAATGTTTCATGTCAATGACTGATAGTGAAAAGTTTAAAATGCAATAGGTTTTAAGCGAATGAAAAGGGGGAGTGTAGAAAAGAACAATAGGGGGGGTCTGTGAGAGGGCAGAAGACAGGAGAGATTAAATGACAAAAGAGTTGGTGGTGCGAGGCCAATGTGAATGATAATGGGACAAGTGAAGGAACAAAGGATGTGTCTAGAGGAGGTGTAAATGTCAGAACGGCAAACAGCTGCCATCTGAAAGCAAAAACAGGAGAAAAACGAGAGTAAAACTGAAACCTGCAAATATAAAGGAAACAAAATGGGGGCGAGATTATGCGGTCTGAAATTGTTGAACTCAGAGCTGAGTCCAGAAGGCTGGAAAGTGCCTGATTGAAAGATTGGGTGCTGTTCCTCAAGCTTACTTTGAGATTTATTGAAACACTGCAGGAGGCCAAGGGCAGAAAGGTCAACATGAGAGCCAGGTGGAGCACCTGGTACTCACCCTGGTTTAGTCCCCATGTGTTAGAAACAGGAGACAGGCCGAACACACTTGCTCCCACAAATTAATATAAATCACAATCAACCTCCGGGAAAGTAATCCACTCATGTGACTGATGCCACCTAGTATGACGATCACAATTTATGTACAGTATATTAAAAGTTGAGTATAGGGCAGCACGGTGGCCTAGTGGTTAGCACAGCTGCCTCATGGCGCTGAGGTCTCAGGTTCGGTCCCGGCTCTGGGTCACTGTCCGTGTGGAGTTTGCACATTCTCCCCGTGTTTGCGTGGGTTTCGCCCACACAACCCAAAAATGTGCAGAGTAGGTGGATTGGCCATGCTAAATTGCCCCTTAATTGGAAAAAATAATTGGGTACTCTAAATTTAAAAAAAGAAAAAGTTGAGTCTCCTCGTTTGTGTTATACTTATTTCTGGTGTCAGGATTTTCGATGTCACGTAACATCCTAGGCGCGATTCTCCCAGCCCCGCGCCGGGCCGGAGAATTGCCGCAACCGCGCCACGCCGCCCCGACGCCAGCGCATGATTCTCCAAGGTGCGGCGAATCGGCGAAATTTGCACCAGGGCGCATTTGGCGCAGCGCCAGTCGCAGGCCACTGTCCGAGGCCGGGCAGCCGATTCTCCAGCCCGGATGGACCGAGCAGCCGCGTGGAAAAAACAGAGTCCCGCCGGCGCCGTTCACACCTGGTCGCTGCCGGCGGGAACTCTGCGCGAAGGGTCGGGGGGGCGGCCTTTTGGGGGGCTCCATCCCTGGGGGGGGGGGGGCTCCGATGGGGTCTGGCCCACGATCGGGGCCCACCGATCGGCGGGCCGGCCTCTCACCCCCTCCGGGCCTACTTTGTTGTGCATCCGGCCCCAGAACCCCTGCGCCATGTTGCGTCGGGGCCGGCGCGTTCCGGAAAGCCACCGCGCATGCGCGGGTTGGCACCGCCCCCCAGTGCGCACTAGGAAGTGAGGCTGGAGTGGCGTGAACCGCTCCAGCGTCGTGCTGACCCCGTGTGGGCCAGAATCACTAGTGCCCCTGCCCGTTTCGTGCCGTCGTGAAACGCAATGGCGTTCACGACGGCGCGGACACTCTGTCCCGCGATCGGAGAATCGCGCCGGTTATGCCTGGGTATGAGAGTTTAAGCTACTTCATAGAATTTACAGTGCAGGAGGCCATTCGGCCCATCGGGTCTGCACCGGCTCTTGGAAAGAGCACCCTACCCAACTGCACACCACCACCCTATCCCCATAGCCCCACCCAACACGAAGGGCAATTTTGGACACTAAGGGCAATTTAGCATGGCCAATCCACCTAACCTGCACATCTTTGGACTGTGGGAGGAAACCGGAGCACATGGAGGAAACCCACGCACACACGGGGAGAACGGGCAGACTCCACACAGACAGTGACTCAAGCTGGGAATCAAAGTTGGGATCCTGGAGCTGTGAAGCAACTGTGCTAAGCACTATGCTACCATGCTGCCCGGCACGGCATACATAGTCTGTATGCCTACCATTACAATTAATTATCCGATCAGTTCTCCCAAACACATGCCCACAGACTTCTGTCTCTCCAATGCTCAGCCTGAAGCCCGAGCCAGTTCTCTCAGTCAACCCACCATTGCAAAGCTCACCTGCAGTCCTAGCCAAATGTTTGGCCCAATCTGCAAAACCCCCAACCTAGCAACTACTGGTCTAAAGCTCCTCACCCAACTGTTGGCTTTCTGTCTCCCTTCATTCTGTCACCCTGGAGTGGTGGAAGTGAAAAGAGAGAGAAATAGAAGCGCAAATAGAGAAAGAAAATGAGCAGAACCAGAGAGAGCGAGAGAGAAAGCAAGAGAAGCAACAACAGCAGGTGACAGACAAGTGGTAAGAATGTGAAATTCATTGCCACATGGAGTGATCGAAGCTTCGATCAGACAGCACTGACATATTAAAGAGGAGGCACGGTGAATTCGTGTGGTTGAGGTTTCGGGTAAGGCAGGATGAGCCGAATAAAGTGGGAGGATGCTCGTGTGGCATATAAACATCAGCATTGCCTTCCTGACCGAATGGGCTGTGTCTGTGCTGTCGGGCTTGATCTACCAGCCACGCTACGCCTGAAAAGCAATGTGCCGCGGTGCAACGTGGCTGGTAAATGATGCCAGACCCCGCTCCCGGCATCTAACTGGCTCACCACGCCTCGCGAGATCTAACATGATCTCATGAAACACCATGATGTGAAGCCCGTCCATTGTGGGCGGGATCACTTTTTTGGAAATCTGCATATTAGAGTGAGACAGCTAGTCTCACTCTAGTATGCATGTGGAGTTTGCAAATTCTCCACGTGTCTGTGTGGGTCTCACCTCCACAACCCCCAAAAATGCGCAGGGTAGGTGGATTGGCCATGCTAAATTTCCCCTTAATTGGAAAAAATTGGATACTAATTTTAATTTAAAAAACTCACTCTAATATGCAGTTCCCTGAGGTAACCAAGGCATTGGGATCTATCTGTTTCTCCTTGGAGACCTCAGGCAAGTGCCATTCAGTACTGGTCTCTACAAAAGGGGACTGACAGAACGGCACTCGTCAGGGTCTCCCAGGAGATTGGAGGCCCTCAGGTGCATGCCTTTTGGGCAGTGTGGTACCCTGGCACTGCTGGTGCCACCTGGACACCCTGGCATTGCCAAGCTGGCACTGCTAGTCTGGCACCCTGGCTGTTCCACTGTGCCAGCTTGGCACTGACAAGGTGCCCAGGTGACACTGCCAGCTGGCAAGCGCGCTGCCATGGTGTCAGGCTGGCACTGCCAAGGTGCCAAGCTGGCATTTTTTTTGTGTGGTGGTGATCGGGCTGGGGTGTGCCCTACACGGGGGGGGAGGGAGGGGCGAGGTGGTGAGAGGGGGGGGGGGGCGAGGTGGTGAAAGGGGGTCCTGGGACCCCTTACAATGAGTTGGGGCTTGGGGAGGGTTTGGTGGTCGCGTCGGGGGCTCCCGAGAGATCGGGATACCATTTAAAAATGGCGTCCCGATCTCTACCTGCACTGAGGAACTTCAGCGAGTGGGGCTCCTCAGTGCAGGAAACAAGACTAAGTGCAGGCTCGGTCGTGCATTCCCCACTGAGCTCCGTATCTAACCGGAGTCACGTTAGATAGCGTTGTGTTTCTCGGTGCTGCGAACGGCAGGAAACACACTGCTAAACGCGCTTGCTATGTCACATAGTTCCC
This sequence comes from Scyliorhinus torazame, assembly GCF_047496885.1. NCBI lineage: Eukaryota > Metazoa > Chordata > Chondrichthyes > Carcharhiniformes > Scyliorhinidae > Scyliorhinus > Scyliorhinus torazame. The sequence continues at coordinate 55,362,224 of NC_092708.1, read as the reverse complement.
ATTTGGTTAAATCGCGCCTGTAGCCTCCATATAATTCTACATGAGAAAAGAGTCTCTCGCGAACCATGAGGTTGTACCAAGGCAGATCTATTAGCTTTAGCACTAAAAATATCAGCTCCTTCAACAGTAATTACATTTTTTAAATTGCTTGTAGCTAAATTATATTTTTCAATGGAAAAAGCTTGGTCGATGAGATACTTGTCCAATTGCTATTTCTCTCCACCCCCAAAATAATGGATTGGGCTCAATTTTAGACTAAAATGTCGGGAAAAGCCGCCCAGCAGATGGATGATTGCTCTGCAAATTGGCCATTCATAGACAAGAGACAGGGAGCTGAATTCTCCGCCGTTGGGATGCTCCATTTTGCCGGCAGCCCGGGGGTTTCCCTACAGCATGGGGCTGCCCCACAACTGGAAACCCCATTGCCCAGCCGGCGAAACGGAGCATTCCCCCAGCGTGCTGAACCCGAAATCTGGGACGGAAAAACCCACCCATGATTTCTGCTCCTTAGGGACAGGAAGTCTAACCTTAGAGACCATCCGGTCAATCAGAGGCCAGCTGCTCTCCAGTCCTGGCAGACCCACCGAAAAATGTGGCCAGTGCCAATACTGCACTCATGGCTTAAGGAGACGGTCAGCTCTGGATCAGGACTTTGTAAGTGTTTGGGGTCTCGCCGAGCCCCAGTGAGGGGTTCGAGGGACCAGTGTTTGAGATGTCATGAGGGGGCGGGGGTTGGGAGAGGAACATGGGGGTAGTAATATTTTAAGGGGTGTTCGCATGGACCCAGGGGACCCCTGAAGGAGGGACCCCACAGGGAAATCTGCCGTGCTGGCAGCTTGGTGTGGGCTCTCCCACAGTCAGTTAAGTCCTGATAGCAGCCAGATGAGGCCCTTAAATGGACATCAATTGCTCACTTTGTGACCTCAATTAGCCCACTGGCAGATGGGCTGTCTAGCACCACTCCTATCACTGGAAAATTTGGGGTGGCAACTGAGTCATGCGAATAAACAGCAGCCAAGCCATCCACTTGATTTTATATGCCCCACAGCCATCAAACCCACTGTCAGGGGAGCATAAAATCCAGCCCATTATATGCGATTGTACTTTGGACTAAGGACTCCCCAGCAAAGTTTGAAAACAGGCTAAGTAACTTTGTATCCACTTTTGGACAATGTCTTCTCCTTAAAGGTCTCAATTCTATCTCTTAGAAAAAAGTCCAAAAATAGTTTTGTTTTTAAGAATCCAACCACAGCAGATGGTGTATGAATTCAATAAACATCTGGATGCCTAATGATGACCATGAAACCATTGTTGATTTCATCCGGTTCATTAGTGACTTCAGGGAAGGAAATCTTCTGTCCTTACCCAGTCTGGCCTACATGTCACTCCAGAAGATCTACAGCAATGTGGTTCACTCTTTATGAAAAATGCCCTCCAAAATGGCCAGGCCAGCCACTCAGTTCAAGGGCAATTAGGGATGGGCAATGAATGCTGGCCCAGCCAAGTGACATCTACATCCCAGAAGGAATGGAAAAATACCAGCTGGAGCTCTGGGGAAGTTGTAGAATCAGGGTGTTTAAGGAATCCAACAGATAGTGGATGGTGGGTACGGGGTCTATCTGGGAGCGGGTGGAGGCGGCTTTGTGCAGGGGCACGAGTTTGGCAGCCCTGGTCACGGCTCCCCTACCGCTTGCGCCGGCCAGGTACTCCACCAGCCCGGTAGTGGGGGCAGCCCTGCGGATTTGAGGCCAGTGGAGAAAGCATGCAGGGGAGGGGGGTGTCGGTCTGGGCTCCAATTTGTGATAACCATCGATTCGCCCCCGGGAACATGGATGAAGGGTTTCGAGCATGGCGGCGGACGGGGGTGAGGAGGGTGGGCGATATGTTCCTGGAGGGGAACCTTGCGAGTTTGAGGGATTTGGAGGAGAAAGCTGGGCTGGAAAGAGGAAATGACTTTAGATACTTACAGGTGCGGGACTTTGTACGCAGACAGGTCCCATCCTTTCCATGCCTCCCGCCAATAGGGATTCAGGACAGAGTAGTCTCTGGAGGAGAAGGTGGAGAGGGTAGAGTCTCGGACATTTACAAGGTGCCCATGAAGGGGGAAGAGTCCCAGACAGAGGAGCTGAAACTCAAATGGGAGGAGGAACGCGGCAGGGAGATGGAGGATGGGGTATGGGCGGAAGCCCTGAGTAGGGTAAACTCAACCGCAACGTATGCCAGGCTCGGCCTGATTCAGTTTAAGGTCATGCACCGGGCTCACATGACGGTGGCTCGGATGAGCAAATTCTTTGGGGTAGAGGACAAGTGCACTAGATGCGCGGGAGGACCAGTGAACCACGTCCACATGTTTTGGGCATGTCCTAAGCTTAGGGGGTACTGGGAGGGATTTGCGGATGTCATGTCCCGGGTGCTGAGAACAAGGGTGCTGATGAGTCCAGAGGTGGCAATTTTCGGGGTTTCGGAGGGCCGGGGAGTCCAGGGGGAGAAAGAGGCCGATGTTCTGGCCTTTGCTTCCCTGATAGCCCGGCGGCGAATACTGCTGGCATGGAGGGACTCAAAACCCCCAAAGACTATGGCTTTCGGACATGTCAAGTTTTCTGGGTATGGAAAAAATCAAGTTCGCCTTGAGGGGATCTGTATTGGGGTTCGCCCAAAGGTGGCAACCATTCATCGACTTCTTCGCGGGAGAGTGAGCGTCAGCGGTGGGGGGGTGTAAAGGGTAGAGTAGGAGAGATAAACAGGCAGGGAGTGTAGGTGGGAGAGGAGCGGGTATGTGCGTTATGGTTTGGTTGAAATGTTGGTTTTCTGTTGATGTTTGCATATTTCTGTAATCTGTAACTGTTTACAATGCCCAAAAATACCTCAATAAAATTGTTTGTTAAAAAAAAAAGGAATCCAACTGGGTTAGCTGTTACTGGGTTACGGGGATAGAGTGATGGTGTGGGCTTGGGTAGGGTGCTCTTTCCAAGGGCCGGTGCAGACTCGATGGACTGAATGGTCTCCTTCTGCACTGTAAATTCTATGAGACTATGATAATTGTTAACATAGGATGCTTTAATGTCCATGTTAGCTGTGTTCATTCTGACTGATTCTGGTCTTTCACTATAGGCCCAGTAATTCCTCCAGGTTGACTCCCTTGCTGATGTCATCTGTAATCTCCATTCCAACAAAAAAAAAAATTGACAGAAATAAAGACAAAACACCATTCAACTTAATGATTATTCTTTGCAACTGTTAGATCTGTAAAAGGTAAGGCTCTTGACTCTTGGGAGCCTGGTTTTGTCTTCTTATACTTATATGCTTGTTTTCTATATTGTATATGGCAAAAATTTATGAAAGGCTGTCATTGAATACTTTACAGTAAGAAGTCTTACAACACCAGGTCAAAGTCCAACAGGTTTATTTCGAATCACTAGCTTTCGGAGCACAGCTCCTTCCTCAGGATTCACTGGAAGGATGCATTCTGCAAACAAATAGACCAACGAGTAAAGTGATTCTGAAGTAAATGTTGGGGGAATAGCATTATCCTAAATTTAAGTTTGGGCTGTTATTTGAGATAAAGTGGGATCAATAGTGTGGTATTCTATGAATGCAGAAAACGTGAAGCAGATGCCCGTCAGCAAATAACTTGAAAATAGAATTATAGTTGTTCAATAAATTAAAATAAATGTTAATGCTTGTTATTAAAGCATGTCATCTCAAAATCATGGTTGGTATTGTAATTTGTTTACGATTTTCTTTAAGCCTGCCATAATGTAGATAGCACTGACCTCCACTCTGCACCTCTAGTTTGTAGAGCTTCAATTGACAGAATTACTGGTATGGAGTTTTTAATGTCACCTCACAGAAGCCAGAATGCAATGTTAAACTACAGCCTTTAAACAAGATGGTAAAGTAATGTTCCTTTGCTTTAATTAAACAACAATAACTGCATCTGCACTACTCCCCAATGTTATTCTTTAATTAAATTCAACACATCAGGTAGGTACAAGATTCATAAAACTGACAGCAGAGCTTTTACGAGTTTGACCTCTGGATTAGAGAACTACATTGGCTTTTGAAGGGTGCCACCAAATTACATATTTAACAATGGTTGAATCATCACATAACGTGTAACATTTGGAATATAAAACATCTGCAGCACATTCCTCTGCCGAACCAGCATGTTGAGTCAAATGAATTAGAGTGAAGAATGTTGTGTGTGGACAACCTCACGTATTCTAATATTTCCAGAGTGAAGATCCAATAAGCAGTCCAGAAGGCAGACTTACCAGTACCATCTATTGAGACTGGTAGTGTATCCCTGCTGTGCCAGGTGTGTTCCGTGCTGCAGTCCCTCTTCTCACCTTCCTCGTCCTCCCTTGGCAACAGTACTTGGTTTCTATGTGGGGAAGAATCGTGGTTGGGCATAGTCACTGGACTGGAATCTCTGTCCAGGGCATTAATAATACTGTCATCTTCCGCAATGTGAAGCTTGTCTTCGTCATCTGTTTCTGAACCCGTATCCACTACATTCTCATAGTTCAAAACTGAAAAAGAGAAAAGGAATCAGAAGATTGTGGAGCAACCAAAAATGTAGGCAAAATGAAGAAAGAAGGGCTGAAGGTTAAGTGAGTAAAAAGATCTACCGTGCCTGTGTTTTGTCAAACCTGGCTCAATCTCATTTAAATCCCTTTACCCCAGACCTAGCACCTGGTGTCTCACTTTCCAAACTCTTGAGAGCACTGACAAAACATGCCGAATAAGCTAAAAAACATGCTTCAAATGTCAGAACTACTCAAGAACCAAAATAAACCGGTTTATTTTGCCACACAGACCTGATGCACTTGCACCAGCATTCCTTAAAATAGACAGTTTATAAATAAGGTCTTTGAACTGAATTGAAGGTGGCTGCTTCTGCATTAGCTTGCCTTCCCAGTCATTCAGTGTGCATGGTAGTACATAAATTGTCCACTTTACCACTAGACAAGAAAGATTAGAGTAATAAACACAGGGACATTAGTTTAGCTGGAGCAACATACCATCAGTTACACACATACAGACACAACACTGACAAAAACTGTTTAACCTGGTGCACAAGAAACACAAACAGCCACACACAGGGTAAAATTTATTGTAGGTGACGGAGGTCTCGCCTGCTGGCTAGAGAGCTGGCAAGAGCTCCATGTCGCCTCTTTTCAGGAAGCCTTGCCGCATTAAGTGACAATTAACTGGCAATGGCGGGCCTTCCCTCCAATCAAGGACCCTGGGAGCGGAAATCCCACCCAACAAGAGCTGCCAGACAATCCTGGCCAACAGCCTTTCACTGTTCAGCAGTGCCGCCAAGGAACCGGTGATGCACGCACAACCGAGGTCCGGGATCGGCAAGTGGTCCAGGTCACAGGTGAGTGATGCCAGAAGGGGGATTGCAAGCTGGGGGTCATGTGGGAGGGGGACAGGGCTGTGACACTCAGTGGGCCACCCCACCACGCCCCCCCCCACCATCCCAATGCCGGGTTCCTCGAGGGGGGGGGGGGCACTGAGTGACTTTGAATAAGGGATTCCTTCCCCGACGCCGCTACTCCCCCCTTCCCCCACTCAACCCCATGGAAAATCCGCAAGCAAATCCTTTTTGTGCTTCCTGCAAAGCACGTCCCCCACCCACCGTTGGGTGAATACCATCGGCAGCAGGATGAGGCCCAAACTGGTGCAGGAAAGCCCTCCATAGGAATTCATCGGGGGGAGGGGGGTGTGGGGCAAGAGAGAAGGTGGGATGTCCCTACCTGCAATCCCCCTGCCTGATTATTTGCCCTCCTACTACCAAAATCACCACAGGGGAGGGCATTAAATTTCACACACACACGGTTCATTTTGATTTCAGTGCTCTTAATAAAGAAATCCTTCGGCTTTATCAACTGAACTATCTCAAGTGGCTCTTGCCAGCTATCAGATTATACAGGAGTGGCAGGAACAGAATTGTGCTTGTATCAGGTTTAGAATCCTCCTCTCATGAATTTGTGAAACATTGAAATCATTTCTATTTACAACACTTGCTTCCCAGGCCTTCCTATCTGCTTCTTTTCCTGCTTCTGGAAGGTTTGCTGTTTATTATTTTGTGAAGAAGAATAATAAAAATAGTTTTTAAAATATCTATCTATCTATATATATATTAGCTGGGACAAAAAAAATTACACCGCACATATCTACTCATAATATGATCTTTGTATAATCCGCGGGCCTGCACTTGCCTTCCCAACAACTGCACAACAGGTGCAAATTAAAATGAAAACGGCAGCGAAGTTGGGCAAACAGAAATGCTGACCTGGTTTGAATACCAATTGACGGGCGAAACAAAACCTTTTCAAAGAGGTGTGACCACAAGGGTTTAGGCAAGTTCAGGCTGGGTAATGCCCTTTGAAAATAAATGATTTTTTTTAAAAAAAGGGAATATTCGTCTTCACTCAAGCTGTGTGGTCCAGATATACCTTGGCACAATTGACTGGGCCCTTCCTTTGCAACGGTAGTTTAACCATTTCTTAGCAACGTGCCGAAGATTCTTTATTGCACAACGGTTCAAGGCTTCACTGGATATATTTGTCTCAGGCGACAACAAAAGGTCTGAGTCCTGGGAAGCTATCAACCCACCCCCTAAAAACTGGTCTCTGGGTGCAAGAGAAATAAAGAGAGGTCTTGAAGGAGTGAATAAAATTATCTCAGGCTGGACAAGCATTAAAAGGCTTTTTATTCCATAAAAAACTTGCCTTTTAAGGTCTTTTGCTTGTCCACAGCATTCTCTCTGAATAACACGTGAACGTTCCCGGTGCAGTGTGATTCAAATATTTTAGAGAAAGGGGGATAAATGATTAATCACTAGCTACCACACTCACAAATATCAGAGCAAGCTAAACAAGCAATGAAGTCATGTCTCAGTGTAGGGGCAGCAGCAGAACATATATCACCCTCAAAGGGCAACAATACTTTCCCAACCTGCAAGACCTGGACGACAGGAAATATTATTCTCTTCATAAATACCAATTTCAGTCCTGACAAGAATCTCTCCTCTGAGCAATAAGCTCAAGCCCCAGCACCAGTGACTGGCTCAGAAGACCTCACTAAGACTGTGGGAAAGATGTAACAATGGAGCTTCGTTGAACATTAGCATTTTATTGCACTGATAAGCTCAACACCCCGACCCAGGCAAGTACAAATGATGCTGAAATTATCCTCCCTTTTTTAACAAAGCAGATTGACAATGAATACACTCCTGGTATATAAAACCTGAAGGCTATTTATTTAATAACTTATGCAAACCTCAAGAATTTTAATTGAAGCAGTTTACAAAAATGGGAAGTTGTCTGCCCAGAAACCTTGAAAAGCAAAATCAGTTTCCCTTAATTGACAGGAATATATGCATTTCAGCTAAAATAACTACAAATAAGTTTTGGGACCCTTTTCCCCATTTCTAAATGAACTGAGATTTTAATCCTCCTTTTTATCTCACTCTGTTAAAAGAAAAACCAAGCTGGCCTTCCGCAGTCGCTATTGTGACTTTGTTAAAGTATTGTCTGCCTCTGATCTAAAATGGGCCACTTCTTACATGTGGCTCCTCTAGATTTACCCAAGGGCCACCACAGAGGCTTTAGTCATCAAACTGCAAGTTGGCACCAGCACAGGGTATTACTTCAACCTACAAAGAAGTGGGTGCCTGAAGAATTCTTCAGTTATTTTGTAAACACTCTGTGTGAGAGAGAGAGAGAGAGATGTCCAGTTGCTGGCGGAGAATAAACAATGGCCCCGTATTAGTCTGTGGACAATGTGAAATGTCTGCCAAGTGAATAGTGATGGATGCCAATAAAAATGCAGAATTTTCAAAGAGATCCATGGAGGGATTTCTGTCGTGGCCACCTTGTCTCCTGATCATTTCAGTCAAGTCTGAAAGGTGCTGGAGTTACAATAAATCTAACTGGTTTTCCTCTATCCACAGAAAAAAAAGCTGACTAAAATGTTTTTACAATCAAAATTTACGCAGTTCCTGCTGGCGTAAAAGTATTCAAATGCATTTATCAATGTTCAGACAGCAGTAATGCCCCACAAAAACAGATTTCTGAACGGAATGTTTGACTGAAAGGGAAGGTCGTGAGTCCGACTGTACAAACTTTTTTATTTTTACCTGTCAAATTGTTTACGGTGACAAATATTAATGTTGCTGTTCTGACGATTCTGGTCCTAGCACGACAACAGGAGAGGACATTCCAAGGAAATTCAAATAAACACACTAACAGGACTACAGGCTCCGATGGGACAAAGTTCCAAAATCCATCTCAACCTTACTTTAAAAAGATAAACAAATAAAATCCCAAGGTTGAAACAAAAGTGCCACGCAGATAGGATTGTGGGCTCTGGTTCTTCTCTGGTAAGAGAATTAAAAAATATATAATTTGAGTTGACATCATGTTACAAGTCATGCTGAAATATAAATAAATAATACCACAAGTACGATTTTGGTCCAGCATGCACCAATATCTCAACAAGATTATATTAACACAGGCCCATCATTTCATTATCTCATTTTAAAACACAATAGAGATGCCCTGATCCATACTGAAATATGTTTGCCTAAACTGCTCCTTCCGCCCTTCCCACTGACGTACGATTTACATGAAATAAAACAAAGTAAATATATTTTTGAAGGTTACGTGTGCTTTTGTCCTGTATTTGTTTTTCTCTTTCCAAACCGTACAGTCTGATAAGATAAAATGTTTCAATGGGAACAGACTTACTGTGCACTTTAAGGCTGCAGTGTTCCTGGAACATTTTTCTCAACTGTAGAAATTCGAACTCAGCCAGGCAGACACCTACATGAACTAAATGACTTTAGTGAGATTGTCCACAAAACAATTATCTGGCTGCTTTTGCAGAAGGTTGGCTTGATAAAAAAGCCAGTGCCACCTTCAAAATGGCTTTATTCCATGCAGATAAAAGAGTTTTGTAAGCTATCTCTTTCAAGAGGAAACTTTTGGGAAAGGTAATGGCAATTTTTCTCCGAACACTGTTGTCTAATAAACAGGTTTGCATTTATTTGCAAATGTGCAAATCATGTTCAATGCGACATTGCATCACCAGCAATTGATATCAGCATTACTGCGGAAATTAAACACAACTCTTCTCTCGTTGCAAACAAAAAAAAAAGAGATATAACAAACAGTTTTTTTCTTTGTTTCATACAGTGCTCACATAGCCTTGTATGGACATTATACACCCACTTGCTTCTTTGGTGAAAATGTCCAGAATATCAGGTCTCAAGCCCTCCTTATCTCAGTACTATATAGAATTACATGGAACGTACAGAGTAGAAATAGGCTGTACAGCCCAATTCAGTGTTTGTGTTCCATATGCCCCTCCTCCCACCCACCTTCATCTAACCAGATTTGCATATCTTTCTGTTACTTTCTCCCAAATATTGGTACAATTGTGACAAAGTTCAGTGAACTCAAAAGGGCTACTGTAAAATCTTGTTTTTCCCCCACTTCTCCATCAAAATGTAGGACAAAAACAGGTGAATGGATATTTTGTCATTTGCACTTTACTCCCCTCACCTTCCTATCCCTTCCCACAGAAACACATTCTTTAGAATGTGCTAGTCACAATTGTCAATAAAATATACCTTATTATCAGCTTCCCTCCTGTTTTCTCTGACTTGTTTGATCAGGGTCAAATCCGGAGGCTGACAGTGAAGGTATGATGACTCTTAAGTATCTTTAGTTTTGAGCCTAGGAAGATGTTAGAATGGACATGTATGATAAATGCAACTTTGGGGAGTCGGTCAGCAAATTGAAATGTTTTGCAACAATTCAAAGGACTTGTTTGTAAGCAGAATATACTTAAGCTTGCATTCCTTTCTGTGAACTTATCCGTCAAAAGAGGGTTACAATTCAGCCTACAGTACAATGATTAGTGTCTTCCCCAACCTCTCCCCCTACACTTTCCTAACGAGTGTTCTTTGGCCAGGAAATTGGACTGTTGGGCCTGATTGGCACCATTGAAGTCCGTCATGGAAGAACTGATCAAACGAGGTAAGTCATTCCTTTATTATTCCCATTCCCCAAGATGGAATGCTTCAAAATGACCTGTTGCTCCATCTAACTGCTCAGCACGGAGCTCCCAAAACCTACCAATAAAGCTAAGAGAGTATGAACGACAGACGGCACAGTCCAGTTGATGCCACTGCCTCCGTGATCAAGTGCTTCTGCATCTCTGCTATTGAGTTTCTGTAGTACCTATATAGCAATAATGCACCTTGCCAAAATACTTTGTACAACTTAATAATCCTGTGCAACACAGACAACAATTTTGATTTTTAAAATGCACAATCTTCAAAATGGCCCAGGGCTTTTATATAATGGTGTCCAAACGACGCCCCTGCTGTGGCGCAAGGTGAGTACATTCAGCAACCGATACAATGACGCTCACACTCAGCAAAGACGTCATTGTGCCAAACTGTTTCCTGACTTGTGATCAAGCAAATTAGATGGCATGGGGGCATCAAGTGTGAAGATAACACATTAATTGCAGGCTTGTAAATAGAGCTGGCAGATGATTCAATTGTCTTCAACTGAATGGAGTTTAAATAAATTTAACAGGGGTCAAATGCTGAGGAAAAAAAGTAAAAAGTGGATGTTGCAAAGGTCTGATCTTCTTCACAGTGTTAAACCTCTTGGCTTTACAGATCACTATTTTTACATGCCACTTCATGAAGCAATTCTTCCACCAGAAAACCCAGAAACTTTCAACTGTGATAAAAGCATTTCCTAAATATACTTTTTCTTTACCAAATACTGAAAGAAGAGATTGAAGTTTTTACATCAAAGGCTATCATACTTTTTTTTCCAAGTATTCTTATACTCCAGTGTGGCTCTCAGCTTTAGCACCATGCTTTATGTTCCCAAAGGGAACTGTACCTGAGCCATTGGATCATCTACATTTCAAGACCTCAAGTCAATCCTGGGTTTAACGTTGATTAATGCGCATGCAAATTGCACCAGGCAGCACTGGAACGAAATACCTTTTTTTTTAGTGTATCAGTAGCAAAATTGCTTAAAGCCGACCAGCAAAACTCTCCAAAAAGCCCTCTCAATAAATTATCAATCAAACCCAGAATACTAATAATGATTTATAGTCCAGCCCGCTCTTCAGAGCTCTATTGTTTCCACTAAGGCATAAACATTAGATCCAAGAGCAACAGTAATGAAAGTCGCTCAGCCAGATTCGCCTTCAGCCCTTTCTTCAGTGAATCTCAACTTTCACTGAAACTTCCTTCACAAAATTGCTTATACAGGCAGTGACTAAAATCAAATCATACCTTTAACTGAAGAAATGACAGCTGGCTCCGTAAGGAAATGGCTTACTGCAAATAAGCCCTCATGATCCCAAGCAGCTAGAGGCCCGAAACAAACACCTTCCATCGGCAGCAAAACTATTTTTTTTTTTTAAATTCCAAAGTTCACTTCTGGTTGGGACAGCCTATACTCAAATGCCCTGTAATCCTCTCAGCTAAGAATCATATTTAGTTCTGGTGCTGGGAATTAACAAGAGCCTTCTCCGTCTGGCACGGCTAACAGGCAATGTGTTTCTAACCCATCAGTTGTAGGGGATGGACATGGACATTCACCTGATTGGATGGAGGCAATTTGTTGTGCTTTAAAAAAAAGAGAGATTTGGGAGTATGTTAATCACCTGAATGGCTCAAAGGGGAGGTGTGCACATTTGCAAATTGGAAATGAGGTCATTGTCTGCTAGGTTTCCAAGGGGCGTTGGGTGTTGTTAAAGTGACAAAGATGCAGCTGACTGTATCGGGCTCACCTAACAACCCACCAAACTGGGCAAGAAGTGACAGAAGTGAAAGGCACAGAAGCAGATGCTCAATACATTATGGGGTCTGCTTTGTGGCAGCGAAAACAAGCACAAAAGCAGGAAATTCAGTGATGTGTAAATGGAACAATGAGAAGGGAAAAATTCAATAATTTCTGTCAGGAGGCATTAACTGAAGCTAGACTTTAATTGAATTAAAGTCCCATTATTTGTTCAATCCTGAGCAACAAGCTAGCAAAGCAAGGTTTGCTCTACTGTTCTGAGGTACCAACCTTCCTCACCCCGTAATACTCAGCCATCTGTGCACACATCCACACATGTTCTATCTCACGACAATTGCACTGGGCCCCTATCAAGCAAGGACGCCAAAAAACACACACACACACAAAAGCTCTGCAGGCCTCCCCCAGGTCCAAAGGGCAGGGGAAAAAAAACTCGTTGCTTGTCACACAGGTGAGCCAGCAACCACATCCTATCAGCCTTAACATGCATCAAGCAAAAGAAAGGTTAAAATTAGAAAATTCAATTTATTTGATAATTTCCCAGAATAATTAGAGTTAATATGGGTTAATTAATATGCAAATCTCTCAGCAGATGTTTTGCAGCAGGGCCCAAGCGTGAAAGCAGTCTGCCTTCCCCTACGTGATTTCGGCTGTCAGTTATTGGGCATAATTACTGTAACTAACCAAATACACACAAAACGTTGAGAATATAAAATTGTTACAGTTTCGCCTGTGTGCAAGCTGGTACTTTGCTGTCACAAAGGGGCCAATTTCTTTTTAGAAAATAAAGGTCTCTTTTTAGCTTCCTAGGGCTTTTAAAAAGGCAGTGACTAAATTAAGTATCTTATCTGCTCCCATGCATAATTTAATCAGTATTTTTGTTGAACTCCTCCTCTTGATACACTGGTGCAAACAGTGCGAAAGCTGGCAGATTTTGAACAGGTATGGAAAAAGAGAATTTAAAAGAGAGGAGCACGTGGGCAGGGCATATTCATAGCTCAAATGCGACATTTGCTGTTCGCAAATTAGTTTGTGTTTTTTTCAAATTTGCTGCTTAAGATTCTCACTATGGATTTATTAGCAAAGCAAGTGAAATCACTTGTAAGTGTTTACTATGCCACACAAATGTATTTATTCCGTAAATACTGACAGCTCCTCACTGGTCAGCTAGTTATAATTAACTAGTTATAATTAACGCGGCCAATATCAGCGCTTGTTGCAAACAAAACCCAGAAGAACCAATGCTGTGACATTGTGATTGGCCAGGTGGTGTATTTCCATGTCTCATGTCAATGTAATTTAAATGATGGCCTCCTTTTAAAAAAATTTAAAAATAACTTTAGAATACCCAATTCATTTTTTCCAATTAAGGGGCAATTTAGCGTGGTCAATTCACCTACCCTGCACATCTTTGGGTTGTGGGGGCGAAACCCACTCAAACACGGGGAGAATGGGCAAACTCCACACGGACAGTAACCCAGAGCCTGGATCGAAGCTAGGACCTCGGCACCGTGAGGCAGCAGGGCTAGCCCACTGCGCTGCCCAAATGATGGCCTCCTTGATGTATTTACAAGACAGCGAGAAAAGGTTTCCCATCTCACGTTTTGGAGGTGACAGTATCCTTTTATTGTTTGCCGGTAGTTAAAACTTCTGAAGTTGGAACATGTCTGTCCAATGTTTTCATTGTTTATAATAAGTGCACATGTTAAGAAAGACCGTTTTTAGCATACATTTATTAATGTCATCAGTTTAAAATACATTGCATTTTTGGGAGACCCAAAGACATTTTGTAGCAATCAGGCACTTATCAGGGCAGAGTCAGGCCTCCTGTTGAATTCAGCTCTGGAGGGGGGGGGGGGGGGGGGGGGGGGGGGGGGGGGGGGTGGAAACCCTTCCCCAAATGCTGCCAATCAATCAGAGACCACTGAAGGGCCTAGTCTCCATCCTTTCTGCTCCGAACTTGATCTGAGGGTGTCAGGAAGGCAGTGGCGTCTGCACCTTGCACCGTCCCGCTGAATCAAACCTTTTACCCTGTGATATAACACACGGAGCACCGTGCTACCAGGTCAATATGGGTTTCAAAAGCCGAGTACTGGAAGTTCCAGTTCCATGACTTTGAAAGTGGTTTTTGGCATGACCCTTTTCTCTTGGACTCTTCTTACTGTCTCAGTGGCTGGAAGTACCATGTGATATGGTACTGAATCACACAAAGCATGGGGTGGGGTGGGCTAATGTGGGCTGAGTAAGTCAGTTCAGTCAAGATGGACACAGGGAGCCACAATAAACTGCAATCCTCCTATGCATAAGATGAAATGTTATGCAGGTATTTACTACCAACTTGAACCGATTGGAAAATGTGGACAGCCTTGCCCACCCTTCTGCCTATTAAGGCCACCAATTAATGCCACTTAAGTGTCTGCCAGGCAGGCCCAACCAAAATCCCTGATTTACCTGAAGTCCGGAATTCATGACACTTCTTTGAGGACTATATGTAGTCCAACAGTGGCCACTATTCAATTTCGACACTGCTGGCATACAGAGCTGATGGCTAATCTCATTGTCCGCCAGCTCTTTCGGGTGGGATTTCCTCCTCGGTAAGGGTGGAAGTCCCACTCTGATCCAATTAAGGCTGCATCCAGGCCAATATCGCTGCAGGCAGCTGAGCTTATGGCCAGCACCATGCCGACCACTGTTTTGGTCAGGGCGTCAGGTAATCCCCTCCCTTGTAAAATCCACCTCATTGTTTTAATAGGTTCAACATAAGAAAGTGACGCTATTTGTATCACTGTGAATTCACATCACCTTTCTGTATACCTGGAAGCTGTACCCTTGGATGTGTGGCTGTGCAGAGTAATACATTGGAGAAATGTGTCGGCACTTGGGAAGAACATTTCACATGGCAAACCTGCAAATTAGAAAATTTAACTAAAAGTATTTTATTTATTTTTTTATAAATTTAGAGTACCCAATTATTTCTTTTCCAATTAAGGGGCAATTTAGCGTGGCCAATTCACCTAACCAGCACATCTTTTGTTTGTGGGGGTGAAACCCCCGTAGACATGGGGAGAATGTGCAAACTCCACTCAGACAGTGACCCAGGACCGGGATTCGAACCGGGGTCCTCAGCGTCGCAGTCCCAGTGCTAACCACTGCGCCACATGCCGCCCCTGACTAAAAGTATTTTAACATGTAATACTCTGCTATTGTTGACACCTCTTGACTTAAACGCTGAAATCTGCTGACGTAAACAACTCTTTTTCATAATGTGGGGCTTTACTTGATCGGCACCTCATCCACCACCTTAAAAGTTCACTCCCTCTACCACCAACACACAGCGACAAAAGTGTGTCCACCTACAAGATGCACTACAGTAACTCGCCAATGCTCCTTCAACAGCATCTTCCAAATCCATAACCTCTACCAGCTAGAGACACAAGGGCAGCAGACACATGGGAAGACCACCACCTGGAAGTTCCTTTCCAAGCCACACATCATTCTGACTTGGAATTATATTGCCATTACTTCACTGTCACTGGATCACGATCCAGGATCCTAACAGCACCGTGGGAGTACCCGCACCCGATGGACTGCAGCAGGTCAAGAAAGCGGCTCACCTCCACCTTCTCAAAGGCAATTAGGGATAGGCAACAAATGCTGGCCTCGCCAACTATGCTCACATCCCATGAAAGAATGTGCAGCCAAATGCTCTGCTAATGTTGGGCTGTTCTATGTCAGTATGGGGTTTCTCTTATCTGCTGCAAAGTCACTATGCTAAATGGAGCTTTTTTTCTGCTGATATGGGATCACTCTCTCTGCGCACTTGAGGTTGCTCTTGCTTGTTAAGATGGGACCATGCTCCTTGGTGCTGCGCCCCATGCTCTTTGCGATTTGGGACTCCTCCCTCTGCCAACATGGAACTAACTGATCCAGGCTGAAGAACTCCAAAGCAGTTCTCAGTTTTGATTTCTTCCAGGCCCACCATCAAAACAAACACCAACTGTGCTCGATGGGATATGATGAAATACATGGGGAGAGCCTTTAGCCCCAGATTTTCTTGCCAATGATGCTGTTCACCAATCTTTCTGGGAGGTATTCTGCCAGTTTACAATAAGAAAATAAGCACGTAAGGACGTTTGGGCCAATAAAGACCATTTGGACCATTTAGAGACATCTCCTGCCAATTCACTGACCTCAGACTGAAAGAGACAAATTTCCAGCCCGCACACTCTTCAAGCATAACTTGCTGCTGAGGAGTGTGGGATCAGTGAGTTTATCTTATGCAATCTATCCCATAATAGACACTCTGCCACCTATTTAGTCTCCCGAGGGGAAAGTTCTATATGAATACTCAACTACTAAAGGCAATCAAGTGAATCACCAGAATGTCTGTGCAAGTAAGGCAAAATGGCATCCACTCTGATGTCATAAAATACAATGTGAGAATTCTGGAATCCATTAATCTGCTTAACCTGCAACCAAATCAAATATTAAAGATCTAAAAGTCCATTATCTACTGTGAGAATTGTTACAATGCCTCTCCTTCTGATCCTTGATTTTTATTTCCATTTAATTTCACTAATCCATGTGCTACGTCACATGCCCAGTTAGTTGGTTGAATTTAATTCAAGCAAAGTACCTAATATCAATGAGTAGATTCACTGGAATGAGACCTTGTGCTATTCATGGAGAAGTCACTGCATAGTTGACTTTTTATGTTGTTCGTCTATTCTCTGCTTTTTTTTGTGCTTCAGCTAAAAGTATTTTCCCCCACTGTACAAAAGGGAAGCTTATTTTCAAGTCAGCATCCGAGTTACTAGATTTCACCTAAATTCACACCTGTTTTTTCACACCAGCTGTGGTCGGCCTTTCTCTCAACTGGTCACAATGAACTTTTTTTTGCCCTTCCCAGATGGTTACACACCATCCCGTAATATTTGACTTAAATACTGGAGCGAACATTTACGCACCACATATTGTGCGGACACCTGTGGTAATCTGGCTGTTATAGATTTAACCGTAAAAAATTGAATGGTTTATCTGTGGGCTTCCTCTGAAGCCTGGCCTCTTACACCACTCGGATTCAAATCCCTTTCTTCTTCTTTTCAGCAGTCCTTAGAGGCCTGTATGGCCCGGTGCCACTAGCAGCCTGCTAAATCCTATCTCTCAGGTACTGGAATCTGCTGATGCAGACAGTAAGCTGGCGTTCATCAGCTAAACACAGGGTGTGGCAAAAGTCAGACAGATAGTCACACTGCACTGCGATCAGCCTCCTTTACTCTTGTAGAGGAGGCCTGACTTTTTTCACAAGTGCAAAGCAGTCAACATTCTAGGAGTCCCCATCCCCCTACATCTTCTAAGGTATGAACATTTGACACGTCACTAATGCTTTCAGCTTACTGTCCTGTTTTGGCAAGAGTGAATAATATTGTGATGTATTCCGTGTGTGTTATCTGTGAAATGGGTGATTGGACTATCAAATGGAGATAAAGATTGAGGAAAGGAAGTCCAGCTTATTCGTAAACCAGCCTTCTTATAACAGTACACTGATGAGGGGGTGAGAGAGAAAAAGAGCCAAGAAGTGTGCTTAATATAGCACGTAACTTGCTTGTGACAAGACAGTAAAAATTCCATTAGAATAGCATGAACAGACCTTTTTCGCTTGGTATCCCATATACTGAGCATAGCAAAATAGATATCTTAAATTTTTCAATTATTCATTTATAGCACCCCATAAATGCACTACCCTGCATAACTTTAACCTCATGCTTCAAATTCAATCCACTTGCTAAATATATATTTAGTAAAGACTAATTTATATGCTAACACATCAAGCATATGTTGAACACTGTTTCAACACAACACAGTTCCACACAGCTTGAGTTATAAGTAAAGAATGTTTCAAAGAGTAATTCAATAGCAGTTGCTTCCTTTTCCATGCAAACTAAATGAGAAGTGGAGGACTGGAAGTTTTGCTTCTGCTAGTCTTCAGTTTGCTAAAAGAATTCTGTAACACAATACCTAATTAAAATTGTGAACGCTCCCAGAATTTTGTTCCCACAGATTCCCTTTACCTTCCTGGAAATATCAGGATATCAGACATGGAGCTGGAAAACAATCTGAATTATTCAAGGTTGTTTTGCATTCCTGTTGGGAACTATTTAATGAAGCTCCTTGATTTGACCACTTTGTGTTAATGTATCTACATTACTGATACCAAAAGGCAATGACCACCATAGCATTAACGTTGTCCAAAATTTGCTTTGAACTACTGCATAACGCACATCCGGAGATAATCACTCCTTTTGGAAGTAATAACAAAGTCAATCTAGATTTCAAATTGCTACTTCACAATTGTTGACAGCCAGCGAAGCATGTAGGATGGGCTGCTTCATGGCAATATCTCTATGTCAGCATTCCTACATGATCCAACAGGGTTACTGCACAATATAAATGTGATGAGCCAAAATGTTGGGTTTTTACATTTGTAACGTTTGTCCTCTCCCCAACAAGAATTGGCACACTCATTTGAGGGCTTTCCTTCCTTTGCCTCCATGAATCGGATACCTTCCAGGCACCCTGCCCAGCAATCTCTGGGTTACAAAGTCAGTCTTTAATCACTTTGTGGTACTCAGCCAGGGGCGTGATGTCTTCAAATTAGACTGACATAAGTGTCCATAAAGAACGTAGAATCTTCCGGTCACAAAGTCCTCTATTTCTGGTAGGCTCCACAGATTTGCCTGTGTGCACTATCTGTGTCCATCTAATTAAAGGGTCTATCATGCAACTTTGCTAAAATAGTATTTTACTGTTGCCACTCATTCCATTTCTCCGCAGCATTACAATCCAGGGCTGCTTTGGGGACTTGGCCATTATTTTCAATACTTGCACATTTGTACGAATGATGCACTGGGGAGATGGTTTCCGGGTGATTAAAAATGTAGCAGATTAAAAGAAAACGGATGCCAGGTCAGAACTTGCAACCCAATACTTCTAAAAGTAAACTTTCAAGAAAAAAAAATTGGATACTCAAAATTTATTTTAAAAAGTAAACTTTCAATTGTTTGCATTTTGGAGGAGGAGAAAACAACAAGAATTTCTATCTATTTGCAAACAATTAAAATTATGAATTAAAATCCAATGAATTACAAGTTATTACTTAATCATAAAGAACAATGTTATACCTTTATATATATACCTATATAAGATCGAATCTCTTCTTTTGTGTGATTGTGCTCTCCTGACTACAATTGATAGGGTGCAGCACTATCAGGATAACAAAACTCTCAAAATCAGGATTTGGGAAACATTTCAGAGCAAATTTTCCCACATTGGCCTTTTTTGTTCCCGTCCCTGGAAATATTCCTCACTAGATGTAAAGACAATATGAAAATTCATTCTGAACAGCATTTGTGCTTTGAGCTGTGTTGGAGTGTTTCGTGCATGAATCGTTAGGTGGGAAAGAGTATTGTAAGATGGCCAAAGCAGCCTTCTCTCTCAGAAGCTGAAAGATCAGAGAAAATACTATCCAGGTGAGGCCTAGGCCCCCTTTCAGGCTCATTTGAGTTTTTATTTAAATGGAAATGAGAGTATAAAACACATCTGTTTCCCTCCTGTGCCAGAATATTTGCCACCTGAATAGCATCCCCACCAGGTATCAACAAGATGCAGGAAATGGCTTTCCTTTTCATCCCACCTCTCTGCAATGAGTAAATGATTGCCCAACAAGGCGGCCCAGCTTCCCCATGTCTCCTCAATCTACTACTTTTTGATCAGGAGCACGAGAGACTGAATATGTGTGAATGCTTAGGTACCTGGGGTATGGAAAGTGGTAATTAGCCCAGCAGGATAATTGATGTGTAGATTACGCAGAGAACAAATGCTTTGACTTGCTTGTTCTTCTTAACACTCCTAAACAGATTCTTCTTTTTTTATTAATGAACACTTACCTCCCTGGTTAAACTGATAAGAAACCATGCTGTACATTAAATGGAAGGCTTCTCGTCATTCTGCTCTACTGTGCTGTGCTGGTGTGATCTTTTTCTCTTTACAACCGACTGCGCATTACCTTCTAACCAACCCCTCCGCGCGCGCACACACACACAAACTCACTCAGTCTCTGAAACACACTCTCTCACAAACACACGTCTCACCACCTAACTGAATTAAACTCAGGGACTACTAGATCTCAAAGATGATTCAATTTTTATTCTATTATGCATCTCCATGTGTAGGCGCTTGTGCTATAGTTACTCAACCTTGATCTTATTTTCAACCATCATCGTGTAGGTGGGAAATTATAAAAGACAAAACTTTACTTTTCGCAAGGTACTCCAGCCAGGGCGGAGGTTGGGAGAAATCTAACTCCTCCAGTGATCCCCGTGGAGCTTTCAATCTGTTCTTAAACCAAGGAAATGGGAAGCAGCGAGGATGCAAAGTGTTAACGCTGCATGCAACTTATTTCAGAACGGGCTCAAAAGACAAGTATCTTGTTGCATTCTCATCCCCACCTCAAGAAAAATAATTAAACTGTTCCTGAGTTCATTCTATCAAAACAACCCCAATAAAAAGCAGTGCCACTTTATTAATCCTTTCCCCTCACTTGGGACAGAACATTCCATTGAAATGAATGTTTTGTTTTTGATCGGGCAAGTTAGGAACATCTCCAGCAAGTCAGTTTTGTTTTGAAGCAGCAAGAAAATAAAGAACGCTCCCGGTTGAATGTTAATTTGTATGAGTATTAGATCAAAACCAGTACAGATGGTTACTACAAGCAGTTTAGCTTCTGGTTAAAGCAGGCTGAGCAAAATCTGCAGTGCACAAAACGGCTGCTTCATCATTAACTAACTTATTATTGAACGGGTTGGTTCCAAACAAACTAGGTTAAATTCAATTGGTCTGTTTTTGCACATGTGCACACAGGAGACTTGGTTCAGATAAGCTTATCAACTCTCACACCCTTGCATTTCTCACTAGAAATTATCTTATTTCTTAAAGTAGCAGAGTTGACATAAACAATGCATGTTACCATTCTGACCAAGCATTTAGTGTACTTTTGCAGAGGGTTCAATTACTCATGATTCCGAAAGCTTGAGGTCGGCTAGAAGTAGAACTGTTGCCACTGTGAATGTAGGGGCAAGGCTGGTGTTAAATTTGAGCCGAACAGGAACTCCTCATGAATCTGTTTTCTCTGTTAAAAGTCTCTCAGGCAAAATTACTTTCAAAGAAAGGAAAACAGAGTGCTGTTTCAGTCATTTTTGCATTTAATTGTATAAACCAGTGACATTCAAAGATATTTTGAGGCCTGTGCTCCTTTGGTCACATTTGGGAACAAAGATAAATTAATATAACATTTGGTCCAGGTGACCAAGCAACAATGTATGTTTAGTTGTTTTGTTTAGTACCAATTATATGACCAACTACACAAAAAAAAACAATGAGAAGCTTAACAACCAAGAATTATTTCCAAAATAATTGGACCAATGCCAATATAACATAGCCTCATGGAGATTAATAGTCAATTCCAACAGTCATCACGTTTGTCCATATCCCACCACCAACTCTTCTGGTAAAAGTTTAAAAGTATCAAGTTGGAAACAGTCTACTGAGCAAATTGCAGGTCTTCAGGTGCACACTGAATGCATTTGGGTTCAACTGTTCATTAAGGCTCCAAAAAGCATTTAATGAGTGATATTAGGTCAGTGGCTCACTTTTCTGGAAGGTGATACTAAAGGAACAAACCACAGCAAGTTTGGAGGAACTTAGTGAAATGAACTTGAACATAAAATATCAAATCTGTACAAACTCAAGCTCAGTGAAAATGCATTAGATTGGACGAGGTACATCAGCAGCAAGACATTATTCACCTACTCATCACATAAGAAACAAGCAAACAATCGCTGAAGCTAATTTCTTAATTAGCTGTGCTCTGGCAGTAATGATTGCAGATTGTGTCAACTAAAATCTGTTTGGTTTCTGTAAATTGAAGTCCGACAAGCATCCCTTTCCGCCGAAAACCTGATAACTCTCACCCCCCCTGTCTTTTGTTTTTCCTTCCAGCCTTCTTCCTGTCGCCATCTCAGTATTTAATCTGACACCGTCAGGCAGCCAGAATGTTTTATTCTTCCTCTCCCCCTCAAAGAGGAAAAAAAGAAAAAAAAACATTTACGTGGGTACAGGAGAGCTGGCTGGTTCTTTCAACACAGGAAACCAAGAGAAACCTAGTGGCGACTTGCAAATGAGAGGAGCTCTTTCTCAACAGCTAATCAAGACTGTGCTTTAAATACATGAAATGATAGCTCTTAAAGTTCACTATAGTTTCTTTGCCAATGTCGTCATCATTCAGCATAGCATCTCTGCCAGAAACCGTAGGCCCTGGCCTTAACAGACCTAACTGCTCCATACCCCTATCAATCGACCTATGCATGAAATCGATTGGCATTCAATTTTTTTCACAAGGTATTTTTCTACTTTCTTCAACTACTTCTGATTACTTTGACTTTTAGACCAAAACTGCAAGCTTGGTTTATTTTTTAAAATGAGGTATGATACATGTTAAATATTAACACATTATGTATTTTAAAAATCCAGCTTGTGTAGGCAACGGGCGGGTTGCTTGTCTTGGTGTCTCCATAATCCTTTTATGCAAACAAATCCATGGCTTTTATAACCTGCCCTTGATCGTAAAATAAAAACCCAACATCACACAGAAAGCCACAGGAAAGAAGCCAATTATGTCCTTCATCTATTGAGGAAAAGAGAAACCGAGCAAGATGTGCTGACGCTCTTTGGTGTGTCTCAAAATACAAATGAACGGAAAAAATAAAAGCTTCAAAGAAAACAAACGCCACATTGAAAGTCAATGTTGAGATTTCAGTCGCACACATCAAGAGTACCTACATTTACCAGTTAAAAGGTGGGGGGGGGAAAGAGTCAAATGTAGATACCCAGATTTGTTTCTGGCCTAATTTCAGAATTTTGCAGGCTGGTTTCAAACGCAAGAGCCTGAAGACTAAAATATCTCGGAAGGTGCTATCCCACTCCCTCAACTCCCTTTTGCCACCCACCTAGCCATGGAGGAATTAATGCCGAGGCCAAAGCCTTGAAAAGAAGAGCCTCACCTCCAACTGAACAAAAGAGTCCAGGTAAAACCTATGCCCAATTAGCAAAAAAGAGGAATCTAATTCAGAAAGAGATCTTTTTTTTTTTGCCCTCATCCGACCAGCAAGCTGTTTTCATTTCCTGTCAGAAAGCCTTGAACACTAAGAAGTTACCTGACTCAGCTTCTTGTAGAAATCAAATTCAGTTGGAGATAACAGCTAATCATTTGTCACCGTGAAGCAATTCCCTGAAATCTGAGGGAAAATCCACAGCTGCAATCTGCAGTCCTGTCAGATCAGAAGAAATTACATTCTGTGGTGACTAACCTCTGCTCTCCGAGCACTAACAACAGCAGTTGACTCTATCAAAACAGAATATTATGAACCTGTAGCACTTTGAACCACGGTGAGGCAGCTCATTCCAATGACCCACCCCCCCCCCGCCCCCCCCCCCAACTGAAAACCTATAGCCACATACCGTGGCCTAGCCACAGCCTCCATCTTCGCCACCAAGTGCAGTTTGTTGCATTTTGTATCTACATAGTTACGTGCACATAATTTACGAACCAACTGAAAAGCATTTGTCAGCTGAAGTCATGCATTTGTCATCTAGAACATTTAGTGTGAAAAGAGGAGGTAGCACTCCTAGTCGAGAACAGTTTTGTTTTATACATGCAACAGTGAATCTGGGAATACAGCCATATCACATTTTCCATACTTAATTTCTTTATTCTCGGCCTCGAAGACAACGTGATTCTGTTTGAAGCATCGGCTAGGAAAGTACAATATTGCTAGTGTTTAAAACTGGGTTAGCAATGAATTTTGTTGTGTCAGTAATTCATTAAGTCAGTGTCATCTACTTCACTAGTAACCACATGTAAGTAATATAAGATATTTTACCTAATATTGTGAGAAGGGACTTTGTCGTGTCATTACAACTATAAAATGTTTAAAACAATGTCCAGAATGGAGTAATTAGCTTTATATGGAATGTTATCTAGTATAGTACATGTCTGCAGCTTATAAGTACAACACACATCAAACATACACATTTGGGGTGGGGAGGAGATGAATGTTGCTACTTATAGCTAACAGGATACTTTATGTCACAGGATACATCAGGACGATAAGGCATGATTCTCACCGCCTCCATTGCCTGGCCTGCTTTCTTTTTCTACTTTTTAATATCAGTTTAATTCTTTGACATGTGGAACTGCAAATACTTATCAAAGATGGAATGGCACTAAAGCAAAGAAGGAATCAAGGGGACTATTTCCAATCCAGTGCCTTCACATGGTTCAACACATTGGTAAAACTCAACTAAATGTAATAATCAACTATTCATCTCAATGAAACCAATTACGCCTGTGCGATTGTTCGTGATGATTTAGCTCCCCCTCACCAGAACTTCTCTTGTGACATACCCCAAATTTTTTCTGGCACAGAACATGAAAATACAGCCTGTTTTCAGAAATGCAAGGCAAGTTCTTCTGAAACACAAACTGCTGCTCCTCCTATCCTTCAGTCATTTCGGGGAACCCGGATATTAATCCCTCGAGTCGGTTATCGCACTTTGTGTTTTCACCTGATCCGGCCTGCTTGGAGATTCGACAAACATTCAGAGCATTTTTCAACAGCCAAAGAAAATTGCCCACTCTTCTGAAATTTAAGCAGCCAATGCAAGAAAGATTCCCCAGGAGTAGTGAGATTTTCTCAGGTTTAACTAAATAATTTATGCATTCTTTCAGCTTGGCATGGTGAAGCAATTTTAGCCTTTACAAACCACAACTCCTCAAGAGGCAGAAAAGAGTCTTGTTCCTGCTCAATTGAATAACTTAAAACAACAAAGGTGGAAGAACGCTGCATATTTTCCCCTTTTTTGACCAACAGGGAGAGAATATACAGGTGCCAAAAAAAAGCTGAGCTGGAGCATAAATCGACTTCCCCTTCAAAAATTCTTTGTCACTTTGAAGCACATAGGATTTGAAGAATGGGTAAAGATGGTACACTGTGTCAATGCCTCTCCTGTCCGCAAGTCAGGATTCGATAATTGCCAAAGGGAGAATTTACATTCCCCTTTGCAGATTCACGGTGATATATGCCTGTTAAATAAGACTGTGGGACTGAGGCAGAAGCCCCTACAGTCGACAAGCAGAGCATCTTCCAGCTTGAGCACTTGCAAGACAAAGAAAATAGGCATACAATTATTAGCCTCAGCCCAGATAAAAATTAGAAAAACGTTTATTGCTGGAGGAATGTTAAACAAAATGCAGGACCCAAATAACCTAATAGCAAATCGAGTAATAAATATCACCATCACCAAAAACACTTTCATATAGTAACTGTGCAAATCGAAGCGATTACACATCTCAGTGAAATGGGTTCTCTCCAAGTGAGTGTGATATTACTGATCTTCTAAAGGATTTACACCCTCACGGTGTTCCAACTCCTGTGACAGCTTTTAAAGTGATATACCAAAGCTCAAATGAAATGGACCATTCAGACTGGCCCAACGCTGATTGGGTTATGAAGCATCCCATCCTTAAATCCACTCTGTTCATGTTTCTTGTGAAATGACAAATTTCCCCTGCTCCACGAGAAATCTGAACCCGAGATTGGAGCTGAGCCCAGCTTTCTCATGTACTATTGACGTTGACACAGCAGTTGCAAAGCTTCACATCTGGCTCCAAGTTTCTTTGGTTAGGTACAGTTCAAATTCAAGTGAAGCAAATTAGATATTTGAATAAAAGCTAGAATAGAGCATTACAGCGCAGTACGGGCCCTTCGGCCCTCGATGTTGCGCTGACCTGTGAAACCACTCTAAAGCCCATCTACACTGTTCCCTTATCGTCCATATGTCTATCCAATGACCATTTGAATGCCCTCAGTGTTGGCGAGTCCACACTGTTGCAGGCAGGGCATTCCACGCCCTTACTATTCTCTGAGTAAAGAACCTACCTCTGACATCTGTCCTATAGATATCTCCCCTCAATTTAAAGCTATGTCCCCTCGTGCTAGACATCACCATCCGAGGAAAAAGGCTCTCACTGTCCACCCTATCCAGTCCTCTGATCATCTTGTATGCCTCAATTAAGTCACCTCTTAACCTTCTTCTCTCGAACGAAAACAGCCTCAAGTCCCTCAGCCTTTCCTCATAAGATCTTCCCTCCATACCAGGCAACATTCTGGTAAATCTCCTCTGCACCCTTTCCAATGCTTCCACATCCTTCCTATAATGCGGCGACCAGAATTGCACGCAATACTCAAAATGCGGCCACACCAGAGTTTTGTACAGCTGCAACATGACCTCATGGCTCCGAAACTCAATCCCTCTACCAATAAAAGCTAACACACCGTACGCCTTCTTAACAACCCTCTCAACCTGGGTTCGAGTTTAAAGTAGATGCATGGTGTGTCCCTGCTGCACATCACCCTGGACATACCTAAGCAGCAGGTATCAGACCTCAGAATGGTAC
This sequence comes from Scyliorhinus torazame, assembly GCF_047496885.1. NCBI lineage: Eukaryota > Metazoa > Chordata > Chondrichthyes > Carcharhiniformes > Scyliorhinidae > Scyliorhinus > Scyliorhinus torazame. The sequence continues at coordinate 55,335,800 of NC_092708.1, read as the reverse complement.
CACTTGGCAGACCAGAGTAATCATTCCAAAGTGCTGTGACATCACATCACAATCAATATCAAAGGATATAAGGGCTTAATCAAGGGGATTTAATGGAGACCATTTCAACAGGAAACATGGCAGCCATGCCCAATTAATTGTGGGAGAGGCCCCATGTCAGTCTCCCAATGGGGGGAGAACCTGCCCCGATTAAGTCAGTGAGTGGAAGTCCTGGTCACCGATGGCAGGATGTCAATTAGGTCCATTAATGAGCCAATTGACATCCATCCCCTCTCAGGCCACCACAAGTTAGTGGTACCTCAGGAATTAACCTTCCCATGCTCTTGGAAGGGCAGCCAACAAACACTGTTGGGTTTGCAAGTGGCCTCCCAGGGAGTGGGGGAGTCCCTGGTTAACATGCACTCTGTGCATGATGGGGGACCCGGCGTGTAGAAGGGGAGGGACCGCTGAAAGCCATACTCCTGCCCTTGTCTCTGACCCCCGGACCCACCCCCTGTCCCCTTCATGCGACCACCCCCACCCTGCAAACCTCTCTCATCTTTGGTTTGGGTCTGCCTGTGCCTCTGGTGGGTGCAGTACCACCAGTAGCCACCACTCTCTCTGGTGCTGACGGCAATGACGAGCAGCTGGCCTCCCATTGGCCAGCAGCTCTCGGCTGCCATGGCTCCTGCAACCAAAGACCACAATTGTGGGGGAGAGGGTTGATCATAGCCACTGAAGAGAATGAAAAGCACTTGATTCCATTGGACTTCCACCATGGAACCGAAGGGGGTTCCCCGTTAATTATGACTGGTAGAGGAAATCTGTGTCCAAGTCCAGACCATAGAAACTTATAGCAAAGACGAAGGCCATTCAGCCCCTCATTTATTTATCTGTAATTAGGTAAGTTTGTAAAATTCATTTTACGGGATGTGGGCGTTGCAGGTTAGGCCAGCATTTATTGCTCATCCCTAGTTGCTCTTCAGAGGCTGGTGGTGAGTTGCCTTCTTGAACCGGTGCAGTCCTTGATGTGTAGGTACACCCACTGTGCTGTTAGGGAGAGAGTTCCAGGATGTTGCCCCAGCGATATTGAAGGAATAGCAATATATTTCCAAGTCAGAGTGGTGAGTGACTTGGAGGAGAACCTCCAGGTGGTGGGGTTCCCAGGTATCTGCTGCTCTTGTCCTTCTAGATAGTAGTGGTCGTGGGTTTGGAAGGTGCTGTCTAAGGAACCTTGGTGAGTTACTGCAGTGCATCTTGTAGATGGTACACACAGCTGCCACTGTTCGTCGGGGGTAGAGGGTTTGAATGTTTGTGGAAGGAGCAGCAATCAAACGGGCTGTTTTGTCCTGGATGGTGTCAAGCTTCTTGAGCATTGTTGGAGCTATACTCATCCAGGCAAGTGGAGAGTATTCCATTACACTCCTAGCTTGTGCCTTGTAGATGTTGACAGGCTTTGGGGGTCAGGAGTTGAGTTACTTGCCGTACAATTCTGAGCCTTTGACCTGCCCTGGTAGCCACAGTATTAATATGGCTAATCCAGTTCAGTTTCTGATCAATGGTACCCCCAGGATGTTGATTGTGTGGGATGCAGTGATGGTAATGCCATTGAATGTCAAGGGGCGATGATTAGATCCTCTCTTGTAGGAGATGGCCATTGCCTGGCATTTGTGTGACGCGAATTTTTTTTTTTAAATTTAGAGTTTCCAATTCTTTTTTTCCAATTATGTGGCCAATCTACCTAACTGCACATCTTTGGGTTGTGGGGGTGAAACCCATGCCGACACGGGGAGAATGTGAAAACTCCACACGGACAGTGACCCGGGGCCAGGATCGAACCCGGGTCCTCAGCGTCGTAGGCAGCAGTGCTAACCACTGTGCCATCCTATGTGGCGCGAATGTAACTTGCCACTTGTCAGCCCAAGCCTGAATATTGTCCAGGTCTTGCTGCATTTGGACATGGAATGCTTCATTATCTGAGGAGTTGCGAATGGTGCTGAATATTGTGCAGTCATCCGCAAACATCCCCATTTCTGACTTTATGTTGAAGCAGCTGAAGATGGTTGGGCCTAGGACACTATCCTGAGGAACTCCTACAGTGATGTCCTGGAGCTGAGATGATTGACCTCCAAACACCACAACAATCTTCCTTTTGCCAAGTATGACTCCAACCAGCGGAGAGATTTCCCCCCATTGACTCCTTGATGCCATACTTGGTCAAATGCCTTGATGTCAAGGGCAGTCACTCTCACCTCACCTCCGGCCATGTTTGAACCAAGGTTGTAATGAGGACAGGAGCTGAGTGACCCTGGCGGAACCCAAATTGAGCGTCCGTGAGCAGGTTATTACCGAGTAAGTGCCGCTTGATGACTCCTTCCATCATTTTGCCGATGATGGCGAGTAGACTGATAGGGCGGTAATTGGCTAGGTTGGATTTCTCCTGTTTCTTCTGTACAGGACACATCTGGGCAATTTTCCACATTGCCAGGTAGATGCCAGTGTTGTAGCTGTACTGGAACAGCTTGGCTAGGGGTGCGGCAGGTTCTGGAGCACAAGTCTTCAGTACTAATGCCGGAATATTATCAGGACCCATAGCCTTTGTAGTATCCATCCTCAAACATATGTCCAATAAAAATTACAGTATCAGCTTCCACTATCTCTTCAGGTAAACTATTCCAGATCCCATTAAAAGTCTGAGAGTGAACAAATATCTCCTCATCTGCCCTTTAGATCTCCCACTAATGATTTTAAATCTATGACTGTTGGCTATTGACCCACTTACCAGAGGGAACAGTTTTTCTTTTTCGACTCTATCTAAACCTCTTCTCAGCTTAAAACCTCTATCAGATCACTGTTTGCACTACGCTGGTTCAAGAAAAATCATCCCAACCTTTCCAACCCCTCCTCGTAACTGAAGACCCTCATTCTGGTAAACCTCTGCTGTACTTTTTCTCGGGCCTTTACACCTTCCCTGAATTATGGCCCCCGGGATTGTTCCCAATATTCCAGCTGAGACACAGTCAGTGATTTACACAGTTCTTTGATGCCTGCTTTTACTTAGGGATCAGAAAAACATTTTAAGGGTGAACTCCAAGGTCAACCCGCAACCAAAGTTAAACTGTGATGCTATAATGTGACATTAGTAAATCTACCTTTATATTGGGTTAAGTATTACCCTAAAATTAAGCACGCTAGTTATGTAAAGTTTGGGCTGTGAAGAGCTGTTTTTTTTTAAACCAGGTCCAGCTATGCTTTGCCTCAGCAAATCCAACAATATTACTTTGGTTGGGAGTCACCAGCAGGAGCTCATGTCATGAGCATCGCATTCACACAATGTATAAACAGAAGGATCACCTCTGCAGTCACCTCAGATAAAACCACGCTATAGTAAATGGGGTAACAGTGTCAATCCACTGTCAGTGGTAAGATCATTACTCTTTTGCAACTAAACTTTCTTCACTATTGCTCCTCCAGTGGCATGCAACTCCACTACATCATTCAATTTCCAGATTTCTCAGTTGGCAAATGAACAGCCTCGTGCTTTCCCAAGCTCGACATTCCAGTATCTGCTAAGTTAACTTGAATCAGCTGACACAATAGCGGAGCACAGCAATTGGCCACAGCATTCATTTTCTAAAAAGAGCCAAAATTAGTTGTGGCTCCTGCCCCTGTCTGCTATCGAGTGATTTATACTTGCAAGTGCGTATGTATGAATGTCATGTGAAACAAATGTGTGTACAATGCTCCCGCCTTCGATTAGCCACTTACCCTGATGGCGCCACTGTAGACCTGCCTGGTGCTGATCCGTCACATAGTCTAAATATATTCCAGGAATGCCTGAGCTACCTGTCCTTATGTGTTGGAAATACAGCTGCCAATTAAGAGGGGAACTCAGCACAATAAGACAAAGAAAAGAATTGACCCAGTTTTATATCAAATTTCCATTGAAAATTCAAAGCTATATTGAGATCTAGGTAGTGGGGGGGGGTTTAAATTCTATTAAGAGATTATTTCTGTGTAGTCCCTCACATAAATCAATGGTTGAATTTACTGCATGGCATCACATTGAACTGTACACGCAGTGAAAGCCCCAACCTTCATCTCTGGCCTGTGCTGAGTTGTGTGGCTTAAGTTTGGTTGCACTGAGGGTGTCTAACTGACCTCAGCTTAGCGTGTTGAACAAGCTTTCTGTTGCTCAATAAAACAATTGTTCATGGAAATGAAACACTCATCAAGAAAGAGATGGTAAACAGAACGATATTTCTCTTTGGCCCCAAGTTGTAGTAAAGTGATGCACAAACCACTAGAAGTGTGCAGCAGAAGAGAGATACGCTTAAACAGCAAAGTAATAAAAATCAATATCCTGGAATATTCCCCCTCCTCATCTGTGATAACAGCATTGGTATTAAGTTTTTCACATGTTGCAACAGTGCCTATCAGTTTGCACTGTTCTTCCTACGCCAGCTATTATAGGGCCTATAACCACCTGGGGGACTGCACTGGCAGCAAAGTACATCCCACAGAGTTGACCAGATGCCAGCTTCATTGCATCAGCGTCAATTTGTTTCAACCCAAACTGGACAAGGCCAAGGCACACAGCTCACCCCCACCCACTCTCCTTCGTAAGGACTTACAAAACACACTGCATTGTTTCAACAAATAAGCGAGAGGGTAGGTAGGCAATTCAACTTATTTTTATACTTTCTTTTGTACTGTTGTGATTATGGTTGCAGAATATTTAACCCTTGAGCTCCCATGTACAATTAAGCATTCCATTTCCAAAAGGCGAAATATTTAGCATTGCTGCACCTCCCATTCATTCTTGTACTGTTCTATGTTCTTGTACTGTTCTATGTTCTATAATGACAGGGAGTGGGATAGCTTGATCTTGGTTTCGGACAATGCTCGGCACAACATCGAGGGCCGAAGGGCCTGTTCTGTGCTATACTGTTCTATGTTCTATGTTCTTTGGATTGGAATGAAAGCCTCAGTTTAAACTAAAAATGAGAACTGGTTATTGCCTACAATGGAAACAAATGCCCATCTGCATTCTGACATCTTTGCGTTTTAAAATATTTTTTCATAGGTTTTCTTCTCTCTGTAAGATGTTTGTTCCTCGCTGGAATCCGATTAGATGGTTGTTAGTTCCCTCTCCAAATGACCATGTTTATGTGTGAGCCTGGTGGTGCGTTCCAGTGGGCTATGCGAAGGTACCTCAGTCAAGGCTGTTCCTGTCTTTACTGTATTTCCAGACATAGGCTCTTCCAGCGAGGGTCCTTAATTATAGTCAAGTTTTGGGAACTGTGGTTAATTTTATCAACCTGTCCCTGGAGGACCTCTATCTATTGCCCGAGCTGGGATTAGGTAGCTGCACACACTGGGTCCAAAGTAAAAACAGAAAAAGCTGGAAATACTCAACAGTTTAGACACTATCTGTGGAAAGAGAAAGGGAGTTAAAGTTTCAGGGCGATGATCTTTCATCAGGACTGTTCTGATATTCTGGCAGTAAGGTCATCGACATGGAATGCTAATTCTGTTTTATTCTCCACAGATGCTGCCAGACCTGCTGATTATTTGCAGCATTTTCTGTTTTCATTTCATATTTTCAGTGGAATTTTGCTTTCTTAAATCGAGGACCTTCCTGGCTTGTAGGGCACAACAACTTGTCACCTAAAACTGCTGAGCTTTCAGAGGAGTCATAATGCTTTTCCTTATGTTATTTAGAGACTACTTTCATTCCATTCCAGTAATAGACGTGCTAAAAGTCTACATTACTGTACCGAGATAGCTGCTCAGTTTAACTCTCAACAGATAAACCTGAAATTCTTCTTGCTGTTGTGCAGAATTTGGATTTGTTTTGGATTTGTTTATTGTTACGTGTACCGAGGTTGGGTGAAAAGTATTGTTCTACCCCCGGGAAATGCCTTTAGATATATGCAGGTGAGGGCTTTTGTGAGGCGATAGGTGAGGGAATTCCCGTTGCTCCCGGCACAAGAAGTTCAAGATAGAGAGATCTCGGGTGTATGGATCGGAAGGGCAAGGTGTCGGAAATACACCAGGAGTTGAAAGAAGAGGGGGAAGCGCTGGTAGAAGAGTTAAAGGGTAAATGGAAGGAGGAGCTGGGGGAGGAGATCGAGGAAGGTCTGTGGGCTGATGCCCTAGGTAGGGTTAATTCCTCCTCCTCGTGTGCCAGGCTCAGCCTGATACAATTTAAGGTGGTCCACAGAGCGCACTTGACAGGGGCGAGGTTGAGTAGGTTCTTTGGGGTAGAGGACAGATGTTGAAGGTGCTCAGGGAGCCCGGCGACCCATGTCCATATGTTTTGGTCATGCCCGGCACTGGAGGGGTTCTGGAGAGGAGTGGCGGGAGCAATATCTCAGGTGGTGAAAGTCCGGGTCAAGCCAAGCTGGGGGCTAGCAATATTTGGAGTAGTGGACGAACCGGGAGTGCAGTAGGCGAAAGAGGCCGGCATTCTGGCCTTTGCGTTCCTAGTAGCCCGGCGAAGGATCTTGCTAATGTGGAAGGAGGCGAAGCCCCCCAGCCTGGAGGCCTGGATAAATGACATGGCTGGGTTCATAAAGCTGGAGAGGATTAAGTTCGCCTTGAGAGGGTCTGCGCAGGGGTTCTACAGGCGGTGGCAACTGTTCCTAGACTATCTCGTGGAGCGTTAGAGGAAGGTTGGGGGGGGTGGAGGGGAAGTCCTGGGAGGGGGGGGGGGGGAAGGGGGGACTACCTGGGAGGGTGGATGAGCAAGAGATAACATGAAGGGTTGGGGAAACTGGCACGTACGGGTGAGGGCCAGTGTACAAAGCTGTGTAAATATATCATTTTGCCATGTATATATCTTGCTCTGCGCGATTTCTCTTTTTTTTTTGTTACGAGGAGGAGGGGTTATTGTTTGTAAGGGAGAAAAATTGTGTTTAAAAACTTTAATAAATATATATTTTTTTAAAAAGAAAAGTATTGTTCTGCATACAGTCCAGAAAGATGATTCCATACATGAAAAAAAACATAGGACATGCATCTGTGTTAACAAGGGTGGGGAGAAATGGATGTCAATTCTTCTTGCTCTCAGTGGGGAACAGTTAGCTTGGGTGTGCTGCAGAACAACACCAATGGTGTGGGTTCAGTCCCTGTACTGGCGCTGGTAGTTCATGGGGGCCCTGCCTCCTCGGCTTGCCCTGTACTTTATCGGTGAGGTGGTGGCGTACTGTTACTGTCACTGGACTACTTAAACAGAGACACAGAGTAATACGCTGGAATCCCAGGTTCAAATCCCGCCACTGCAGATGGTGAAACTTGAATTCAATAGAAATCTGGAATTAAAAAGTCTAATGATGACCATGAAACCATTATCAATTGTTGTAAAGACCCTTCTGGTTCACTAATGTCCTTCAGGGAAGGAAATCTGCCATCCTTACCTGGTCTGGCCTATATGTGACTCCAGACCAACAGCAATGTGGTTGACTCCTAACTGCCCCCTGAAGGGCAATTAGGGATGGGCAATAAATGCTGGCACAGCCTGCGACACCCATGTCCCAGGGACGAATAAAAAATCAACTTGCTCAGTGGTGTCCCTTAACCTATATATATATATAATCAATTGTCTCTCTCGAATGGAGAGAAACTCCGATCGTCCTCCATGGACTATGGCTAATTACTTCTCTCAATAACTGAATCAAGCACTCCCAGATTGGACTGTGTTAAATCCTCCTTTAAGCCATGGAAATGCTTCTACTTGAAGTGGTTCCACAGTGTACTGTAATCCACTCTACCTACATTAATGGGCAAACCTCAGAGTACCATCTGCAATGAGATACCAATGGCTGCACTCCCACAAGACTGTGTATGTCCCCATCCCAACATCTTGCATAAAATCACCATTACTTTGTTATCTTTACTTGTGAATACACCAGGCAGTTAAGAGAAAACTTGAGAAGAATTGACATTAGTCTCAAGTGACATTTGCAATGGGTGGCACGGTGGTGCAGTGGTTAGTACTGCTGCCTAGAGGCGCTGAGGACTCAGGTTCGATTCTGACCCCGGGTCACTGTCTGTGTGAAGTTTGCACATTCTCCCCGTGCCTGCATGGGTTTCACCGCCACAACCCAAAGATGTGCAGGTTAGATGGATTGGTCATGCTAAATTGCCCCTTAATTGGAAAAAAAATTATTGGGTACCCTAAATTTATTTTTTTAAAGTGACATGTGCAATGTAAGTTCAAGCCTACATTGAAATCATGATAGCAATGATTGAGTATTGGGCTGGAATGCAATGGCGATTCGAGTAAATTTTTTACTAACATTTTCTTACACATGAACAGTGCTCACTTGCATATAGTACATGTGAAGCTGCTTGTGCCTTTGGAACTGTAGTTTATTAAACGTCAGTCATTATTTAATCCCAATTAAAGGATAATTGTGAAGAAAACATGTAAGGTAAAGCTCAAGGGACCAAAATTGTTATTTTACCAAAGATCTGTACACTTTCAATTCCAAATATTCCTTTCCCCAGGTGCAGTATTATTTACCAGAAATGGAATAAAGTACAAGCCAGGCACAACACACCTGTTGAAAATTTACTCCTCCAACTATGGAGTCTTCAATTATTATAGAGACTGTCTCAACGATCAATAGGAAAAACTTACTCCATTGCTTAGGTTTGGCGAGTTCTTATGGATGGTGCAATGGAGCACTGATGTGCCTTCTCACTTGGTGGAGGAAGACTACCAATATTCAGGGTTAGAGGGGACTCCATTTTTTATATTATTAAAGTATTCTACAAATAGCACATCTTCTATGACTATGCTGACACAGAATGATTTTGTCCTTTTGCATAGTAGAGTATGCAACGACAATACAGAAGCAATCTTAATTACCCATATCATACTATGCCCTCCACTGACAGAGCAATGAGAATTCAGTTCCCCTCATGCAGATCTAGAAAAAACAGTACACACCAGGCAATAAAAATCTGTTCAGGGCACAGGTACAAACTCAGGAGAATTAGAAGAATCAATATGAGGTGCTAAACAACAGTGATAAATGGAACAGCAGTAATGGCAGATGAGAGGTAAACTGATTGTGAGTGAAGGTCTGGCATGCTGAGTTCTATTGCTCAGTTACATAGGGGCAGGGAGCTTAGATGGTCTACTCTGAACAAAGATTGGTATAGTGCCAAGAATCTATTAATCCATTTCCTAATCTATTTACATGGGGGAGAATATGAATAATGTGGAGTGTGGAGAAGTCCAACACCTGGATAAATGAGGGATAACGTTCGGATTTCCTGTTTCCAGTAGGGAGCCTTGCCTGCTGGAAGCATATATCAAAACTTGTGTAGGTTCCATACACACTGATTCACCAGGCAATGCAATTATTCCTGTGATGGCACCTGCTATAGGAGTGATGTCATGAACAAATGGTTGTCTACGTAGCCATCTGCCATTTAACAGGTGAAACCACTAATGGCCACCTCAGTTGTGCAGATCAGAGATACAATAGGAATATCTCTACAACTGTTTGTAAAGGTTCTCTGTGGCATTTGGTGGTCCAATTTCCAGAGGCTTGGTCAAACCTTTAGATAAAAGTTATAGGCAACCAGGGTGGGCGGGGGGTGGGAGGGCGTGGAATTACACAACCTGTCCATTTTCAGATAGATCAGTGGGCAACATGAGATGCCCTTTACCAGTGGCACATCTAACAGCTAGTTTCAACCCACATCAGCAGCATTTCTGCATTTCACCTTACAATACCCTACACATCTCATAAAGCAATAAGTCAACACGATTCAGGTTAAAAACAAATACCCTTGGCGTTAATACAGGTGCATTAGAGTTGGGCACAGCTACAGATAGCAGGTCTGTCTGTAAATATAGCCACTTGGCAGTGCAGTCAATCACCTGTACAAATCCTATAATTAGGGAGGCACATAACAGCAAGTCATATGCACAACAAGCAAGACCACAACAGACAAGTGCAACCACAATACACACAAAGCAGATGCCTTACCATTCCAACACAATTGAATAAAATTCATTCACTTTCATTTTGTCTTGCAGTCTGTCATTCCTTAAGCGTACAGAGCAGAAAGCATCAATTGTTTAAAAGCAAACAGAACAGAGGTACTTCTCTGCTAAGAAAATAAAAATATCAGTTCACTGATTGTTATGTGTCCAGTGCAAAGTAATCATATTTGCTCTACAGTTGAAAGGCAACAGCTCAGACTGCCTGGTGATAAAAGCAATACCTCAACCTTCCAAAGCGTCAAACATTGACATTTTCTCTGAGGCCGTAAGTCCAGGAAAATAAATCTTGCATCTTTAGCACTAACATTTCCATTCAAAAACATCGAAACTCATCTGTGCTGTTAGAATTCTTTTAAAGTAAATGTGAATTGTTACCAAACTGCTAACTGCCTTAATCTACATTTATTATTATTATTTTGATCTCATTTCTCTCCTCTTACTCCACAGTATTCATTCTCCATTTCTAGCCATAAGACCCTAGACCTCGGCCTATGGTGAAACTACAAAATCTTCCTGTTTCTTCAACTGAATAATGGCTGTTGTGAAAAGAATATTTATTTGCGAGTTGATTGTGTAGCTGTGGAATGGGGTATAAATTCTTCATTAACGACATTACAAGGCGTACCAAGCAAAACTCTTTTTAAACTAACATTTTTAGAAAGATGGGATTAGTCAGACCTGCACTAGACATGGAAGAATAATCCATGACTTCTTTTACACTTACCCCACCGACCCTCATTCTACCACTTTTTAGTCACATCTGTTCATTTGCTTCAAATGACAGAGGCAGATATTTTGATGCAGAAGTAAGTTATTTTCTCCCAAAAATCTTTTTGGGCGAGGCACAAATTACATTTCCACTGCTTTATGAAGCACATGACTTAGATTTCAAAAGAAATATAAGCTCTGAGTATCTCATGGAGCCAAAGAAATTTCATTTGCTGCAGTTTTAATAGGCTAGAGTGAGAGAAAAGGCCCTCCATCATGGTACCTCGTAACAAAAGGTCAAGGAGCTTGATCTTCTGGGGCTGATTTAGCACAGGGCTAAAGAACTGGCTTTTAAAGCAGACCAAGGCAGGCCAGCAGCATGGTTCAATTCCCGTACCAGCCTCCCCGAACAGGCGCCGGAATGTGGCGACTAGAGGCTTTTCACAGTAACTTCATTTGAAGCCTACTTGTGACAATAAGCGATTTTCATTTCATTTTCATTCTTCCTGTATCTGACTCTTACAGGGGTAGGTGGATTGCTTCCTGTGTAGAACCAGCACTTGAGTAAGTAAGATGTGCATACGCACAAAGTTCAGGCTTGGCTGTGCACCACTTGGTTTTTTTTTAATAAACAATTTTAAGAGGTATTTGTTGGCATTGTAAACAGTAGAATTACAGAACGAGAAAACAAAAGGACTGTACAGTAAACAAAGTACATTGTGCAATTGCCGTAGCCCGTCCGACCCAGACCTGCCTAATTGACCGCCTATACTACATTCCCCTAAACCCCCCACCCCGCTGACGATTAATTCTCCGCAAAGAAGTCAATGAATGGTTGCCACCTCCGGGCGAACCCTAACAACGATCCTCTCAAGGCGAACTTGATTTTCTCTAAGCCCAGGAAACCCGCCATGTCTGACAGCCAGGCTTCCGACTTTGGGGTCTTTGAGTCCCTCCAAGCTAGAAGTATCCATCTCCGGGCTACCAGGGAAGCAAAGGCCAAAACGTCGGCCTCTCTCCCACCCTGGACTTCCGGGGCCTCTGAAACCCCAAAAATCGCCACCTCTGGGCTCATTGCCACCCTCGTGTTCAATACTCTAGACATGACGTCCTCGAACCCCTGCCAGTACCTCCTAAGTTTTGGACACACCCAAAACATGTGGACACTGTGCACCACTTGCTGCCACAATAAGTACAAACAAGATTCCATAGATGCACCAATTCCTGGTCCACACAAGCAACAGGCTGGTTTGGAAATCTTGAGCATGTGTCATACTAAAGTTGCATCGCACTTTTAATTTATAGGAATCTACTGTTAACACTTAGTTCTGGTTAACATTACGGATGTGTATCTATCAATCTAAGGAACTTTTAGTTGGCAACAGCGGTACCAGTGCTAAATTGTGGCATTGGCAAAGACTGGTGGGAGAGGAGACAAGACATTTACAAGTCAAATATTTCTATGACAAAGCAGTGACACTGACACCTGGTTGATAATTATTCCTATCTTATAATACCAAGAAAATTGGTTCTATGTTGGACAGTATTGAAGGGTTGATGTGATTGCCTGAAGTTGAAGATGGGGTTATCTTTGGAAGAGGGTAAAAATACCGAGCAGCTCCAATTTGTTCAAACGCTTTGTTTTGTAAAATGATGATGCTTAATTGTGCATCTTAGTTCTGAAATTCAACAGATAAGCTGGAAGTTAATTCTCAAGTTCCAAGGAAGGGAGACAAATATAATGTTGAGCAGTCTCTCATTGTAACACTGTCCGATATATGACGACTTCTGCAAAAATACACATTCCTCTTGCCTTCTACAGTGATACAGAGGCCATGGGCGCGATCTTCCCAAATGGAAAAAAGTCCTATAGCGAGCATGTTTAGCTGCGTGTTTCCCGGCACTCGCAGTGCCGAGAGACACAGGGGTATTCAACATGACTCGCATTGAATAAGGGGCCTAAACGAGGAACGCGCAGTTGAGGTCATACATAACCCCGTTTTCTACATAGGGGAGCTCCGTTCCGCAAGCTCAGGACGCCATTTTTGAATGGCGTCCCGATCTCCAAGGCCCCCCCAAAAAATCCCTGACCTCCCCCAAGCCCGAACGCAACATGGTAGGTTCCCTGGGTCCCCCCCACCTCCACAACACCCACGGTGGGCAACCCCAGCCCAATCACGCATGTGCAAAAAATGCCCCTGCCAGCTGCAGTGCCAGGCTGACATTCAGTTGGCACTGCCAGCATACCAGGCTGGCACTGCCAGGGAACCCAGGTGGCACCAGCAGTACCAGAGCACTATCCTGCCCAAAGGACATGCATCTGGGGGACCTCCGATCCCCTTGGCGACTCCCATGAGTGCTGTTCTATCTGTACCAAACGGCACTCGCCCGAGGACCCTGAGGCAAAAAGATTGAATCCCAAAGCCTTAGGTACCTTGGGAATCTGCACATTAGAGTAAGGCTAACTGCATTGAATCTCCCGAGGAGTTGCGAGCCGGAGCCTTTCTTTATAAAAGTTATGTTATTGCTTTATTGTGGAAGGAAAGGAAGCAACGCGGTGATACTTCCTGATCTGTATGGCTCAAGATTACACAAGTTTACCTCACTGGGTTATTTGGAGCCAAGCTGACTTAGCCTAATTAACAATTATTGAGTGAAGTTTGAGTCTGATATTAAAACATTTACCGCGTCAAAGGTAGACCAACTTAGTTCATACCTAGGTTTATCAATCAAATTTTACCTCTGCTCTTGTTGAATAATAAAAACAATAAAAGAAACAGAAAATACATTAAACTTGAGTGAATACACAGCCAAGCATACACCAGGCAGATTGCTGTGTGTTCTTTTTGGAGTGTTTAATGTTGCATGTATTGTATTAAAATTACATTAATGGTTATGTTAGAAATCCCGGGGGAACAAAACAATTCCATTACAGTGTTTTTATATTTTGGATACAAGGGTTGGGGAATCCCTGCCACCACTGCATATTTTCTTGCAGGATCAAGGGATGGGAGTTTCCTTATGTTCTTATAGGTTACCACTGCAACTCACCAACCTTCCATATCTCTCTTCATACCTGCCCTGTCATACAAAGAAAATAAACCCAATTGGTATAATCAAGGATGAAAATATATTGATGATTTTGGTATTGTATCCTGATCACCAGAGGCTATGTTAAAATATGCAGATAGCGCCAGACAGGAGTGGAGGTAGAATTCTCGGCCTCAACCTTATTGTATCAATAACATACAAAAGATCAATGTAAATTATTGATGGCAGCAGTAGAATATTGTTGTGCAGTGTCTTGCAGACTTGAAGATGATGGCTCTTGTCTCAAATTATATGCTCAGAGAGCAATGTACAGCACTCCAAGAACTAGGTATTGCCATGATCATAATTAATAAGCTATAGGAAAAATAGTTATTTTGAAACAAGCTGGAAGGTCAGACTTTTAAAGGGATAGGTAAAGCAAAATGTACTTAAGAAGCTCAGTCTGTAGGGAATTACTCATAATAAATTTGGGTTTAAGGCTTTAAAAAAATTTTTTTTTGAGAGTACCCAGTTTTTCTTCCAATTAGGAGGCACTTTAGCCTTTCCAATCCACCTACCCTGCGCATCTTTTGTGTTGTGGGGGTGAGACCCAAGCAGAGACAGGGAGAAAGCGCAAACTGCACACAAACAGTGACCCGGGACCGGGATCGCATCCGAGTCCTCGGCGTTACCGTACCACCCGGGTTTATGGCTTTTCATTTATACAGGGCATATCTTCTCACAAAAAGGAAAAGTTTCTTTGCGTAAATTCAATCTGTAAAGCATGATTTAGCGCTATGTCTTTTTAAATAAATTTAGAGTAGCCAATTATTTTTCTTTTCCAATTAAGGGGCAATTTAGCCTGGCCAATCCACCTAACCAGCACATCTTTGGGTTGTGGGAGTGAAACCCACGCAGACATGGGGAGAATGTGCAAACTCCACATGGACAGTGACCTAGGGCCAGAATTCGAACCCGAGTCCCCAGCGCCGCAGTCCCAGTGCTAACCACCATGCCACACGCCACCCCAATTTAGCGCTATGTTATAGTTGCTACAATAGCTCAGTTTGGTAAATGCACTGAATTGTGATACAAAGCAATGCAGACCAGTAAGATCCCAGCATCCCCGCTGAGCTATCTCAGAGTGTGGCGGTCAGATCACGACAACTAGTGAAAGGATATTGGGGATAGACGGGAATGTGAAGCTGTGGCCACAATTAGATCAGCCATGATCTTATCAAATGGCGGAGCAGGCTCGACAGATTGATCTTAATTTGTATGTTCATAACTAGGTTCAGCATCCCTAAGCTAGAAAGGGACAAGTCATCCATTATTCTAATTTTTGATTGTTGTCCAATTGACCTCTGCGACAAAATTAGTGCATGTGTGTCTATATGAATCTATGCATGGGCGCAACAGTATCCCTTAGTAGAATAGCCTATTGAGTTCAATGCCTATCCTGACACATTAAGGTCAGCTTCCTTAGCTGGATATCATGAAATAGTTAGTACCCATAGAGCTTCATCTTAGCATATGGATACTTTTAGGATATAAAGAGAAGGAATTGGAGATGAAGAATGTTTAAAAAAGATAATTTTGTTTTCATAGAAAATAATGTTCTTAAACGTGAAATTATACAAATTTATGTTAATTGGTGACTGATGACACAGTTGGCGACTTAATGTCCCTGTTTTTTAGGGTGTATCGTCAAACAGAGTTACTGTAAATTACACTGATGCGCAAATCCTTTCTTAATTAAATATTGGAGTCACTAGTAAATGTTAGCGGTTAGCATTAAACTTATCCTTCAGGTAAACCATTGTCACTTTAAAATATACACCAATGGTGTAACCAGTGAGATTTCCTGGTGATCAGCTCCACGTTATTGATTTCATTTTTTCAAGTTTTATTTTACAATGACTGTGAATCATTTTAAAAATAAATTTAGGGTACCCAATTCATTTTTTCCAATTAAGGGGCAATTTTGCATGGCCAATCCACCTAGCCTGCACATCTTTGGGTTGTGGGGGCAAAACCCACGCAAACAAGGGGAGAATGGGCAAACACCACACGGACAATGACCCAGAGCCAGGATCGAACCTGGGGTCTCGGCGCCATGAGGCAGCAATGCTAACCACTGCTCCACCATGCTGCCCCGTGAATCATTTTTAATGGACTTGGTGCAACATTGATGCCATGTTCGTTAATTGTAGCACTAAAGCAGATTCTGAACGAGACATACTATTGGCTTTAAAATGTATCAAAAGCTGAATGAGGCATCTTATCTAGTTCAAATGATACAGATTATTTAAATTGGGTACTGACTGATACTGGGAGTAAAAGCAAGGCAATAATCTCACCTCTATGCTCAGAACATTTTGTAAACCATCCATGATGATATTAAGGTCAACTAGTCAAAACGGTTGCAGCTTTGTAATCCTTTTGAGGTTATCTTAAAATAAAATAGCCTTGCATTTATATGATACCCTTCGGTGTCTCAGGACATCCTAAAATGCTCTCAAACCAATGAAGTGTAGTTACTGTTGTAGAAAATATGACAGCCAATTTGCACCGAGCAAGCTCCCAACAACAATGCGATAACAACCTGATCATCTGTTTCTGCAATGTTGATTGAAGGACAAATATTTGTCAGGGGCATGTAGGATAACTTACCTGCTGTTCTTCAAAATAGTTACATGGGATCTTTCATGTTCACCTGAGAGGGCAGGCAGAGCCTCAGTTTAAAATTGAATCCAAAAGGAAAGACTTAATAATTTTTTTCTCCTCAAAATCACATGTTTGCAAACAAATGTCTCTTCACAGGTACATTTCGGAACACAGCACAGGCTTCAAATTAAATGAATGGGGTGAGGTTTAAGGCTTTTAAAACCCTCTGCACTTCTGCACTAATGCAGAATAAGAGGATGTTTTTCAATTCAGATTACCGTAAGTACTTCAAAATGAATTTCAGCCCTGTTGTTAGAAACGCAGAATGATCATGTGGCAAGCACTGAATTACTCGCTTGTTGCATCTGCTGAGTGGTCCATGCACATTATAAGTTTAATTGTTAATTTGGCCTTTCTCCATCAAAGTCCTTGCAGCATTAACCAGCTCCTCAGCATCAGCAAATACACCAGTGATGGTGGCAGCCACAACACAAGGACAGAAGCACCATTGGAGCTTCTTCAAATATACATAACATATTAAATTACTTTACTACTGCATTATTGACAGGTCAAAAGCCCTGAAGTTTCCTGTACCTGCAATGGCTGTTTAAAGTTTCAATCTGACGTCCTTCACTAACTGTTCCCGCAAACAATACCTTCAAGTGGCCGTTGAACAACCTTAATGGGCCAGTAAACTATTTACCTTCTGATAAGGTAAATCACCATTGAGATAAAGCACTGATAAACCAAAGTAAATATGTGCACAGCACACTGTTTTCCAAACTCTCTTTCTCACATGCACACACCTATAGTAAGACAGATGTAGGCTTAACACAGATGACCTGAGACAGGCCTAAAGCCATAACTAGATAATTTTTCACTCACACACCGATTGCAGCAGCCTTCTGAGGTGAAAGAAACTGACAGCGCAAACTCTCCAGGGCAGAACTTTCCAGTCAAGTGGATCAACGTACTGAAAATCACTTATGAATAGTCATTAGTCCTTCATTACAAACCCCTCACAACCCAGTTCTTTTTTGCAACCAAAATGCCTTTTGTCATCTTCACAAGGTGCATCAGTTAATTGCCGATTGACTTTCTTTTAAACATATGACAACATGTCACAAAGCAAAAACTGCAGAATGTTGCTTCGGGCGTCCCATTTAACTCCTTGATTTCCACATTCATGAACATTCTCTGCAATATTTCAGAGCCAAAGCAGCCTTTTCAAAGATTGACATAAGTTACAAATCTCCATATTTAATCACATTTACACACGGTTACTTTGTTGGACTGGTTCATTTCTGGCCATAGAAAATGAGTGCTCTTCATGGGTCTATTAAATAGCTTTCTATACTGTCAGATTCCAAGTAACAAAAGTGGTAAGAATACAGCAGAGCATCTCCTTTTCTACATTAAAGTGCACATAATTTATTCTCACAGTTATTGTGTGCTTTTAGCTGTCTACTTTTCCCACTGGCAAGCCACAATAAGATATTAAAGTATGAGGTGTTAGGGCAGCACGTGGCACAGTGGTTAGCATTGCTGTCTACGGTGCTGAGGACCCGGGTTCGAATCCCGGCCCTGGGTCACTGTCTGTGTGGAGTTTGCACATTCTCCCCGTGTCTGCATGGGTTTCACCCCCACAACCCAAAGATGTGCAGGTTAGGTGGAGTGGCCACTCTATTTTGTCCCTTAATTGGAAAAAAAAATAATTGGGTACTCTAAATTTATTTTTAAAAAGTATGCGGTGTTAAACTGACCTGCTAACAAGTTTAGAGAGCATCTTTTGGAGAGGTGAGAATGCAGTTCGGTGATCTGCTGTTAAAGCCTGTACTGTATATGTAAATTAATCCACTTGGTTTTATATATTTAACTGTGAGGGATTCCATGCAAATAGGGAAAGTACATTGCTTTTAAAAAATAGATGAATTTGACTGAACTAGCTGTATAAGTGTCACAGGTACAAAGTTATTGTCATACCGACATTGGACTCCAATCTGAAAATGATATGCGTTAGAGTTAGTTGTATTGTGAAGTGGGGGCAGTTTCCTAATGGAGTGAGCTTTCTTGTGGATTGAATAGAATCATAGAATTTACAGTGCAAAAGGAGGCCACTCGGCCCATAGGGTCTGCAGCAGCCCTTAGAAAGAGCACCCTGCTTAAGCCCACGCCTCCACCCTATCCCGTAACCCAGTGACCCCACCTAACCTTTTGGACATTAAGAGGCAATTTGACATGGCCAATCCACCTGATCTGCACAACTTTGGACTGTGGGAGGAAACCGGAGCACCCGGAGGAAACCCACGCAGACACAGGGAGAACGTGCAGACTCCTCACAGACAGACACCCGAGGTGGGAATCGAACCCGGGTCCTTGGAGCTGTGAGGCAGCAATGCTAGTCACTGTGCCGCCTCAATTGAAAATAAATTGTAAAGTATACCGAAACAGGATATGGCATTATAATATCTTTATGAAAAGTTTTACGCTGGCTTGAGCTCTGCACTAGTGGAGAAACTTATTGCCATAATGTGCAGCTTTCATTTACTGGACCATATTTGGAGCCTATTCACATCTAAATGGGTAAATCTTGCTTAAAGGAGGAGGCAGTTTCATGGCTGGGCGAACAATATTGGAAGAAAATACAAAATTTTACTACCTGTACGAGAGCTATTTCCATTCTAAGGCCACAAACTCTCACTTGTAGTACAGATAGTACTGTCCCACACATTTGTCTAAAGCATCAATGGTGTGCCAGCAGGTACCAGTGTGTACTGTGGGTGGGGAACAATCAGCCTGTAGCAGATTTGCTAATCTGTAACAATAACAGATCTTCTGAAAGAAATAGCAGTGAGTCACTATTCTTCTGGTTTGGTCCCTGAAACCAACAATCTTTAGCCACCCTGTTCTAGTTCCCATTCTTTATGTTTGAGCCTATTCAGTAAATGGCTATTTTATCATGGGTGGCATCACATCTGAGCCAAATATTGGCCCAAGCCGATACTTGTCTCACTGGTTACCGTGGTTTGTTTTTCCTTCTCTAACTGAGGAACATTTGGCCAATGCCAATGCCCTTCCTGATACCTTGGCCCAGAATTTTACTCTGCCAGAAATGAGGGATCAAAATCAGTGAGATTTCCAACAAAAAGGTAATGGGGTACATGTGATGGAAACCTGAAACAGAAGCTAAAACTGCTGGAAACACTCAGCGGATCTGACAGCATCTGTTGAGAGAGAAACACAGTAAACGTTTCAGGTGGATGACCTTTTGCCAGAAATTTGCTAGCTGTTCAAGTCTTTGACCCTTTGTAAGATTTCCAATTTAGAAGCCTCCGTATCTACCACATTCATTGAATTTACCCAGAGTGTGGCTGAGGTGTTTTTTTAAATAACTTCTTGCTTGGGGATTTCACTTTAAGCCCTTTGAGATTTGAAATTCATAGTTTCAAAGATACTTTCCCTGACAGAAAAAAGGAATATTGCAGAATTAAATGAGTACGATTAAATGAAAAGTGAAGAAGTATAAAAGACTCCAGAAGTTATAGCACTCTGCAGAGAGACGGGGAGAATGCACGTTTCTGTTCCTTTCTTTTGCTGATAAAATGTTATACTTGCATTAAAGTCTGGCTTGGATGGGCCGACAGAAAAAGGCATTGCTCCTTAACACCAAAAGCATTGCGAAAAATAATTACTGAGGAGTGATTCACTGGATTATTTCATTGAAAAAAATATTTTTTTCAACTTAGCTCTTGACTGCTCACATCAGCAACCATTATCCTAGAAGTCGGGAATCTCAGCAATGCATAGAACAATTATTCTAAAAGAGAGCTGTGACAGGGACTGGAGTGCTGAAGGTGGGCGGCATGGCATAATAGAACCACTGTTGCAGCATACACACTTATTGTGGAGCTTGAGCTTGCCAAAGTGTAAATGCCTTCCTTTCTTCCAAGCACAGAAGCTAGATTATACAATCGTGAAATTCAGTAAGAAGGTCTGACGGGGTGATTGGTAGCGACAGAAGCTGGCAACGCTGCAGTACTGAACACTGAGGCTACTTGTGGCAAGTACTGCAGGTGTACCATCATCTACACAATACCAATCGTCAATGAGCCCAGCGAAAGAATGAACTGTTTCCTGTCCATTATACAGTTATCGAAGTCAGCCCCCGGATTTTTCTTTCTGTTAAAGTTGTTTATTTTGATCTGATGCACTTTACAACAGAATATTAGCTTCCGCGAGCTCAAAATCTAGGCCGCCGTTTCGGTATAGTACTGAGGGTATGTTGCACTGCCGGTGACACCGTTTTCCAGATGAGATATGGCACGGTAGCACAGTGGTTAGCACTGTTGCTTCACAGCGCCAGAGTCCCAGGTCTGATTCCCAGCTTGGGTCACTGGCTGTATGGAGTCTGCACCTTCTCCCTGTTCTGTGTGGGTTTCCTCCGGGTGCTCTGGTTTCCTCCCACAAATCCCAAAAAACATGCTGTTATGTGAGTTGGTCATTCTCCTCAGTGTACCCGGACAGGCGCCCAAGTGTGGCGACTGGGGGAATTTCACAGTAACGTCATTGCAGTGTTAATGTAAGCCTACTTGTGACAATAAGAATGATTATTATTATGATTATTATGGGACAGCACGGTGGTGCAGTGGGCAGCACTGCTGCCTCACGGCGCCGAGGTCCCAGGTTCGATCCCAGCTCTGGGTCACTGTCCGTGTGGAGTTTGCACATTCTCCCTGTGTTTGCGTGGGTTTTGCCCCCACAACCCAAAGATGTGCAGGGTAGGTGGATTCGCCACGCTAAATTGCTCCTTAATTGGAAAAGAATAATTGGGTAATCTAATTTTTTTTAAAATTGATTATTATTAAATAGGTGAGTCCCCCCCCCCTCAACCATCTGCCCCCTCAGGTGGACATAGAAGATCTCATGGCACTTCAAAGTAGAGCAGAGTTGTTCTCCCTGGTATCCTGGGCAATATTTATCCCTCAACCAAAATTGTTCAAATATAAACCCAGATGATCTGCTCATTACCACATTGTTATTTGTTAGATCTTGCTATGTGCAAATTGGCTGCCACATTTCCCTACATTACAATAGCAACTATAATCCAAATTTATTTTGTGGTTTGTAAATTGTTTTGGCATATGTTGAGGTCGGCAAAGGTGCTTTATAAATGTAAGTTCTTCTTTCTTTCTATCCTGCTTTCCCTCCCTCCTTTTTAATATTCGCTCCTTGTTCCATTACCATTACAACTGTTTCCTGCCAGGAGCCCATAGTGCTCTGGGTTGGCACAGACTTTTCTAATGAAGGACCAAACTTAAATGTTCTTCCCTTCCTCAGATGCCAATGATGCCAGGGCCCACTTTGTATTTGTCACTGCTTGCTGGTTTTTCCTACCTTTTTTTGTTGCTTTGCGTCTCTCAGACGGGTTATACCCTGCATGAGCTACCAGGTTGCCAACCGAATGATGACATAACAACATGCTGTTCCACTTGTGCCAGCCACAAAGACACCAAAAAAATGCCCTAGTTGGTACTTTTTATAGATCTTTTAGACATTGAACATTTCCGGTGGTAATGCAACATATTACACTGAAAACCTAAAGTGTTACAGCGAATTTATGTCAAGAAGTGTCATCTTCTTTGAACATAACCTATGACACACCAGCAATTCAGCAATTGTTTCCAAATAAAAGTTCATCTAAATATCCTCTTCTCTCCCTTGAGCATCCTGTGTTTGGTCTTGCAATTAGAATTCTCCTGCTGGTGGTTTATTAATCCTTTGTACTTCTCCTCATTTGGTCACAAGATGGTTGATAAGAGTGGGTGGGAGCCTTGGTTGAAAGTATTGCAACTGATTATTGCTATGTGCATATTTTCTGGTGCTACAATATTTGGTATCTTCTGGTTTACTGTGCTGAATTAGCATCTGGTCACAGAAAGGGATTGAAAATGTTTGTGGCGTTGATACAGGTTTATTGTGAAGTGTTTGATGGGTATAAGTTATAATCATTAGTCCCTGCAAACATATCTTGCTCCATGCAATTTGTTCTCAAAGAGCAACATTCCATGATTGGGCCGTTGCTGGCAAAATTGACATGACTGATTCCATCATCATAGAATTTGCAAATTAAC
Source organism: Scyliorhinus torazame (assembly GCF_047496885.1). Classification (NCBI taxonomy): domain Eukaryota; kingdom Metazoa; phylum Chordata; class Chondrichthyes; order Carcharhiniformes; family Scyliorhinidae; genus Scyliorhinus; species Scyliorhinus torazame. The sequence continues at coordinate 55,313,258 of NC_092708.1, read as the reverse complement.
TGCATTTTCTTTTCCTATTTTCTCCAATCACTAAATGTTGCAGCAAAGGTTATCGAGGCCATAAAACAAAAGTAGATCAAGCAAACGGCGTTATTGCTATTGGGATAAAATTGACAAGTGGGAATATTGTGTTAAATCTATATCAAATCTTGGTTAGACCACACTTAGAGTGTTGCATGCAGTTCTGGTCATTATATTATAAAAGAGGGCAGCACGATGGCGAAGTGGTTAGCACTGCTGTCTTACGGCGCCGAGGTCCCAAGTTCGATCCTGGCTCTGGGTCATTGCCCATGTGGAGTTTGCACATTCTCCCCGTGTTTGCGTGGGTTTCGCCCCCACAACCCAAAAATGTGCAGGGTAGGTGAATTGGCCACGCTAAATTGCCTCTTAATTGGAAAAATATACATATATATATTCTAAAAGAGTTATAGCGGAACTGAAGAAGGATGAAACCAGACATGAGTGGGTACAAGTATCAGAAAGGACTAGCGGTCTGATTCGCTTTTTTCTTGAAAAATGAAGGTTGAAGCGTGAAGGGTGACCTAATTGAGGTCTTTTAAATTCTGAAAAATCTTTATTGAATGGATATCGAGAGAATGTTTTCTCATGCGGGGAAGGGAATAACCAGAGACCACCAATATAAGGTAGGCACCAAGAAATCTAATAGGAAATTCAGAAGAAACGTCTTCATCCAAACAGTGGTATGAAGGTGGAATTTGCTATCACAGGGAGTGGTTGAAGCGAATATTATAGATGCATTGAAGGGAGAACTAGGCATGAATATGAGGGAGAAGGGAATGGTTGGTTTTGATGGTAAATTTAGATAAGAAAAGATGGGAGTCTGTTTGAATTGTGCATAAACACCAGAATGGACTGTTTGGGGTGAATGGCCAGTTTCTGTGCCATATATCCTATCTAATGCAATTTTCTCACTTGAAGGTACTGACCTATGCTGTTTGCGAACACTGGTTAGCTCCTTACTCATTCACTCATGTGGCAATCTTCATCTGCAAACCCACGCAGAAAGAGTCACAGTGATATTCAACCACAGGAAGCATCGCTAGCAAGCCTGATCTTGCCCTCGACCAATATAAGCAAATGCACACGTGGCAGAAGTTGCTGGCTGACAATCAGGAACAGGAATTCTGTCTGCTATTGTTCTCTAGCCTGAGGATCGGTAAGACCAACTGCAAAGCCCCAACTGTTGCCAATCAGCACAGAGTAGGGATCAAATCTGGGGCATTCCTGTCCTGTACAGTTTAGTAGCACACCAGGCAGTACACTGCACCACTGGGGTGTCAGGACAACCAGACTTTGTTTCTGTGCTGACTGGCACACTCCTGTTTGTCAGCAACAGCATATTGAATTGGCGATTGGTTGCTGCTGCCTGCTTTCACTCTGTCCCCATTCTCCCTGCATGTGTACACAATACAGTAACAGATATAATGGTTTCCATGGTATTTTGTCTTCCAATCTCTCCTGTAAACAAATCTATGGGGTAGTCAAATTGGGTTAGAGGTGTGTCAGGTTAATTGAAACTAATGTCCAGAAGGGTAATGCTGCTTCATAATCTCCATACACTGAGAAAGGAGGCTGCTCCTTTAAGGGGGTATCTGCGGAATATCTCTCCACTAGTGTGTGTGCAAGTGCAAGGTGATACATATAGCTTTAAATAAAGAAATTGCAAGTCAGCAGCTCCGGGGAGTTGAGAACTGCTTTCTTTCCAGCTCTGCACATTTGTTGGACGAGTTTGAGTCCAACCCAGGTGCATCTTATTTAAGGACAACTAAACAAATTCATTACTGGACTGGAGAAAGCAATAGCTGGCTTCGACTCGAACTGTGAAATATTTGTCTTTTTTTTTAACGCAGCCAAATTGAGAGAAAAAAAGAATATGCCACTCGCCTTGTAATTTGAGTATTTCTTCTCAGGGGAGACACATTGAAGTGTGCACAATGCTAACATTCCCTGAAGAAAAAGTTGTATAATGAGACTTGTGCTGCCATTCACAATCCTCATATTTTGCACTAGAATCATATGGACGGAGCATATGGACTGTAGTTGCTAGATTTTGTCATTCTGGCAAATGTTTTAAAAAATGGTAGCAAGTTTTATGCGATAATATTTTGGAGTGGAAACAAACTTTGTCAGCAACCATTCAGTTTCTGATGCTGTAATGCTCACTTGGACACAATACTCTCCTGTGCCATTTGATCCAAGGTGACTGAGCTGATGAAATCAATGGCCGAGAATGCAACTGAACAATGCAAAAAAGAAAAGCACAAGTTCTATCCCTAGTATATGTTGGGCACGATCTACCGGCCATGTTGCGCCTGAAGGTCAGCGCACTGTAGTGCAAGGTGATCGGTAAATGCTGGGAGAACTCGCTCCCGGGATCTACTCGGCTCGCCATGTCTCGCAAGATTTAATGTGATCGCGCGAAACATCACAATGTGAATCCTGCTCATTGTGGGCAGGTTTATCTTTTGGCAAATCTGCATATTAGAATGAGACAGCTAGTCTCGCTGTCATTTTTGCAAGACGGTGATAGGGCTGGGGGTGCTCTGCGCAGGTGTGAGGAGGGGATGCTGGGGACCCCCCTCTATAGTGAGTTGGGGCTTGGGGGGCGTTGGGGTCGTGCCAGCGGTTCGTAAGATTGCGACGCCATTTAAAAATGGTGTCCCGATCTCTAGCTGTACTGAGGAGTTCCAGCGAGCTATGCTCTTCAGTGCAGAAAACAGGGATAAGTGCAGCCTTGGCCGTGCATTCCCCGCTATGGCCTCGATCTACCTGGATGGGCATTATGTAGCGGGGTGTTTATCGCTGCTCCAATCTCCGGGAAACACCCAGCTGATCTTGAGCTCTACAGGACAGACCCTCATACATGAAAGCCAGAAATCCCAGCAAAGGCTCCCAAGTGCCTCACCCACCACCAACTCAACATTCAGCCAGGACATTCTGACATTTTAAAAGATGGCCAACCAAATGTCAACTACAAGGCTGCCAGAATCAGCAGCATGCGTGCTGCCCATGCCAGAAACCTTGCAAATCTGTCAACCTGTAGAGGATGAAATGATGCAGCTAAACTGCATCATTGCCCCTCAGGTAGCCATGATATAGATAACACTCTTGGTCAATGGCCATTTCTTAGAATTAGAAATGGAGGTGGATACAGGAGCTGTCATCTCCCTCGTCAGGGAACAGAACTTCTGGCATCTCCGGATGGGAATTTTGCCCTTAGGCCTGCGTGACACCAGGGGCAGGTTGGCCACATGTACAGATATTGGGACCACTATGACTCCGATTACCTATGGGCAGTAGACAGCCTAACTCCCGGTCATAGTGTATGAGGACCAGGACTAAGCCATTTGGGCAGGGACTGGCTCCAGAGCATCCGTCTGGACTGGCTACAAACTTTTTAAACTCGGAACTGGTGGACTATTACAAGGTGATTGGAAAATACCCCAAGACATTCCAAGAAGGCCTTGGTAGAATAAAGGGAGCAAGTGCAAAGATTTATGTGAACCCCGATGCCCTACTCAAATGTTTCAGGACATGGAAAGTCCGATACGCTTTACTTACCAAAGTAGAGACTGAACTCGAGCAGTTTGAGAGCCTCAGGATAATACGGCCAGTGCAGTTCACAGATTGGGCTGCATCAGTAGTCCCCGTCCTCAAGCCCGACAAGTCAGTCCATCTAGCAGGGACTATAAACTAATGGTTAATAAAGCCTTATGTGGAGCAGTGGTAAGCATTGCTGCCTCACGGCGTTGAGGTCCCAGGTTCGATCACAGCTCTGGGTCACTGTCCGTGTGGTGTTTGCCCATTCTCCCCGTGTTTGCGTGGGTTTCGCCCCCACAACCCAAAGATGTGCAGGGTAGGTGGAATTGGCCACGCTAAATTGCCCCTTAATTGGAAAAAAATGAATTGGGTATTCTCAATTTATATTTATAAATAAAAACATAAAGCCTTATGTTTAGATCGGTATCCCATACCACACATAGAAGATCTTTATGTCAAACCTCTACAAACGGGATGGTCTACACCTGGACCAGAGGGGTACCAGTATCCTGGGGGGGAAATTTGCTAATGCTCTTCGGGAGGGTTTAAACTAGTTCAGTAGGGGCTTGGGAACCTGAATTGTAGCTCCAGTATACAGGAGATTGAGAGTAGTGAGGTCATGAGTAAGGTTTCAAAGTTGCAGGAGTGTACCGGCAGGCAGGAAGGTGGTTTAAATTGTGTCTTCTTCAATGCCAGGAGCATTCGGAATAAGGTGGGTGAACTTGCGGCATTATGTCATTATGTAATACTCTAATGAACGCTTACTGGCCATCCCAAATCTTTCAACATTATTACCCAAACAATGATCCCCAAACTCTTGTTCGGAATGGTAATGAGAGGTTTGATCTCATTGTAAAACAATATTTACAAGAAAAGCAAATGTGGTTCAGTCACATGCATTCTTACAACTCTTTCTCACTCACGCACACTCTCTCTCTTATGTACACCACATATATACCTGCACATACTATTGCATTCTTACATCCTGCACTCCTGCACACTTACACACACATTCACTTACAGACAAGAGGCTTATAAACTCACCCTCACAATAACACATGTTGTCAGGCACAAATACACCAACATTTGCAAACTGCTCTGTGACAAGAATTCTATTTTCAGTCAAGTTCTCTTCGATCCTGAAGTTGCTAGCAATATTTAATTCTGAGTAAAAGCTGAGATAAGTTGTTTTCTTTGCAGGAGGTATTATTTAAGGGATGGTGGGGGGTCTGGGGTAGTTGGGGGTGGGGGGGAGTGGATGGTGAAGAGAACTGGTTTTAAGCGTAGAAGTGAATGCGCATCAAACACCTCATTACAACAGAGGTTGTGTCAGGACCCTCAATCACAACTCCGTCACCAGATATTCCAACCTTCCCAGGCAGTTACCTAGGTAGCAGCAAAAAGTCCTGTCGTGAAAAGAATACTCACACAGACACACAAAAAAAGACGTTGAGGTGGTGATTGTCATTCAGACACCCTTTAGCTCCCTTGCCAATGAAAATGTGCACGCAAGTTTTTTTTTAAAGTGCAACTACATAAATCCTTCCTTTTCCCTAATTCCCTGTTAGCTCCTAGGTTCACAGATATGTAACCACAATTAACATGCGCCGGCTAGGGATTTGCACAGCCGCCATCCTTCGGGCTGTATCCTGATGAAGTAGTATATTATTTCAGCTGGTAGTTCAACAAAGCTTTGGGATGAGACTGATTGATTAAGACCAGATGGATGGCCACACATAGGTGCGACAAAAATAGAACACATTGCAGACATTCCTGGCATTGTCCTTCTATGGACAGAGGAGGTGAACAGAATGTGTCCACCTTATCGGTCTCCTGATGGGACTGGAGAGGCAGGAATGTGTGACTGTGGCAGGGTTGGGTAGGACAAGAGAATGGCTGAAGGAGTTAGCCTTCTGGGTCAGTCATGTGCCAGCATCTCTCTCTCTCTCTCTCTCCCCCTCAGCATGAAGTTTCACTTAATGTTCTGCCGGAGCCAAAGCCGTTACCTAGTTGTTATTAATCGTCTTGGATTTCACTGTCGAGTCTGTGGAACTACTGATCTCCGGCTGGCATCTCCGGTAGCTGTGCACTGCCTGCAGGGTATGATAGATTGTGGACCCCTGTCCTGATGTTATATACTCCGCAAGAGAAAAAAAACTTCTTCTGCGCTTCAGCTTTAAAAAAAACGCATTCAGTTAATATCACAGATGTGCTTTGAAGAGCAGAGGCTTATCAAAACGTTTAGGTTAAAATGTGCACTCAGGAAAAACCTGATGATTTCCCAACAACACTTGTTCATTCGTACCAGAAAGTAACCCAATGCCTAATTTTAAAAAAAATCTCCTCATTTCTTTCCATCAGTCACAAACCTGTGCATAGTCACAATGAACAAAATTAGTTTTGCAACTTATGCGCAGAACAAACTTCTGTATTAATTCAAAACTTACATCTTCTCTGTTATATTAACCCGAGTTAGGAAAGTGTTACAAGCTAGGAGCTTGATAAGAATGCAACATCTCAAATGGTTAAGTTTTAGTTTCATGCTTTTCTCATGAAACTATTTTACTTGATATGCTCCTGTCTTTCACCTCCTCCTCCTCTATTATATATCTGTAGATCTAAATTGATAAAATGTCTTTATATTATACAGCTAGGAAGAATAATCTCCTACACAGTGCTTTGTGCAACCCTGAAAAGAAGTGCACTTTTTTTCTCATTTTCTTTGAACACTTTAATTTAGGATTTATAAAATTTATTGAAGACGGCAAGAAGAGGTTGTTTGACAGGGTAGGACATTTGGAGGCAGGAGGTCATGTGACAAAAGCGCCACAAAGACATCCAAACAGAGTTGGACCTACCTGCGAGCTTGTGCTGCACTAGACACAAAATGTAAAGCACTTAATTTTATTCTTGTAACCCTGATCAGAATGATATCGGTATGAAGATATACATTTTAAACTGGCCAGTGTCCTTGGTTTTGTTTTGCGTTGTCTTTGCAACAGATTTTTTGTGTCAAACGACAAACATTGTCCACCATATTGCGTAGAGCTTACAGAACAGAAACATAGCCCAATAGGACCATACTGGTATCTATGGCCCACATGAGCCTCCTCCCACCTTCCTTCATCTAATCCGATCAGAATTCCTTGTATTCTTCTTCCCCCCTTATGTGTTCATCTAGGTATGCCACTCACATGAACCAATGTATATGAGTTTTAAAATCTCACTACTTTGTCATTGAGGAGGTTTTTTCTGAATTCCTTATTGTGAGACTGATTAGTGATTATCTTATATTAATGCGAGGAGTGTGAACACCTACTCAAAACTTGAAAGATCGTTCTTTTTTATAGTTTCTATTCAAAGTCCCATTATCAGTCAACAAACATTGTAGAATTTTCAGAAGTGTCATTTCAAAGCATGGGACATGTGAGTCAACGTTTATTCCGTAATGGTTGAAACTGAAGCTCAGTGACCACTGACATGTTCAGCTACTGCGGAACTGACTTTATCTCTCATTCATAATTTTTAACAATCACTGTATTCAAATGCATGCTTCAAAATTAGCAATGGCTGCCATTTAATACCCCAGGCAGCAACATTAGGTTGGATTTTTTTCATTTAAATGGAAAGGTTGTTTTGAACTTAGTGGCATCAACTCTAACTCACAAAGCTGTTAGGTGTTTGCTGATCTTTCACATTTCATTTGTATATTGACACAAAGTGAGGATCTAAAAATTAGTCCACTAATTTACTGTCATTGAGTGAAAGGCCAGGGTTCAATACCATAGATTACAATGTTAGCTTGATATACTGGAGAATTTGCATGATTACCTTTGGGGATCATGTAGACACGTCACTAGTCTTTTCTCCTTGGGAGTTTATCCTGTGCTTCCCAACCTTTATCAGGAGATATAAATCTTGTGGAATGTTTGAATTGAACATGGCCTATAGGAAGGAATATATTTGATGCGCGAGTGGCTTTTTACATTCCAGACTTTATTTTCTTATTGAAAGACTGAATAATTTGGTGGTTGAAATCTAACTAAATTGTTCAAGGGTGCCTATATTGCAAACTTTATAACCAAGATACTTGGTGATCTCAAATTTGACTTTATTTTGCCAAAATAAAAAGATTGGACAGGTGGGTAGTTAAGATTATCCAGATTACTTTTTTTTATTCGTTCAGAAGTCAACCACGTTGCTGTGGATAACCGAGTAGGTGGCACAGAGATCTATATAAAGTTGGCAGACTCTTCTAGAATATACGTATGTCGGATCCAAATGATGCCATTGGGACCTGACTGCCATTTTCATGATGTAGTTCAAGCAGGAAATGCCAGTGAGTTACCCAGGGGAAGGTCAGAAGATTCCCAAATAGGTAAGTTTACAAACATTTTTCTTTGATGCTGCCTGATCTGCTGAATATTTCCAGCGTTTTCTCTTTTTATTTCCTTTTACTTTCCTTCTGATACAGTAAGAAGTCTTACATCACCAGGTTAAAGTCCAGTCACAACCTGATGTTGTGAGACTTCTTACTGTGCCCACCCCAGTCCAACACCGGTATCTCCACATCATGGTTTCCTTCTGACAGCAGAGGTGCTCTTCCAGGTTTCACAAGGAAAGCTTAGCCGCTCACCCCCCCCCACCCCCCCCCCTCACCATTATTACCGTGATCCCTCAAACACAACATCTCCGCCCCAACCCAGAACATTCTCCACTGCCACCTGTTCCATTGATCAGAGATGGCCCTTCAGGTGGGCATTTAAGTGCTACTATTTGAAGAAAAGTAGAATTCTCTCAGTCTCCTGGTCAACATTCTTCCCTCAAGTACCATGATGTTTATTATTTGTTTATTCATTACGATTTGTCGGAGTCTAGTGTGTGTAAAATGGCTGCTGCATTTGCCAACATAACAGCCAAGTAATTGTTGCACGTGAAGCATTTTGCGATATTTCTGAGAGACATGGTGAGCTGCCATATTAAGAAAGTTTTTTTTATGGTGTGCTACAGTTTCCTACAAAGCTCAACTTTATTGGATTATATCTTACTCAAAACAACTACTGACATAAATTGGGGCTGGTTTAGCACAGTGCTAAATAGCTGGCTTTTAAAGCAGACCAAGGCAAGCCAGCAGCGCGGGTTCAATTCCTGTACCAGCCTCCCCGAACAGGCACCGGACTGTGGCGACTAGGGGCTTTTCACAGTAACTTCATTTGAAGCCTACTTGTGACAATAAGCCATTTCCATTTCCATGTACATAAAAAAGGACTATTGCTGACAGAATTTAACTGGAACATATTAAAAGTTCAACAATATGCATTTGGTGACAAACAGGATGGTGGATGTAGATGCACCATGACAAGGCACATGCTAAAGTCCAGCTTAGGCAAAGGCTGTAAGAATTATGCTACCACATAAAGCAACCTAAGAGCAACATAAAAAGGAGTCACATTGGACAATCTTTGAAAATGCGCTCACGGAACATGATGTATGATTAACCTGCACCCATTAATTGCCTGCTCATTTGAATGATCGCAGCGTCCAGCCAGTGCTAACCACATTGTTCATTGATTAGATGTATCAGCAAGGGGCCAATATCATGAGTGGCTAGTACCAATTAAAACTAGCCTGTACTGCTCAATGCTAGCTTTCCCCTCTTATAGTGGAGGTGCTCGGTGTCCAAAGCAGGTACTGCAAGTCATGGCTGAAGTGAATTTGACCTGGCAAAGAATATGAAATTGCACAACAGAAGAGAGAAAGGGCTCCAAGGTGTTGAGATACTGCCCTGGAGGTCTTGACTGAGGAGTTGGAAAGGAGAAACAATGTCCTGGATCTACAGGGAGGAGGGCGAGGAGGCCCTCTGGACACACAGTCAAAAGGCAGTGGGAGCAGATAACCATGAAGGTCAGTGCAAGGAATCAAGCCCCAAGGACCTGGATGTAGAGTTGCAAGAAGTTTAATGATCTAACACAAGTGGTCAAGGTCAGTGAATACATCTTCAACTACCCTATCCTGCTAGCTGTAACTGTAGTCACAGCTATTAGAATCACCAGAGCTCATTCACCAATAATATCTCTCCTCCCTAACATTCATTTGTTTCACTTCACCTTTACTCAAACCTAGGCTTGCGAATTGTGATTAAATGTATTCCTGGAGGTTTTATCGCATGATTTTCCCACAAGCTCTAGTCTTTAGTTGGAACCAAAAAGACTCAATTCCTAATTGTGTACAATTTCTCGCACATGTTAATACACAACTTCAGTCCTTTCCTGTTTACCTCATTTTCTTCAATTCCAAATCTCAATATTTCTGATATTTCCAGAGCAGCCAGCCATATTAAACAAGCACCTAGACAACTCTCAGGTGGAAACTATTAATATTGTGCATGAGCAAGTCTTAAGTTATTTCAAGCTCCTATTGTGAAAGAGCCAGATATAACTTTCCAGTTACCATCTTATCTTGGGGGAATTGTACAGCAGTTAGACTGAGATACAATAATGTGTTCCAGCCCGGATCAGTCACAAGTACACAGCAGATCAACTCTACAAGAATTGAAATGCCGATTTGGGGAAACCACAGATTTGAGCCAGGGAGCTGGAATGAAAATTTTCGGATATGGGAGAAGGGGATTAAGACACGAAAAGATTTGTTTCTTAGGGGTCGGTTTGCAGGGCTGAAGGAGCTGGAAGCGAAGTATGGGCTGGAGCAGGGGGAAATGTTTAGATACGTGCAGGTTCGATATTTTGCCAGAAAGGAGGTACAGAGCTTCCCGGTGGAGCCGGCCTCCACATTGCTGGAGGAAGTGCTGACGACAGGGGGACCGGAGAGGGGGGTAGTGACAGTGGTTTTCGGAGCTATTTTGGAAGAGGAGAAGGCACCACTGGAAGGGATCAAAGCAAAGTGTGAGGAAGTGTTGGGAGATGATATGGAGGAGGGGTTCTGGTGTGAGGTGCTCCGGAGAGTGAATGCCTCCACCTCGTGCGCGAGATTGGGGCTGATACAGCTGAAAGTGGTATACAGAGCACACCTCACGAGGGCAAGGATGAGCCGATTCTTAGAAGGAGTAGAAGATGTGTGTGAACGTTGTGGGGAGGGGGGGGGGGGGGGGGGTGGGGGGGGCGCGCTAATCATGTTCATATGTTTTGGTCCTGTCCAAAGCTAGAGGATTACTGGAAGGAGGTTTTTAGGGTAATTTCTAAAGTGACGCACGTGAAACTGGCCCCGGGCCCCCGGGAGGCCATATTCGGGGTGTCGGACCAGCCAGGGTTGGAAACAGGTGCGGAGGCAGATGTTGTAGCCTTCGCCTCGTTGATCACCCGAAGGCAGATCCTGATGGGATGGAGAGCAACCTCTCCACCCCGTGCGCTGGCGTGGCGGGGGAACTTGTTGGAATTCTTGACTCTTGAGAAGGTTAAGTTTGAACTGAGGGGAAGGATGGAGGGGTTCTACAATTCATGGGCATTATTCATCATGCACTTTCAAGAACTGGATAACATTGAGTATTAGTTGGGGGGGGGGGTGGGAGGGTTGGGGGAGGGGGGCCGTGTGTGTTGATGGTGACTATGGGTGATTCCTGATTCCTTTTTGTCATTTGTTTATGTGAACATGCGGGCTAATGTTTGGGGTTTGGTGGGGGGATGGGATCGTTGTTATTGATATGGGGATTGACATATTTGTTACTGGTTGTTGGTGGGTGTAAATTTGGGAGAAAATGTGAAAAAGGAGAATAAAAAATATATTTTTTAAACTCTACAAGAATTGGAGTGATATAAGACGGTGTTTGAGCAGCTCTGGGTTTAAATGCAATTCAAAATGACAAATAGTTAAATAATAGTTTCATACGCAGATATGAGTTCCTTTGAACTTTTGCATCCAATCTTCAACTGCCAGATGATGTTGGTGAAGGTTGCAATGCTATGGAAGCTGCCTGATGCTTCATGATATTTGCAAGACTATAAAATTGCTTGAAATCTTTTTTTTCATTTATTTCGCATTTTATTCAACTTGTATCAAAGTAGTTTACAGCAAATAAACACCCATTCTTCCCAACAATCAACTATACAGTTTGTACAGATTTTTCTCCTTTTTCACCCCCCCCCCCCCCCCCCCCCCATGCCGAACAGCTCCTCAAACACGGTCACAAACATCCCCCACCTTTTCTCAAACTCCCCTGGTGAGCCCCTTAACCTATACTTTATCTTCTCTAACCGCAGGAAGTCATACAGGTCACCCAACCATGCCGCAACCCCCAGTGCCGGTGCCGACCGCCACTCCAGCAAAATTCGTCGCCGTGCAATCAGAGAGGCGAAGGCCAAGACATCGGCCTTCCTCCTCTCCATGAGCTCCGGCTTCTCTGAAACCCCAAATACCAAAGGGTCTGGGACCACTCACTCCTTAACTATCCTGGCTAAGACCGCGAACACTCCCGCCCAGAATCTTCCCAATTTTTCATAACCCCAAAACATGTGCGCATGATTCGCTGGCCCCCGCCCACACCTCGCACACTTATCTGCTACCCCCTGAAAGAACCCACTCATTCTCGCCCGAGTCATATGCACCCTGTGCACCCCCTTAAACTGTATCAGGCTCATCTTTGCACAAGATTGGTGGCACAAGGTGGATTGGCCATGATAAATTGCCCTTAGTGTCCAAAATTGCCCTTAGTGTTGGGTGGGGTTACTGGGTTATGGGGATAGGGTGGCGGTGTTGACCTTGGGTAGGGTGCTCTTTCCAAGAGCTGGTGCAGACTCGATGGGCCGAATGGCCTCCTTCTGCACTGTAAATTCTATCTATGAAGAGGAGGTCCCGTTTACCCTTTGCAGTGCCTCACTCCATACTCCCCATTTGATCTCCATTCCCAACTCCGCTTCCCATTTCTCCTTGATCTTCACCACCCACTCGCCTCCCTGCTCCCCCAGCACTTATATATATCCCCAATTCTTCCCTCCCCTTCCAAATCCGGAAGCAGCAGTCGCTCCAGCAGGGTGTATCCCGGCAATCTAGGGAACCCCTTCCAGACCTTTTGTGCAAAGTCCCTACCTTTAGATACCTGAACTCACTACCCCTCGGCAGCTCTACCCTCTCCCTTAGCTCCTCCAGACTGGCGACCCTTCCTCCAAATACAAATCCCTCACCTTGACCAGCCCCACTTCCCTCCACCTCCTGTATACACTATCCATCCCCCCCAGCTCAAACCCATGATTCTCGCACAGCGGCGTTAGCACCGACATCCCTTCCACTCTAAAATGCCTCCACAGCTGATTCCATATCTTCAACGTGGACTGCACCACTGGGCTCCCTGAATACCTACTCGAAGCCATTGGCAATGCTGCCATCACCATAGCCCTCAAACTAGACCCCTTACAAGATTCCTTCTCCATCCTAACCCACTCTACCCCTTCTCCTTCCCACCACCGCCGCACCTTGTCCACATTCGCCGCCCAATAATAATGAAGCAAGTTTGGCAATACCAACCCCCCCTTCTGCCTCTGCCTCTGTAGCAGGGTCCTCTCCACCCTCGGCACCTTCCCCGCCCATACAAAGTCAGAGCTGATTGTGTCCACTTTCTGAAAAAAGACCTATGGTATAAAGATCAGGAGAGCCTGAAAGATAAACAAGAACCTCGGCAGAATATTCATTTTCACCACTTGGACCCTCCCCGCCAACGTTAAGTGCAGTATATCCCACCTCTTAAGATCCTCCCTGGCCTCCTCCACCAGCTTCGTTAAGTTCCACTTATGGAGCCCGTCCATTCCCTCGCTACCTGAATCCCCAAGTACCTAAACCGATCCCTCGCTACCTGTAATGGCATCCCCCAAATTAGCCCTCTGTGCCAGCTCATTCACCGGGAATACCTCGCTTTTCCCTACATTCAGCTTGTATCCCGAGAACCCTCCAAACCTCCCCAACAGGCCCATAATCCTTCCCATACTCTCCAATGGATCCGAAACACACAGCAAGAGGTCATCAGCATAGAGCGACACCCGATGCTCCCTCTGTCCCCTCATTATCCCCTGCCACTCTGCCGACCCCCTGAGAGCCATCACCAATAGCTCTATGGCCGGCGCAAACAGCAGTGGTGACAGCGGCGCCTCGTACCCCTGTGTAAGTCAAAGCTTTGTGAGCTCGTATCATTCGTCCTCACCTTCGCTCTTGGCGCCACATACAGCAACCGCACCCATGCCACAAATCTCGGCCCAAACCCAAACCTTCACAAAACTTCGAACAAGTACCGCCACTCCATCCGATCAAATGCTTTCTCCACGTCCATGGACACCACCACCTCCGGTACCAGAGCTCTCGACGGATTCATCACCACATTCAACAGCCGTCTTATATTACTCGCGAGCTGCCTGCCCTTCACGAAACCTGTTTGATCTTCTGCAACCACCCGCGGGACACAATCGTCCATCCTCCTCGCCAACAACTTAGCAAATACTTTCACATCCATGTTCAGTAGTGATATGGGTCTATACGACCCACATTCCACCGGATCCTTCCCTTTTTGGGGGATTAGTGTGATTACTGCCTGCTTCATCGTCCCCGGCAACTTCCCCTTCTCCAGTGCTTCATTAAACACCCCTAACAGATGTATGTGGTGCTAGGTCCACCGCACATTCCTTATGAAGTTCTGGCGGGTACCCATCCGGCCCAGGGGCCTTCCCAGACTTCATACCCCTGATACTATCCAGCACCTCCCTCAGCCCCATGGGCTCCTCCAATGCCTGCCTCTTTGCTTCCTCCACCTGGGGAAATTCCAGCCTTTCCAGAAGCCACCCCATGTCTCCCTCCTCTCCTCCTGGGTCTGCCTCATAAAGTCCCTGGTAATACTCTCTAAATGCCTCATTTATCTTCCCTGGCTCTGACACCACATCCCCAGCTCCGGTCTGGATCTTCAATATTTCCCTGGACGCAGCCTGCCTCCACAGCTAGTGCACCAGATTGCGGCTCGCCTTCTCCCCATACTCATATTGCACCCCTCTTGCCCTACGCAGTTGCCCTAACGCCCTCCCCGTTGTCAGCCTGTCAAAATGCCCCTGCAACTTTTTCCTCCTCACCAATCCCTCCACGGTGGGCACCCTCGAATATTCCCTGTCCACCTCCACTATCTCGCTCACTAGACGGTCATGTTCCACTCTCCTTTCCTTATTCGCACGAACCGTAAATTAGATAATTTCTCCCCGGACCACTGCCTTCAGTGCTTCCCCAAAAATGCCCGGCGACACCTCCCCATTCTGATTGAACTCCACAGCACGGTAGCATTGTGGATAGCACAATTGCTTCACAGCTCCAAGGTCCCAGGTTCGATTCCGGCTTGGGTCACTGTCTGTGCGGAGTCTGCACATCCTCCCCGTGTGTGCGTGGGTTTCCTCCGGGTGCTCCGGTGTCCTCCCACACTCCAAAGATGTGCAGGTTTGGTGGATTGGCCATGATAAATTGCCCGTAGTGTCCAAAATTGCCCTTAGTGTTGGGTGGGGTTACTGGGTTATGGGGATAGGGTGGAGGTGTTGACCTTGGGTAGGGTGCTCTTTCCAAGAGCTGGTGCAGACTCGATGGGTCGAATGGCCTCCTTCTGCACTGTAAATTCTATGATAATCCCTAATCGCCAACCGCACCTTATCACAAAAACCTCCATCCGCCAACCACCCCCAGTCAATCCTCTACCCCTGCCTCTGCTCTCGTCCCGTACTGAACCGAATATCCAGCCAGTGGGGTGCATGGTCCGAGATAGCTATCCCCGCGTACTCTGCCCCCTCCACTGCAACCAAAATCTCCCAACTCACTACAAAGTAATCAATCCTCGTATACACCTTATAGACGTGTGAAAAGAAGGAATGAAATGAAAAATAAAAAATAAAAATCGCTTATTGTCACAAGTAGGCTTCAATGAAGTTACTGTGAAAAGCCCCTAGTCGTCACATTCTGGCGCCTGTTCGGGGAGGCTGTTACGGGAAGTGAACCGTGCTGCTGGCTTTCCTTGATCTGCTTTCAAAGCCAGCGATTTAGCCCTGTGCTAAACAGCCCCTACTCCCTTCCCCCTGGGTTCTGAAAGCGCCATGGATCCACCTTACCCATCCTCTCCATAAACCCTCCCAGCTTCCCTGCCATTCATACCCTACCCATCAAACTGGGGCTCGATCTATCCACCCTCGGCTCCAGGACACAGTTAAAATCTCCTCCCATGATCAACTGGTATGTGGCCAAATCTTCTCATAAAACCCACATCATCCCAATTTGGGGCATACACATTTACCAACGCTACCGGTGCCCCTCCCAATACCCCACTCACAATCACATATCTCCCACGTGGATCCCTCACCTCCGTCGCACTCACAAATCCCATTTTTCTGCTCATTAAAATCGCCACACCCCTCAATTTCAAATCAAACCCCGAGTGAAAAACCTGCCCGACCCACTCCTTCCTTAATCTAACCTGGTCCTTCACACGGAGGTGTGTCTCCTGCAAAAAGACAACCCCCGCTTTCAAGCTCCTGAGGTGCGCGAACACCCACAACCTTTTAACCGGCCCATTCAGTCCCCGGAGGTTCCGCGTTACCAACCTTACCGGAGGCTTGCACCTCCAATCCCCTCTACCGTCCATCATCTTCCCCACTTAACCCCTGCCCCTTTAATTCCACTCTGTATCTAGCCCATCCCAGATGGCCCCTTTCTTCGCCCATTACCATGTCATCGCTCACCGCCTGCCGTGTCGCAACCCCCCCCCCCCGCTTTTCCCCTTCCCCTTCTTTCCCCCCTCTTCCCCTTTCCCCCCTACCACCCCTCTTGGCCTGCTCCCCCACCACCTCACTTCCGTTCGCCACCATAACCTCGCGCGGCTGCCCCTGCCCAAGGGCACATCCTAATGACCTCCCCCTTCCTCTCCACCCCACTTCTCAGCTCAAAGAAGAAGGCCTCCTGCTGGCCTTACCCTCTCCCACCCAAACAAGGACTTCTCCTGAACTCCAGGTAGCCTTCTCCAAAAGCAAACAGATATTAAATACAAACAGGGGGCAGCACGGTAGCATTGTGGATAGCACAATTGCTTCACAGCTCCAGGGTCCCAGGTTCGATTCGGGTCACTGTCTGTGTGGAGTCTGCACATCCTCCCCATGTGTGCGTGGGTTTCCTCCGGGTGCTCCGGTTTCCTCCCACAGTCCAAAGATGTGCAGGTTAGGTGGATTGGCCATGATAAATTGCCCTTAGTGTCCAAAATTGCCCTTAGTGTTGGGTGGGGTTGCTGGGTTATGGGGATAGGGTGAAGGTGTTGATCTTGGGTAGGGTGCTCTTTCCAAGAGCCGGTGCAGACTCGATGGGCCGAATGGCTTCCTTTTGTACTGTAAATTCTATGATAATCTATGATAATGTAGTCCCATAAAACAGGAGGGGGGATGGGAAAATCCATCCCCACATAAACTTTTCACCCCTACAACTCCTTACAATCTCAACATTGAACAGAAACACCCCCCATAAAAAGGCGAAAATCCCCCAATCCCTACACCCACTTCAAACATGCTCCCGACCATTACATAGTGCCAGCACCCCGGTTCCCAAACATTATCCACTCAGTTCTCCCCCAGTTTATGCTCCTTAATGAAGTCTTTGGCCTCATTAATAGGGGTCTCAAAATAGTATTCCTGGCCTCCGATCGTCACCCATAATTTCGCTGGGTAGAGCACCCCAAACCTGATCTGCTGCTGGTACAGCACCGCCTTGGCCTTGTTGAAACCCGTCTGCTGTTTTGCTAACTCGGCTCCGTTGTCCTGATAAATCCAGACGTTATTTCCCTCCCAATCGCAGCTACGCTTCTCTCTGGCCCACCATAGAATTTTCTCTTTCTCCACAAATGTATGGAGTCTCACGATCACCGCCTGCGGCGGCTCCCCAGCTCTAGACTTTTGCCTCAGAGACCTATGCGCTTGGTCCACTTCAGGTGCCTTATCTAGCACCCCTTCTGCCACCAGTCCCGCCAGCATCCTCGAGACGTACCTCGTGGCACTCACACCTTCCACACCTTCAGGCAGGCCCACTATTCGCAGGTTCTGTCTTCTCAAGGTATTCTCCTCCTCCTCAACCTTTGCCCTCAGCGTTTTACAAAGGTCTCCTAGGAGCCCCACCTCCGCCTCCAGCGCCACCACACGATCGCTGTGGTCCGAGATCACTCCTTCAATCTCCCGAATCTGTGACCCCTGCACCTCCAAACACCTCTCCATCCGCTCCAAAGTACTCTTCAGGGGTGTTTAGCTTTGCAATGGCCTTTGCATGATCCTCATGCATTTCTTTCCTCTGTTTATAGAATTCCTCCTTGATAAAAGTCATCAGTTCCTTTATCTGGGGCCTTACAGCTTGCCCCTTCCCCGCCTGCATGCTGGAAGAGACTGTCTGTGAAGCACAAGACTGTTTCAACTTTCCAGCCAAACCTCTCACTGTTTTGTGCCGGGTCCGGCAGACATACCATTCCAGGTTAAACTACTCTAACATTCACCTACTCCTTTTCATCAAAATTCCACCCGGATCTGGGTAAAAAGAGCCCTGTTCTGTGACCTTGAACAGGAACAGCCCTTTATGTGACCAATCACTCCATGGTCACAAGCAGAAGTCGCTTGAGATCTTTGTTGTTTGATTTCTTCGCTGCTATAGCTAATGAATAAACACTATCTGGTTCTTCCGCTTCTTCGAATTGTACTTTCTAATTTATTTGACAGAAAATGTGCACATGCAATGGCATCCTGTAATCAGCACTTTCATTCTACTAGTCAGAGAAGAGAAAAAAAAGTGAGACTAAGACTCAAATTACCGTAAGCGGGTTCAGTCCCAGTAAGATATTTATTACAGACTGGGGTCGTACTGCAGCCAATACAAACTCAAAGCAATGGGTGATTTGACACCCAGGTTCTACTGACACTTTCACGCCAATATTCACCCAATATCACCTCACGTCAATGCAAAAGTAACAGTATAACTACATTCACGGAAGGTTGGTTCTGTCATTTTATGGAAGTCTTTTTTGCTTAGAGAGAGCTGTGAGCACTTGGATCTGACTGTGTGGTAAGAAAATAATAATTAAACTGTATACAGCTATTAACGGTTTGTATAAAATAAATTTTAAAAGTGACAGTAGGAGGGAAAGGATAATAAAACCATGACATCAGTTTGAAAAAAATAAATGGGAGAATCTATAGAAGAAAATTAGAACTGTACAAAGTGTACAGCACAATACACTGTGTGTGTAATTAGAAGGACAGGTATTAAAATGTTATTTCTATGTTGTGACTGTAACATGATTCGACTTCTTACCACACTAAAAAGAGTTTTTAACGTGCAACTAAATAATTTCAATCTGTTCCATTTTAACTCATTTCCTGTCAAGTTGTTTATTTATTTTTCAAACCTTTTATTAGATTGAGGTATGGATAAGGTAATTACTGAAAAATGTACGGTTTGGAAACAGCAACAGGAAATCATGAACACTGCCCAAAATGAGGCATCCATTTTATGTGATGATAAAGGACACGACCGGCCTCAGTAAAGGAAAAGGTGAACTATAGAAC
The DNA here is from genome assembly GCF_047496885.1 of Scyliorhinus torazame. Classification (NCBI taxonomy): domain Eukaryota; kingdom Metazoa; phylum Chordata; class Chondrichthyes; order Carcharhiniformes; family Scyliorhinidae; genus Scyliorhinus; species Scyliorhinus torazame. Next base: position 55,294,149 of record NC_092708.1, on the reverse strand, counting down.
CATAGAATTCCTACAGTGCAGGGGGAGGCCAACCGGCCCATCGAGTCTTGACCGACCCTTTGAAAGAGCACCCGCCCAGGCCCACTTCCCCACCCTATCACCGTAACCCCACCCTAATCTGCACATCTTTGGACACTAAGGGACAATTTAGCATGGCCAATCCACCTCACCTGCACATCTTTGGACTGTGGGAGGAAACTAGAGCACCCGGAGGAAACCCACGCAGGCACGGGGAGAATGTGCAAACTCCGCACAGACAGTGACCCAAGGCTGGAATTGAACCCGGGTCTCTGGTGCTGTGAGGCTTCAGTGCGAACCACTGTGCCACCATCCTAATGTCCTAAGTGGAAAATAAGAAAGATTTATATGCTAAACTATACAAGCCAAACACACAACATTATTAAAATGATGAAATATTAATCACACCACTGAGTAGTTACAATGATTAACTGCAAATGTTGGCTATTTTTCTTAAGTTTTTGCAGCAAGGGAGTGACCATGTGCGGGAAGACACTTAACCTCCATCACATCACTCCTGGATGCACAGCTAGCCTCTCACCACCTGAGACAGATCATGACGCATGTTACACTCACTCATGCACACCAAGCAATACACAAGTTCAGTGTAAAGCGACTTTAAAAGCTCATCGGGCACGTACTTTGCTTGTACGAAATACCTTATTCATGACAGAGCAGCAAGTGCCTAGGTAATTACTGGAATCAAGGTGGCCTCAGAAGTGTTTAAATCTACAAGGACACCGAGGGCATGAATAATGCAAAATAATTTGCATCTAAATTTTTTAAGTGTTCTTTATTCAAAAACTAAGATGCAGTTACGATTAAAGTTTGATGAGTTGGCGGCAGAACGCTTCCTAACTGCTGCAGAAGAACCGCTTATTTTGCCAAAGTTACTTAAGATGAAGGGGACAGAAAGAGAGAGATAGTGATGAGAACAAAATATATAAAATAAGGAAATGTTCGAATGCAGAACTGGAAGAACAACACTGGTAACAGCATCTAGTTTACAAACGGTGCCAGACTGCCACTTGTGAACTGCAATCTGACAAGGGCGATTTGATATCATAGCTGTTTCAGTCTAATTTATTGCATATACATGTATACCCATTTCACAGTTTTTCAAATGAATTTACTTTCATACAGTATTCCCCAACATACCCTCATACCCCTTATATGAAAGTCAGAGAAAACATTATTAGAATTTATGCAAGGAGGTATTATTATGTTTGATCAACCCAAAGATGGCAATGTATTCAAATCCTTAATACAGTCAGCAGTAGGTTTAAATGCATACCGTTATTTTCTTTTTGATGAAAGATTTTAACCTGCAATCATCTCCCTTCAACTACACCCCCCCCCCCCCCCCACCCACTGTTTCTCCACCTGCCATCAGGAAATAAAACTTTTGAGATAAGAATGTATCATCTTGCTCTATTAGATATATTCTCGAAAATGCTGACCATCAAATCACACACATTGTCAACCACTGCAACACATATATGCACACAGAAACACGTATACACACACAGACATGCACTCAAACATAGAGTAACACATAAATGCATAAGCATACTTCAAAACACAGGCACACATGAATAGACACACAGGCACATATAAACACACACAGGCACATATTAACACACACAGGCACATATGAACACAAAAACATATGAACATACTCAAATACATATGAACACAAACACACAAGCACATATTCACACACATGCACATATCAACACACATGCACATCAATACAATCACACGTATGAACACAAGCACATATGAACACAAACACATATGAACACAAGCACACATACACATGAACACAAACACACGTACATATCAACACACAAGCACATATCAACACAAACATACACACACACATATGAACACACACACAAAATCTAGGATTGAATTTTCTGACGAGCTGTGGCAGACTAAACTTCAATTGAAGCACCTGCTAGCTGCCCAGACTCTGGGAGAGAAATACAAACATGTAAATCAACACAGGGAATGAGCTGGCTGACACTCTGTATAAAATCAGAGTTTTTTATGTAGAATCTTCATTTCACCCAGACTCTTTGCACTGGTTCATCGATATATTATCATTGCCAAAGTGGACAACTTTACCAAACAATACCATGTTTGGCTGCTCTCAGCTCTCTGAAGAATTGGAAAAATGGCCCAAGCGCATTCTGCATTTCACAATATGACATTGTTTTAAAAGAAGATTTTTGTTTCTGTTTTTTTTGGGGGGGGAGAGGGGGGGGGGGGGGGGGGTAAGAGTGTAGAGGTGCATCAAGAAAATAAATCATGCCTGGATGCCCCAGCCTGAAAGGCGGCTTATAGAAAGCTGGTTTGCTTTTTTGCAGGAAGCGTAAATACTTTTCTTTTCCAAGCGGGCGGGCGTCTCCGAGGTGGAGGGAGGCTGAGGAAATCTCGCTCGCGGAAAGATAATGGCTCATTCTGTTAGCAGCCACAAAAGAGAGAGAGAGAGAAAAGTAAAGTGCACTGCATTATTCGTTGCTTTGGGTGTGATATAGCATTGCAGACCAGTGGCCACACTGCATTCCCCCTCCCAGAATTAAACAAAGGCAAACAATTTTTACTCCTCAAACAAAGAATTCCCCTGAACGGACCCCCTGCCCAGCAGGTCACCTATCTTTGCGACAGTTTTCCTTTTCCCACGCTAACCCCGGGGCTCATTTGCATAAGGACTCTGTTGTGACAATTAGTTTCAGGTGAGCTGATTTCTATGAATTCGAGCTCAGGACATTGCAGCGACTCCAGGCCTCCCTGATGCCTTTCCTAATTGCGCCTGACTGGCACCAGGCACAATCGCCCTTCTTTGAATCAGCAAATTATCGTCCCAAGTAACATGTTGCGACTTGGTATATTGCACACATCATATCACTGCGCCCAGCGAGGTAAACAAGGAATAAGGGTGAATGCAAAAAGCCCAGCACAATAGCCAGCTGATCTTCCCCTTTCACCTCCTGACTGCTGCAAGTTTCTCTCTCTCTCTATTTTTTTTAGTTTGGGGGGGGGTCCTGTTGTGTTTGGAGCCTGGGCATCTTTCTGTCACATTTCTGGAGCACTGTCAAGTTCCTGTGTGCAGCAATGTATAATTATCATGTATCCGTGAGGGAGTGTGTAATTTCCACCATTGATGAAAGGGATCCAAGACCATTGAAGCTGCCTCTGTCTCAGTCCTACAATGATTCCGCCCCCCCCCCCTCCCCACCACCAACCCCCTTTTTGCTCCTTTTCGTTTTGTGTTGTTTTGTTCACCCCCCTCCACTAGCACAGCCACACACCTTTTGGCAAGGCAGCTCGAACAGATGCCAGAGGTGGCAGCATCGAAATATTGACAAGTCTTAGCTTAAAGTGGAGCCATTCGTTTTAACTGTTTTTCCAACAAAAAAAAATCCCCATCAATCTTCAATTTTTAACCACACTCCGCAGTTCTCTCTCACCCTGCTTCCTCTTACAAAAAAAGAGCGGGAGAGAAAATGATGTAATGTCTGCTTGGCTGTGTAAAGCTGATCTGGTCTGCCCTACAAGCCCTCTAAATCCCAGCCGAATCCACCTTTAATGAATGGGGCCAGATTGAGTCACCACCATGCCTGCTGTTCATGGTTTTCGGGAGCACGGGTACCTACAGCATTATAATGTGGGAACTCCCAACAATTTTGTATTTCAAAAAAAAAGTACAGGGACTCCCAGCGACACAACAACTGTCGCATTTCCCATAAATTGCTTCACAAGCCTGAATAGCTGAAGACGAAAGCTCTGCTGGCCTTTTGATAATCCCTAACAGAACTCTGCTTCAGCTCCCAAGGTGTTTCCAATCTCAGAACTCCAGAGATCCCAGAAAGGTTTGACTAGAATCACTGGTGTAAAATGTAAACCACACGTGTAGACTTGAGAAAGGCACAAAAGAGAAAAGAAATGATTGTTGATCATGGAACAACATTTTATTTATGGTGGCACCATAACTTTTGAGCCAACGGCCTGCTTGTGAGAAAGCAGAGTTCACCGTTACCAGTTGACACTCTCCTCACAATTAAAAAGCTTTGGAGCACCTCTAAACAACTCCTATCTGGAACTCTGCACCTCGGAAGACTCGGGTAAACTGCAATTACCTGCAGCTCAGTTGAGGTGCGGGCCCCTTCTTTGTGCAATGAACTCCAAAATCCTCCTGTCCCACCTCCCCTTCCACCATGAGCTCTGTAAGAGACACACAAATGAGTTTGCATCCTAAATGAACTCCGTTTTCTGGCATGTCAATGGTTTTTGGCTTTTGAGATAGCCTTTTGAAATAGAGTCCATACAGATTCATTGAAATTTTTGCCAAATGTATGCAAAGCAACATTTTAAAACTTAAAATCTGCTAGATATCAGCCCATAGTTTCTACAGATATCATTCTGTTTCACTCTTTGCACTGTTCTCCTTCAGTTAGTCTTTCAAAGCATTGAGCATTATATTTTGTTGGAGTTGCTGTCATAACCCCTGAACCGATCTCCGTTGGGATAGACCTTCCTTCAAATGTTGATGATTGTCAATGTTTAATATTCAATCATTCATGTTGGCATCAATTTATGATCATAATTGTGATGTTGACTATTGTGGCAACTGCTGAATAATACTGTATGTTGCTTTGGGGGTTGGGATGGCCATCAGTGGGATTATATTTCATGGTGGGGAAGGGGAAGCTAGAAGGTGTAAAACTAATGTGAGAAAAATGTCAGGTAGACATGTAAAAATAGAGTAAAATCGTTTTTTTTATCGCTGTTATACTTTTCACCTCCCCAAAAAGTTGTTTCCGTCATTGAGATGGTGAGAATGAAATGTGAAAGTGGAGCATGGCTCTAATGAAGTAAGCAGAACCAATGGTAAGGCAGGCGGTACCCGTGGTGGAGCAGACCTGACCTATGTTAGTGATGGCAGTGTTTATTTATTTTTTAATATAAATTTAGAGTACCTAATTCTTTTCTTCCAATTAAGGGGCAATTTAGCGTGGCCAATCCACCTACCCTGCGCATCTTTGGGTTGTGGGGGGGTGAGACCCAAGTAGATACAGGGAGAATGTGCAAACTCCACAGGGACATTGACCCAGGGTTGGGATCGAACCCGGTTCCTCAGCGCTGCGAGGCAGCAGTGTTCTTAAAAATAAACTTAGAGTACCCAATTCATTTTCTTTTCCAATTAAGGGGCCGTTTAGCATGGCCAATCCACCTACCCTGCACATCTTTGGGTTGTGGGGGTGAAACCCATGCAGACACGGGATGAATGTGCAAACTCCACACGGACAGTGACCCAGAGCCGGGATCAAACCTGGGACCTCAGCGCCCTGAGGCAGCCATGCTCACCACCACTGCGCCACCGTGCTGCCCCGAGACAGCAGTATTAACCACTGCGCCACCATGCTGCCCTGTGATAGCAGTATTTATAATGGTACAGGCAGTATCCATGGTACAGTAAGCAGTTCCCATAGTGAAGCTGGCAGTCTCTGGTTTCAAATGTGCTACATTGCTGCAAGGAATATTGTGTTGAGTACAAACTGCGTAAAAGTGGCTATGGAGGTGACATTTGCAAACTGGAGCAACTCGACCAATTTGTGGACTTTCTGCCATGTTCCCCTATTTTAGGAAAAGTTATCAGATCTGGACTGCAAGCATATGAGCTGTATGTTTAATTGCAAATATCTGCAGAAACGGTTTGTCACCTCCTAGTTATTTTTACACTGTTATCATTCAAACAAAGGACCACCATTTCTAAGGCTATTTTTAAAAAAGGGACTGTTGAGCCACATTAAAAGTAACTTCCACACAGGCAAAGTTCAAAAACAGACAGAAACATCACCCCGGCCCATTCTACTCAGTCAACTTCAACTGCAGTGGAGAAATGTTGGTCATAGTGGCAACTTTGGACTGCTGCGGACTAACATCCAATGTGGTGTATCCTCTTTCATTAGAAAGTCCAATTAAGATAATAGCAAACAAAATGTAAATTTTCAGAATAAAGCAGAATCTCGGGTGCAATGGACAGCATCATTGTCTTCCATCATGTCTAAATATCTGTGGTAAAAAAATTCTCATGTATTATATATCACATATATTGCCTCTTTAAATGGGTGGCATGGTGGCACAGTGGTTATCACTGATGCCTCACAGCGCCAGGGACGAGGGTTCGATTCCGACCTTGGGCGACTGTCTGTGTAGAGTGTACACATTCACCCCATGTCTGCATGGGGTTCCTCCAGGTGCTCCGGTTTACCTCACAGTCCAAAGATGTATAGATTAGGTAGATTGGCCATGCTAAAATTGACCCTTAATGTCTAAAAGGTTATGGGGATAGGTTGGGGTAAGTGGGCCTAGCTAGGGTGCTTGTTTGGAGGGTTGGTGCATACTCGATGGGCCAAATGGCCTCCTTCTGCACTGTAGGGATTCTATGATTTTTATGATACAGTAAAGTGACAAGTGTGACTGTTATAAATTGTGTGCCTCTTTCTCTCATGATACTTTCCTTGGCGTGCCTTTATTTTCATGGCTCCTATAACTATATTTTTCATATGTTGTTGAGTGATAATAGTGATCCCACAATTGAGCTCACCATCAGTGGTTGGAAGAGGGCAAACTGGCCAGGTGTCCCAGTTTTGATATCTTGGATTCCCAATCCCCTCCTCTTCTGAAGGCGTCCATCCATTGTGAGCTTCAAATACACCCACTACCATCATGTACATCACCTAGACTGTGTGAGCTTTGATTCTGTGTGCCAGCTAGCATTTTGTTCAACAGATGGGTGGGGGTGTGGAGAGGGAAGGAAAATCATAATTGAACCTCAAACTTATCATCACTTTATGCCCTCCATCAGAATGTTCCTGGCACCCTGTTTGCATTCTGATCTTCTATTCGAACAACACTAAGCAGAACTAGACAACCATATTAAACAGTGTCACATTATCAATCACATATATTCTACATAACCATTTTCTTTCACACCCATGATGAGAGCAGTGCAAATGATCGCAATATCAATCTGTAAGCACCTTTTGATGTTGCCCAAGCAATCCTGAATATTCCAGTCAACTTTGGAAAGATTTGGTTTAATTTATTTTTTACTTGCTCACCAATTTTACTCCACAGCCCTCCTCTTGCTTTGAAACACCCTCATGGATGTTTGCATCATATACCTCAGATGTGTGGCTATTATTCATGCATGAGACGTGTACGACTGTCACTTTTGACGGCAGGTCCGAGGAGGGTGTGTAGTCATCATAGTTAAGTCAGATATTATCCTCCCACCTTGTGCAACTGGGAATTTTGGATAGCAATTAGGATGCAACTCTCTAGATAATTTTCCCACTTCCTGGCCGAACCTGCAATGATTATGCTAATTACAGCACCCGCTATTGTTACCCAGCTGAGATCAGCTAAACCAGCGCAGCAAGGCCTGGGCCCACCAACCCATCCTTTGGGTGGACGTTACCGATCTTGTGCTATTATTTGGAGAGCAGGGACGTTCTCCAATTGTCCTGGTCATCAGCTATCCCTGACCTAGAATCATTCAAAAAAAAAGATGATCCCACTGCTGTTTGTAGGATCTTGCTGTGCACAAATTTGCTGTGGCATTTTTCTACCTTACAACAATGTCTGCATTGGGAAAAATACAGTAGGTATTTCCTGCAGTCAGGAAAGGTGATTTATAAATACAGTATCTTTCTTCTTTCTTTTAGCACCACAAATACTCAGTGGTTAGCACTGCTGCCTCAGAGCACTAGGGACCTGGGTTCAATTCTGGCCTTGGGTGACTGTCTCTGTTTTGCACTTTCTCCCTGTGTCTGTGTGGGTTTCCTCCGGGTGCTCTGGTTTCCTCCCATAATCCAAAGATGTGCAGGGTAGGTGGATTGGCCATGGTAAAATTGCCCCTCAGTGTCCAAAGATATCCAGGTTAGGTGAGGTTATTGGTTTAGGGGGATAGGGTGGGGTGTGGGCTTAGGTAGGCTGCTCTTTCAGAGGATCAGTATGGACTCAATGGGCCGAATGGCCTCCTCCTGCAGTATAGGACTTGTATGATTCTAAATAAAAATATAAATTAACATCACCCAGGAATGTGCTACTCCAGGCCGTAATTCGGACTTGAATTCCAAATGATGTTTATCAACTACACATGCTTCACTCTCATGATTAGTGGCATCACTCTGTGCCTTTCAATTCCGTGACCCACATATCCAATATTCTGTAATAAGTGGCAGAGGAGTCTGCTTTTTGCTATAAAGCTACTTAGACCACTATAGTTTCTGAGTTGGAACTGCACATTAGTAATTTGATACCTAATGTATTTTTGAAATTTAATTCAGGGCGTTTTCAGTTAAGGGCTGAATGATCATTTTGTTTTTAACTGTAATGGGTGCAATTAAACAAAATCTCAAGATGGGGAGCTAAGGGGGAAGAGTTGAGTGTGGAGGGAGAGGGGGCAAATGTGGAACATAATGCCCATATTGTGACACATAAATGTATTCTGACAGGACACAGGCTTGACATCTGTTGTGACTTCCAATGGGTTTACATATTTATCCCATCTCTAACTCCTAAAAGGATGAATTTACATGGCTAAATTCATAGAAAAGGACAAAAAGGTTTCTGACACAACGTATCTGCATATAGAGGCATGAAAATCCTCCAACATGTGATATTAATAAAGGTCATGCTGCTCAGCACCACTGCGTGAACACTTATATGTTACATATAATTAAGGATGTTGCTTTACCAAGAGGTTATGGAGGTCACAAGTACTGTGAATTTGTACCTGATCTCTGGTTCTTAACCCTTCTGCGTAAATTCTTTTAAAATTACATTGTGTGTACAAAATTGACTTGAACAACTGGTTTGATGTTTTGTTTCAAACTCTGAAATGCAGTTGTTTTCTTGCCAAATTGTGTTACCAATTATTGTGAAAGAGCTGAACAGACTGTGAAATAAACTGACATTTGTAGGATAGTTTGTGCTATGTGTGTCTCTCCCCTCTCCCCCAGTTACATGGTGCAACAGAGATAAGTCACAGCAAAAGCAACACAGATTTGCTGGTAAATAGGGTCTGTGACAGACCATACGTTCTGACATTTGGTGCCATTACCGGACTGCGATTTCAATTAAAAAAATAGACTGCAACGAAACAACATCCTCATTTATAATAAGACAGCCATGTGCAAGGTACAAGTCAGTTACATAATCAGTGGTTTGAGATCATCTCCTATGTTTGTATAGTTTACAACATCAGATCTTTTAATTGTTTTAAACACAGACATTCTCCTTTGTTAATTCAAGTAAAATTGCAGTGATTTATTTGTTGAAAATATATATACAATGGCAGTAGTTATGAAAACAATAATCACGATGAATTCTTCCTTACGTTCTGTAGCTTTTGATGCAATATGAGCTAATACTCATTTACCAATGCGCTTTGATGGGAATAAAAACTAGTAAGTAACTGGGTGCTATTTCTTTTCACTGATAGGGGAAGCACAGGTGTGGCTTTTACCTCTCTTTACTTATTCCGTAGGGCTATTCCCTCTGCCCAGCTTGCCTCTGCCTTGAGACAGGCTGGTAGCCCTGGGAGACCATTTTCCTCACAGCTAATTCAACTCACTGAACGCTTTAACATAAGCAACTTTAGGTTATCAATGTATTGACTATACAGAAGGCTACGACAAGGAATCCTTTTAGGATGCGATAGTTCACCACATTTTATCATTAAGCAGCCCCGCCGCACACTTCCTCAGAGACCTCAAAGCAGGTGTAACAGCAACACACCTCTCAGCTGCATAGCCTGTGCTTCAGAGATTGAAACAGCATTGCTCAAATCATAGGGACATTACATTTACGATGCAGTGTTAATCCCATGTTCGCAACTTGCAGGAGCATGTCAGCGAGGTTTCACCTCACTAAAATTCCAATTTCTATTCAATCTTGCAAAATTAACACGAAACGGCACATCAGCAGAAACCTCCCCCACTTTACTTCATTTATAAATTGCAAGAATGATGCCATTATATATTATTAATTTCTGCTGTTCGCCACTGCAGTGATAGCACCGAGCCGCGGATGTTCGAGCTTTGTAATTAGGTTCTAGTAGGGCAGCCATCCGTCCCTTTTCAAAAATTTACAGTATTCTTAATCACACTGCTCATTTGACTGTGCAGTAGCAAGTACAGTGAAACACAAACAGGCCACGTTCGTTTACACAGGAACACCTGCTTAGCCTGATAGCAGATGTCACCGTGAAGAGAGAGAGAAAAAGAGGAAAAGAGAGATCAGCCACGTGACAGACAAATAACATGTTTTTTAAATATTCCTTCACTTTTTCTCCCGAAGCAAATATTAACTCTGCCCAATCCTTCCTTGATTATTTCTTTTAAAGTCTGGCTATGCAACACCCCAGCCCACCTATTAACATTTTCCATAACCCTCCAGTTTGCTTGCTTATGAAGTAGAGTTTTCATTGACATTCTATGTATCCACTTTTTGCTAAGAACCTGTAGCTCTGTCGGATAGTGTAAAAATGTTTGACTTCCATAACTTCACTGTTGAGGAGGGCGGGGCAGGGGATAGCGTCTTTTCATTACAGTTTTTAGTGTCATTAAATGTGTTTGGGAAAACCTTCTTTATTTGATGCTTCTAAAAAAAAATAGACTTAGAATGTGTGCTTACGATTTCAATAGCCACCCGACATAATGACTAGAGGTATTCCTACCTCCAGATTGAGATATCAAATACTGTTTGAAAAGTAGCAAGGATACAATTTTTGTTAAATCTAGGTAATGGATATGCATGAATAGCCAAAAAAGGTTATTTGTTTCGCTATTAAGGGTAGCTTTCTTTGACGTTACGTGTTGAACAGGATATCAGTTTGTAAGTGAAATATGTTCCCGCTGAGCTCCTCAAACAGATGTAAGGCTAAGGGGTAAAACTGATCCAGAAGTTAGAAATTATTGATAAAATGAATCAACTGCAAGGACAGCGAGGGAGATTTTTATTCAGCAAAGGACCACCTGTTGTATGGAAGGGACATTAAAGGACTGTTTTATGATACGGTGGAATTCTTTTGAACACGGATTGCCAGAAGAAATTCAGACTTTTTCAGGCTTAAGCTCAAGTGCAGGAATGATTAGGATGCATACAAAATGGTGATTTTAGGAATATCAGTGATTCTGAACAGATCCAGAGTTACGTTGCATCTTAAGCTGTTTCAAAAGGCAAGATGCTCTGAAATATATGGCAATTCACATGCCTCTAACCATTTTTGATCTCAACAAATTGGCCTGCATGTATGCGTAGAAAAGTCGAGCTTGCAAGACAGAAAATATGCACAGCATGGGTCCTTCAGAAAGTCAATGATATATCAGTTGCCCGAACACTATACAGCTGAAAGTAATGAGAATTATTTTCTCTGAATATTAAAGTTCATTTGAACAAGTAAAAGGCTTCACCATTTTTTAAGTTTATTAAGTAGAATTGTCAGGTTAGCAGAAAATGAAGTAGATTTTACGTATCACAGCCTAGCCGTAGCTTGTAATATTGCGATTCACCAGTAAACAGTTTCTTCACTACACATCTCTCAGGCCCCCGGAAGTAAGGTGTTTTGCAACTCCAGTCCTCGAGAAGTGTTCAATACAGTGAATGTAACAGGGGCAAAGTGTTTCAGGTGCAAAAAGCAGAGTATGGGGACTTAAATTCTCTGATTGTTCTTTTTTTGGTGTTACTGTGCATTTAATGTTTATTATTTTTTAATCTTCCAAGTGCAACAGGACATAATGCTGAATTTCTTCCAAAGCCTTGTTCTATTTCCCCATACTGAAGGTTGCAGCTTTAAGCATTTCCCCGGTGTTTCTGACAGGATTCCAGAGCTCTTAGGAATGGAGAGCAAGGGATCCTTCGCTTCCACTGATATGCAGTCACCATAAGAGGAATCACAAAGGAGCACCCGGGGACTTTTAAAACATTGGCAGCTTTATATTTTGATTGCAATATTAACTGTAGTGCACATTCTGTACCTGTTGCCTTCAGATGCTGAGCTTGGTACTTGTGGAACTGGTCATCCAGCTCGCTTTCCACTCTAATTTGGAAATTTCATGGTTCATCAAATACTTGTTGCATTTGAAAAAACAATATTTAACGTATCCAGTCAGGATTGGAGATGACCAGGATTCCTGTACACTGTCCGCAAGGCCCTCACCCCTCTGGAAATAACCAAAAGTTAGAACAAATCTTTATTCCAGTGTTTTTTAATACTGTTTGAATGTAGATTCTATTATTTGCCAGTCAGCTGGTGCAGGTCATCTTGAAAGATGCATAACTATTAACCCCCACCCTTTTGGCAAGCTCTCCAAATGCATCGTGACTCTATCCCTATTAATGCTGTGGGCTTATGCCTGTGAGTGGGTTAAGGCAGTGGAAAGGACTGTAGGTGTAGACACTCTCTTCATAACACAGTTGGCACTGTGATCTGTTAGAATTGACATATTGATTGCTTCAAATGTATGAATGTCCATTTTATAAACTCCATTTTCAAAGCGTAGACACATTAATGAGCTCTGTCTTTTTTCCCACATGGATCAATTATATGCCCACGTAATCCTGTTACCTGTGAAATCCATGCATGCTTTCCCCATTTGCTGCATATCCTAGGCGTGCAAGTTACATTATGCGGATATAAGCAAACAGTGTGTTGTGGTGAAATTAGGGATTGTTTTCCCACTGACAGCTCTGGAGCTGAGAGCGATGGCACTCTTTTCCCTCCCCCCGAGAGAGAATCAGAAGACAGATTACCAAGTTATTCAATCCAGAACCAAAAAATAATGGACTATGAAAACAGTCCATTAAACATTCTGGAGATAAATAATCTTCTCCTTTTCTCTAATCTGCAGGTATGACTGATACTTATCTATGTTGTAGTCAGGAACTGAGTTGTGCAAAAGCACTTAATTAATGGGTCGTACCTTGTTACTTGGGAGTTATATTATTTTCTCTACTATTTAACATATTCTTTATATTATCCTCCATTTACAGTAATAACATGGAACAAATAAAAATGTACATGAAGTGTCTTGAAAAATAATCTATCTAAGCCAGCAACCTGTTGTGTGTATGTTAGGAATTCTCTGCTGTGAATATCCTGCCACCACTTTCTGTCTAAACTCTTTTGAGAGGAAAGTCATTATGGGTAAGGCACTGGAAAGTTGTCAGCACTGTGAACGTATAGCCAAGCACCTTCAAGAGAGGAGGGGAGAAACTTGGGAGGAAAGATGACACCTGAGCTGAATTTTTTGACTATTTTTTTTAACTATCTCTTTTTTTCTTTATTCTTTATTTTCAAAAATACTGCTGACACCTGATTTAAAACTTTCCTCTGTGGGATGAGGAAAATCCTTCTGTGAGTAAGGATTGAATATATCTCACTCTTGTGAACCAACCAGTCTTCTGGGAGCTTACAGAATGCAACCATCAGATTCTGGGACACAGGGATGGAAAACAAATGGAGAACATCACAGAACCACAACCTTGTGTGAACAAAGCCATTTACATAAACCTCCAAGGAACAGAACCCCTTACATCAGGTCAGGGGTGCTCCTGGGATCCTTGAATCCAGATTGATGGCTTAAATGTGCACACGGGAAACCGCAGAAGATTACATAACTGTGGCATCAGTAGGAAAAAGAAACAATTAGATTGTTTACTAATAGAATAATGACTGATTGTCAGGAATAATGAGTTGTGGAGCAACTCGACCCCCACAACACTCAGAACGCAACATACACACAGAAGCAAGGCACAATCAACACAATAGAGACAACACACAAACGGCGCAACACAACGCAAACACACAATGCAAACAGACACATACAAAACTTAGCTACTCAATGTTTCCTGCATCTATTTTCTATACTTCAGTGGTCTTGAGACAGCTCGCTCATGCTAAACTTGTCGAATACAATTTGTTATCTGAAAGGTTCACAAAATCCCAGAATACCTTATGAAATATTGCCTGACCTGCTCACTGGAATGGCTCAACGAAGCACAAAGGAAGCGTCAAAAAGTAGCTACATGCTTAGCGCGATCTACAAGCACTCGGTGCACCATACTATTGTGCCAGTTAAGCAGTAAAGATAAATAGTGGCATGTTAACCAGATTTGACATGCTGTATAGAATAGGCATCTTCAGTCCCAAGACATAGCCAAACACAAAATACAAACATTTCCACCATCCACGGCGAACTGGATAAAGCTCTGACAATTTGACACTAGGCTGTAAAAGTTCCTACCTTTGTGCCTGGTCATGGAATACCAAATAGGGGTGCATTTATCTTTTGGAATAAGACAGCAGGTTTGACAGTGGTATATGGTTTAATTAAGGCTGTAAAGCCTAAACTTCATCTTGTTCTCCCTGCAGAAGCCTGGCTTTGTCTCTTCGTTTTATTGAAGGAATCATTTTCACATTATGATTTTAGGAATGAGGTAAGTGGCAGGGCAGAAGTACACAGTTAAACTAACCCCGTGGAGGTTAGATTGTTCTCTTGTGCTACACAAGGTTTGTTTTTTGTGTCTAGTATTATGAAAATAATAATTCAAACAGTGTCTGTGAAAACACAGCATATACTCGAAGATATTATACAAACTGAGCAGAACTTGGGTTGAAGTCCCAAAATTATTTACTGATCTTTGCAGTAATCCTCTAATCTGGACAATTAATTCCTAGTGACCAATTATCATTTGCCCCAATGCTATTAAAAGTGCAGAATTGCCACTTGCTATTTTTTCCCACATTTTCTTTTTCTGGGGAAATGAACTGATATTGACCATTCCAGAATTTACACCAGCTATCTTTGCATCCAATATGGTAAAACATTTTTTTAAAGCCTTTAATAAAAACTATTTGATGTAATCCAATAGAAGTATCCATGATACACTCCAGTATGTTTCCATGCGAACGGCATTGGCGTGCTTTGATAAAGACATTCTTAGAGCAAATTTACTGAGCATAGTAGGAAATACAGTACATGAATCAAATATAAAACCTGTCAAACTAATTGTCTGATCTAACAAGAAAAATATTACAAATTAACCGATTTTAATAGAAGACAAGAACTATGTAGATGGGTTTGTTGAAATAAATTATGCATCAGACAAAAGTATTCATCTAAGTAAAGCACAGGTACTGTACAGGTAAAACTATTCAAATAGAGCACATACTGTATAAAATTGTCCATTTAAACTGAACACAGGTACAGTATGGACAAGTCTATTTAAATAGAGCACATATTGTTGAAACAAACATATTAAAATACAGCACATGCTGTGTAAAATGTGTTTTCCTAAATAGAGCACATATTGGAGAAACATGCTGACTTAAACGAGAGCACTGTTTTAATGTATTCCTTTAAATAGACAATACAAAGTAAATGTGCCCATTTAACAGAGTGCATATACTATATAATCATCTGCATGTCAAGCGCATGATATAAATATATTTATTTAAACAACAGAGTGGAGTTTATATTAGAGTAATATGTTTATTTTTAGCATATCGTATAATAATGTAATAAAACACAACATATATTGTGTCAATGTGTTTGGTTAAATTAGATCACGGGTATCACTCACATAAACTAACCTATTCAGGTATAGCATACCTTGTTTAAATATTTAAATAGTATTCCTCTGGCATGAAGGCATCCATTTAAATTGAGCACAGTTACGACATAAACAGTCATTTCAATAGATGCGTACAGTACAAACAGGTCCTTTTAAAAAGTTACAATATGATCACATACACTTGAATTCACCACCTGTCAAGACCACTTGGGTGAAGTACCAGAGGGTCACCAAAACCTAATGGAACCGTCTCCAAGAGTGAGCCTTTACATTCAAGAGAAATATAGCACGGGGAGAAAATTGAATGAAGAGAAAAAGAAGTAAACACTGTATCGACATGTTTGTTTCATTACAGAAAACAATTCTTAAATGTTTCCATTTAACTACAGTGCAAGGTACTGTGTAAACAGTATATAGAATTGTGTCATTTAAGCATACTTGACAAATATATCTATTTATGTAAAATATACTGTTTAAATATGCTATTTGAAACAGAGCACAGGTACTATGCCAATGTCTCCTATCAAGACAAGCACATAGAACTCCACAGATTGAAAATTAAGTAGCCCAAGCCAGGCTGACATAACAAAATTTACTCTAACGTCTGGAAGGTGTCTTTGCACTGAATAGACTTTTCTCCTTTCCCTCACTTCAACAAGAAAATATGACACCTTTTGTATCCACCTTCTGCAGCGGCACATCGACCTAACAATTCTTCTCCAGTCCTCCTTTTCACTGTCAGCCTTACTAAAAACAAATTGTACTCTGCGTATTTTGAACGCCAGTTACCAATGAAATGCCAATTCAGGAAATGCACAGGATACAATTCTGTGAATGAGCAGAGCAAATTTCAATACCGTAGGGATGCAGAGTCACAGCCAGGCCCTTAATGGGTTAATGTGTTCCATGTGAAAAGACCGCATTGAAGGCAGCTCAACTTCTTCCAGAGGAGAAATAATATCTAAACTATTCCTACACCTGTAACCAGAAATTATTCCTTCAGTTCCTCTCTCCCATTCCACACTGCAGAAACTCATTCAAAGTCCTAGATGAAATTCAATGGGAGAAAACATCCTCACGTTGCCTAAATATTTAGCAAACACTTCACCTGCAGACTGCACATGGCGAAGGAGGTAATTGTTCGTTTGAGCACTATCTGTGTTTGAGGTGGTTAAATTATGTTGTCACTGACTAAAATTAACTGCAATTCCTATTCAATTTCCCAATTTCTGATGCTAATTGCAATTTTACTTTTAAATATACTTGCACCTGTTTTCTCATTTGGTCAAGATACTTTCAGTACAAAGGTAGAGTAACTGAATATGATCAGTGCTTTTAATTAACTGTACTGAAGATGTGCAAAAGGAAGCAATTATATTGCAAATGAAAGAGTTTTTTGGCCTTAAATTATTTTATTGCACATTACTTAAAACACAAAGCAAAACTACAAGATTCCATTTTTAATTTGTAATTACTTTAGTATAACCTTCCTGGGAATGAGTTACTCTTATTATAATTATTAATTAATTTTGCCTCATGCCTAAATAAATGAAGTAATAATGTAAAAATTAATTAAAACATCAAAATACACATTAACTCACAAAAAAGGGTTTTGGTGGCTACGATTAAATTTGAGTTCAGTATTCATTTCACACAGCAAAATTGTCTTCAAACTGAATTTATACACCATTAAAATAATGTAGTGTTTTGCTCTTAGTTTGAGGGCTATGTTCTAACTCCTCCCTGAGTGTTAGCTACAAATTCAGACACTTTTCACAAGTGCCATTTGAAACAGAAAGTTTTTTTTTTGCTTATATCATTGACAATTCCATTCTCAGCCCCAATAGTTGAAAACATTTCAATTGTAGCGACAATTATTCTCAAAGCCGTTAAATGACAAAAGTGATAGCATCAAGGGAATTCAACATTTCAAAGGCCTCAGCCACTTTAAACAAATTTAGCCGGAGAGAATAACAGGAACACAGGCATTTGACTGCTTCATATGGGAAGGTGTAGAGATTAGACAGAACTCACAGAAAACCTGCATTCAATATCAAGGACGCCAAACTAATGGCACTCAGAACTGATTTTACAGCAGAGAGCCAACCCTTCTCAGATTGACAAGAAAGGATTTGACCTCTTTCAAAATCATCTTCATTCCAACGCCCAGCTATTAAAATATGCACTCCCTGCATGTCACTTGATGGTTTGAGGCAGGAGTGAGTCATAGGTTCCACTTTGTCAGCTTGTCAGGTCCCTTTAAGAAATACTCACTGTCAATTTTTTTTTACAATTAGAAAATAACACCAAGATAATTCCAGATAATTTCAACAAACACTGAACAATTTCATAAATACTCCACGACTTCATCCAACTCCTTATGCTTTGTTTTATTTCTTCACACAAAAGTGACGATGTATCATGTGGGAGAAAATATAAAACCTTGTGGAAAGTACCTTTAAGTAGATTCTAGAAATCATTTTACAAGATTATGGGTTATGAAGCATATTCTGAAATCGGTGATTTTCAACTGAGCTGCAATGTACACCATCATTGGGCGATGCACCTTTACTGTGTGGTTATTATATATGGGAGCACTGATGGGACCAAAATTGCTCTTTCCAAATGGTACTTGATTGTCACGAATCAACTGGTATGTAGACGATGCACAAGGGCAGCCTATGTTCATGAGTATAGGTTATGCAACTGTTTGGAAAGAAGGTTGCCACCAAGGAAACATAAGTATGTACTTCTATTACTTCTAATGTCAAAATCCTAGCTCCAAACACCTCAGTGGAAGGGACGAGCTACCTGCAGACGAGCCAGGCAGTATCTCTGAACAGTTACTATTAAAGAATGGACTGTTACCTGCTTAGTTTTGGGCAGGAATCCTTTTTTTTCCACCACAGGGTGCTGATAACTGGGCCATAAACCGGCAAACATATCATCAGTGTCAAATTGCTCCTCTCCTGCTTGTAATGGGAGCTCAAATTTGATCGAAAAGAATTTGATTTCCATTGCCCTTTAAACCAAGGCATGAGCCGCAATTGTATCTACCTGGTTACATGTCCAAATGTTCAGCAGAGAGAATGGGGCTAGGCAGGATCGAGGATTCAAATCAGACTGTTACAACCTCATCCAATTATATACAAATCTTTGGGATGTTTGTACGTCACTGATGGAAGGAGAGCTACTTTCCAAACATTAGATTTAACTGTTCATCTTATTTGACATGTGGATTCAGATTCATGGGATTTAACAGCATTGTGTCTCTAGTTTTTGATGCCGATAATCCTAAAATGTGTTTATAACAATCTCGACATTTACATTATTTCTTTATTCTTCCATTAGATGTGGGCATCTCTGGCAAAGCCAGAATTTATTGCCCATCCCTAATTGGTCCTTGAATTACATGGCCTGCTATGCCATTTCAGAGGGCAGTTAGGAACCAACCACGCCACATTGTTGCACATCTTCAGAGTTTGCTCATGGGGCATACAGTTCGGGGTGGGGCGGGATAAAAAGTTTCAACTAAATTAAGTTGGTCTTTAACTGATCTGATTCTGAGGATGATTTGCACCCTGAAGACCAGGCATCTCACCATCATTTTTGAAACATTAAATTCCGATGCTTTTAGTTGCCCAATGCCAAATCTCTTTCTCTAAGGATAAGTATTGTTATAGGGAGTTAAAAGATTTGTGTATCTATTCATGAAAAGTAATCTCTGATATTGATGTGCACAATGCAAGCATTTTGGTTTCAATGTAATACCAGTGACAATTATGAGATATATGTTTGGATGTGCTTTGTCAGAGCCTGTGTCTTGATGCAGGGGCTGTTTAGCACAGGGCTAAATTGCTGGCTTTGAAAGCAGACCAAGGCAGGCCAGCAGCACGGTTCAATTCCCGTATCAGCCTCCCCGAACAGGTGCCGGAATGTGGCAACTAGGGGCTTTTCACAGTAACTTCATTTGAAGCCTACTTGTGACAATAAGCGATTTTCATTTTCATATGTATCTGTGTGTTTTTATAATATTGTAATATTGTATTTGTAAAATTGTATAGGGCATTGGTGAGGCCACACCTGGAGTATTGTGTGCAATTTTGGTGTCCTTATCTGAGCAAGGATGTTCTTGCCAAGGAGAGAGTGCAGCGAAGATTATGGGCGGCACGGTAGCACAGTGGTTAGCACTGTTGCTTCACAGCACCAGGGTCCCAGGTTCGATTTCTGCTTGTTTCACTGTCTGTGTGGAGTCTGCACCTTCTCCCCGTATCTGCGTGGGTTTCCTCCGGGTGCTCCGGTTTCCTCCCACAAGTCCCGAAAGAGGTGCTTGTTAGGTGAATTGGACATTCTGAATTCTCCCTCAGAGTACCTGAACAGGCGCCATATTGTTGCGACTAGGGGATTTTCACAGTAACTACATTGTAGTGTTAATGTAAGCCTACTTGTGACAATAATAAAGATTATTATTATACTAGTTTGATTCCTGGGATGGCGGGGCTGTCAAATGAAGAGAGACTAAGTCAGTTAGGATTATATTCATTGGAGTATAGAAGAGTAAGAGAGGATCTCGTAGAAACTTATAAAATTCTAACAGGATTATACAGGGTAGATTCAGAAAGAATGTTCCCGATGGTGGGGGAGTCCAGAACTAGGGGTCATAGTTTGAGGAAACCTTTTAGGACTGAGGTGAGGAGAAATATCTTCACCCAAAGAGTGGTGAATCTGTGGAATTCACTACCACAGAAAGTAGTTGAGGCCAAAATGTTGTGTAATTTCAAGAAGGATTTAGATATAGCTCTGGGGCTAAAGGGATTGAGGGATATGGGGGAAGACAGGATCAGGGTATTGAACTTGATGATCAGCCATGATCATAATGAATGGCGGAGCAGGGGAAAAGGCCGAATGGCTTCCTTCTGCTTCTATTTTCTATGTCTGTGGCTCTTCTCTAGGTATAACTTGTCAGTTCCATTACTATTTCCATCCTGTGCCCTGTGTTTTTTCTTCATGCTGCTTTCTTTCATAGTCTTGTTTCTTTCTCTTACTTCATAATTAACCTCAACACCCCTCAGAAGCAACAAGCACGTAAATAAGGTAATTTAACAGGGACTCTTCTGAAGGATAGATTGCATTCTTGGCTGGAGTGTCAAATATAGCATGAACGATATTTTGCAGTAGATAAAACTCACTTCAGTTGATCTAATCCTTTACATGGATGGGAAACCATCTCAACTTTTGGACAATTCTCATGCTAGGCTGGTGGGGGGAGCATTTGAACTCGAAGGGAACATGAATGTGTCATGACTTCTTGGGGGAGGCTCACAATAACATAATGTTGCGGGAGCTATGACAACTGTAGCTGTCACAACTTAAAGTGACACCACCAACCTTTTCATAACTGGTGTGGCTTTTGATTTTTGACAGGGAACAAAGTACCTGCTTCTGGGGTTTACACTAGCTATGACTCCCTGCAAACTCACACCCTGACCTGCCATGCATTCTTTCCAGTTGAAAGACACTTCCCATGACTACCTCTGCAGAGTGCCCTTTTCCCCCATCCCCCCGCTCCACCACCCACCACAATTAAATCTCACAACAAACGTTTCTCTTTCTTACAACAACCTGAGAAGTGAACTGTAATTCTGTCTTTCGCACACGCACACAAAAAAACAACCTTCAGGTTGCAGAGTCTAGTTGCAGAGCTGCTTGTCTGCACCTTGGCAAAAAGTCTCAAAGCACAGATAGGAATAAACAGAGCATTAAATCAAGTAAAACTGTGACAAGGCCCATATATATGCGTGGACAACGCCAGTGAGGCATCTCCAATCTTTTGTTCAGAGCTTAACAAAACTCTCTGGTCACACCACTTTAGCTCAACACTGCCTGTCGAAAAGCCTTCAATAGATGCCCAGTGCCTGTCAAATGCAAAGCTGAAGAAAAGTGTTTCAAAGAATGTTTAACTTATAAGGTGAACTTTATTACTTGAATAGAGATAGGACAGACATTTTTTTCAGCCATTGGGCTGTCTTGGCGGTATGAAAGAAGCATTCAGAAACTAAGTGGGTCTACACATTTATTTCTTCACAGCACACCCAAAACTTTCCATTGTGTCTCGACAGAGGATCGATGGTTGCTGTTTACTTCCTTTGAAACACAATGGACACCTTGGGATGTTCTTTTTTTCCCACTTTTTTTCATTTACTGCGCATTTTTTTAAACTTATGATTTTAGTTCTTGCCACTCATATAAAACACCCCTCACAGCCCCTTTTGCTGCCCCCTGAATGAAGTATATTTGTATCAATAAGATTTTTTTGTATTCTAATAACTTTTGCAATTGCAGTATTTGAGTTTGATCCTGTTCTTAAGGAAATCTCACAAACTCATGGGCTATTAAATGAAGCCAACACTTCAAAAAAAATGTTTTGCAGTTTCTCACTTTAAAACCAAAAGTGCCGAAATATCGTACACTTTAACTGTAGAACTAATTACATTTTTTTTGACAAAATGTCTCCTTTTTTGTGCCCCACTATTACAATGTTTTAGCTTTCCCTCTCCTTCACCCTCACACACCCCACCCCAGAATAAACACACAACAGCACACTAGCACTGATGGAGTGCCTTGCGTTGCTGCTGACCTGCACCGTTAGGGCTGATCTTTTTTTTTTCCACAGAAGCCGAGAAGCTTTGTCTCTTTCACCCTGCTGCTGTCAATTCGCTGCCTATGTGCTGTCTCTTTCCCAGTCCCAACCCTGTCAGTTTCTGGGCTGCCAATTTCAACTTGAAGCTTGACTGGGCTGATTTGATGTAAATACCTCGAGGGAGAACCTTGAAACTGATGAACAGTTATGTCAAGTCGATTTTGCACTGTCGGGAAAAGGTAACCTCTGCACAAAAAACAACAAGGTTAAAGAGATGGGGGCTTTGCACGTGGATTACGCTTCTCATACACCACGCTGTTTACCATCCCTTGGAAATTGTAACTGTCAGTATAAGTCCTAATTGCGGATGCAAAACCTGCCATTATAATAAAAACGGAGGCAGTGCAGACATTAAGTGTTACAGCCTAATTTGTGAGACTACTGAAAAGGTAGCGCAGATGAATATTTCATTACATTAATTACTGAAGACAACTCCTTCCTGCCAGCCACAGATGTGTGTGTACTGTGGCTAGCAACAGCCACTGCTTAACACAACAACGTGCAACAAATCCCCTCATACACACAAGTACAGACACACACACACAGGCATATGAACACATACAAGTTTCAAAGGTGTTGGAGGGCAGGAGGACTAAATCCACGCGGCATATTGTTTGAGCAAGTCCAAATGTGCTCTCTGTATAAACGTCAAAGAATGTTATTTTTTTCTGAACCAAATGCAAGGGAGGGCTTGACACTTTGACTAATCTGCTGAAAGCAAAATCTGCTGGATTAGCGAGACTGTTGGATACTAGAATCGGGGTATAGAAAATGGTACAAAGGTTGGATTCAGTTCGGTTGCATCTTCAAGAGTCGTTAAGTTGACAAGGGCCATCTGAACTAGTCGCATCTGCGCTGCCTTTTGTTTGTTTGTTGTTCCAACAACAAATAAGACTCCTTATTCAGGTAAACTTGTTTTCCTCTCCCCCAGGCCCCCATGTTTAGTTTGAAGAGTTGTTGCGTAGCAGAAACTTGGAAATTCAATTGTATTATCTCTCTCCGATCATTTGCTTTGCTTTGATTTTAATTAATATAGAATATCAATCAATTAAAAAGCATATGTTCTACCCATTATCAAATGAAAGGAAATGTGAAGGACAATTAATGCCTCATAACGGGGACATTATTGAGACAAGTAATTTGTTCGAACTATCCAATCATTCCCAGCAAGAAAACTGTGTGGAATGGCTTGGGAATTGCTTTGCGCTAGAATATGGGCTCCTTTTTAAGAGAGGGTCTTGTTTCAATGGGCACTGATAATTTTACAGTGGTGAGATTGCGGTCCTCTATAATGGAAGCTTTCATAGGAAAAAAACCCACAATAAACCAACAAGGAGTTAAAAACAAAATTCGACCAGGACTGCATTAAGAACAGACAATGCTGGACAATCTCAGCAGGTCTGGCAGCCTCTGTGGAGAGAGAAGTGGGCTAACGTTTCAAGTCTGGATGACTCTTTGTCAAATCTGAATACCTTTTCCAGGGAATGGAGGAACAGCTTGCTTTATTGAAATGACCATGAGCATGGGATTCTTAGATGGGATGCTCAATTGAACTTCACTGGTGAGCATACAACTGCAGGTGGGTATTTCCCATACCAGCCTCCCCAAACAGGCGCTGGAATGTGGCGACTAGGGGCATTTCACAGTAACTTCACAGTAACTTAATTGAAGCCTACTTGTGACAATAAGCGATTTTCATTTTCATTCATTTCATAAAGGGGCACATGTGCCCAGGCTACTTATTGCATAAGTGGCGTCCTCTATCCTAGAATAACTGGATTCCAAAGTCAGGCATCTGCATTGGTCGGCAGCTTACATTAAACTTTCAACGTCACGCAGAGGGACAGAAGGGCTCAAAGGAGCAGGAGCTAATCTTGCTTTGCATTTATCACGTATTCTCTGAGGAAGTGTTGGTCAGCGCCACAGTTTAGCAGCATAAAACAGTGCAATCAGATGCACTTAAAAATAGTTCATTGACCAGTTAGCCTTTAGGTTTCAGAAATTCTTATGCATCCATATTATCATCATTAATTTTAATCTTAAAAAAAGACGTGCTTCACAACCCTTTTTAATCTTGCTGGCACAACATAGATGTCTCTTGTGTTTTACTTACATATTAGTTTTGAAATGAAGTTTCATCACAGTTTAGGGAGGTTCAACAAACCAGGTTCTTAAAAAAACAGTTTGATTCCCGACACAGTGATTTTCTCATCTGTGTTATTCCAGGGAGGCATTGAGTCACATCAAGGTACTTCCCAGAGGGAGTAGGGAAAGGACAGCTATGGAGTCACCCTCTGTCGTAACTTTGTACATCTTCAAAGGACACTAACATAAGAAGTGCCTATGGACAGAGCACCTACCATCCTACTCATAGCCCCGGTGAATGTTTCAGTTAGTGGGAGAAAGAGGATGCAGGCGATGAGAGGGAAACTTAGTGAAAAGGGAGGAAAAAAATGAACGAGGAATGTCAGTTTCAAAATGAAGTTTAGATCAAAGTATACGAAGAATCGAAATTCATGTCAATAAATAAATGGCTTGGATTCGACATGTCATGATATCTCAATCTGCTGATCTGCTATTGATTGTTCACTCTGCCAGTGACCTTGCCAGAAGTGCTCTTCCACCTAACAATCAAATACACAGTGCCGTATGTCACCATTATATCTCAAAACTAGTGTTTCACTACAAAGCCCTGGGCGGGAGATAGCTGCAGCAGCTCACTACACTGGCACCACTTGCTCTGTCAATTTCCATTTTTCATCCAAAATAGCTTTGCCAACTATATATACATATACACACACACACACATATATTCACAACCACACAAACACACATATACGTCAACCGTGTGGTTGCTTCCACAGCAGCATAATTCAATTCAATACTGCATCTTATTTTATAGTATTATTTCGAATATGTTTTATGGTTATCTATTTTCTCGTGAACTGTTCCCTCTGGTTCCTGGAATGTGTTGGAAAACGCCCTGTGCAAGCTGTCACTTTATGGAAAGAATCGCCATTCAGTAATTTTATGCACCGGTTGATGTGACACATTTTCCTGAAGCCCTCGCTCTTGTCCACCCAAAAATCCAGAAGTGACATTTTCTGCCTTTGATTGGCCACTGCGATCTGCCGGATGGTTCACAATTGGCTCATTTCCAAGGGATCTGCCATGCATTCCTCCCACATTCTTACCTTTCCGAAACTAGTTTCTGCTTTTTGTTTTCCTCCCCCTTTCTCTCTCCATTCGGATTTATCGTTGTCTTGTCTGCTGGCTTATTCACTTTGCCCTGAGGTTAGCTTCCTCACTCCGCACTCTGTTCCTGTGTCCCTTCTCCCTCAGGTGGGTGGAGGGGACAGGTAAATGACCTGAGCCGCGGCCTTTGCGCCTAGCTTTCTCAGCGAGACACTGGGAGCTGTGCAAAGACGGCGTAAGGCTGTCTAACCCTTCCCGGTGTCTGTTACACCCCCCCCCCCAGGGGATCTCTCGCATTCGCCCATCACCAACTAAAGGAAGGAGGACGGGGTTACTGTCTGAACTCATGATCTCCCTTGTGCGGTGACCCTTAACCAGCACCGCTTCACTGAGGCCATAGCGAGGCTAACTCCAGTTTGGAGAATATTTGTTTCCAAATGTGCACTGGAAATTGATCACACCCTCACCGCAATCCCTGCAGGAACCGCGCGATGCCTATAATGAAGCTATACGATGTTCACTTACAACCCCTTTCATCTCTTTGTGGCCTGACTTTGAAGAGGGGGTGTTGGGCAGTTGAGCAGAGTGGAATATCACCTTAGAAGGAAGTTGATCGGTGTCATCCAAGGGAGCTCACAGTTTACCACCGGCACGAACAACATAGCAAACACCTTTCATATTCGCACTCTGCTCATGCCCTTAGTTTCTCACACTGCCAAGCTGCTCCAGCACTGACACATACTTATTTAACTCACAAAGTTCCACGAACGATGTTCCAGAATGGCACTTTATTTCAAGCGAGGGATTTTTTTTTGTTTAAAAAAAACCCCAAACTGAAACATTTGCTGCCTTTATCGCCCCCCCCCCCGCCCCCCCCCCCCCCTAACCCTTATGGTCACTGAACTGACAAACGGCAAACTCGGGGCAATGCTCTCTGTTTCCGGTTCGAATCTCACCATGGTTGATGGTGAAATTTGAATTCTGAAAAATCTCTAGTAGATTCTATCAGCATTGGTGCCAAAAGTAAGTGGCAGTTCACAAGAGCCAAGAAAGTGTCCTCAAATGTAAAGGATGATCCCAGCAACCCCCCCCCCCCCCCTCCCAGTCCTCTCCCAAGTGTGCGAAGGTGTTCGTTGGAAAAGGGTGAAGGGGCGGGCGGGGTGAGGAGCAAACAGCAAAGAAAGAGTAAGAAACCTCACCTTAAACCCTCCTAAACCAGAATCAGATAAAACCTCCACACGCATGTTACGTGAAATCGACACACCGCCCTTCGAAACTATTCCCAAACTAAACTTGCATTTGGGAAACTGTCTCAGCGTACAGAGACTAAGATAAATAATGCGTGACCGACAGTTCCCTGAAAGACGTGTTTTTTAAAAAAAACTACAGAGTAATTTAATTCTGCTGCACCTCTGGTTTGGAAAATGACATTCTCCTTGTTAATTTCACCAAGCCAGCTAATGGTTGCTAATTGTCCTCATTGAATCCATCGAAAATGTCTGTTTGGCTGCCTGTGAGATTCGTGAAGGTTCATTTGGAACGGAAAGCCTGCTGCACTTTTAAGATTCGAAGATAAAGGTGGTCACTGAACTACAGCTGTCAACTTCACCCACTAAATAGCTCCAAAAATGCCTTGAACTTGGTGACATGACAAGGCTCGGGTAGGGTGGAATACCACGTAAACTGGATTCGTGTTAGGGCGACACAGGCTACATTTTTTAATGTAAAAAAGCAGGATCTAAAATGTATTTGATCTATTGAAAGTAGACTGAAGCTAGAATAGAACCCGTAAGAATATCCCTCTCATGCCTGGGCGTTGGGAACAAAATCTAAAGACACTGTCGGTCATTATTGTTGGTGAATTAGTTAGTGGTGAGGCAACCGAGGAACAACAAATGTTGTCCTGCAGGCATTTTTTTTTCAGGATGTACACCTGACCTCGGGCACAAGCAGACTTGGGAGTGGAATTTGATCCCCTTTAGACAGTTCTGCTCAAGTGTTGCAGCGAGTGGCCAGGAATAGTACCGGCATGCCATCCTGTAACACTATCTGTCTATCATGCAGGCCAAGGCTACGCTGACAGGGAGAGTGCGAGCCATGTATGGCTGTAACCAGGGGAAGCCCACTGAGCTCTCAAAACACCTAAGCTATTTTCTTCGACATCAAACCCTCCTCTCCTTTTTCTCACTCTCTCACCCCCTCTCTCTTTCTCTCTCTCTCTTCCCTTCTCACTCTTCTTTTCATCTTGTTCTTGATGCCGAATGCAAATTTAGCCTGCTGGCGGTGAAAGGGCTGAATTGTGATTAAGAAGAAGAAGCTCTTTCTTTGTTCTCCCCCTCAGGGGATGTTTACTGGGAGAGACACGGCGGATCAGATATGAAAGGCATTCAGGTCACCATTGATGTGAGTGAAAGTGAAATCATACCTAAGGCATTCAAAAGACCGCAGAGTCAGAGTTCAGCTAACGGTGCCTCTGCTCTGCATATTTTCCCGTTAGGCAGAACTCTCAGACAACAAAATAAATAACTATTCCCACAACAACATGCAATGGCACACTTCCTTTACATTTCAAAGTTTTTTTTTGGGGGGGGGGGGGGGGGGGGGTAATGCATGTAAAACATCACACTTTCTGCTGTTCTTCCCCATATCCATATATTGTTGCTTCTCCACATTATTTTGCTTTAAAAATCCTGCTTCATTTTTCTACTGAGCCTGCATGCATGTGTTCAAACATTAGCAATTAAATGTCGGGAGATCTTTATTAATTACGTTACACGCTTAAAGCAACAACAAAAAAAAATCATTATATTTTCAACAGTAATGCCATCAGCAGCCAGTCTGACTCGATCCCCTCTCTCCAAGCCCTCCCCACTATTTTTTTTAAACACTCGGAAAATGTCAACTAAACGCCCATCAGAAAAGGTGTCTTGTTTTAGGCGCAAACAATTGCACCCTTGTGGTACTGTGGACTGAATAGTACAGTGGACACCCTAGCACTATTGACGCTGTAAACATGTAAATGAAACACATTAGCCCTGACAATCAGTTGTCTGTGTGATCACTGCAAACCTTCTCCCTGTGCTTTAGTGACAGTCGCAAAATAGCATGTACCTTGGGAAGCCGCTTCCTGCGAAAGGAGCGGAACAAATATCCAGGCAAGCTTGAAAAAAAAAAGAAATGCAGAAAGCTCTCCCTTCTTTCCCCCTTCAGTGAAAGTGCACCTACACTGCCAGGACGAATGACAACAGGGTAAAATGTTTGGACTGGAAAGAATCTGCCTTTGTTAAGTCTTGAAAGCAATGTTGCTATAAATGAATTACTGCTTTTTTCTTTGCATGAGTGCAGACAAAACTCTGCTCACAGTATCTGATTCTTTACCCTTAACCCATTCCTCCAAAGTACCTTTATTGACAGTGATCAATACATCCTAACAGAAGGGAAAAGATCCTTTACTAATGTGTTTACAGCTGATGATGGATAGCTACTGGTCTGAGGTAAGTAGAGGGGGGCGGGGGAATAAATCTTTTCAATTCTAATGAATTATTTTACTACCTGCTAAAAAGTAAGCTGAGCAGTTGATGTACCCCGCTTTTGGACTTTTATTCCAGATAAAATAAAATGTAGGATATATTATCAAAGTCAATCTCCCCCCCCCCCCCCCCCCCCTACACATTTGCTCACCAGACTAAGCTGCAAATGGCAACGGAGTGTCGCTTTTACAGTTAGCTGTTACTTGCAACACCTGATGAAAGTATTGCAACAGTGCTTGAGCGCGGTCGGAAAAGGCTCCTTGAGCAAAGTTTATTTTCTTGTTGTC
Source organism: Scyliorhinus torazame (assembly GCF_047496885.1). Classification (NCBI taxonomy): domain Eukaryota; kingdom Metazoa; phylum Chordata; class Chondrichthyes; order Carcharhiniformes; family Scyliorhinidae; genus Scyliorhinus; species Scyliorhinus torazame. Next base: position 55,264,765 of record NC_092708.1, on the reverse strand, counting down.
TGGAGGCACTTTCCCCCACCTCTATTCCACCCTCTTTCTTCCCTCTTCTTATTTTCTTATTTAAAAAAAAATAACTGAGGGCCGGGCGGATTGGTGAAACCTGGACTGAGCCACACTGGGTCAATCGACCATGATGATAGGCTCACTGCTTAACGTCGCTCAACAGAAACAGCAGTGTCGGCCCCACAACACTTAATCCCATGATAGTTTCTTTTTTTCTCTCCCTCTCCTTCAAAAGCCAGAAGCGCTCGACCGATATTTTAACTATTAGATTGCACCCTATTTCGTTAATAAAAGACTGCATTTGCTTTACTTAAACGGGAGGTCGGTGTGTGTGTGTTGCGGGGGGGGGGTGGGGGGGGGGGGGGGGGGGGGGAGAGGTTTGTCGATTTCGTACCCCTCTCACAATTCAGAGCCACTTTAAAACAATGCCCAAACTTTTCTTCAAAAGCATTTCTCAAGAAGTTAAGTTTTGAGTTCCTTTCTCCGACACTGCTCCTGACCGAACTTTTAGCAGTTTAAGACTTTTGCAGAAGTGACCAGCTCGACTGATGGGACACCAAAGCCACTCTCCCCCCCCCCCCCCCCCCCCGCCCCCCCCCCCCCCCACCAAAGAAAAACGACCAGAACACTTCGTGTGGGTGGGGAAACAGGCGACTCTACTTAATGATTAAACATTGCAGACACTATTTCTGCAATGAACAAAGAGGCTCTCTCAGCAGTACGCAG